>NC_057360.1:23104970-23738047 GCF_016509475.1 Prionailurus bengalensis
TATAAAATGGTGCAGCCCCTGCAGAAAACTGGGGTTCCTCAAAAAATTAAACATAGAATTACCATATGTCCCAGCAACTTTGCTTCTAGATATACACTCAAAAGAATTTAAAGTAGGGACTCAGATACTTGTATAAAAATGTTGATAGTAGCATTATTCACAATAGCAAAAAAGTGTCTATCAACCTAAGTGTCCATCAACATAAAAATGGATAAACAAAATATGATACATCAACACAACATGGATGAACCTTGAAAACATTATGCTAAATGAAATAAGACACAAAGGACAAATATTGTATGATTCCACCTATAAAAGGTGCCTTGGACAGTCAAATTCAAAAAAAGAAAGAATAAAGGTTACCAGGGGCTTGCGGGGTTACGGTGGGGAAAGGAATAGGGAGGTTATTGTTTAACGGGTCCAGAGTTTCTGTTTGGGATACTGAGAAAGCTCTAGAATTAGACAGTGATGATGTACACAACAAAATGTACTTAAATTAATGCCACCGATTTGTACCCATAAAAATGGTTTAAATTGTAAATCTGATTATGCATATTTTGCCATAATAAATTTCAAATTGAGAATGTATCCAAAGGCCCTTACCACATTTGGTGAGCCTTTTGTTCCTCAACTGAAAGAGTGGGTATAGAAGTCACTTAGAGAATACTTTACAGAACCTTGATTGGTAGTGATCGTAAAACAGTACCTAAGCCACCAACACACACACACACACACACACACACACACACACACTACACTCAATGCTCTATCAAATACCTATTCTATTTTGCAAAGCATTACAAATCTAATAAATTCACTAATGATGCAAAATTTACATCCTCCCATACTGACAAAACACAAACATTCTCTAAGCACAAAGCTTATATTCACAAATAATTTTCTGCAACAAGACAAAATTTCAATTAATCACAATGGGAATTTAGTTATTTAATGCAACCACTAATCTAATATCACCAATAAAATGTAAGCAGTTATATCACAAAACCAGGGTTATATTCAGTGGACATGCATTAATAATAATCTATACAATTTTAACGTTACACCAGAAAAGGAACTGAATACAAAATTTCCCTTGATTTATGGTGGTCTTCAAATTTCATGGCACAGATTACCAATAAAACTGTAAAAACAGATTGTAAATATTTTCAATAAAATGGTAAAAAATTTAATGAGCCTTTAGGTTTCATATTGGGCTAAAGATTCAAAACATCAAGCTGGCCCCAATCTGTCAAAAATGACAGATAAATATATACAATGACTAGACAGGTTATTTAGTTACAATGGTACTGAAGGACTACTCACCCCTGTCCAAAAACAAAAAACAAACAAACAAAAAACCCACTGGGGTTAATTTCTCAATGCAAACAAAAGTATTTGTAAATACTGTGATTATTATAAACTTGGAAACATACCTGGAATCAGGACAGTGATGAAAGTAACACACAAGGTCAATCATATTTCTGATCTGTCTTCATAAAGCCTTCTGGCTCCAAAAGCCCAACACTGTCCCTCAATATAAAACTAAGAAGAGAATGACTTTACCCTACTTGCTGACATTCTTCTACAGAATAATCTTTCACTAGGGCAGGGCTCAAGCTCCATTAACTTGCTTCTCTAGAGTGTGATTAGCAGAGCACCAAATTTATAAACTGACAGGGCCACCAAAAATGCTGAACACACTTTTCAAACAGAAGCAAACTCCCCCCACCCCCCAATTGTTAGTTCTATGCGCCATGTTATTCTTGAATCTTACGTGGCTACCAATAAGAAAAGAATTAGGGAAGGTTTGAACATATCTTGTACTTTTCATCAAGGCTAAAGTGCAAAATATCTCCATATCTCTGATATTTTAATAGGAAAAAACATCAAACACACATAATAAAGAAACTGAAGTGACAGTAAAGCTAATACAAAAAAGACCTCTTTAAATATACACTTGAAGACTACATAAGACCAATTTTTCTTTCTTCAGTGAAATCTGTAAATGAACCAAGTTCTCACAGAACTTGACATTTTGTTTCTCTTTCCCAGGATCAGAAATTCCAAAATTAGAGGGAAAAAATGGAAAAAAATAACATTGCATGACAATGGACACTAAGTTCATAAAGAACCTTTTTAAAAAATGAGATTTTATGGAAGAAAATACCATGAAAATAATAATCCTATGAGAATTGTCTTTTAAGCACAGTAAATTTGAGCCTTGGTCTTCATGAAGATACTACAGCTTATATAGAAAACTATAAATATACAAGACTCCAGGAAAAAAAGTCAAAATACGTATTATTTAACATTCTGTAGGCCTAAAAAACTTTGGAGGGGAGGGAAAAGAATAGCCAACTGAATCTTAAGAATACAGAACTATGAAAAATTCCTGGGTCAAAAGGGTGCTCCAAATGGAACCATACTTAGTGAGTGAAAACATACAACTTAGATTATTTTTAAAAGGAAAGAAGTCTTGAATAATTGCAGTCCCTTCCAAAAAGGAAATCTTAAATTAAGGGGAAAAGATTCTAATAGTGTAAACGAGTCTGGCTCAGAAAGAAAACTGAACAACATATCCAAGATTCTGTCCATAAAAGTAAAGACGTTACATCTTTAATATTAAAGAAATAGGCTATAAAAAAAGTTCATTCTCAGACTTGGTTTTAGTAAAAGCTCATTTGTGCTCCTTTGTGGGTGCATAATAAAGTTCCATGGGTTTGTTCACTTTCCAGTATTTCTCACTGACCAATTCCAAAGAAAAAGAGCCATTTAATACCTAAAACAGAAAAAGAAAGAATTAGAAACTGCTTAAAGCACAGTAGTGAGATGTACCAAACATAAAAGCCCTTTTTTTTTAATCTTAGGATAAAACTTCTTGTCACATATACTATTCATAAAAGAACAACCAAAAGCTATCAAAATGGTAACTACTACCCCATTGCAATTTCTCATCCTGTCAGGGTCTCAGGGTCCTGAACCATTTTGATTAGGCCCCACCAAACCACCTGCCAGTCTCAGCTGGGGAATGTGCTTCCAGTTTCAATAGCTATTCTTTTAAATACTCACAGTGAACTGCCCACTGGCTGTTGCTATGTAAATGGTATACTGCTTCTCACTGGCTGTATCAAGGTTCATCTGGTTTGATTCTCCTTTGCTTCGAAGTTCTTCCAAAGCTAACCTCACAGCCAGATACTTGGATAAGTGATCAACAGTGGCATTACCTGAAGTCTTTATGTATCTGGAAAAATAAATTAAAAATTTAATTTCTACATTAATGATAAAAACATACTCAAACTATAGAATATGTTTCTAACAAGCTAAATAAAATGTTAAGTGTCTCAATTACTCACGAAATAGTATCAGAAATTTATTTCTCTACTACCTAAACCTTTTTATTGAAAGGTACTGAAGAGCGGAAAGTACAAACTTACTATCTGTCTACAAGGACATGAAAGTTCTACCTACCTTATCATCCAAAAATGATATAAATGACAAATACAAACACATATAAGGAGAACTGCAGGGAGAAAAGAACATAACCCTCAACCCCAATGAGCAGAATTATGTCACTACAGCAGCAAGAGGAATAGTAAGAATATGAGCAAATTTCTTGTTGTCTAAGAACTGATGGATTTTCTGGTTTTTAAGATAGAGCCCAGAAGCACCAACCTTGAAAAAAACATTTTTTTAAGCATGGCATACCATTCAATCACTCATTGAACAAGTATTTGATACTTATCTGACCTCAATGACAGCAGTGTGGAGATAAGTGGTAAAACAGCCATCTTTGCCAGCATGAATTCTAGAGCCTACTGGTAACCTTAGTATCATTTAAATAACTCTTCTTCCCTCTACCTAGAAGTGTCATTCCTTTCAGATACACAAATGTGGATGGGAAGCACATGAGGAAGGAAGTAAATAACAATCTACGCAGCCAGAATATCCAAGTGAACGCTGCTAATCAATGATATAACAAATACTGCCCTTACTTCTTATGTAAAACTACCTTTTAATTCCAAATTAAATATTATAAATTCGGATAATCTAAGGCTAACCTACACACTTACCTTGTCTGTGCACTATCATCTTTTTCCATTAGTGTAGGATGAGGCCTGAATACTAATTCAATTTCACTAGCACCATCCATTACTGGATCAATTGCCACTGTTGCATTGTTATTATCAAGCTCAAGCCCGGAATCATCAGATGTTTTGGTCCGTTTGTTACTAGGTCCTGCTTCCTGATTACTGTGTGTGGATGCATTACTACAGTGAGAACTGTCACCATTGTCTTCTGCTCCACTACCATTTTCAATCTGTTGTTTCTTGCCTCGCTGTAATCTAGTTAAGGAAAAATAAGGGGGTTGCATAAAATTTACATTTGGACCTTTTCAACATCAATTTTAAAACACGTTTACTGAACTTCAGAATTCTAAAAAAGTCTTCATAATTGAATTTGCTTCAAGTTGGATAATGGCATTTATTTCCCTCATGTCCCAGAAAGTTCTAAAGAACCCCACTCATATATACATAGTTGAATGACTCAAACAAATGTTTATATTCACTTAAGAATTTTCTTTATTTACTATCAGAATTATTGCCATTTGTATTTTGATCATTTGTTATGAGATTTTAAATCTAAAGTCATGATTCAGAAATGAAAATTTAAAAGTTGAGGGAATATATTTGTGCCCCTTTTTAGTTAGTTAGAAGTTCATAAGGAAACAAGATTTAAGATGAATGGGAAGCACTCCCTCCCTGCCAACCTCACTCAAAGCCTGCTCATATAATATAAAATTATTCTAATGAGAAAAACGAGATGGTATCTAAATGACAAGCATGGATAGAAAAGCAGTCTAACAAGCTCAAACACTAAACAACAGCAACAACAACACTAACTGGACAAGGTGCTCTGGTTATACAACTGATTTACTCATCAAAACAACAGTCAAGGTAGTTATTATCATTTTATAGTTGAGAAAACCAAAGAAAATGAAGTTCAAAGCCCCATGGTTATAAGCTCGTAAGTGCCAGAACTAGAGCTAGGATGTGATACACATTCTACCACACTGCCCACCCCCAACCTGTATATGAAAAAAATTACATGTTTACTGCCAGAACAAGGAAATAACAGCCCACTGCTTGGGAAAACAGCTCAAGAACTTTCACTTTTTAAAAAACAAAACACACACGCACACACACAAAATCCTGCTTATGAAATCTATAGACCACTTTAAAATTAAGCAGGGATCAATAATAAAGGACAAAACTATGATTCAAGAATATATCAACAGATACAACAAAATATTTAGTCTTAAAAAATTTAGAACTAAGCCAGTCACAATTCCACTTATATGAGGTATTGAAAGCAGCCAAATTTCATAAAAACAGAAAGTAGAATGGTGGTTGCCAAAAGCTGAGGGGAGGAGAAGGAAATGAGTTGTTTAATGGGTACAGAATTTCAGTTTTAGAAGATGAAAAGGATTCTGGAAATTGGTTATAATGTGAATGTACTTACACATTACTGTGAACTGTATATTTAAAAATGGTTAAGACAGTAAATTTTATATTTTTTATCACAATTTAAAACATATTTCAAAACAAACAGGCCAAAATAATGAAACAAACAAAAAGAAACCAGTGAAAACATAAAGACCATACCTAAACATTTCCTAAAATCTGCAACTAAAACAAAAGCAAAGTTGTTTCAGTTGACTGTAAAGTAATCTAACAGGGTTACTTGTCTTACTGTATTTATTTTTATCCCACACTTCTTTCCAAAAAAGTTTCAGGTGACAAAGCTAGATTAATTTATTTCAGGCAGCATTCTTAGAATAATGTTAATATAGATTAATAGATTATATCTTGCATATATCAAATCATATCTACAATACTACATACTACTCTAATAGCATTTCAAGAACTACACCATCACACTTGAATGTCATAGGAGGAACCATAAAGTATTTAGGAATGTGAATATTTAGCCTCTACTATTTAAAGAACTAGTAGAAGTAGTACAGAATCCAATAGAAGTATTTTGACAAAGATCAAGACTGCTACACACAAGAAATTAATTTTAATTCAATATAAAGGTAGAACTTCAAAAAATTCATACTCAAAAATATTTACTGAGCAGCTACTTTTTAAAAAATGTTTACTTATTTTTGAGACAGAGAGAAACAGAGCGTGAGCAGGGAAGGGGCAGGCAGAGAGAGAGAGAGAGAGAGAGAGAGAGAGAGAGAGAGAGAGAGAGAGAGAGAAAAGGAGACACAGAATCTGAAGCAGGCTCCAGGCTCTGAGCTGTCAGCCCAGAGCCTGATGCGGGGCTCAAACTCACGAACCATGACTGAAGATCATGACCTGAGCCAAAGTCAGATGCTTAACTGAGTGAGCCACCCAGGTGCCCCATGAACAGCTACTTTAAGCCAACCATGGTTCTATGCACTGGAGTAATAAGAATCAATAATACTGACAGTCTCTACCCTCTAAGGGCTTATAGTATTCTAGTGCAATTGGTAACACACAAATGTCAGAGAATAAGAGCTGTAGGGAAAAATGAAGAAGGGAGGGTAAAAAGGTATGGAGTGCTGAAGTAGAAGATAGGAACTTAGCAACCTGAAGAAAGTGAGAGAGAGTGCCATGTGGATTATCTGGAAAAGGGTTCTTTACAGAGTACAAAAGCCTTGAGACAAAAGCATGCTGGGGAAGTCTGAAGAACAGCAAGGAAGCTGTAAAAAGCAACGAACAAATGAAAGGAACTCTTGTCACGTACTCACACCACCAGAAACGTTCAAACAAAATCAAAGGACTACCTATAAAAATTTTGCAAAGGGGATTCTTTCTCCTGCTTAAAGACTAAAATGAACAACCATTAAAATCCCTCAAAGTCTTAGAAATTTATATAACTCTTTTAAAATATATGCATTCAGGGGCGCCTGGGTGGCTCAGTCAGTTGAGTGGCCGGCTTCGGCTCAGGTCATGATCTCACAATCTGTGAGTTCGAGCCCCGCGTCGGGCTCTGTGCTGACCGCTCAGAGCCTGAAGCCTATTTCAGATTCTGTGTCTCCCTCTCTCTGCCCCTCCCCCGTTCGTGCTCTGTCTCTGTCTCAAAAATAAATAAATGTTAAAAAAATAAAATTAAAAAAAAAAATATATATATATGCATTCAACATTTTATTTTACTTTGTTAATCAGAGCTGTAGGCCAGTTTAATACAGTTAGAATGCAGCACATCTTCTTCAGAACGACTTCTAAAACTTTAAAAATAGCTATGCTTGAACCTCAATCAAAAATTCTGATTTACTTGGTTTGGGATGGTACCAGAGGCCCTAGAATTTTAAAACTTTCCGTGATTCTGATGTTTAACCAAGGTAAGAAACATCAGACTGGGATAGGGCTTTATTGGCATCTCCTACTTTGGAAAATGAGGACTCCCACTGAGGCCTAAATACATGAGAAAGTATCAGAAAGGACCATGGAGGAAAGGAAGGGGGAAAAAAACCAGTTAGTTACAAACAGAGAGGGAGGGAGGCAAACCATTAAGAGACTCTTAAATACAGAGAACAAACTGAGGTTGATGGGGGGGGGGGGGGGTGGTGATGGGCACTGAGGAGGGCACTTGTTGGTATGACGACTGGGTGTTGTATTTAAAGAGATGAACCACAGGAATCTACCCCAAACACCAGGAGCACACTTCACACACTGTATGTTAGCAATTTGACAATAAATTATATTTAAAACAAAAAAAAAAGTGTCAGGAAACAACAATGAGGGTAAGAAAGTATCCAAATAATGCAGGGTGTTGGAAGCCATCATCATGGTCTTTTAGCCTGAAAGTGAATAGAATATAGATATTAGAGACTTCAGAGCAAAGGAAAACCATGATCTGACTTTCAATTTAACAGAATCACTCTGGCTGCTGTGCTGAGAATGGACTTTGTAAAGATAAGCAGGGAAAGTAGAAAGACCGATTAGGAGGCTATTTTAATACTCAAATGAAAGATGGTGGTGGCCTAGACCAATTTGGATACATTATGGAAAAAGTTAAGACTTAACTTTCAGTCTGTTCACAGACTGAAATGCACAATGTGAGAAAAAAAAAAGAGAAAAGTTAAGGCTGACTCCAAAGTTTTTGGCTAAAGCAAGTGGAATGACAAGGTTGCCATCAACTGAAATGATCAAGAATGAAGAAAAGTAGAGGGTATGAATAAAAAGTTCAGTATGGGGGCCTCAGTGGCTCAGTCAGTTAAGCGTCCAACTCTTGATTTTCGCTCAGGTCATGACCTCATAGTTCATGAGTTCAAGCCCTACATGAGGGCTCTGCATTGACAGCACAGAGACTGCTTAGGACTCTCTCTCTTCCTCTCTCTCAAAATAAATAAATAAACTTAAAAAAATTAAAAGTTCAGTATTGGACATGTTAAATTTGAGTTAAGGAATAGCTAATTCATACAAAAGGAACCAGGAGATTATCGTCTCCCAGAAGCCAGGTGAAGAAAACTATTCAAAAGGAAATTTACTGTGTCATATACTGTTAAATAAGATGGAAAAATGAGGTCTGAGAATCAGCAATTAGATTTTGCAATGTGGAGGTCACTGGAAAATTTGATGAGGGGATACGGGGGTAGGGGAGGGTGTGATAACAGTCTGACTACAGGGGGTTCAGAATAGAATGTGAGAAGAACTGGAGACCATGAGCACAGACAACTTTTTAAGCAGTTGTGCTATAGAAATAAGAGGAGAAAAGGAATGGTAAGTGGAGGGAGAAGTGGGTACAAGAGAGAATAGAATGGAATACCCTATTAAAAATGAAAGTATATATTACATGGAAAGGTAACCATGCAGAACTACTATTTACAATTGTATTTTATCTTTTCCAAAGTGGAGGCTGTTAAGTAAATTCAGTATTTTAATAAAAGTATTCAGAAAAACGGCCACCATCTCTGGCTTCCTTTTCCATATACCTGTTCATGGCCTGTATCTTCAGTCCTTCCTCAATGCTGTGACTGAGTGCTTGCTGATTATTGTGCTTGTTGATCCTGGCTAATACCCTCTCTTGATGAGCTTCATACTCATCACGACTTGGATAAATTTTGCTGATGAGTGCATCAAAGTTTGGGTCTGGCCTTAGTGATCTTTTAGAAACTAGCTTTTTCCGACAGGTAGGACATTCTTTATTGCTAAATAAAAAGAGGGGAAAGAAAATGTAAGCAATGTCAGTATCTTTGGGCTAACAACAAAAATATCCAATTTCTGGATAGTTATGTTTATTCCAATACCTTTAAGTCACAGAAATTTAACCTGAATTTCTTTGCAGGTAAGCAAGATTTTGGAAACTTGAGACATTCAACAGAACTTGTTAACAAAGAAAAATGTGAATACTCCCCAATGATAATTTATATACAATCATCTTAGAAATAAAAATCTATTTCTTGTTAATATAAATTCCCCAATATCCATGCCACAAGGAAAAGCTACCCACTAATACATATTAATTTATGTATCAATCCTTTCATTAAAATAGCATTCATAAGGGTATTATTTTATATAATACAAAAGTAGAAAAACCATGGTTTCATGCTTTGTAATTTCCTCAAAACAAATACTCATGCTTTTATAAAGCTTTTAAAATTCTGTAAAATCAACTGTTTCAAAACAAAGATTCTCCAATAATTAAAACTTAGACTTTAGAAGAATTTCTAGTTCTCAAATGAATACCTATTAGAGAATGTATTTCTCAATACCCATAAAGCACCATCCTGGTATAATTTAAGTACCTAGTATAACTCATTTCAACGTACCCACTTCTGAGGGCTGTGATAATGCAGTCTGCACAAAAACGATGTAAACACTCCTTTGTAGTCATGGTGTTCTTCAACATATCCAAACAAATTGGGCACATTAATTCACTGTGTAGACTTCGGGGTGAAACCACAATTTCCAAGCCATCTGTTATTGCCTCCTGTAGAAGAGTCACTTTAAAATTCAATGCTACCTATTTTATTATGGACAAGTTCAAACATGCAAAAGCACTAAATATGACCAAAATGAACATTTATATACCCATGACCCAGCTACCACCACTGTCAACTCACAGCCAACCTTATTTTACCATAATTTCCCCCCAAATCCCCTCAACCCCCCACCATTGTTATAATATCAATGCTCTTATTTTAATGGCTAAAAATAATATATTAATGTGTTTAAAAGATAAGTAATGGTAAATCATCTTGGCCTAACAAAAAAAGCATTGAATTTGGAATCAGATGCCTTCGGTTCTAGTTCTAGACCTATTAATGTGACTCTAAATAATAATTTAACATTGTTTTGTTACCTGCAAAATGAGGAAGCTAAGGCTAAATAAAATTTAATCCTTCTATCTTCACAAATTGCACCATTCTGTTAACAAACTATATTATTTCACACCATCCATTAAAAGATTTTAAGATTCCAATACAAATATTCTCTAATTTATATACATGTTCACAGTAATGTGTAAGTACATTCACATTATTGTATAACCAATTTCCAGAATCCTTTTCATCTTCTAAAACTGAAATTCTGTACCCATTAAACAACTCATTTCCTTCTCCTCCCCTCAGCTTTTGGCAACCACCATTCTACTTTCTGTTTTTATGAATTTGGCTACTTTAAATACCTCATATAAGTGGAATTGTGACTGGCTTAGTTCTAAACTTTTTAAGACTAAATATTTTGTTCTATCTGTTGATATATTCTTGAATCATAGTTTTGTCCTTTATTATTGATCCCTGCTTAATTTTAAAGTGGTCTATAGATTTTAAAATCACTTCTTGAGGGGCGCCTGGGTGGCTCAGTCAGTTAAGCATCCAACTTCGGCTCAGGTCACGATCTCACAGTTCATGAGTTGGAGCTGCGCGTCAGGCTCTGTGCTGACAGCTCAGAGCCTGGAACCTGCTTCAGATTCTGTGTCTCCCTCTCTCTCTGCCCCTCCCCTGCTCATGCTTTCTCTCAAAAATAAATAAACATTAAAAAAAAATTTTTAAGTCACTTCTTGAACCTTAAGTCTTGATCCATAAAAGTAGTTTTATACAAAGTGCTCAGGTTCTCAGGTTAATCTACAAACTAATTTAATCCATAGTACCGGTACTAGTATTTCTAACTGTCACATGTAAAAATGTTGCAATGCAAAAATGCATTTGGAGGTCCAATGTAGAATTCCAGAACACATCTCCCAGCTGCAGAGAAATCAGTGACTTCTTTCTTCATAACCACCACCACTACCCACCCTTCCCACAAGGTGGCACTGAGTACAAATTTCCCTAGCTCTAAAGTCACAACCAGGCACTCCTATGGACTAAGGAAAGATATCCAGTAGGTGGCTACTGAAGAGGAAGGTCAGAAAGAAATAAAGAGCTTTCTATGTTACTGACACTTTGTTTCCACTAGTTCTCCATACATGTTTTCTCTACAGGGCCAAAGAATGATGACCCTACAAGGAAAAACAAAAACTACAGATACAGTCCATAAAGGACTCAAGTAAAATGCATTTACAGTAACTACCACTATTTTTGAGTGTCTTAGTATGTTTCAACCTCTCTATAGCACTTTCAGTATTTTCTTTTACTTAATTTAATACACACGCAAACTTCTGATGAAGAAACATCACTCCCAAGTATGATGACTCAGCTAGTAACCAAGTCTGTCCTCTTCCTCCTTAGAACTTGCCTAGTAAAATCCCAGCCCTGGACTCAACCACCCGTGTTCTCCATGTCTGTACCAGTGCAGGTGTGTAGCACTGTGGGAGAAAAGGGGGGAATCATACAACCAGACTAGTATCACTAAATTTCACCAGCTTTAAATGGGTGTTCAACACAGCTCAGCAATTCTCTCGTAACAAACTTGTTTTTCTATGTGATCTTATACCTTTTCTTCTATCTGCAGAACTTCCTACACCTGAACACTGAAAAGCTTATCTTACCTCAAATTTCATTGAGAGCTCTCTCATTTTCTCTCTGTGACATCTTTCTTTTTAAATTATTTTTAATGTTTATTTATTTTGAGAGAGAGAGAGAGAGAATGAATGAATGAATGAATGAATCAATGAACGAGCATGGGAGGGGCAGAGAGACACAGAATCCGAAGCAAGCTCTAGGCTCTGAGCTGTCAGCACACAGCCCAATGCGGGGCTCAAACTCAAGAACTGTGAAATCATGACCTTAGCTGAGGTCAGAGGCTTAACTGACTGAGCCACCCAAGCACTCCTCTACGACATCTTTTTAAATCATCATCATCTTTCTTGCTAAAAGGAGAAAACATGCCTCTTTCTATCAAAGGGACATCCCTTCCTACCTTTTCAAGTATATTCTTTTGATTTTTGCTCTCAGGCTTCAGCATTCTCTGGCTCTCCACTAAACCAGCCTAGAGTAGCATCTGCATGGGGTTACTATCTATAGTGAAATATGAATGATACACCTTAGAGCAGTGTGGAGCCGGGGCGGCGGGGGGGATATCATTGGTACACCTCTATCTCCCATCTTATAAACAAAACAAAATTTTAAACTTCCCAGTTCCATGTTCCCCTCCAGTTTTTACTCCACTTCTTTGCTTCTCTGCACAGCCAAACTTCTCTGAAAAATTGCCTATATATTTTCACTTTTTTGCCCTTCAACACAGTACAATCTATTTAAGTAAACTTACTCCTGTCAAGGTCATACACTGCCACATTCAAAGTACACTTTTGTAATCCTCATTTTACCCATCCTCTAGGTAGTACTGAACACAGTAGCTACATCCTCCTTCTTGACACAACTCCTCTTAGATTTTGATCCCCTATTTTTCTCCTATTTTTCTTTACTTTGGCTGTTTCTTTCAGTTTCCTTTGCTGACTTCTTTTCCATTACTTCATTTCTAAATGTTGAATCTCCCCTGAAGTTCTGGGGCCCTTCTGATCATCTCTCTCCAGGTTTCCAGATTATCATATCCATTCTCACTGCTTAAAATTTGCTGACCACACCCAAAATCTTACAGTTAGGCCAGACTCCTAGTTAGCATCTATGCCTGCCTGACGTATAGGCATTTCAAAATGAGTTCAATTTTAAGTATGTTTATCTCCTTCAAACCTGGAACCCCCCCAGTCTTTCCCCTATTCACCTTTTTTTAAAGATTTTATTTTTAAGTAATCTCTACACCCAACATGGGGCTCGAACCCACAACCTAGAGATCAAAAGTCACAGGCTCTACTGACTGACCCAGCCAGGTGCCCCCCATCTTCACCTCCATGATCTCCCTTAATGCCCCCTCCCATGATTATCTGTTACCTCACTGAGGACTTTCCCCATTTACGCAACTTCTAAAATGTACAATTCTATAGATATTTGTTTAATGTCTATAAACTCCATAAGCTGGTGCCACAACTATTTTATTCACCACTTCACCTAGTGCCTAGCTTAGGACCTGGTACAGACTATGCACTTGAATTATTTGTTTAATCAATGAAGTGTAAACCAAACATACCCAAGTCAAGACTGCTTGCATATAAATTCATTATCACCGTTATGTTCCTTTAAGTATTCATTTTCTAAAAATGTATACCAGTTTACAGATGTGTCATATTTCCCCCTAGTTACCTTAGTCTACATTACCTGAGGTGTTCGTTGTAATTCATATAAACTGAGTTCCCATGTTTTGCTTAATGGTTGAGTTCCGTTTGTCTGCACAGCCTGAGACATTGCTAGGAATAAAAAGGAAAGAAAAACAATTTCAGTATCTGAAGGGGAAGTAAATCTCAAAACTGATTTTTTGGAATTGTGAATCCTAAGAATAATCAAAATAGAAATTACACACTGGCTCCTCAAAAATTAAAAAGAAGAAAAGCTCAAGAATATTTTCATTTAAAAATACAAGCTACTTGAGAGCAAGAGACTACACTGAACTCTAAATGCTCTACAGGTGGCATAAAAAGCTTAAAATTATTACTGAATGTACAGAAAACTCTCTTAATCCTAAACAATAACTAAGTTTCTAAACATTTAGTTCTATGATTTAGAACTGAATAAAGAAAATGTAATAGTCTTCAGCATGGTCAATTCTTGCCCGACACAGTAAAATCTACTTTATAGTACTTTAAACTCATGCTCATTCTGCCTCTACTTTCACAGTTCCACTCATGAAAAATCCTCTACCTGATATAGTAAGTCAGCTTATAATGTTCAGAAAGCTCTTCCTAACGCTGAGCCTTAAAATGCTACCTATTCATTCTATAGCTGCCCTCTGGAGACACAATGATTAAGACTAATAATTTTTCTACATGACAGCCTTTCAAATATTTGGGTACTGTTATCATATCCTACCTGATTTTTCTTTCCTTTTGGCTAAATATGCTAGTTCCTCCTACTGCTCACCATTTGCATTATTTCAAGGTCTCCTCACCACCTTGACATTAATTCTGCCTCTCTCCTCTGGTTACGAATAAACTTAACGTTAAGGCCAATTTCTGTGCTTGTCTTTGAGTAGGGGAATGGGATCTAGGATACATCTGAGGAAGATGGTCTTAGAAAACTAACTCCTCTCCAAAACAGGCAGAAGAAGGGGCTCCAGGCATTAACATTTTTAGTAGGTATCTATTATTAGCCAACCTGAACTGCTCTACGTCCTTGCCTCAGAATTCACAGCCTAAAAAGAAGGAAATCATGTAAATAAGTAAACTACAATCTGACAAGATAAATTCTAAGCAGCAGAATCAAAAAAAACAATATGGAATTTCAGAAAAGAATCAAGGAATTTGAGGAGTAAGGGAAGGCTTCAGCAGAGATGGAGTAAGCTTTAAAAAATAAGAGATTACTACACCAAGATGGGAATAGAAAAGAAAGAGGGTTCCGGACAAAATAGAACACCATGTATGAGGACAGGCATGAAAACAGAATATGCCTGTACTTAGGAGCTACTGGAAGTTTCAAATGAGTGATGCAATCAAATAGTTTCACAGAAACTCAAGTAGTAGTTGCAGGTAGAGGAACAAAGAGCAATTAGCAGTAAGAAAAGTGAGGACGCTGTTTCAAAAACCTGGTTAACTATCTGAACCAAAGCAGTTAAGCATGGACATAGAGACAAAACTAGATAGACTTAGTGATACATTCGACATTGATGTAAGAGAGGAGGATCCAATATGACTTTGGGAAAACAACTATCCTTTAAGGAGATGGAGAACACAGAAGGAACGTGTGGGTGCCTGCGTGGCTCTGTCAGTCAAGCGACTCTTGATTTCAGCTCAGGTCATGATCTCCTGGTTTGTGAGTTCAAGCTCTGCGTTGCAGAGCTTGCTTGGGATTCTCTCTCCCTCTCAATTTTAATAAATAAAGTTTATTAAAGCAAATAAATTTCAATAAATAAAACTTATTAAAATAAATTTTAATAAATAAAATTAAAAGAAAAAAGAAGAGAACAAGATAAGTGGAATGGCTACAAATACTGAGTTGCAGTTATTTATGGCCCACTGAGGTAGAGTGGTTCATTAGACAGAAAAATCCCACACCTGCTTGAAGACACAACCTGCATATTTAAATCATATATTCTATATTGGCATGCAGACAATGAAGGACATGACCTATTTGTATCCAGGAAGCTGAACTTCCCACTTCCAGCAAATACCATTTAAACAGCTATCAAGAACTCACCCAATCGGCAATTAGCTCCACTTTGCTTTAAGAAGCAAAAGCACTTAACTGAAATTTAAACTATATTTAACCACTAAAATTCTACATACGTGTCTCTTTTTAACAAAAAAACCACACTCCACATGAAGTTTCTCCCTTGCCCAAGAAAAAATTTGAAATAAATTATGTTCAAACTTTTCATATGAGCAAGCTGTGACTTTTGTTTACTATTTCAAGGCTGCCCACTGAGTCTACCTCCAGTATTCTCACTTATTTTATTTACCAGAATTGGTGGGCTCCCAAACAAGCAAACATTCCTTGAGCCTTTTGTTTCCTTGTAGATATATGTGCCATTATCTCTACCATAAATCCTACTACAACATAATGAATGTCTCAGAAAACTAAAATTACTCAGGAGGAATTTCTAAGAATTCCAAATCCTAATCCCATCTCCCAACCTGTAACTGCTAACGTAGGGCCAAAGCTCTCCCAGCAAATTAACGGGAGCCATCAAAAAAAATAAAAGCCTTCTGCTGAAAGCTCAGTTGTAGAGATATCAGTTCTCCTCCATATAACCAAATTGTATCTGATTTAGATATTTGTATTTCTTTGGCAAGCATGATTCAGGAAGTAATTCACAAGTTAGTTGTAGTTTAAGAATTTCCCGGTATTTGGAAAAACTAGGATCTCCATGGCCTTGAAAAGTTTTCCGGTCTCTCTGTATACATCTATCTGTATTACACAGCATATGTTCTCTCTGGTATCTAGGGTCTTAAATGCTACTGCAGGGATGCTATCTTACCAGATAATGCAGCAGGTAAACCTGAGACCAAAAAAAGGATACAATCGTGCTGATCATCAAAACCACCGTCTCAATTCTTAAGAACATATCAGCGCTGTAGATCTGAGTTATATATAGTGGCCTCTCCTGTCACCTGGCCAAGAAGGGCCAACAGGGATCTAAGAATTAAAAATTCCATTTTCGGAGGCCTCAAGATACAATTGACACACACAGAGGAAGCATATACATATGCATGGTCTGAAGGACACGATCCATATGTATAACAGGAAGCTCAAATCTCCACTTTTGGCAGTCACTGAACAGATAAGCTCTAGAGAATTAGCTCCCCTTGCTTTAGGTCAATATACTGTGTCATTTAAATTTAATCTAAAGTTTCTACCCTTCCCCCAAAACACATATAACCCTTCTTTTACTTTCATTTGGTGAGAAGCTGCATTTTTGTCTTGATGTTCTCCCTTGCCCAAGCCAAGAATATGAAATACACTTAGTTTTTGTTTTTCAGATGAGAACGAATTGTGATTTTAATGAACATTATTTGGGAATTATCTATGTTCAGATACTACTAATACATAGAGTAAATAAGAATGGATCACCTAGGATTATAAACTGGAAAGACAGAGCATAGAGATGAAGCCAGTGAAGATGAGAAACGAGGTGTCAGAAAAAATAATCTTAGAGATTCTTTCCAGCAACAGGAATGTGCTACCTACACTACTGCCTGATGATCCTTGCAGGACAACAGAAAAAGATCTAGGTCTACCTGGCCCAACCCCCAATTATCACACCTAAATTACACTTCTGAATAAGAGATTCCCCAACAAAACAAATGTTTCCTGCACAAAGTAGGCTCTCACTTTTGTGAAGAGAATATACAAATGAAAAGTTATTATTAGCTACGACAAGATAACTTGGCAAAAACAGAAACTCAATCTGATAAAAGACCTAGTTACAGGCAGATTTTGAAAGCTTGCAGCATCACCAACCAATGGGGAAGAAATATCAACACAATATTTAGATGTTCTTTTAGAGACTACGAATACCTGGCACTTTCATGCTGACTTTGCACATGTTCACATTTATGGCAGGCAGATCATGCAATCCGTTCACAGAGGCTCAATGTGGTTTCAAAAGCTTTTAAACACAGCACCTTCAAGAGTGACTACCCACAAAGAGCAGAATATGCAAAAGATGAAAAATTCCTGTGCATCTACACAGAAAGATTTAGTAAGTTTATATTTAAGAAATTAAATATAATTAAATATAATTAAATAAACTTAAGAAAAAGGTTAGACTTCCAGTTCCACATGTTAGTCACTTTGCCCTAGCAAGTAAAAAATTGAAAAGACTAAAAAAAATCAACAACTTTTCTTGGACCCATAGCAAGGGGAGGACGCAAGGTAAACCACTGTCCCCAAGAGTGAAAAGACAAAGTATATAGGAAATCTCAGCTTACCAGAGCAACTCGGGAGTGGAAACTCCAACAGGATCCAGTGTCAGAAAGGTAAATCTGAATTACAATTAAATTGCTAGACTCAGTGCAGCTAAGTCTGATAGTTGAAAACTCCAGGCAGACCCAGTCATAGAGGTAGCTCCAAAATATGAAATTTACCTCCAGAAGCTTCACCAGATTCCCACAGTAAACAGTAAAAATCCCTTTATGCTTGCCAGAGAAGTCTGTTCTTAACAAGGCCTGCCCTCAGGGAAAACGAGTTATTCAGAACCTAACATGCTAGGATATTATCAGAACCTGACTGATTGGGAAGGACAATACCCAATCCCAGCCCATTCTAGGCATCCTGTCCCACCTGAGGGAAGAGGAAATAAACTGAGAACTAGTGGTAAAGTTCACAGTCCAAAGTATTAGTCTCACTAAAAGACTGAGACTACAAGACTGTAAAGCCCTTCATCTCCCTCTACATCTCACCACCACATAACTGAAGGCCTATTTACAGCAGTTCCTTGTACCCAGTACACCATGTCTGACTATCTAGAAAAAAATTCTAAGTCATATCAAAAGGCAAAAAACACAATTTGAAGAGACAAAGCAAGCATAAGAACCAGACATGGCAAAATAGTACTGGAATTATCACATCAGGAATTTAAAACTACTATGATTACTACGTGAAGGGCTCTTAATGAGTAAAACAGACAGCATACAAGAACACATGGGCAATGTAAACAGACAGATGGAAATCCTAAGGAAAATAACCAGTAAGAAATGCTAGAGATCAAAACACTGTTATAGACATGAAGAACGCTTTTGATAGGCTTACTGGTAGCCTGGATATGCCTCCAGCAAGAACTCTGAGCTAGAGGATGACAGATCAATAGAATCCTCAAAGACTGAAAAAGAACAAAGAAAAAACAACAACAACAAAATCCCAGAACAGAATACCCAAGGACTGTGGGTTAACTTCAAAAGATGTGATATACATGTAAAGGGAATATCAGGAGGAGAAAAAAGAAAGAAAGGAATAGAAGAAATAATTGAAACAATAATGACTGAGAATTTCCCCAAATTAATGTCAGACACCAAATCACAGATCCAGGAAGCTCAGAGAACACCAAGCAGAATAAATGCCAAAAGAACTACACCATGACATATCATTTTCATACTACAGAAATTCAAAGATAAAGAAAAAAATTCCTGAAAGAAGCCAATGGAAATGGTTACTTACTAAAGTTAAAAAAAAAAAAAAGAACAAAGTATGTCCTGCGCTTTAGACTTGTGTTGCATTACAGTTGCTTACATGTCTGCTCCATCGACTTAATATATCTTAATACTTTCTCCTACACCTAGAAATGAACCCGCTTTTTAATAGAAGTTAAGTAAGTGAAGATGTTTAGAAAGGAAAAAATAAATCTTAAATGATATATAACAGTAAAGAATTACTGCTTACTAAAGCTGATCTTACATGATTTAACCAGGCATCTTCAAACTGGAGTATGTATATATACTCCTGACCTATACAAAAGCTTTCCAGGGGGCTATACAGGGCTAGGATAGTTTTCAAATAATTTTAATTTACAGATTATCAATTCTCCTTAAGTATTTCTACCCAAATTCATCTAACTAAGAACAGGACTATGTATCTGCGTAGGTCTCTCTCCCTGCCCTAATCCTTTCATAAGATTACAAATCATTCATTCACTCATTCAAATATTGATTTCTCTATTGCACCCCATGCACTGTACAAGCTGCTATGAATACCAACAAT
This sequence comes from Prionailurus bengalensis, assembly GCF_016509475.1. Lineage (NCBI taxonomy): Eukaryota > Metazoa > Chordata > Mammalia > Carnivora > Felidae > Prionailurus > Prionailurus bengalensis. Next base: position 23,124,628 of record NC_057360.1, read on the forward strand.
AAGCAGAACAAACATGCATAAAATAAGTTAATAATTCTTAAGTGCTATATAAAAGATTCAAAAAAGGATCCTGGGCTTTTCAAAATGGGGGATCGAGGAAGGACTGTCAAAAGAATAGACATGCTGTCCTGCTTCCAATTCTGTGTCTCCCTCTCTCTCTGCCCCTTCCCTGCTCATGCTCTGTCTCTCTCTGTCTCAAAAATAAATAAAAACACTAAGGAAAAAAAAACTTAAAAAAAAAAAAGTATAGACATGCTGGAAAAAAAAAGGTCAACGTGGCTGGTAAAGAGGAAAACAAGAAGAGGTTACAGAGCTAAAGAGAGGTGACCTTCTCAAGAATCAAATGAGATTAAGAATTTATGGGACGTATGAGCAAAACATCCCTCAGAAATATTTATGATCTTCAATTTTAAGTAGTAAGACCATAAAAACTGAAAAAAAGCATTAGAAATTAGAATATAAAAGTAGAAAAAGGAAAAGTAATTATAAAAGCATAAAACAAATCGAAAGAACACTTAAAAAATAAAAAATAATGGGACTTGTTCATGAAGCAAAATTTAATTAGCTTTGATAAAGATAATGCTATAAATTTCCCACAAAACCAAAAGGAAAAAAAGAAAATGCACATACAAATAGATTATTATACTTTTAAAATTAGACTATATTCTACTTTATATCAAATAAATTCAACTATTCCTAATTAAGTCTTCTAATATATTAGAAATAGATGGAAATACTTTTTAACTTAATTTGTTTTTAATTTACATCCAAATTAGTTAGCATGTAGTGCAACTATGATTTCAGGAGTAGATTCCTTAATGCCCCTTACCCATTTAGCCCATCCCCCCTCCCACACCTCCTCCAGTAACCCTCTGTTTGTTCTCCATATTTATGAGTCTCTTATGCTTTGTCCCCCTCCCCGTTTTTATATTATTTTTGTTTCCCTTCCCTTATGTTTGTCTGTTTTGTCTCTTAAAGTCCTCATATAAGTGAAGTCACATGATATTTATCTTTCTCTAATTTCACTTAGCATAATACCCTCCAGTTCCATTCATGTAGTTGCAAATGGCAAGATTTCATTCTTTTTGATTGCCGAGTAATGCTCCATTATATATATATATATATACCACATCTTCTTTATCCGTTCATCCATCGATGGACATTTGGGCTCTTTCCATACTTTGGCTGTTGATAGTGCTGCTATAAACATTGGGGTGCATGTGTCCCTTCGAAACAGCACACCTGTATCACTTGGATAAATACCTAGTAGTGCAATTGCTGGGTCGTAGGGTAGTTCTATTTTTAATTTTTTGAGGAACCTCCATACTGTTTTCCAGAGTGGCTGCACCAGCTTGCATTCCCAGGAAACATTCTTTTTTTTGAGAGAGAGAGAGTGTGAGCAGGGAGAGGCAGAGAGAGAGGCAGCCAGAGAATCCCAAGCAGACTCCGTACTGTCAGCACAGAGCCCAATGGGGGCTCAAACCCATGAACCCTGAGATCATAACATGAGCTGAAATCAAGAGTCCAAAACTGAACCAACTGAGCCACCCAGGTGCCCCTGAAATAGATGAAAACACTCTTAACTTGATGAAGATATATATACCAGAAGCCCCAAGGTTAAAACTTTTGAAAATTCCTATTTTAAAAGTCAGGAAAAAAAAACAAGACTGCATTTCTGCTGGAAGTCCTCCATATGCCACTCCCCCAACACACACACACACACACACAAAGAATAGGGGAGCAGGACACTGGAAAAGGAATTGACAAAAGTATCAGCTGTAGATAATATAAATACCTAGAAAATCCAGCAGAATCAAATGAAAATTTACTATATTAAAAAAAAAAAAAAAAAAAAAGGCAGCAACATGGTGGCTTCAACAGAGAAAAACAAGCCAAAAAAGCCATAGATTTCTATAAACCAGGAATAAACATTTAGAAATGCATTTTTTTAGTGATCTGATTTACAACCATTCACAAGAGCAACAAAAGCTACAAAATATTTAGAAGTAAATTTCACGAAATACTGACAAACGAAACTCTACAACTTAACTGAAAGATATTAAAGAGAACATGAATTGCATAAACATATATGTAAACATAAATCCAATGTAATGCAATCCCAATCAAAATATTAACATATAAAATGATTCTAAGATTAACCTGAATGCTGCACAAGAATACTCAGGATACTCTGAAAAAGAATCAGGGAGACATTCCTTATGTCTAATATTAAAGTTTCATGAAAAGCAACACTATGGTCTGAAGTAAAGATCAGATTAACGCATCAAAACAAAGGGTTCAAAACAGATATGTGAATTTATGTAATTTAAGATATTTTAAGTCAGAAGAATTTAAATACTTAAATTAAAAAAAATTAAATCAGACATACCTAAATAAATTAAAAACTCCAAAAGGATTAAGCATTCAAAACAAAAAGCGCTACAATTTCGAAGGGGCACATGCACCCCAATGTTTATAGCAGCACTATCAACAATAGCCAAAGTATGGAAAGAGCCCACATGTCCATTGATGGATGAACGGATAAAGATGATGTGGTATATATATACAATGGAGTATTACTCGGCAATCAAAAAGAATGAAATCTTGCCATTTGCAACTACATAGATGGAACTAGAGGGTATTATGCTAAGAGAAATTAGTCAGAGAAAGACAAATTATCATATGACTTCACTATTATGAGGAATTTAAGACACAAAACAGATGAACGTAAGGCAAGGGAAGCAAAAATAATATAAAAACAGAGAGGGTGACAAAACTTAAGAGACTCTTAAATATAGAGAACAAACAGAGGGTTGCTGGAGAGGTTCTGAGAGGGGGGATGGGCTAAATGGGTAAGGGGCATTAAGGAATCTACTCCTGAAATCACTGTTGTACTATATGCTAACTAACTTAGATGTAAATTTAAAAATACAATACAATAAAATCTATGTAAGATGAGGGTAGAATGCCTGCCTACAATTAAGATTAGGAAGGCAGGCTACTAAGACACAATACCAGAATACTTTAAAAGTAGTTCACGATTCACCTCATAAAATTTTTAAACTTCTATACAAAAACAAGGAAAGTTATCACAAGCAAATTAAATTGATAAGCGAGAGGGAGAAAATATTTGCAACATCAATAATACAGGCAAATATCCATAACGTACACTGAATCCTCTCCCAAGACAATTTAAAAGACAACTCAATATAGGCAAAATAATTGTGCTTAACTTCACTAATAATCCCTAAACTGCAAATCAAAACACTCTTATCTACATAAGCCTTATTTACTGTCTATGATACTGACAAATATCAAGATACTAATAATACAGTATGTGTTAAAGTATGCAGAAAACAGGAATTCTCAAATCCAGAAGTGTACAGCAGCATGGTTTTGGGGACAGAGGATTTACAGTATTTGGCCTTAGGAATGTATGCCTTGAAATGGAAACGCACACCTGTTTTTAAATTTATTATTTTCGATCAACATACAATTAAGAACTTACTGGTGATAATATTTATTTTATCCACATTCTTTAGAAGTGTTATAATAGACAAATTAGCTTGGAACTTCCATACAATATGTATTCTAACATACATAGGTACCTTAAACTCTAAACTAATCTCATTTGCTTATTCTTTTAAAAAATTCAATTAAATTAATAGTTGTAAAATCAAAAGACAGTATCTGTCAAACACAGATGCCAGTGAAAGAGAACATACCAAAAGAACGGTCTCTGCTCTTTGGCCAAATCAAAATATTAACACTGTACTGTACTGGCTGAATCTTCAGAGCAGCCTGAATCTGTCAAAAATGTTTAATGCACTTAAGTTTGGCCTTATAATGGTTCTCTTAGAAAATTTATCCAACAAATATTCTCATACAGGTATGCAATAAATATATATACAAGAATGGTGATCACAGCATTGTTTGTGACAGCAAAAAATCGTAGAAATATATATATATATATATATATATATGTCTGTCAATAGGAATATGGCTAATTAGGATATAGCCAAAGCACACAGTATTATGTAGCCACACATACTGACATGGAATTCAACATATGCACACAACAAACAGTAACTTTTTAAAAAGCTGTAAGGCAAAATATAGAATATGATCCTATTTTAAAAAATCCAAACACCTAATGTAGGTTTGTGATTTTGAGTTCTGTTCACTATGTGTCAGCCATATTTGCCACCTTTCTCTTTGTCAATCTTACCAAGTTCATTCTCATTTTAGGATCTTTTTTAAATTTTTTAAAAAACTTTTATTTTTTGAGAGAGAGCATAAGCTGAGGAGAGATGAAGAGAGAAGGGGACAAAGGACCCAAAGGACGCTCTGCGCTGACAGGCTGACAGCAGTGAGCCCAAGCCTGACATGGGGCTCGAACTCAGATCATGATGTGTGGAAGACGAACGCTCAACCAACCAAGCTACCCAGGCACCCCTCATTTTGGAATCTTTTTACTAGTGCATCCCTTCCATCTGGAACAGAATGCTTTCTTCCCCTCCCCTTCAAGATTTTGCCATAGCTAGCTCCTTTACGCATTCTAACAAAATTCTAACTTTGCTGTTTTCTCATGTCTTTTTTTCTCTACAACACTTTTATAGCCTCTAAGCTCCTTGAATGCAGGGTATTTATCTACCTTATTCACCACAATACCCCCAGTACCTTGCACTGTGCCTAGCATATAGTAGTTACTCAATAAATATCCGCTGAAGAACTTAACAGTGGTGATGACTAAATAAAGGAGCTCAAATAAGGCAATCTTAACATTTCACATTTTCATGACCAAACATATATTTCAAATTAACATGGGGAAAAAGACAAAAGGAGTTAATTATCAGTTGGTCTATTTTCTATGTATAAAGAAAATATTTTTAATGTATCTGCATGGTTAGGGCTATTTGAGCAAACCAATCTGTCCTTCAAAAAAGAAGTGTTGAAAAATTAAATACAACTGAATTGATACGTTAGAAATTTACCTCCCTAGAAGTATGTGTTGATAGCTCAGGGGGTGTGAGACTACAGAGACATTCATGGGTTATAAATTCTGACATGTCTGATCTGTCCATACCCCTTACCCACATTCATTTACATTCCAAAGATTAAGAACCTAGGATCCCCCCCTTCTGTAACTGAGGAGGTTTTGTTTATACTGGGGAACAAAGGTTTCCCTTCCTCTTTCAGGAAGGGGGTAACACCTCTACAAGCTCCCAAATTCATATTTTTCAGGTTCCTTACCTACCAAATGAACATCCAGGTCTCAATGCATCACTCTGAGAGGGAAGAACTGGGGCAAAGGGGTTATTGCTATAATAATTAATCTATCCTTGCCCCAGAAATTGTGTTTACTTTCAGGATAATATGAATGAATATAGCCATTAAACACTTATCATTTGAACAAAATTTCGTTCATAAAACTTGTCTTGTGATTCAAGCTTTAAAAATAAATTTTTAGGGGAGCCTGGGTGGCGCAGTCAGTTGGGCGTCCGACTTCAGCCAGGTCACGATCTCGCGGTCCGGGAGTTCGAGCCCCACATCAGGCTCTGGGCTGATGGCTCGGAGCCTGGAGCCTGTTTCCGATTCTGTGTCTCCCTCTCTCTCTGCCCCTCCCCCGTTCAAGCTCTGTCTCTCTCTGTCCCAAAAATAAATAAACGTTGAAAAAAAAAATTTTTTTTTAATAAAAAATAAATAAATAAATTTTTAAAAATGAATGTAAAAATTATTTTTTCAGGACAAAAATACATTAAGTCCCCAACTTAGAAACTAAAATTTCCATTCTAAGCTTTTCCACTAAAAACATACTATGCTTAACTAATGAATTTAATGAAGTGTATGAAGTATTGGAAAGTTTGTATTTATATACTAGGTTTAATGACGTTATGGATTCGTCTTTTGAAGACTAGCCTAGAAACCTAACCATTAATCCCAACATTGTTCCTACATAAATATTCATTTAATAGTACCTGGCAAATAACGTAGCGGACCCCTAATGTTCCATTTTTTTAAATCCCAGCCCTAATCTACAATCTTTACACTGGTTGAGGGGAGTACAACAAAATCATAATCAAATCTATTAGAGGTTATTAGATGTGGCAAAGAACAGGTTTCATGTAAAAATTGAAAACAAATACAGTTTCCCATTCAACTCTTGAGACTCCCAAGACCCTCAAATCCCCTGAGTGGGCCACACATTTGCTCCCGACACCATTCTCTAGCTCCCCTAGAAGTAAAAATAGATCCACTAAACCATAAATTCCTCAAGAATAAGGGCAAAGAACTTTATATTTTAGGGATGTCTTTATGTTATGGTACAACAAATGAGACAGCTAGAAAGCACGGTAAGTGATTTTTGGAACTGGATTAGCTTGCATTTGCATCCTAGTGCTGGAAGCTACTGGTTATGGATTGACACCCAAATTTCTTGAGTTTTTTGTTTTTTTTTTAATCTGCAAAGCAACAAAAATTTTCAAGGTCATTGGCAAAGTTGAATAACATGTTCATATAAAGTACCCGGCATATTCCACAAATGATGGTCATAAAGTGGAAAGGGTTTAAGAGGCCCCCCCCCCGCCGCTGCCCAACATGTAAAAGATTAGGAAGAAAAATTACTTAGCCACTCTTAACATACTAACAACTGCACATTAATCCCCTTTCAAAAAGAATAATTATTTTATTTATTAAAAAAAAATTTTTTAACATTTATTTATTTTTGAGAAGAAAGAGACAGAGGATGAGGGGGGAGGAGAGAGAAAGAGGGAGACACAGAATCTGAAACAGTCTCCAGGCTCTGAGCTGTCAGCACAGAGCCCGACATGGGGCTCACACTCACAGACCGTGAGATCATGACCTGAGCCAAAGTCAGATGCTTAACCGACTGAGCCACCAAGGCACCCCAAGAATAATTCTTCTAGAAAGTAACAAAAAAATGGTTATGTGCCTCATGTGATTAAAAAAAAAAATCAATCAGTAGGCCAATTAATCCAAGACTACTCTTTAATAAGGCCTTTTCAGTAACAAACAAAAAACTGCCAGAAAGAGATTTGTCAGTTGTCTACTGCTAGTACACTGTATGTGGCTCAATAATAAGTATAGTTCCCAGAGGCTTAAAAGAAAAAAAGAAATACTGGATAGAGAATGTCTGGTCTATATATCATTAGAAACTTGTGGTATCTTTATAAAAGGGACACAAAATGACATAAAGAAGTGCATCTTGAACAAGAGCTTTGCAGAACATTTGAAGACCTTTAAATGGATGTTTCTTGAATCATCCCTCATCCTCCTAGAACACAATCTTTGAGGGGATTAAAATAATACAGGCCAGGTACACAAGTGTCTGATCATTAAGGATACAGGGCAAAAGTGTTAAGAACCTACATGGCCTTTATCCTTTGGTCAGATTCCCAATACACCAAAATCTTAAGTGAGACACCCCTGCCCCCAGCACCATTCTGGGTCACAGTGAACTCGTAACTTAATTCTCAACAAGAGCCTCACATGTACATTTTCTATAGTATGGCTGAAAGAAGAATTCATATTAAATAGCAAATTGGCAGGCATAAAGGCTGATGTTGTGGTGTAAAATTTTAGGAGTCTAAACTGTACTCTTACCAAAGTATAGCTATAACAGAGCAACCACAAGGGAGCTTCCAGACTGGATAAAACAATTTTCCAAAAAAAAAAAAAAAAAGAGGGTTTTAAATATATTTTGAGCTAAAACTTCAGAGTTCTGTGCCTAGAAATATTCACCAGTTGCTTTAGTCATAAAAATTGCCTGGTCTACTAAGAATATCTGTAATAGAACTAAAGACAATATGAGTGAGCTATAAAATATACACCCCCAAAAGGAGATGAGTTTAGGTCAATGGGGTTGTTTAGAAATATCCATTTATACTTTGAAAAATGACTGCTGTAGGGGCGCCTGGGTGGCTCAGTCGGTTAAGTGTCCGATGTCAGCTCAGGGCATAATCTCACAGGTTCATGAGTTTGAGCCCCACGTCGGGCTCTGTGCTGACAGCTCAGAGCCTGGAGCCTGCTTCTTGCTTCAGACTCTGTCTCTGTCTCTCTAGCCTCCGCTCGCGCTGTCTCTCTCAAAAATGAATAAACATTAAAAAAAAACACACACAAAAAACAGATGAAAAAATGACTGCTGTATTTGTTTCCTGTAACTCTGTAGCAAACTACCACACTCCTTCAGTTCTGGAGGCCAAAACTTTCACTGGGACAAAATTAAGGTGTTGGCAGGGCTGTGCTTCTTCCAGAGGTTTTATGGGAAACCCTGTTCCTTATTTCTTCCAGCTGGCATTCCTATGCTTGTGGCCACATTGCCTCCTCTTCTGGGTATGTTATCTCCCTCTGCCTCTCTCTTTTATGATGACATTTAGAACCCACCCAGATAATCCAGGATACTCTCTTCATATCAAGACCTTTAATTTAATGACATTTGCAAAGACTTACACACACACATGCGCGAGTGCACCCCTGCCCCAAAGTATAACATCACAGATTCCAAGGATTAGAATGTGGGCATCTTTTAGGGGCCCATTTTTCAGCCTACCATACTTGCCAAAAGTAAGCTTAACTGTATAACCAATTCCTTGCAGCCAACACTTATTTATGTCTTTATTCTATAATTTGTTTCCTTAATTTGTTTTTTAAGTTGAGAAATATATATCAGAAAATACAACCATTATCCCATCTTCCTATGAAGCACTTTTCATTTGAGATTTGTTTCCCTAAACACTATAAAACAAAACCAAGAAACTTTTTATTTTAAAACGAAGAAATTCATCTTTTTTCTTACACGGTTATTGTCCCCTCGAAACATGCAGTAAATAAAGGTCACATCAAATTAACTCTCTCAATCTTTAGCATTTTTGTTTTCCTCTTACATTATACAATACATAAATGAGCAAACTATTTGTTCCTTAATTAGAATACTGCTTGCTTACCGGATACAGGTGTTTGATTTTTAGAAATTTATTCAAGACTAAACAAACCAGACAGCAATAATAAATTCTGACTAAGCAACCTAATTGCCATCATAACACTGCCTGCAGTATCACCTCATAAAAACCACTTGCAGCAGTTTAATGTAAAATTACAGCTGTAAGACATTAATTTTTGCAAGCTTCTAAAGACATAAAGAAAGTCTTCCTTATTGAAAAAGATGCCATTCTGCTAAACATCTGGAATACTCACCTAAATTAGTTTTGGTAACAATAATAGCATCTTTATTTAAAAACGTAATATAATAAATTCCTAATTGGATTATATCTTTTACATATTGTGGAGCACAGAGCAGGAACCTTTCAAATATGATTAACCAAGTCTTCATTATTCAATCTTAAATTTTCGAGTATTGGTAACAAACAATAAGTATTGGTAACAAATGTTTTCTAGTCTTACATAACTGAGTTATTGTTAAAGGGAAAATAATTGTTTCAGGAATTTTTAAAACAGCAATTAAAATGCAGATCTAGATTATTTATGTGATCTGTGCCCTCCTACCATACCTATCACCCATCACTATCTCACCTCCTCTAACACTACTCCTTCATTTTTCCCAACCTCTACTCCCTCAAGGTTCTTAATGGCCTAATTAAGTCTTTCCCCAGGCTTCAGAATGCAGCTATCAAGGTCTAATATTAGTCAACATCAGTTACATCAGGAACGGCCTTGTTTTCCTTCTGTCCCTCTGCCTATCCATATTAGAAGCTAACAGACCCATAAAGAAAAACAGAGGAGTTCAATAGTTTAGGAAACATTTGAGAACTACCATGTGATAGGAAATGAGACCCCACCCCCCACCCCGAGTTTATTGGCTAGTGGGCCCTGAACATGTTTTCAATATAATTTGGTAAATGTTATAAGAGCACAAAACAAAACAGTCAAATGGAAAAGCAGAAATAGTTTCCCAGAGAAAAGAGACCCCTCCTTGAAAAAAGAGACTTACTTCAAGGTTAAATGGAAGTTAACCAACTGAGGAAAGGAAAGCAATCCAGAAAGACCATCATAATAAGCAAAGGTACAAGTCAGTATGGTGTATTTGGGAAATTCTAAGTAGTTCACTATTAAATGAGTGAAAAGAGAGAGGTGGGGGAGTAGCACAGAGTAAAGCTAAAGAATTAAACTGTGGACCAGATTGGGGAAGCCTAAAAGCCATGCAGAGGTGTCAGGAAAATCCACAATTGAATGACAAAGTGAGATTTGCATCTGAGACAGATCAACTCTGGTACTAGCGGAGGGTGGACTTGCAGGAGGCAAGAATACTAGTTAAAGGGCTATATCCAAGTGCAATAATCCAAGTAAGAAATGTCTATAGTGAGTCTGTTAATAGTAAGAATGAATTAGGAGTGGCAGAGCTGCAAAATACTTAGGAGGCAAAATACATGGGGTGTAAGACATGAGAGAGAAGAAAGTCACAAGCTTCCAAGCTTGTGGCTGTTTAGATGCTGCTGCAAAAAAGAAAAAAAAGTGAGCAAAACAGGAAATGGTATTTTTGACACTTCTGTTCATTATATTGGAAGTTCTAGTCAGATCAATTAGGCATGAAAAAGAAAAGGCATCCACACTGGAAAAGAAAAAGTATCTGTTTACATATGATACGATCTTACATATAGTGAACCCTGAAGATTCCACACACAAAAGTTACAACTAAACTGATTAAATGAATTCAGCAAAATTGCTGGGGGGGGGGGGGGGGGGGGGGGGAATCAACACACAAAAATCAGTTTCATTTCTATACACTAACAGTCTGAAAAGGAAACCAAGGAAACAATTCCATTTACAAAAGCATCAAAAAGAATAAAACAAACTAATTTAACCAAGAAGGCAAAGATTTATACACTGAAAATAAAACATTGCTGAAAGAAATTAAAGACATAGGTAAATGGGAAGATATCCCATCCCGTGTTCACAGATCAAAAGACTCAATACTGTTAAGATGACAGTACTACACAAAGCAATCTACAGATTCAATGTAATCCCTATCAAAATCCTGATTTTTTTGCAGAAACGGAAAAACCCATTGTAACATTCATATAGCATCTCAAGGAACCCCAAACAGGCCAGAATAACCCTGAAAAAGAACAAGTTTGATGCCTCCTACTTCCTGATTTCAAAATTTACTACAAAGCTACAATAATCAAACTAACTTGGTATTGGTACAAAGACAGACATATAGACCAATCAAAGGAGTAGAATACAAAGCCCAGAAGTAAAATTCCTTACATGGTAAATTATTTTGACAAGAATGCCAAGACTATTCTTGGTCAATTTTTTCAACAAAAAGTACTGGGAAAACTGGGTATCCCCACATGCAAGAGAATGAGGTTAGACCATAGCCTTCTTCCATTTACAAAAATTAACTCAAAATAGATCAAAGATCTAAATGTTAACTGAAACTATAAAACTCTTAGATGAAAGCATAAAGGAAACTCTTCAGGGCACTGAATTTAACAATTTTTTTCTAGTAAGACACCAAAAGCACAGGCAATAAAAGAAAAATTGACGAATTGGATTTATTACATCAAAACCTTTTAGGGGCACCTGACTGACTCAATAAAGCAAGCAACTCTTGATCTAGAGGTCATGAGTTCAAGCCCCAACCACATTAGGTGTAGAGCTTACATAAAAAAAAAAAAAAATTAAAATCTTTAGTACATCAAAGGTCACTATCAAGAAAGTGAAAAGGCAACCCACAAAATGGGAGAAAATATTTGCAAATCACGTATCTGATAAAGGATTAATATCTAGAATATATGAAGAATAAAACTCAACAACAAAAAAACTCAACTAAAAAAAATGAGTGGATGGGAATGCCAAGTTGGTGCAGCCACTCTGGAAAACAGTATGGAGGTTCCTCAAAAAATTAAAAATAGAACTACCCTACGACCCAGCAATTGCACTACTAGGTATTTATCCAAGTGATACAGGTGTGCTGTTTCGAAGGGACACATGCACCCCAATGTTTATAGCAGCACTATCAACAGCCAAAGTATGGAAAGAGCCCAAATGTCCATCGATGGATGAATGGATAAAGAAGATGTGGTGTGTGTGTATATATATACACACACAATGGAGCATTACTCGGCAATCAAAAAGAATGAAATCTTGCCATTTGCAACTACGTGGATGGAACTGGAGGGTATTATGCTAAGTGAAATTAGTTAGAAAAAGACAAATACCATGTGACTTCACTCATACGAGGACTTTAAGAGACAAAACAGATGAACATAAGGGAAGGGAAACAAAAACAATATAAAAACAGGGAGGGGGACAAAGCATAAGAGACTAATAAATATGGAGAACAAACAGGGTTACTGGAGGAGGTGTGGGAGGGGGGATGGGCTAAATGGGTAAGGGGCATTAAGGAATCTACTCCTGAAATCATAGTTGCACTACATGCTAACTAATTTGGATATAAATTTTAAAAATAAATTAAATTAAGTATTATGTTGAAAAAAAAATGAGTGGGGTGCCTGGGTGGCTCAGTCGGTTAAACGTCTGACTTCGGCTCAGGTCCTGGTCTCATGGTTTGTAGGTTCAAGCCCTCCATCAGGCTCTGTGCTGACAGCTCAGAGCCTGGAGCCTGCTTTGGATTCTGTCTCTCTCTCTCTCTCTCTGCACTCCCTTGCTCACACTCCTTTTCTCTCACTCAAATAAACATAAAAAAAAATTTAAATATTAAAAAAATTTTTTAATTAAAAAATGGGTAAAGACTTGCATAGACACATTTCTCCAGATACACATATGACCAATAGACACATGAAAAAAAAAAATGTTCAAGATTACTAATCATGAGAAAGATCAGGGGCGGGTGGGTAGCTCAGTCAGTTGAGAGTGTGACATTGGCTCAGGTCATGATCTCATGGTTCGTGAGTTCAAGCCCTGCATTGGGCTCTGTGCTGACAGACAGCTCAGAGCCTGGAGCCTGCTTCAGATTCTGTGTCTCCCTCTCTCTCTGCCCCTCTTCCTCTTGTGCACTCGCTCTCTCTCTCTCTCTCTCTCTCTCAAAAATAAACATTAAAAATAAAAAGATGCAAATCAAAACCATGAGACATCACACTTCACACCCATTAGGATGGCTATAGGACTATTATCAAAAACAAAAACAAACAAACAAAAAACACCAGAAAATCACAAGTGTTGGTGAAGATATGGCAAAACTCAAACCTTAGTGCATTGCTGGTGGGAATGTAAAATGACACAGCCATTTTTGAATAAAGTATGGCAAGTCCCTCAAAAAAAAAAAAAACACAGAATTACCATATGATCCAGCAATTCTAATTCTAGGTATATATCTGAAAGAATTGAAAGCAGGGACTAAAACAGGTATCTGTACACCCATATTCTTAACATTTATTCACAATAACCAAAAGGTAAAAACAATTCAAATGCCCATCAGTAGTTAATGGGTAAACAAAATGTAGTACACACATATAATGAAATATTATTCTGCTTCAAAATGGACTGAAGTTCTAAGGCGCACTACACATGGATGAAACTTTCAAACATTATTCTACGTTAAAAAAAAAAAAAAAAAAAAAAGGCCAAACACAAAGGGACAAAGATAGTACGATTCCACTTACATGAAATACCAGAATAGCCAAATTTGAAGAAAGTAGAATAATGGTTACCAGGAGCTGGGGGGAGGAGCTAATGAAGAATTCGTATTATTAAATATAGAGTATCAGTTTGGGATGAAGAAGAAGTTCTGGAGATGTAGAGTGGTGATGGTTACACAACAATGTGAATATACTTAATGCCACTGGATTCCACAATTAAAAACGGCAAGTTTTATATTATATGTATTTTACCACATAAAAAAGGTTTTTAAAATGTTTTTAAACAGGAAATGGTATGCATTTTCTAGGAAGGGGTGAAAAGTTGAATTCGGTTTTGGATCTGTTGCATACGATAAGGTATACACAGGTCATCTATAAGAGTTAACACATCTGAAGCACGAAAGGTTCTGGTGGAAAATTTCACCCTATAGTAGTCAAAACTGTAAGAGAAAAGAACATGAAGTATGAAAAGAAAAGTGGAATAAGAATCAAAGAAAACTCTGGGCTTGTTAACTGAACTCACAGGCATAAGAAGAGTACTATTCAAAATTATTCCACCGTATCAATATTATGAATTATCTGCATCTGGTTCAAAACACCTCATCAGCAATACTACTCAACAGGAAGAAACCTATTTGTGTCCCTCAACCCCGCTATATAAACTATTCTTTGAACACAAGACAAAAATCAAAGTATAAAATCCTGCCAGGGCTCAAATAAAGTACCTATTTCACAGGATCCCGTGAAGAATATGATAGCTATTCTTGTTACAGTAAAAATGAGACAATGCAGCCTAACCTATCCAACCTACATTTCTAACAACAAAGAAAAAAAACTGTGTTATTGTTCCTGAGGGATAATAAACAGGAATCATAATTTATTATATAGAGCTAATTTACACTTTGGGCTATGATACCAACTTAAGATACACTAAAATATTCCATTTATAAATTTTTAGTGGCCTTCTGAATTAAGTCTCCAACTGTGGTACGCTGAATAATGGGGCCTAAAGATGCCCAGGGCCTAATGCCCAGAATTTGTGGCTACGTTACTTTACATGACAAAAAGGACTTTCCTAGTGTGATTAAATTAAGCATCTGAGATGGGGATACTATCCTGTATTATTTGAGTTTGGTCCAATATAATAATCACAAGAGTTCTTATAAGAGAGAAGGCAATGTGATAAAGGACAAAGGGATAGTAGTCAAGAGCAAAATCAAAAATGCTATACTGTTAGCCCGAAGATGGAAGATGGACTCAGGAGCCATGAAGTGTTGGCAGCCTCACTACAAGCTACAAAGGAAAGGATATGAATTCTCCCCTAGAGCTTCCAGAAGAAATGCAGCTTCTGACTGTCAGAACTGTAATGTAATAAACTTGTGTTGTTTTAAAGCCCCTATATTGTGGTAAATTGTTACAGCAACAATAGGAAACTAACATACCAGCTGAACCATATTGTCATGAGAAGCCAAGGGCAGAGAGAGAAATTGAAAAAAAAATAAGTTCATCAGTTTACTTGCCCAATGGAGTCTTGGCTTCTGCCAAAAGAAAAACACATCCACAAGAAAAACAGTCTTCCCCTCGAGAAGTTCTCAAATTTGGCTGAATATAGGTATCAACTGGAGAGCTTTTAAACAATTCTGGTACAAGGTCCCATTTCAGGCCAATTGAATCATTAACTCTTGGGGCTCTATTGTTAGAAAGTTAGCCAGGTGGTTTTTATGTACAGCCACAGTTGAAAACTTGCTGTTCTAGATAAAGATTGGTTTTTAGTGACCTAAGAAACCCATGGCATTTCAAAATACTACTAGAAGTTCCTGAAACTGTCCCCCCAAAAGATGAGGTTCACCATTCATTCATTCATGGGTTTCATGTATGTTTTCCTAACTTTACCTTTGACGAAAAGTTATCCTAGGTAAGAAGTTGCCTAAGTAAATTACAAAAGCAGAAACTACTGGATTAAAAGGCAGGTAAATTTTGTTGTTCTGACAAATATTGCTAAATTGCTATACCAATTTACCCTTCTACTAATTAAATTAACAACATTTTTTTTAAAGCCTATCCAATCTAATGGGTAGGAAAACGGTATTTCATTGCTGCTTTAACCTGCAAGGCTTCAATCATGAGTGAAGCTAAGTATCTTTTCATTTCTTTCTTGGTCTTTTTTTTTGGTCTGTCAGTTACTTACTACATATCCATTTCTATTCCTTTTTCTTAAAGCTGATTTGAAAAAAACCTTTTTCTGTTAAGGAAATTGGTCTTTTTGTTAAGTGACCCATTGTCCATGACAGTTAAATATTTTTTCCCAATTTGTTTTTCTGTTTTTTTGCTTTGACTTCTTAAGGCCATACGTTCTATTTCGTATTTATTTTTTAACATATTTATTTTTTCCTCTATGGCTTCTTTAGAAACCTAAGCCACACTCTAAATCCATACTATAAAATTATTAAAACCACCCCCCCATACTTTTTTCTAATATTTTCAGAGTTTCATTTTTTACATTTAAGAACTCAGGAACTGCACTCCTTTCCCTGCCACCATGTAACTAACTGGCAACATCATTTACTGTTTAGTTTATCTCTTTTCCACTGACGAAGTTACCATGCTAGCATTTTAACTCATAACAAAAAATGGAGGAAAAAAAATGTATAAATGTGGGTATATACATATATGCTTATATGATGTGTATATATGAAAATTCTAAAATACAAGCTTAACATACTAACTTCTTACAGTCAACAATGAATGTGCTGCCGAACTAAGGTATACAGAATCTACAAATTCCTTAATAAGGTTATGGAATATGAAAGTAATCATCAGGCACACTGTCTCCTCCTTTCTCTTTGCAAAAGCACTACAACTGTCACCAAGGCTAACTTTTCCTCAAAAGCTGTGATGAATAGTTTCCCCTAGTAGTTTTTCCCATGTTTATACTCAGCTTTGCAAAATATTTGTTGCCACTAGGTGGAGACAATTTGATAACAGGAATATTGGTTACTGAAATAAGAGTAGCCATAAATTTTCTACAAATATTCTCCAATGGTAAACTAGGGCTACCCACTTTAGCTGAGGATCCAGTTTCCTTATTTGTAAATTTAAGAATTCAAATAAACTATTATCAAGAGCCCTCTTAACTCCTAATATTTTGTAGATCAAAAAGCTTGCTTAAATGTCCTTTAACAAGTACAATGCCTGGAGTACTGTCCTCTTAAACTACAAAGGTACGCTACCTTTAGAACTTCTTTCAACTTGAATACTTCAACCAATCATAACCAGTTTCCTCCCATCTTTTCAAAGCAGGTCAAAAGAGGCATATTGTTCACACATCTAGCATTCCAAGTCACAACCAAGGCTATCTGCACCATTTTTCCTTCTCTTAAAAAAAATAGCTGATATCCTACTTCTCCACATCCATCTGGCCTGTTTGCACACATATTTTAAACAATGATGTAGCTATATATTTTTCTTTGAAACTAGTATCCAAGGTACTATATAAACCTGAGGGATTTTTTTTTTCTCTTGTGCTATTTATTTTTTGCCACTTTTGGTCAAAACCTTCCATTTTTGTTGGTTTCCTGAATTATTAACTGTCTGTCCCTCTGTCAAGACATTCCTCACACTGACGCTACACCTCCTGGTTCTCATCTGCCAGTCTAGATTTTATAACTCTTCTAAAGTCTCAACCTCTGCTTGCCTAAGGGGTTTCCAATCTGCTTCATCCAATTACTCGAATCTAGTGACCTAATGCCAAACCACTGACTCATTAGCAATTTAGACCTCAGACTTTGGCATAATCTAGGCTCTCAGCCCTGTACACACACCAACTCCATACCACAAACTAACCACATTCTTAGAGAGGGACTACTTTTCATTCTCCCAGTACCCTAAGACCAAGAGACACAAAGGACACTGATAATTTCCTGAGCAGAGCAGAAAAAATCAAGTTCCTAAAGTAGAACAAGGTAGGTTACCAACTTCTTTCACATCCCTCCCCAGATTACAGGAAACTAAACAAGGGACCATACTGATATGGTAGCAGTAGCCAGGTTACTATTAGGCTGTAGACTGCTGCTCAGTATCATCAGCATACATGGTCAGCCACCCCAAAACACTGCAGATTTAACGACACAGAGAGATCAGTACCTCTACTTTTGAGAGGGAGATGTCAAACACAACTAAAACATAAAGCAATGCTTAAAAATTTACATTCTGTTTATCATTAATGACAAGTTTATCATTAATGACAAAGCTAAAAAGTCTAGTAACTACGGAGTTTTTTAGTCCAAAGCCCCATATGCCAGAATAGAAGTTAACTATTGAAAAGTCGTAAACCAAGGTCATTATCCTTTCCTGGGATGAGAAATGTCCATTAAGTGCAGATTCCTGCCAGAAGCAAAAGTGCCAAAAAACACATACATTAGCTTTAGCAAGTAACAGTGTAGGAAGTCATAGCAACACTCTTGTGTTACGAAAATACAGCAACAGGGTCTACGTTTGCAGCCAGAGCATATCTGATGAAAAATTAAATTTGTGGTAAGACAATGACAAAAGAAAATGATTAGATTAAGAAAGGTAAGACAAAGCTGAAGGCCGATGCCACCACATTCTCTTTCAACAGCAACTGGAATGAATAACCCTTTCAGAAAGCAGTGAGGGCAATTCATTTCCAGAGACACAAAAACGTGTTTTTTTGTTTTTGTTTTGAGAGAGAACAAGCGTGAGCCGGGGAGGGGCAAATAGAGAGGGAGAAAGAATCCCAAGCAGGCTCCACAGTCAGCGCAGAGCCCAACACAGGGCTCAATCTCACAACCACAAAATCATGACCTGAGAGGAAATCAAGAGTTGGACACTTAACCAACTGAGCCACCCAGGCGCCCCAACATTTGTATTCTTTTACCCAGTCCTAGGAAATAATGTTATTAATAACAGATAACATTTACTAAGTGTTTACTACTTTCCATGAAATGTTGCTTACTCCTAACAACCTTATGAGTAGGTACTATTATTTTCCTCATCTAAGAAATACGGAAATTGAGCCAAAATATGAATGAATGAATGAATGAATGAATAAATATACATAAATAAATAAATACATAATACATTAAAAAAATACATAAATAAATAAATAAATAAATAAGCAAGCAAGCAAGCAAGCAACTTACTTAAAGGTCTCACAGTAAATGTCAAAGGCAAAACTCAAACCTAGGTCTGTTGGACTAAGAAGGCCACACCCTTAACCACCATACCAAACACTACTGTTAATACTTCAATACCATCACCAACAGCAGGGAGGCATTTGCAACATCAACATCAGGAAATTTCTTCAACCATTAAAAATAACAATTATTAATGTGATATGTAATGACTAGTAATACCTGCAAGGTAAAGTGATAACAGAGGCACTAATTTGCATCTGTGCTACAATTGCAGTTATGTAAAAGTTATGTTCTAGAAGGTAACAGAGTTATTTAAGAGTTTGCGGAGGGGGTTTCCATTTTTCAACTCCCAAAACAATAAGCACAGATTTTAACAGTTTTAAGACAACAACAGATAAGAACAAAGGAGTAAAGAATGTGTTTCTGGTATCCCTTTGCTACACAGCATAAATTTTCTCTTGCAGAAAGAGAAGAAAAACAATTATGTCCCTATATATTTTCCATAGTAGCAGCCAGACTGGGACTCAGGAAACCCCAATTTTCATTTGGGGTTCTTGAAACAATTCCAAAAGATAAACATTTTTAACCTTTCTTCTGTTTTGGCCTTTCTTATCTCCTAGTTTCTGCAACTTGCATCAAAAAGCATCAAAAAAAGTTTTAAATTGAAAAAAGCAGCTCCCGGGGTATCAAAGCCCAGGGTCTTAGAAGAATGAAAAAGAAATCAGAAACTCTGGGGCACCTAGGTGGCTCAGTCAGTTAAGCGTCTGACTTCGGCTCAGGTCCTGATTTCACGGTTCAGTTGGTGGGTTCGAGCCTCAAATCGGTGGAACATGTGCTGTTAGCACAGAGCCTGGAGCCTGCTTTGATTCTCTCTCTCTCTCAATCTCTCTCTCTCTCTCTCTCTCTCTCTCTCTGCCCCTCCCCCACTCACATGCTTTCTCTCTCTCTGTCTCTCTCTCTCTCAAAAATAAAATAAACACTAAAAAAAAAAAATAAAAAAAACAGAAACTCTGAAGATAGAAGTTTTTATATATAGCTCTGACAAATCCAAAGATTAGCAAAATCTTTAGGTCCATGAAAGAAGCAAACAAAAATTTGACATAGCTCATATAGACACTGGAAATCAGTATGATTTTGAGTTAGTCAATATATAGATCTAACCCTCTTTATTTAAAAAAATTTTTTTTAAATATTTACTTGAGAGAGAGAGACAGAGACAGAGACAGCACACATGTGCGTGAGAGAGAGCCCAAACAGGCAAGGGGCAGAGGGAGGGAGACACAGAATACAAAAGAAGGCTTCAGACTCTGAGGTGTCAGCACACAGCTCAACACAGGGCTGGAACTCACGCACGAGATCATGACCTGAGCAGAAGTTAGACACTTAACCGACCGAGCCACCCAGGCACCCCAGATCTAACCCTCTTTATAAAACAAGTATGTTTTAGGTGATATATAGCTGTAATACACACGCACACACACACATATGTAAAATGTCCATTAAGACAGAGTTCCTTATTAGAAATAAAAATCTATATATTTAAATATGTATATATCAAAATAGTTTTTAAAAACTACTTGTTAGCAACTCAACTCTGACAAACTTAATGGGAGTTCTTCAAATAATGGTAAAAACAGAAAACCATAATCATAATAAAGAAAAACTTTGGGTGCCTGGCCAGTTCTGTCAGGGGAGCACACAACTATTTACTGGGTCTCAGGATTGTGAGATCAAGCCCCATGTTGGGTGTGGAGATTACTTAAAAACAAAATCTTAAAAAAATAAAATAAAAACTTAAGTAGCTAAGGTAGTGAAATCATTCACTACTAAGTGAAAGTGATTTTATATTATTAAACAATTAACAAAAAACAAAACTGACATTAATTCAATACAAGATACTGTTTGCAGGCACTTTTCATACAGTTTTCCCTCTACTACTTTTTAACAAAATCCTTTAAGTCTATGTAAGGTTCTTAACTTTGACTCCACACCCCCACTGAGAATCTGATCAAAGTTAAGAACTCTTACTTGGTGGCTGGGGAGGCGGGAAGCGGGGGAGATCCCACACAAAAGAACACACGCCCCAAATCTCAGAAAAGTCGTGGTCCCTTAAGAGATCCCAGGACTGAAGACCAAGAACACTTGCTCTAAAAAAGAATTCCAAAACGTAAACAGAAAAACCAGAGGCTATCTCAAAATCCTTCTCAGTTTTATCAGCTATACTGTAACAAGCTACTGCCACTGAAAACAATTATAGATTTGTTCCTGCAAAGGTAAACTTATGGAGACAATAGGTATTGCTTGTTAATCACTTCCATCTGGCTGCCACAGTGAATTTTGGACCTCCCTACCACAATGTAAATACAAAGCTAAAAGGAACCTCAGGATCCAACCACTATTTACATCCACTTGAAGTATTATGCCATTTTCAAAAATGTTACCAAACTGGTATGGCATAGAAAATGTTTGTGATATCAAGTTAACTTTAAAAAACACATATAAACTCAGGTCTATATATAAAATACAACTAAAACTATGTTTTAAAGAAACAAACAAAAAAATAATAAATTTACTTCCAAAAGGAACTACATCAAAATTTAAAAGCAATTAAAACTGAGCACTGAAAGCATGATTTTTTTCTTAAATTTTCCAAAATTAAAAAATACACTTCTGAATCATTTATGCAACATACTGTCCAAAAAGTTTCAGAATATATTAAATTGGCATTAATAATCATGTTATCTATATTAAACATAGCTGTAATATTACCTTTCAAAAAGTTACGGAGACTTCTGGGAAAAAAAATATTTCAGGAGGCTACACTAGTAAGTAAATACTGGTTAACCAAAACTGGCAATGAGACCTATGTTTAAATACAAACATAATCAATTATAATAAAATTAAGGACAAAGAAATGGAGTCTTAATATTTTAGACAATGCTCAACTATCATTATTAGAGAGCCTTTATCCTATTCCATTACTTCAGAGTCACGTGAGACAACAGTTCCTGGAGGACACTACCTCATAAAAATTAAAAACTAGAAAAAAGCATCTTTCCACTAATTCAACGAGGCATGTTTTCTTCACAAATATGCCAGTTAACATTTTTAAGTAAGTTCATTAAAAGTAACAACAGATATAATTTCTAATTTTGTTAAGTGTAATGTTAAAAGCAGGTATTTTCTGTAATTGATATCATAAAATAACATAGAAGTAAAACAAAATCACAATAGGTTAATTTCCAGTCAAAATAGTAATAACATTGGTTTCCCTACTCCCCCAGGCCCTAGTCATTTAAACAATCTACAGAGTGGTAGTTTTGTTCTTAATGTTTAAGTAAAATTTGGGGTACTACTGTCTAATGATATAAGCAAGATATTTAACCCTGGTGCGAAGAAATTAACAAGGAATGTCAACCTTAAGATACAATTATTTAAGTGATAGAAATACTATATTGTAAACCAGACTTGGGCAAAGTAGGGTTGTAAGATGTCCACAGCTCTTCCCAAACCCCATTTCCATTTCCACCCTGACAACTTTTAAACATGAAAACTCCTTTTAAAGTAGGCACAGAACTATAACCAGGACCCATGTAAGAGATCAATCCATCTCAGTCTTTCTTCATACACCCCGTATATTTACAAAGTTCTTTGCTGTTTACAAAACCTCCTATCTACACTACCTCTTAGGGTCTTTACAAATAACCTGGGAGGTCAAAAAGGGTGGGATTTTTTTGTTTTTGTTTTTAAATAGAAAACAGAAAGGCCAATAATCTTGCTTACAGTGAAACCAGACCTAGAAACCAAGACTCCTGCCTTCAATTCTGAAGCTCTTTCCACTATACACAACACTACCCCTTCTGTAATACAGTAAAGCCTTCTATAAAACATCTGGCTGGATTCCAAGACAGCAGTCCCAGACTGAATTGGACTCTATATAGCAAACAGTGTAAATAGTGAGGGTTTAATGCAATTACTGGCATGGAGGCATACATCTTTTTAAAAGTGAAGAATCAGTCGATTTTAAGTTGGTTTAAGTTAATAGTGTAAGTATGATGGTGGAAACAAACAGAACACTTCTAAAAAGAAGTCAAAATGAAAATACTACAGATATGCAAGTTTTACAATAGCTAATAGAGGTAGTGGTCAGCAATACAGGGAATAGGAAAAACAGAGACAAAGAATGGATAATTAAAAAGAACAGTGTAAAGAGACACTGTATGATATTCTTATTTTTAGGAAATAAAATGAGGGGCTTCTGTCTTTTCTTTCCCCCAGAAGTAACTGTGAGACTTCAGAACATTAGGCTATATAATAATAAAAGAGGTAGAAGAGGATTTTACTTAGCCGCTAAATGAATCCCTGCCAAAATTTCTGGCTCTGGAACAAAAAACCCAGTCATATTTCTAGATCAGCTGCTGGTACCATACAGTTTAAGTTAACCGATTAAACTTTCAATTCTCACATCTGTAAAATCAAACAACACTACTTAAACTATTTTCTTTTTTAAGGTTTATTTATTTATTTTGAAAGAGAGGGAGGGAGAGGCAGACAGAGAGGGAGAGAAGAAATCCCAAGCAGGTTCCGCACTCTCAGCGTGAAGCCCAATGCAGGGCTTGAACCAAAGAACCAGGAGGTCATGACCTGAGCCGAAATCAAGATCCAGACACTCAACTGAGCCGCCCAGGCACCCCAACGTAAACTATTTTCTAATGACCTTGGAAGAAGGAACAATGTTTGCAAAAGTAATGAACACTTTAATTCCCATCATCCACTGCAAAAATAAATATTTCTCAAACATTTTATATATTCACAGTACTAGGCTAGGCTAAAAGTGCAGAGAAAGTAATGGTCTTTACAACCTAAATCAATAAGGCACAGAGATACGCTTAACTAATAATTATGATTACATAACAAAATTGAGGCATCTCAGAGAAACAGCTTTCATAGGAGTTGAGCTAAACACAGCAGAGAATGAAGCTGGATTCGATCAAGATACAAAATAAAAATAGTCATTAAGTTTAGCCAGGCAGAGAAGAGGCAAGTAGGTTGCAACGTCCTTTGGGTTCCCAAAGCACATCACTCATCTGTTACTGGACTTAACACACTGTAAGATGGTTTATTTGTCATCCTCACTTAGATCGTAAATTCCTCTATGACCGAGACCTTGTTCAATTCGTTTTTCTATCCCTATCCCTAGCATAGGGTCTGGCACACAGAAGATAGCCAACACATTTTTTTTTGAACAGGCAAGGACAAGATTCCCTATTTAAACTACTGTATTTTAACCTACACTAATCTGTGCAGATCATTTACTCATTGTTTTTCAACTCCAAAACCACCATTTTAGACTCTGCTCTATGGTGACAAGGCTAGGACTGTACAACTGTATCTCAGGACTCTTCTGCCAGCTCTTCCAAGGAGCTCCCTGTTAGACTTTGACAGTGGAGGTAGTAAACAGAGGCTGGAAAGCAGGAAGAGGACTTCCTTTCAGTTCCTGGCAGCAGCAACTGATTCCAGACTCCAGCTTCTTTGGGTACTTTTGGGTACTTCCAGAACCTGATCAGCAGCTGAACAAAGATGACCTTCTCAAAGGTTCAGAACCAGACCAATGGAATCTGCTTTCTGAGCTCTTAAATCAATTATATTGTACTGTTCTCTTTTGCTCTTACAACCATCTAACCAACTCCCTATATTACATCACCTCTGTTGAAATCCTTATTGAAGTCTGTTTTTTCTACCCAGGACTAATATATTGTCAAACATAGTGATTCCAACTGCTCTCCTTTGAGAGATCTTACTGCTTCACTGAAAGGGAAAAGTAAAGAAAATTGGGTGTTATTCCGAGAGATAAAATCTGTTCTAGATTCTATAATAGATAACTCAAAACCCTTTAAATTTGTTGAGGGTGGGGCGCCTAGTTGGCTCAGTCGGTAGAGCATGCGATTCTTGATCTCAGGTTGTGAGTTCCAGCCCCACGTTAGGTAGGCATAGAGATTACTTAAAATCTTTTTTTAAAAAATTGTTGAGTTGCAGCATAAAAATTGTTATCTTTTGTGATTTAAACTATCCAACTTGGAGGGGTGCCTGGGTGGCTCAGTCAGTTGAACATCTGACTTCAGTTCAGGTCATGATCTCAAAGCTCAGCTCAGGAGTTCGAGCCCCGCCTCAGGCTCTTTGCTGACAGCTCAGAGCCCGGAGCCTGCTTTGGGTTCTGTGTCCCGCAACCCCCCCCCCCCCCAATCTGTCTCTCTCTCTCTCTCACAAAAATAAACATTAAAAAAAATTTTAAATTAACATGGAAAGAAAAAAGAGAGAAAATGAGAAATATTTAAACAGTGCAGGCTATTCCAAGCACACACAATCACCTTTTATTAGAGCACATATCCTAGGGAAAATGTGAGATGGTAGAGCTGATCTGCTGTTCTTCAAAGGTCTCAGCTCCCACAAGCCTCTCCTCATAAAAGCATAATACCATGCTGAATGTGATTCTTACAGTAAATAAATACATTTGGGAGCACCTGGCTGGCTCAAGTAATGGAGCATGCAACTCCTGATCTCAGGGTCATGAGTTCAAGCCCCACATTGGGCAGAGTTTACTTAAAAAACAAGTAAAATATTTTTTAAAATAAATAAATACATGTTTTTGCTGTTGTTCAACATGGCTCCTAAAGGCAACTTTATCCAGTGTTCAACAAAAGAAACAGCAATCTGTTCTAAATACTAAAGCTGAGCTGAATGTATTGGTACAGCATTCTCCCTTCCCTATGGATCTTCAAGCATCATTTTTTTTTTTTTAACCACATGTGACTTTCATTTTATGCATAGACTTTAGAATCTAAGCTCTTCATAAAATACAACTCTACAGTGGAAACAAAAAGAAATCTCCCTTGAAGGAGGGTCCATAATCAACACATCTGTTGAAAATAAATGACCAAAATGCTTTGATAAGTTTTCATATGGTCTGTTACTTCACTTAATAAAATGTCATTAGACAATTTAACCTGAGGTTAATTTCAAAAATGTTTTATTATTGTACTTATTTTTTTCAATTATGACAAAATGGCAGATATGTAGAAGCAGCAAACATGTTGTTACTCCATCTCTAAATGAAATGGGAGAAAGCAAATTCAAGCAACAGCACTCTTTCTCGGATTTTAGCCACGCATACATCGCTGCTGAGCTTTCAACATGAGTATGCTTAGGCCCAGACAAACTATACTAGTCCACTTCAGGTGCCTAACATCTATAAAACAAAACAGAAGTGAAAAGAATTTTAAACTTAAAAGTCCATGGCCAGTTCCACAGAGTATAAAACTGGATAGCAGACCACCTCCCCCCCCCCCTTACCATCTACATCTATAAAGTCAGTTATATTCATTACCCACCTCCTGCTACAAACATACTAACACCAGCTTCTACTTAAGTGCCAAGAGTCCGATTACCACAGTCAGTATGTCCATGTAAAATCAAAATGTATTCCTTACAACAAGAAACACCAAAGGACCCATTTGACACATTAGGTGGAAGACTACAGGGTGGGGATAAAAGAATACTTTGACCTACAGAGAGGGAATGGAAAGGACAAATATTATTGTACCTCTTTGTACCCCCAAATTATAGGGGGATCTACTCAGTCAGATGCAAATAAATATTCAACAAGTTACTACGATAACTAAGATTTCAGAGAAACGGAAAAAAATGAGGAAATTAAATAACTGGTGTCTAAGGACAATGTCTTCACATCATATGTAATAAACAACACTAATTAATCAAGTGTAGATCTGTATGTGGGCAGAATGTGCATAATTTCACAGTATTTTTCCTTTTTTAAAAATGGCAAACTCTGATGTATTTAGTTTCTCCAGATTTAATAAATGAGTTGCTACAAAATTATGAGGTACTTTAAGTCATACTAAAAATGTGTCCATAACTTTAATAAAGTGCATTTTAATATTAACTCACTTCTCTTGCTGGAAGGAATTATGCTTCTTTGATAATGTATAGAAACTGTCACTAAAACATATATTATTCATCAGACACACATCACCTTTACTCCAAAGACCGCATAATATAAACACAAATCATAAATAAATCAGATTAAAGAGATAGACCTGACACTACACACTGAAGGTCAGTAATGGAAAAATGAAATTCCTAAGATGTTTGCTGACCTGCTGTACACAGTATCTATGTCCACAGAAACCTGGGAGCTAGCTGTCTGGGTATTCAATACAGGCAGAGAGAAACTCAAAATTCTCAGAATGTCTCAGTATTTTCAATGTCTGCATTGTTCACATAATGTTAATGGCTCTAATTTGAAATTTTTCTGTGTAGCACATTTGAGGACCACCAGCATATTTTTAAATACTCAGACTAGCCTACTGAGGCAGTTTTCCTTCATAAAATTCTCCATTTCACTCTCACACCTACTATAATTAACCTCAAATGTGGATTCCACAAGCGTACCTGAAGGAAACCACTCAAAACCTCAGAAAAAGTGAGGGGCCATATTTGCTGTGCTATCTCTGGAAAATGGAGTCTTATGTAACTACCCACTATTTTACAAAAAAGCACGTTAAATGTACAATCAAGATTTAAAAGATACCTGTTGCCTGTGACAAACAAGTTTCAGGGTGAAAAAGGAATAACCAAAAGTCTTATTGCTTCCATTTAAATTCTTTGTAAATCAAGGGTCAAATATTCACTGTAAGAAGCTGGATCTGACATCAATCTAAGTTATTAAAAAATTCAACAATTATACCCTAATGCAAGTGGGGAAAGGAGATTATCTACCAATTACACTAAGTATTCCAGCTTACCGTCTTGGAACTCACCAAAAGTAGATTATGTAATGCAAATCACTCATATGTTAGTTTTAAACATAATTCTCAGTCTAAAACACTAAAGCCGTGTCTCACTTATTTTTAGTTTTTAAAAGTAAAGCGTATTACCAAAACACTGAATGCAAACCTATCCTTTTCATAGCAAACAAATTTCTTCACACACCTCAAGGAAACCTATCAATTTCAAACCATTTTATCCCTTAAAGGCACACGTTCTCTCAAACTTCTGACAGCCATGCAGTACGTACCCAAAAAGGTTTGAAGGAGAGAAGACTATAAAGCCATTATGGTCTTAACAGGCAAATAATCGGAATGAATTTCGAAGTTTGAAAGACGAATTTTTACTAACAGTATCTCTGGAAGGAAACAAGGCGGCTACTTCTATAGGAGGGTAAAGATCCTGACAACCGGCACTACCGCTCCCTGGCGACACCCGGTACCAAACATCTCAGCGTCAACGACAGGGTTCGAAACGCGAAGCTTCCATCAGAAACAAACCAAGACACCCCCTCCCCCCACGACTCTCCTCCGGGGCAACCTCGCGGTTTTAGAAAGCAGCAACAGATACTCCCGGGCAGGCAGGCGGCACTCCAGGAATGTTTTAACCGTGAGGGGGTCTCTCCGCAAGCCTACAAGATACCCCGACGCCGAGTAGCGCCTCCATACCCGAACCCCGACTCCAGCACCGCGGGGGAAAGGGGGTATTTTGCACAAAGCGCCCCTACCCCACCCCCACGGTGCAGACACATACCCCCGGCAGCGAGGGGGAAGCCCGGAGGAAAACCCCCACATTCCACGCCGCTGGCCTCCGAAGAGAGGCCCCCAGAGAGGATGGGGCCCCCGCCCCGGGAGACGAAGGGGCCGCACCGCAGCCCCGGCCTCCGCGCTGAGGAGCGGAGAGTGAGGGGCTCCCAGCGAAGGAAGGAATCCAATCCCCGAGCTTCGCCCACCGGGTCCTCCGCAAACCGGACCCACCACCTCCGCCGAGACCCGCGAAGAAACGGGAACAATGAGGAGCTGCCTCCCCCGCCATCCCCGCCCCGAGAGCGGCCGGGGGCGGCAACGACGCCATCTCCCCTCACACCCCCGCGGGCAACACACCCCCGGCCCCCGGGCCGCCGTCAGCCGCCCGCTGCCCGACCAAGCCGACGCGCGTCTCGGCCCGCCGTTCCCGCGCCCTTCGCCTCCCCGCCCGCCCCACTCACCGGCTCCTGCTCCAGCCCGGGACGCCGCTGGCCGCGGCCAGACCGAGACTCAGGTACAAGCCGCCGCGGCCGCCGGCGCCGCCGCACAATATGGCGAGCCTCGGCTTCCGCAATGGAGCTCGGGAAATACAACAGGGGCCGCTCAATATTCATGAGAGACTGAGGGGAAGCCGGCGCGGCCGGCGCTGCGGGGAGGGCGGGAAGGAGCGAGCGAGCAAGGGGGCGGAGGCGCGGGACGGGGGCGTGCACGGCGCGGGGAGGCCCGCGGTGCGAGGGGAGGGGGCGCCGCCGCGTGCTGGCCTGGAGGACGCGAGCCGCCCCTCCCAGAGCCGGCCGGCCCCGCCCCCCCGGCGCCCTCCGCGGGGTCGACGCAGCCCCCGGGCAACGCCCGGATGTCGACGGCGCCGCTTCGTCCTCGTCGTTCTGCCTCCTTGAGCTCTAGTGCCCCTGCCTCGGGCCACCCATTACACCTCCTTGGCCGGCTGCGGGGGTTGGAGCTCAGAGTTCTGCCCTGTGTGACTGCCTCCTGTTTTTACACCCATCCCTCCACCCGGTAGAAATCCTCATTAGGCATTCAACTCTAGAACTTCACCTGAACTTTGGCATCCTGTCTCCCCGTTTAACAAACACAAACCATCCTGGCCGAGTGAACCTACAAAATCTCATTATTCCAGGGAAAATGACCTTCTATTCTAGAATTATATTGTTGGACGTCTGTAAGCATTCTGATTGTTTTCATCAGCTCTATTAGACCTTGCTACTATTTTATTCCTACCTCCTTGGCCCCTTCCAGTATTCTCTTCTGAACTTGAAGATATAAGAATGGATTAAATAGATGTAATTATTTCCTGAAACACAACCAATTAGTCTACCAAAAAATTATATAAAATGCGAATAATCTATAAGCTGAAGAACAAGTGAGAGTTCCCTGACCTCAAGGTGTATCATTGGTGAGATGTCATGTTCTCTTGAAGATAACCAGCAATATCAGACAGATAGTAAATATGAAGGCATTTGTGGCATAAAGAAACGGACCACACTGGGAATTGGGGAAACTAAGTTTATAGCCTCCAATGTGTCTCTAACTATACGACATAAGTCAATTGCATAACTTCTCTGGACTTAATTTCCTGAGGAACTAGGATTTGAATAGGACTGTGGCAGTTTGGAACGGGTAGAAAAAGGACAGGTGCTAAAATAGTAAAGACAACACATTATGTATCCTAGCAAGTCCATTAAAGTAAACGAGCAAAACAAGAGCAACTCATTACTCTTTTTCAGTGACTTGAAAACTTTCACCTATTATCTGTAGCTTTAAATAGGAAATTACCATTCTTTGGAGCCTGGCTGGTTCAGTTAGTAGAGCATGCAACTCTTGATCTTGGAGTTGTGAGTTCAAGCCCCATGTTGAGTGTGGAGCCCACTTAAAAGGGGACAAAAAATGACAATTCTCAAACTCTACAAAGCCCCTCAAGGTCAAAAAATCAAAATACAGACGGTCCAACTTACAGTTCCATATATGACTTTTCAACTTAAAAATGATTGCAACTGTTACTATTCAGCAGAAACCATAATTCAGATTTTGAATTTTGATCTTTTCCTGGGCTAGCTATATGTGGTAGGATACTTTTGTGATGCTGGGCAGCAACAGTGAGCCACGACTTCCAGTCAGCCACTTGATCAGGGGGTAAACAGCTGATACTTTAACAATCGCTTTGTACCCATACACAACCATTCTATTTTTCACTTTCAGTACAATATTCAATTACATGAGATATTCAACACTTTATTATAACATATGCTTTGTGTTAGATGATTTTGCCCAACTGTAGCTAATGTAAGTGTTCCGAGCATGTCTAAGGTAGGCTAAGCTAAGCTATGATGTTCAGTAGGTTAGGTGTATTACATGGATTTTTAACTTAAGATATTTTCAACTTCTGCTGGATCATCGGGACATAACCGTGTCTTAAGAAAGAACTATAATCAGAGACTGCTTCTGATTTTCCTTTCCTTTAAGGGTCTGCTTTCTAGAGATAGTGCAGTTGCAGAACCATCCCCCTTCTTTATTCATGACAACTGAATGTGTAGTTCAATTAAGGATGTTCATAATTCAGAACCTTTTGCTCCAGTTATGCCTGTGAAGATAATGATGTGTGGTTAGATTAAGAAATTCAATTGATGTTGCAAAAAGTGATCATTTGTAGAAAGCACAGGAACTTTATGGATGAAAGTTAAATATAGTACTTAAAAAAGATTCACAGGAGAATTAGTGGGAAAATGGGAAACTTATGGGATATCTGGATTAAATGTGATTAAAAAGCTAGACCTCAGGCTAGCATCCTTAATATGAAAGACACTACTGACAAATTAATGGAACTCATATTATCTCTTTTATCTCTTACTCAAAAACTTGGCATTGAGAGTACTATGGTCCTTTCCTGACTACATTAATCAGGAAAGATTATGTTATGGAATAGTAACAAAATTGCAAAATCTCCATGCCTTAACACAACAAAAATTTTATTGCTTTCTTCATGCTTCATGCTTCATATGGCTCAGACTCACTCTGTTTGAGTCACTCCAGGACCCAGATTGCAGAGGGTCCACCATCTTGTAGCTGTATCACCAAGATCACAGCAACTGAGTCTCTGTGGCAGAGGAGGTAACTGAAGAATCACAGCCTTAGATTGGGAAAAAAGCAAATTACTGATCTCATTTCACTGGCCAAAACTAGTTACATAGCCTCCCCCATCTGCAAAGAGACTGAGTCATTGAACCAAGTGAGGAGAAGTAGGGATTTTGGTGAATAATACTAATGTCACCCACCCTGACCCCACCAGTGAGCTCCGGTATATTATGAAAAACTCCAAGAACTTTTATTCCATAACACTGGAAGTTGTGCTTTCAAAAGTAAACTCTCTGTACTTGTTAAGAATTGGCTATCATGTAAATAAATGGACTTTCCATTTACTTCCCCTTTGTTTTAATTGTTTATTAAATCAGGGGCGCCTGGGTGGCGCAGTCGGTTAAGCGTCCGACTTCAGCCAGGTCACGATCTCGCGGTCCGGGAGTTCGAGCCCTGCGTCAGGCTCTGGGCTGATGGCTCAGAGCCTGGAGCCTGTTTCTGATTCTGTGTCTCCCTCTCTCTCTGCCCCTCCCCCGTTCATGCTCTGTCTCTCTCTGTCCCAAAAATAAATGAACGTTGAAAAAAAAATTTTTTTTAATTGTTTATTAAATCAGTGTTAGCCTATCTATAGTGATTTGACATATCCAACCTGCATTCTTTTTGCTAATTTTTTGACCTGACATAAGGGATATTACCCTTAAAAAATGTTTCTACTAATACTCTGCTCCCATGTTAAATGAACTAGTTGGAAATGATAATCATATTTTGAATAGAAAACATTAAAGTAACACTACATAATACAAATATCATACTATAGGTAGATGACTGCATGCACTCTAGTTAAAAAGATTCTTTTTGGGGCATCTGGTTAGCTCAGTCAGTACACATGCAACTCTTGATATTGGGGGTGTCAGTTTGAGCCCCATGTTGGGAGTAGAGTTACTTAAAATGAAAGATTATTTTCCCTCTAAACTTAAGACCCTGTAAACCACATGGTGAATAGATCACAAAAAATCATGTCTGATCACAAAATTCATGGCTCTACTAGCTTTCTGCTATGGTAATTCTACAAAATTAGATTAGTTCAGCCCAGCCAACTTTTATGGAGCATGTACTGTGTGCCAAAACTTTTCCAAGTTTCTGGAATAAGGATATTAATGTGACTAGGTCATAAGTTCCTTGATAGCAGAAATCTTGTCTATCAGTGTCTATGTAGAGATTAGTGCAATGCTTAGCACATATATCAGATGCTCAATAAATAGGTGTTAAGAGAATGAAAGACTGGGAATCTTTGATCCCAGTGTGTATATGAAATAGCACAGTACCAAATGAGCTTGGTTTGCCTCACTTTTATCACTTAAGAGCAGAAATTTCTATTAAGATTGCAGTTAGTCCTTCCAGAGTCTTTCTCTATTTAGGCAGTGTGTTTTAAATGGAAATTTATGCTTGCCTATTCTATATACACCACATGGATATCTTTTCTAGCTGTTCTCCAAATATCAAATTGTTATCTGCTCTTCTGAAATGAAAGATTTCAGGACACCAATAGCCTGTTAATAATAAGCTATGTTTGTGTCACAGTTTATATAACACATTTATATTAATTATTTCACTGAATCTTCAGATCAGTCCTCCAAGGTATTATTCCTACTTTACAGACAAGGAAAATGTGACTTCTGTAGTTAACTAGCTTTCCCAAACATTGAGCTCATAAGTGGAAGAGCAGAGGCTCAAAGCCAGGTCATCTGAATTCAAGTCCAAGGATATTTTCCTTTATGCCACATGTGCCTTCCCACTCAATGCTGCATAGACAGCTCCAGCATTTTCTTCTTTCTAATGGGTAAGCAGCATATAAAAAAAAAAACATCTCCAGAGCTTTCTTTCAACACTAGTATTCCAATCCTAAGTGTGGTCTTTTTAAGAAATTAGAGATGATGCTAAATGTAACAGTATATAAACCTGATCCATTGACAGAAAGCCAGCAGGTCTTGTTTTTGTTTTCTTAGAAAACTTGCTTTAAGGAAACAAAATTAAAAGTTAGGTTAGAAGACAGAAATAGCTTGGGATTTAATCACTATATATATATATGTATATGTATATAATACAATTGTCAAAATATATCTTCTACCAAAATCTTTATTTGCCATCTTTTGGATGTGTTGTGCTTTCTTTAAAAGGGTCAACTTTAGTAGAGATGTTGCAGAAAGTCCTAAAGAGACCTATAATTCAAGGTGGCTTCAGGAAGCAAGCAACTCAAGATTTACAGCCTCTTCAGCTGAAAAAATATAGCTCTAGCCACAGGCCTTAGTGAAGTTTTATTTGTATTTCAACATAGCGTATTTCTTTTTGTGATGCTTCACTTGGCGTTTTAGTTCAATGTTCCTTTTTATATTCTCAAGACAACCAAGATAATTGGTGCTACCCTTAACTGTTCAACTTGAAGGAGTTAAACAGATTAAATGAGATGGGCTAGTGAGACTTTTGGGAAGAACTAAACAATATTACTATTTCCCTCCTATGGAGAGTTGGAATGTATTTTATGTGTCCCAGATGTGGCCACATTCTGCCTAACATCTGTTAGTGCATTTTATTAAAATAATGAACTAGCATGTGTTTGAAAAGTCAAAAGAATGAATAAAGTTTTCATTCTGATGCAGCACAAATAGCCAACTGTTTCTTTGTAGTGAATAATAGAGCATATAAATGGGAGATTTTACTGTGATATCCAACTTCAAATATAAATTGAAATATGATTTAATAATTACTGGTTCAATTTTTCTAGTATGAAAAAATATTTATTCCATTCAAATAAACCATATAAGTTTTTTTCCTTTCAAAATGTTTACTGCAAGGGAAGAGATTTATGCCTTGGCACTGATATAGGAACACCAAGAATCATCCTGGAAACTAGCAAGGAATAGATAATTAAGATTGAAACTCAGAACTAAAATGGAGATTTATCTGGAAGAGAAGTCTGGAAAATCTTTGTGGGGATGTACAGTAGAAGAGTGCAAAATATTTAAGTCAAATTACAGCTTACTCCAACCGCCTTTCTGGACATTTTAATTTTTTCCACTTAAAACAAGCGTGGTTCTAGAATTGTTTTTTGTAGGGTGAGAGAGTGGACGGTAAAGACATCTTTAGCTAACACATTTCTTGGAAATGTTTTTAGTAAAGAATTTAAAAGAACTGCCAAGTCCCACCCATACAAAGAAAATTTTATTTTATTTTAGACTACATCAAGATCTGGAAACCCCTGCAGTATCCATCTGCTGAGTCATTAGCATTTTATACTCTACAGAAGCAAGCCATATTTAAATGTACATTGAATTAGATACTAAAGTAGGTTTTAATTCAGGTAAATCTGAAAACGATTCTGGTCAACCCAGAATAATGAAGTTTTATGTGTTACATCCAGGAAGAGATATTTTCTAAGGATTTTAATCTGTCTATAGAAAAGTTTTATCATTTTTTAAATAAACACATTTCACAGACCATGCTTATAAGATCAGAATTGACTGTTCTCCCCTAAGAATTATGAAGTCTGTCACATATGAAGTAAGATGGCATAGAGGTGGCTGCAAAAGAACCTTTTTTTTTTAAGCTTATTTATTTTTGGCTTAAGTTTCCTAGTATGAAAAATGTTTATCCATTCAAATAAACTTTGTATGTTTTTTCCTTTCAAAATGTTTACTGCAAGGGAAGAGATTATGCCTTGGAACTGATGTATTTTTGAGAGAGAGAAAAAGCACGAGTGCAGGAGAGGCAGACAGAAAGGGAGAGCGAGTCACAAGCAGGCTCTGTTTATAGCGCAGAGCCCAACACAGGGCTCAATCCCATGAACCATGAGATCACGACCTGAGCAGAAATCAAGAGTCGGATGCTCAACCTACTGAGCCACCCAGGCGTCCCTGCAAAAGAACCTTCTTGTCATAGTATCCTGTTAAGGATATATGGGTGACCAAACTTGCCCTAGTGTGTCCCTCTCCAACATTTACTCCTCTGTTCTAATTAGTTCTTGTTTTAAGACACTATTGATGTTCTTAGTGTATTGGCAATTCCTTGATTTCTTGACATTTACATATCCTTGGAGCCTCTAGTCTTCAAATTTGATTATTCAGGAGTGTCCTGGTTTAACCCTTTCCTAAAATATAAAGGATGACTGTGGGCCTGACCTCAACACAGCTGTCCCTTCTTCCACATGATCCAGTTCTCAGCTATTTGCCAATCTATTCATTTCCTGACTTGCTATTTAATTAGGCTTGACCATATTCTTATCCCAGCCTTTAGCTTGGGGCTTGACACATAGTGAATGAAAACTGCATTACAAGAAGATGTCAAATGTAACCTGTAAACACTGTGGCATTCATGGTACAGAAAAAGACCCACCTCTATCAACAAATGTGGAAAATTCAGAGCTCTTTAGTACAAAAGAATAGAGAAGCAATGAGGTTGCTACCTCTGGTATTGAATACTCCAGGAACGATCTTGGATCAGGAGAACCCATGTTAGGAATGTCATGCGATATTGTTGCAGCTATCATCCCCCTACAAAATAATGACCAACAGGAAAGTTTGTTGTGGTGGACTTTCAAGTAGAACCGTATTTGGATGTTGATTTTGTGGGATTTAAAAACAATTGTTTTGGGGCGCCTGGGTGGCGCAGTCGGTTAGGCGTCCGACTTCAGCCAGGTCACGATCTCGCGGTCCGGGAGTTCGAGCCCCGCGTCGGGCTCTGGGCTGATGGCTCAGAGCCTGGAGCCTGTTTCCGATTCTGTGTCTCCCTCTCTCTCTGCCCCTCGCCCGTTCATGCTCTGTCTCTCTCTGTCCCAAAAATAAAAATAAACGTTGAAAAAAAAATTAAAAAAAAAAATAAAAACAATTGTTTTAAATTTATTTTAGAGAGAGAGAGCGCATGAGCAGGGGAGAGAGGTGGGGGGTTGGGAGGGGGGAGAATCTCAAGCAAGCTCCCTGCTCAGCACAGAGTCTGACACAGGGCTGGATCCCACAACCCTGGGATCGTACCTGAGCCAAAATCAAGAGTCAGACGTTCAACAGGCTGAGCCACCCAGGTGCCCCTTGGATGTTGATTTTGAAGAGTCCTGTCAAAACACAGTAATGTTTCATACCAAGAGTAAAAGTTTAATATACGTTAGTCCTAATATCCCAAATGGAACTTGAAATTTGATTAGTTCTCAAATCACATTGAGCATCTTTCTCCTCCATTCACTTGCCTAAATTAGTTGTATGCAAATATGTCCCCCTTACCCACCCACCAGAGTGAAAGTAGCATGAGGGCACAATGTCATTATTCATGTTTCAACACCAGTCATTATTCATCTGTAAACGGGCCTCAGTACTTGACAAAATTTAATGTATAAGCATTAAACATATATATATATGTATGTATGTATATACACATGCCTTGTCCTTAAGATACATCTGGCATGCCTTTAAGTAATGAAAATAACTACAATTTTTAAAAAGAGGTCACTAAAAATACTTGCTTTGTATATTTTACAAATAGTGTTTAATCATTGCAACAATATTTAGAAAAGGAAAATTTGAACAGGTATATTTTCTACCTCCCATATTCCCACAATCATAATACTAATTGTTGGCCTGTGTTTATGAACACAGATATCACATACATTAATGATGTGCATGAAAAATGACACAACCTCCTAAGAGGGCAAAAATTTTAATGTGTATGTCTTTCAGCCTAAGAAATCCAGTTCCAGGAATATATCTTATGGAAGTACACACACAAGTGTGCCAAGAAATATATACATGGATGTTAATTTTTACATTGCTTGTGTTTGTAAAAACCTGGATATAATTCACATTTTTGGCTAAATAAATTTTAGTATTCTATACAGTACTATATCATATAACTATTAAAAAGAATGAGGTAGGGGCGCCTGAGTGGCTCAGTCGGTTGGGCGTCCGACTTCAGCTCAGGTCATGATCTCGCCATCTGTGAGTTTGAGCCCCGCGTCAGGGTCTGTGCTGACAGCTCGGAGCCTGGAGCCCGCTTCAGATTGTGTCTCCTCTCTCTGCCCCTCCCCCACTTGTGCTCTATCTCTCTCTCTTTCTCAAAAAATAATAAAATAAATGTGAAAAAAAATAAAAATAAAAAAATAAAAAGAATGAGGTAAAGCTATAAGTACTGATGTAGAAAGATATCAATAATATATTATCAAGTAAAAAATCAAGTTTCTGGGGAGACTGGGTGGCTCAATTGGTTAAGTGTCCAACTTTGGCTCGGGTCATGATCTCGCAGTCCATGGGTTTGAGTCCCACATTGGGCTCTGTCTGACAGCTCAGAGCCTGGAGACTGCTTCAGATTCTGTGTCTCCCTCTCTCTCTGCTCCTCCCCTACTCGCACTGTGTCTCTCTCTCTCAAAAATAAACATTAAAAAAAATTTTTTAATTCAAGTTTCTCAGCAATATATGCAATATGTACCATATATCCCATTTTCATAATATAAATTCAAAAGAATATACACCAAACTTAAGGACTATATTCAAGGAAAGGAGGACTTTTGAGGACTTTCAGTTTCTAAATTATTTTTTAATTTCTGTATTGTTTGCATGTTCCATACATACAACATTGTCTTTTATCATAAAAGCAGTAAAGATGCAATTACATATGAAAAGTAAACTTCTCTAATGAAATTGAGTGAAATTTCTGCATATATGTACCAATTATTACGTGAAGGACTGAGGTAAAGACAAAAGCTATTCTAGATCAGGCATCATTAGCCAAAACAAATAGAAAAACTAGAACTTGGAAATTCTTTACTTTGTTTCTAGAGATCTAGTTGTGTAGTGGCCTTGAAAATCAGGGATTCGAATGTCTTACTACTAGACCTCAATTTCCATTCCCCTAAACATTCCTAACCCTATTTAGCAAGAATTCAGGCTAAACAGGCACCAACCAATGATTACAGAACCCTCAAATAGCAACTCTTTAAAAGAGTTCTAGAACCTATATCATTATCTTGGGATTCTGTTCTTCTGCTACTAATTTATATCCCACCGTCTCTAGGGGAAATACCAGGTGTTGTTTGCTAATTAGACTCCTAGTACTCCCTCCAGAAATTCATACTAATTTAGCTTGTGATTGCTGGAAACAAGTACAAATTGCAGATTGAGAATGAAATATTTGAATTTTCCATCATTCATATATATATACATCTATTCCAGGGAATTTTTATTTTCTAGACTCTTTGAGATCACCATATGGTAAAAAGCTTGAGCAATGTATTAGGCTGGATTCAAGAGACTTGATCTTTCTCCAAATTGGCTCAGATGACCCAAAGGGTCACAGCAAGAGCACTAGCCACTGCAGTTGAGGTAGAGGGGGGGTGGGGTTGTGCAGAGATAGAGGAACTCAGGGACTGGCTGAAAAAAACAGGTTGTTTGTCCAAAGTGGCCAAATGCCTAGAGCTGGAGCAAGAATACAAATCACAAGCAAGGAGGAAGCCCAAGAAAGTGGGGCACAAGATAAGTTTAAGGGGGTACAACACATCCACCTAAAAGCTGAATCAGGGGGTCTGAAGCCAAATCACCAAGGTAGCTATCTTTCCTTCACCAGACGAGAGGATGACAAGTGAGGTGAGGAATAAGGGTGAGGTATAACATGGCTGGTGTTAGCTGAGACTAGCAAAAGGACACCTTTGACCTTGTCTCTGGATCCTAAAGTTTCAGGTGGGCCTGGTTGAAGACACATGCAGAACAGAGTATTGAATGAGGGTTGTGAGAAACCAAGGGTTAGTTTGGAAAACTGGAGATGGATCCAAATAGCATACTGAATTTGCAAAAAGCTCCCAAGATGGATGTGAGCAAGAGCCACAGACAATGAGAGCTGAACATGTGAAAATTGGCTTTCTCTTGGTTCTCATAATTTCTTTGACCCTCCGACCCTCTCCAGCTCAGTCTCTGTTGTGGCTTCTCATCATCACCCACGCTCTAAGTTTTGGAATGTCCCAGGGTTTAGTCTTAGGACTTTTCCCCCTTTTAATTTATATCCTCTCTCTGGGGGATTCTATTCAGTAATGTGGCTCTAAGTACTACTCATATGTTGACTACTCTCAATTTTCTCCAAACTTGTGGACTTCTATAAGTTTTTGGAAAGGACCTCTCCAAACTTATGTCCAACTTCCTGTTCAGCCCCTCTACTTGGATGTCTAATAGATGTCTTAATGGGGTATCTGGGTGGCTCAGTCATTTGAGCATTTGACTCTTGATTTCATCTCAGATCATGATCCCAGAGTCATGGGATGTGCTGGGCTCTGCACTGAGCACTGAGCATGGAGCCTGCTTAAATTCTCTTTCTCCCTCTACTTCCTCTTCCCTGCCCGTGCCCTCTCTCTCTAAAATAAATAAATAGATAAATGAATGAATACTGAAATAAAATTTTAATAGATATCCCAAATACACAATACCTAAACTAGATCTCCTCTTTGAAATGTAAACAAAGAACAATACAATATGTAATTTTTAACTGTTATTTGTAGCTATAATACTATATTGCTTTATAGACCCAAGGGAGTTAAAAGAAATTACTCTATGATTACTTAAAACCACATAAATAACTTAAGTATAAAATTAATGTTTTAAGTGTATTTGCATGCATGTTCATTTATACATTCCCTTAGCAAGAGTCTATAATTAACCAGACTCAGTAATTCAAAGACACATAAGACATAGACCCTATACCCTAGCCTTAAAGAACCTAGCATCTTGTAGGGTACACAGACACATACCAAATGTAATGAGGCCAATAAGAGAAAGGCAATAGGAATAATTCTTCCTAGAGGCCCATTATTAATTACAGACTATGGAACAGCACCTCTCACAGGACTCCAGTATTGGTAATATTAGCTTTAATCCTGAAAATGAGAAGAGTTGTTGGTAAGTTCACAACTGTGCTAATAGCCAACCTCATAAACTCTGTATGTGTCAAGTACTGTGCTAAGTATTTTAGAAGAATCATGTCATTTAATCTTTACACCAACTTTATGAAGAAGTTACCCTAATTATTACCATTTTATGGGTTAGAAAATATAGGTTTAAAGGATTTCAGTGCTTGCCTAAGTCACCTCAAGTGGTAAATAGGGTGGGCAAATCCATATCCTTAACCACTGTTCTAAACTGCCTTCTCATAATTGATGACCCTGCTTTAACTAATAATAATGGTACTAGGTTTTTAAAATATTTGTACTGAAATAAAAGAATAAGTATACGAATAATCCAAATAGTGAATATCCATTATGCTTTAGTAATAATCCCCGTTTACTAAACATAATTGGATAAAAAGGACTATATAGTATGAGAAGTCATGAAATGTTGGGTTCAGTTTTTCAAAGCTCATAAAGATACAGGATTGATCATTTCAAGTTTCCTGCTGATTGCCTTTAGAGACAAGTTTTTAGTCCTAAAGTACATTCTGTGTTTTGGGCCTCTCTTATTACTGTAACATAGATAAGCTAAGATGGAAAAATCATCAGACTTGCAAAAGCTAAGAGAATAGAAGCCAAAGCCGATAGGAATATAGTCTTCTAAATTTATTATCTGTTATGCATTGAGTTATCACATATGGTGGGAATTTAAACCAGATGTATGCTTACTGGAAGAGGCTAGCCCAAGACAGACAAGGGAGAGGAATGTGACCTCAAGTTGAAAGTAGAGAATCAGAACTTGGTGGTGGTTCAGAAGTTTCCTTTTATGCTAGTTATATAATAAAATAAAAGTTCTCCAACCATCTTTTCAAATTAACTGGGACGTCATTTCTTAATCTGGAAGTTATTGAAACTCCTGGCTTTTGAAATAAAATTATTTTTATTTGAGAAAGACCTAAGATTTTCTGAGTAACTTTTGCTTAATCTAAAGCAAAACATTTTTGGAAAATATAGTTCTGATAGGTAAATATTAAAATTTACACATTCTTATTTGCTTCATTCTCACCTGGAATTTAAATATCAAACTTTAATAGCTAGAATGCAGTAGCACATCTTTGTCTGCCATCTGCTTTTTTTTAACTGAAGTTTTAAAAAATCTATTCTTTCAAGTCACAGTTAAGTATTGAAAGTAATTGCATTTTAATGATGTACATCTAAGGGGGGAGAAGAAAAGACTTAGCCTAACATGAATAATCTACCTATAGTTACGTAATCTTTGTTATTTTTTTAAACTTTAAAATTATTGGAGAAAACATTTCTCATAATAAATGCTTTAGTTTGGGAACAGTCTTGGAACAAAAGAACACACAAAATGGAACAACTTTGCAGTTGTTCCTCTATTTTTGAAGGGAAATTACCTTGAACATTATTAGTTGAGCAATGATGTATTTCTCACCAGTACTTGTGATATAGTTTTCAGTTTATTTTCACAATACACTTATGTGATCAGATACTTAAAAAAACACAAGTAGCCAATTTAGACAGTTTCTATCACAGGAGAACAACTCAAGACAACTGATTATACTATGGAGACATGCACGTGGGCACGCATGCATGTATACTGCCTGCCAAAGAGTTCATTTGCTCAAAGCTAGAGCGATCATTGCCAGCCTAAGAAAACCATACAAAAAAGGTCCCTTTTTCTATAAGGAGTTATCAGTAGGAAACTAAACACGTGCTTAAAAGAAACTACCTGAATGTCTCATTGTAGGTCTATAAACTGCCAAAACAATCGGTTGTTTTATTTAACTTTCCTCAAACAAGTATTGAGCAGTTATTGTGTTCTGGATACTTCTAGGCATCAGGGGGAAAAAAACTAAAAACATGTAAATGGTATGTTTTGCTTACCCAGCTTAAGGTAATTATATGATAACATTCCTTTCTTATGGAGGTAAAATTTACATGCAATGAAATGCACTGATGTAAGATGTAATCCATAAGTGTACAATCGCATATGAAGTTTTAAAAAGTTTTTTAAATGTTTATTTTGAGAGAGAGAGAGAGAGCGGGGGAGGGGCAGAGAGAGGGGGAGACACAGAATCTGAAGCAGGCTCCAGGCTCTGAGCTGTCAGCACAGAGCCCGACACGGGGCTCCAACTCAACGAGCTATGAGATCATGACCTGAGCTGAAGTCAGACACTCAACCAACTGAGCCACCCAGGGGCCCCTGGGTATGTTTTAACAAATGTATGTATTCACATAACTACCACCCCAATCAAGACATAAGTCACTTCCATCACCTCTAGAAAATTCCTTCATGTCCTCTTTAGTCAGTCTCCTTTCCCAGATAGGCAGTTGTGTTCTGATTTCTATCATCATGGTTTATTATGCTCTTAAAGTCACATAAATGGAATTCTATGATGTGTATTCTTTTGTGTCTGATTCTCTTACTCTGTGCAATGTTTTAGAGATTCACCCATATTGTTGTACTAGTACTTTAATCCATTTTATTACAAATATTCCTTTGTATACATACAGACCATTTAAAAAAATCCATAATCCTGTTGATGGATATTTGTATTTGCTTCCAGTTTTTGGCTACTAAAAATAAAGCTGCTATTAACATTCCTGGTCAAGTTTTTGTGAATGTCAATTTTCATTCTCTCTGATAAACACCTAGGAGTAGAACTGCTGGGTCATTAGGTGGGTATATAATTTTAAAAGAAGCTCCCAAACAGTTGTCCAAAGAGACTGTATCATTTTATACTCCATCAGCAGTGTGAGCGTTCCACTTGTACAACATGCTCACCAACAATTGATGTTGTCTTTTAGTTTTAGCCATTTTAGTGTGTGTGAAGTAGAATTTCAATGTGGTTTTGATTCATATTTCCCTGATGACTAAAGATGTTGAATATCTTTTCATGTGCTTTTTTGCCCACTTACAAAGCTACTTTTGTGAAATGTATGTTT
Organism: Prionailurus bengalensis; assembly: GCF_016509475.1. Taxonomy (NCBI): domain Eukaryota; kingdom Metazoa; phylum Chordata; class Mammalia; order Carnivora; family Felidae; genus Prionailurus; species Prionailurus bengalensis. The sequence goes on from NC_057360.1 coordinate 23,167,916, forward strand.
TTTGCCTATTTAAAATTTTTTTACCCTTTTATTTTTGATTTGTAGAGTCCTTTATATATTACTGTATAAGTTCTTTATGTATTAAGAATATTTTCTCTCAGTTTATGGCTTACATCTTTTAATAGATTTTATCTTTTTAGATATGTTTTAGGTTAACAGCAAAATTGAGTAGATGGTAGAGAGAATTCCCATCTACCTCTTGCCCCTACATATGCATAGCCTCCCCCACTGTCAACACCCTGCACCAGAGTGGTACATTTGCTACAATCAACAAACACATCATTATCCCCTGAAATGTCATTATCATCCAAAGTCCATAGTTTACATTAGGGTTCATGCTTGGTGTTATACAATGGGTTTGGACAAATGTATAGTGATGTGTGTCTACCATTGTAGTATCATACAGAGTACTTTCAATACCCTAAATTCCTCTATGTTTTGCCTATTCATTGCTTTCTCCCTCATCTTCTGACAACCCCTGATCTTTTTTTTAAGCTTATTTATTTATTTATTTAGAGAGAGAGAGAGAGAAAGAGAATCCCAAGAAGGCTCCACACCATCAATCAGCATGGAGACCAATGTGAAGCTCAAACCCACGAACCATAAGATCAGGACCCAAGCCAAAGTCAAGAGTCATACACTCAACCGACTGAGCCACCCAGGCACTCCAACCACTGATCTTTCTACTGTCTCTGTAATTTTGCTTTTTCTAGAATGTCATATAGCTGGAATCATATGTAGCCTTTTCAGATTAGCTTCTTTCACTTAGTAATATGCACTTAATGTTCCTCCATGTCTTTTCATGGCTTGATAGTTCATTTCTTTTTAGTGTTGAATAATATTCCATTGTCTGGATATACTGTGGTTTAGTTATCCATTAACCTACTGAAGGACATCTTAGTTGTTTCCAAGTTTTGGCAATTGTGAATAAAACAGCTATAAAAAACTGTGTGCAGGTTTTTGTGTGGACATAACTTTTCAACTCATTTGAGTAAATACCAAAAAGTGCAATTCCCAGACCACGTGGTCAGAGAATGTTAAGTTTTGTAAGAAGCTGCCAAACTGTCTTCCAAAGTGGCCGTACCATTTTGCATACCCATTAGCAATGAATGAGAGTTCCTGTTGTTTCATACCCTTGCCAATATTTGATGTTGTTAGTATTTTGGATTTTGGCCATTCTAATAGATATGTAGTAATATCTCATTGTTATTTTAATTTGCAATTGTATAATGACATGATATTGATCTACTTTTCATACGCTTATTTGCCATCTGTATATCTTCTGGGGTGAAATTTCTACTTATGTTGTTGATCATTATTTAATTAGATTGCTCTAATGTAAGAATTTGATACATATTGTAAATAGATTAACACAAGCAAGCTAGTTAACATATCCGGTACCCCACAAATACAATAAGGTTTTTGTGTGTGGTGAAAATACTTAAGGTCAACTCTTACATATGGACTGTTTCACAAATGTATATGTTATCCTGGCACAAAGGCCATGCTAATATTCTCTATACCATTCAATTTTTGTATATGTGTGTGCTGTCAAAGTTAGTACTTAAAGTTTACTTTCTCCGTACATTTTTACAGTTGTTCCAATGCCCTTTGTTGAAAAATGTTGTCTATCTTGGGGCACCTGGGTGGCTCAGTTAGTTAAGTGTCCAACTCTTGATCTCGGCGCAGGTCATGACCTCACGGTTGGTAAGTTCACGCCCGCATCGGGCGCCGATGGCATAGAGCCTGCTTGGTATTCTGTCTCCCTCTGACTCTGCCCCTCCCCTGCTTACTATGTCTCTCTCAAAATAAATACAAATAAACACACAAAAAAAATTCCCTATCTCATTGAATTGACTTGGCATCTTGGTAATATTCAGTTGACTGTATGTATATGGATCTATTTTTTATTTCACTATTCTTTCTCTACAGACACACACACACACACGCACAGTTATTACTATGTTGTATAATCCAGGCTGGATTCATTCTTATATTTTTATTATAATTTATATACATTATATTTATTATATCCATTTAAAAAATTCCACTTTAAGAAATTAAAATTAAAACATTTTCACAAAATATTGTGGGCCCTAGGCACTAGGCCTAAGGATAATTGGACCTTGTATGAGTAAAGCTAGGTTCTGCACATGTAGCCTTGTCAGAAACTAGGTGCAGAGACCAATGAAACTCTCCTCAGGAAGATAGACTAGACTTGCAGACCCTGAGAGTAGCAAATATCTGGGAGCCTGTGGTAGTTTACTTTCAATGTTGTGTTCTCATTGTATCATCCCTATGACTAAAGTCTTTTAAATATTATGATACTGAGTTGGTTTATGGGGAGTTAAGGAAAATATCTTTCAGTCAGAGTTCTTAGTTATAAGCAACAAAAGCTACCTTTGGTTGAGTAGAAAAGGAGTTTTATTAAAGGGTATGAGGTAGTTCACAAAATGGTTGGGATATTTGGAACAGTAAGCCCAAGGCTAAGCCTTAGGAAGAATGCCCAAATCCATGTCCCATGAACAGGTCTAGTGAGGAAAATGTTGCCACCACCAGACACTAGAAGTTACAGTTTGCCTCACAGCAGTTCTGTGCTAGGAAAGCACTTGCAGTTTTATCAATACAATTATTAGCACCAATGTAGTATTTTTGCCAAGAATTCAATCTCGAAGCCCCTTAGCACTGCTAGTGCAGAGTGAGCGACTGAATGTTTCATTAATACTTGTATAAAAACACTTTGCCACACAAAAGACCACCCAAAATATCTGAAAAACAGAAAGTCAAGAAAATAAGGAATTCTCGGTTTCTCAAGACTGTCTCACAGAAACAAAAATACCACATAGTATATGTCCTCAAATGAGCTCATAGTTTTCTGAAGGGGATAAACATATGCATAGCTATTAGTAAAGGCATTTTCCTGGGTAATATAAGTGAAATGATAGGAGAGCAGAAAGAAGACCATTTCAAATAAGGAGCATTTGAACCTTAGATCTTGGAGAATAAGCAGGATTTGGGCAGGCAGGGAATGAAACATTCTATGACAGAGGGAACTAAATGGGCAGATAAGCAGAGCTAAATTTCAGGGCGTATTTGAAGTTTAAAATTTTAAAACTTTACAAATTGAATACTGATTTTAGTACAAGTAGTTGTATTTCTTTACAAACCAGTCTTCTCTGAACAATGACAGTTATCAACTGACAGTGCTGTGAACAGGGTAAAATAAAGGTACAGTTGGATTTTAGGAAAAGAGATGAGTTTCAGTTGTTTGAAGGGGGCAGAAGGCAGAAATCAAGGCTAAAGAGAATATATGTGGTGAGGAAATTGAAGGTACTTTAAATGAAAGAAATAGCCTATAATTAGAAGAAGCATTTCCGTGATAATGGTGTTTTTAATTCAGAAAATACTTCTGCATATCTGAAGAGACAGAATGAAAAGAGATTGTAGATGATGGAAAGAAGGGTAAATGAGGTGAGGAGGGTAGGGGAAGATCCTCCTGGGGGAGGATATAGGAAAGCAGAAGACTTTGGAAAGAGGAACACTTATTTATCTAAAATGTGAAGGAAAAAAGAAAATATAAAGATGTTTTAGAAATGGAAAGGAGGAAAGGCCACAGAGATCATTTACCAATCAATAACTTTGAGTTATTGAAGGCAAGAGGTTGAAGGTTAAATTATCTTTGGATAATGTGGAGTTTGTAGAAAGTAATCTTTTGTATGGCCTGTTCACTCTGTCCTGAATACTTTTTTCTTCATCACATGGTTTGCCTCTCATCATCTTCAAGTCACCTTCTCAATGAGCCCAACCCTCACACCATATTTAAAATCTTCACCTGCTCCCTAAGTCCTGAACTCCCCTTCCCTCTCCTTTTTCTTTTTTTTCCATAGCTCTGATCACTTTAAATACACTATGTGATGTACTTGGTGTATTAGTTTTCTGTTATCTGTCACTTCCCACTAGAATGTAAGGCCATAGAACAAGAGATTTTTGTCTCTTTTGTTTATTTAGAATGATGTCTGGTGTTCAATGAATATTTGTTGAATGAATACGTACCAAAGTTAATGTTGAATTGAGGGAAAGAAAAAGGAAGAGACAGTTTTCAGAAGAGTTATAGTTGAAAACAGAACTGGTATTCAGTTGGCTTAAGCCACATTATTGTACTACTTTTTCAAAATATTGTCATCATTTTGTATCAGGTGGTAAACATCTGCCCAGGCAACCTGGCTTCTTTCCCAGGACCCTCAGTCAGCAACTAAAGGGTAAATCCAGGGTGCAGCTAAGAGCCTCTCTCGGACCCTGTTGTATCAGTTCAAGGTCAGTGCCTCTGCTATACTAGTTAAAATTTTTGAATATGTAGACAGTGTTAAGGAATCAGTGAAGAGATGACCTACAGGATTCCCGGGAAGGCCTACTGAGGTGAAAAGTGGAAATTTAGAGAAAGCCATGTCAAACAAAATTCCATGACTTCCTCCAGCAACAAGTCTCCAGCAATAATTCTCAAACACACAGAAAGTGACAATGGAGATGATCCAGAAAGGTCAGATGTGATAATGAAAGAGCACAGGCTAGAGATTTAAGGTACTGGGAGGGTGTTTCTTTGGGATGGTTGACAGTGGAATCCAGGTTAAGGGTAAAATGGCATTAGGAGACTAATGGGCTTGAGTATGGGGGAGGGCTCCAGTGATGACAGAACCCAGAATGGTGGGTCACCCTACTACCCAACTCATTTGAACTTTGGGGCTAAAAGAGCAGATACAGGGTCAACTTCAATAGTATGTTTTCTACTGTAATATAGAATGAGGACCTTGTTATTTTAATATTAAATTGAGACATGGATTGTCTTGGATTTATCCAAGGACAATCATCTTTATCATGGATTGTCTTTATCATGGATTGTCTTGACCATTATATGACATAGGATAGTCATGTATGACATGGAACTTGCCCTCAAGATGCTTGTCATCTAATGGGAGAGGCAAGACTGATATTCTTCAAACAACACATTCCACTTATAAGATTGTATATTATAGATTATAAATACAATTTGACTTCAAATTCTGTAAAACCAATATAAAAACAGTGGGTATTGGGCAGCATCCAGTAATCATCCACTGTTCTCTTAGACTCCATCATCAGGATGTACTATGGTTTTTAGCTTCCCTGGAGAATTCTGCATGCCAGTCAAAGTGCTACCTTAAGATTGTGTTGTAAAGTATGCAAATCCCTTTCAAATTTAATGCACGTTATCATTGCTGTGATTAGCACCTATAAAAGCTCCTGACCACCACTCCCATTCCAAATTTCCTCTTTATTTTTTAATTTTTATTTATATTTTTCTTTTAGAGAGAGACAGCATGAGCAGGGGAGAAGGGCAGAAGGAGAAAGGGAGAATCCCACGCAGGCTTCATGCTCAGCATCCAGCCCACCGCGGGACTCAATCCCACAACAACCGCGGGATCATGACCCAAGCCAAAATCAAGAGTCCGATGTTTAACCAACTGAGCCACCTAGGCACCCCCCAAATTTCCTCTTTAGAAAGAGAAGCTCTAATAATACTTGTCCTCTTGCCAAGTAACTATTTCTGTATCTTTCCTTTCACTTTTCAAGAGGTTTTGATTTGTTGTTTGTTTGAATGTTCTTAGCAATCTGTAAAATGCAGTTCCTGCTTTGACTTCTACTCTTAAATCACAACAGTAATCTGTGTGATTTTAATTTAATTTGTACCTACTTTTCAGTCTAGACACATGTTTGCCTTGCAATAACAGGTGATATCATCTCTACACAGGAATATGCTCTTAAAGCCAACTCTGGGTGAAAGTACAATATTTTTGTGAGAAACTATTGGAGTGAGAGCGCTGCTTGTACTTGAGAGGTGAGGGTAAGAGGGGACTGCTCTATTTCTTCCTTGGCTTATTATAATTAGAGATATTTGTAATAAAATAGAATTACTGTTGCTTCCGTGTTGCTCAGCTCCTGCTGATCAGTTCTCATTCACTGGCACCATCCTTTGTGATATAATAGTTAGTTGCTGTGCAGATGATGATCATGTCATGGAGAAAAGAGAGAGGAATTTAAATGAAGAATGAGCAGCAGGAGCAAAAGAACCGTGCCAAAAGCCAGAATTTCATCCAGTTTAATTTTCTCTTGCCTTTTTAATGTATATGTTATATCATAAAGTTGGATGTATCAACCTAAATAATACAGTTCCAGGGTCAACGATGACTAAGAACAAACGGGAAATTTTTTTTAAAAGGCAAGATATAATGGTGTTATTCTATACAGAGACAAGATTAGGTTCAAGTTAAAGAAAATACAGTAATAAACCTATACTGTTGGGCCATCCCATCATAGTTTATTTAAAAAAATTTTTTTTTCAACATTTATTTATTTTTGGGACAGAGAGAGACAGAGCATGAACAGGTGAGGGGCAGAGAGAGAGGGAGACACAGAATCAGAAACAGGCTCCAGGCTCTGAGCCATCAGCCCAGAGCCCGACGCGGGGCTCGAACTCACAGACCACGAGATCGTGACCTGGCTGAAGTCGGACGCTCAACCGACTGCGCCACCCAGGCGCCCCATCCCATCATAGTTTAGATAAATAATTAAGCTGTTTAGATAGTTCTCTTGCAGCCTAACTTCCAATGAGTTGTTGAGGTAACTTAGGCATCATTCAACAAGAAGGAAGCAGAATGCTGAGGTAGAGAGTGGGGCTTTGTATCAAACAGAGCTGGAGTGAATATCACTTAAAACACATTAATTTTTGGCAGGTCACTTGATCTTTGAACTTCAATTTCATCAACTATAAAATTGGAACAAATTTGTAGGGTTGTTTTCTGGGCTATTAACTAGTATGGATTCAGATAGTCATACCAGCTGTTTAGAGCCAATGCCTGTACTGATTGGTCATTGCATTTATTCTGATAGATCAGTGCCCATTCTCTACCAGTTATCAAATATTCTGAATGTCATCTCTTGTTAATGAGGACAGAAGAGGCTATGTCGCAATAACAAATTGTGAAATCTTGGGGCACCTGGGTGGCGCAGTCGGTTAAGCGTCCGACTTCAGCCAGGTCACGATCTCGCGGTCCGGGAGTTCGAGCCCCGCGTCGGGCTCTGGGCTGATGGCTCAGAGCCTGGAGCCTGCTTCCAATTCTGTGTCTCCCTCTCTCTCTGCCCCTCCCCCATTCATGCTCTGTCTCTCTCTGCCCCCAAAAAATAAATAAACGTTGAAAAAAATAAAAAAAAATTTAAAAAAAACCAAATTGTGAAATCTCAGTGGTTTAACACAAAGACCTAGTTTTTGCTCACATAGATTCCAGTGTGGATCTGGCAGCTGTCCTCCCTCTTGTGACTAATGGCTCCTAGTCCAATATCATTATAACAGAAGAGGGATGGAGGAGGCATGCCTGTTTTTAACTTCCTTGACCCCAAAGAGACATTTGTCCTTTCTCTTTAGTCCAGTGGGCAGAACTAGTCATATGGCCGCAACCTATCTGCAGGGGAAGCTAGGAAATACAGAAGAGGTTATGGAGTCGTTGGTGAGCACCAAGTGTCTTGCCACATCACCCTTTGTGCTGGAGGGATAGATGAGATAAAGGATTTCCCATTGTATCTGATGAGTTAGCTCATACCACAAAAGCTGATCCCGGTTTAAGGGTTGATGTGAATAAGATTATTTTCACTTTCACCTGAAACCAAAAAAGAAACCGATGCAAGGATGCACATGGAATTGATCGAGGATATAGGATAGTGCGTGTTGAATACAGCATCCCAGTGTCTCCTCCTGCTTTGCTCCTTATGGAAGCATGTTTCTGCTTCAGCAGCCTCAGCAGCCCATGTCGGGAAGGAATTTGTCAGGTCTGAGGAGCCCAGACCAGAGGTTTCCTGCCTTTCCATTACTTTAGGCTGACTTTTGGATGGTGGTAGTGTGGAGCAAGAGGGGAAGAAATAAACATACAAGGGACCATCCTATTAGCGTAAAATAATTTATTGCTGAGCCATAGCTATCTATTACGTGATTTATTCTTTACTGCATCTTTGGGGCTGCATTCATAAGAATTTCCTGAGTTCATACTTCATGTCTGTGCTATAGGGGGATACTAAAGAAAAAGAAAACCTAGTCTCTTCTCCTAAGGACTTTATAATCTAATTGAAGATACTAAGTCACTATCAGTAAACAAGACAGTAAGTGGCAAAATTATATCTATGAAAGAAGAACAACTTAAAAATAGGGCATCATTTAATAAGATGTTGATTGTGAGGTACAAATGACAAAAAAAATGAACAAAAGAGAATAATTACTAGGCAAGTTAGTAGAAGTCAGGCAGCATTAATTCTCCATGGACAGTTAAAGAATATTTCAGCTTAGTTCAGGTACCAAAGCCAAGAAGTGCAAAATATTTCAGATCACATTTAGCAATAGAACTGGTTTGGGAGGCTGAAAAAATTTCAGCTGGTTGCTCTGGACAAGGTGCTACCAGGAGTAGCCTGGATGCTGTGGGACTGGAATGCACATGAGATTTACCCAGGGGCTTCCCAGAAATGCCTGGGGAAGACTGGGGAGACACAGCAGAGGTCTTGCAGTTACCCAGCAAGGGGCTAATGAGAAAGAAAAGTCTGGCATGAATATATTCATACCAATAGGTTGTAGAACTATTTGAATTATACTATAATTACAATAATTATCTGTATATAATTTCAATCTTAATCTTAAATTGTAAGAATTTCCCCATATTCAGAAATAATATTTAAAACATAATTTGTAATGGACAGAAACGAATAATTCTGAAGTGTTAGATAATATGTGTTTAGAAACATACATTCTTTCATTTAATGTTCATAATATCTATGTGGAGTAGGTCCTATTGTCATTACTTTACAGATGAAAAATCTGAGTCTAGGAGATCTTAAAGTCACACAGCAAGTATCTAATGGAGTTAGGATTAAACCTTAGTTTTTCTGATTTGAAAGCCTATCCTGTAACTAGTATATTATATTGCCTTTCCTTTTGTGTGCCATCATGTCAATATGCCAATTAATAAAATGACCTATTGTTAAATATGTAAGTTGTTTCAAGGATTTTTTTGTATCAACAATCTATGGTAAACATCCTTACACATAAATTTTGTACATCCTTACACCTGAATCTCTTTAACAGTGTATATTTCTACAGTACGAACTCCTTAAAGAAGAAATACTGGTCAAGTAAGAGTTTAAACATTTTAAAGTTTTCGATAACATTATTAAATTTTCCAACTGAAAACTATATTAACTATATGTTCACCTATTGTGTATATAAGTGACTGTTTCCCTGACACCTCCCCACAATGGATACTGTAACTTAAAATTTTTTTTGTCAATCTAATAGCAGACCTCAATAGCTCAGACTCCTCTCCTGCAGCCCCTGGTGTCCTTCATTTGGTATCAGTCCCTCATACAATAGCAAATACTGCAGGGGCGTCTGGCCAGCTCAGTCAGAAGACCATGCCACTCTTGTTCTTGAGGCCAGGAGTTTGAGCCCCATGTTGGGTGCAGGGATTATTTAAATAAATGTATAAATAAAAACTTTAAAGAATAAGAAATATTGCATTAATTATAATTCATTGAATATTTAGCATTAGCTTGTCTTGAATCACAAAAACAAATTTATATTAAAAATTTCATGTTAAGTCCCTGAAATTTATTTAATTCAGGTCAGTAGCATTGCTCAGCCAAAGACCATTACCCGGCAGGTCAGGAGACTTTTGACTAATCCATATCTGAAATTCCTTGTATAAAGGAAAGGGGAAAAAATGCACTATCCTTTAACCTTCTTGTAGACATAAAGTCATTAGGGACTCTTCATGTGTTTGTGGACCTGGGTCTGTGTTTACGTGTGTAGGGGCATGAGCAGAAGACAGGAGTGCTATTGTATAGTATGAATAAGACTTATGAAAACAAGAGTTTTGAAATGTGAAACTTTTCTTAATAATTGTTAAGAAAAGAGTTTTTAAAAAATATTTTGCATATTTATTTATGTTTTGAGAGAAATAAAAACCTGGCAGGTTTCAGTAAATAAGTTCTAGAAAATATGTATAACTCACCAACTAAAACATAAATCAGGTTATTATTGAAAAACAACTTAAATTTTCCCTGGAGTATTAAAATTACTTAAAACCAGTGGCACATTTTTTGTCAGTAGCCTAATACCGCTTTAATTGTATCTGTTCGGCTGACTAAGCCGAAGTATCAACAAGAAAGCTGCCTTAATTCCTAATTACAGATAAAAATACCCAGACTGCAAATGTGTATATTAAAGTGAAAAGCAGTAATGCGTGACAAAATCTCACTGAATTAAGAGCATAGGCTTTTGAGTCTGAAAAATCACTGAGCTTGTATCCAATTCTGTCATTTCCTGGTTGTTTAATTTGGGGGCAAGGGACAGTTGCTTAGACCTCCTTCAGCCTTATTTCCTAAATTATAAAATAGAGCTGCAGCGAGGGTGTATGGTTTAAAGGAGAATATGTATCTGAAATAACTAGACATACTAGAGGGCTAATAAGTGTTACCTGTTTGATTATTCAGCACATTTTTGGTAGATAGACTAGTGACTCTATCTATAATTATCTAGCTATTCTGGACTCATAATTTGACTTTCTATAATTTAATTTGCTTAGTTATAACAATGTGTCGTTCTCACTGAAGATACTATTAAGTGTGAAGCAGACACTGTAGTTTTTTATTTTTAACAAACAGTAAACCAAGCCAGGCTCCAGAAGATGGAAGGGAAGAAAGAAAGAAAGAAAGAAAGAAAGAAAGAAAGAAAGAGAAAGGGAGGGAGGGAGGGAGGGAGGGAGGGAGGAAGGAAGGAAGGAAGGAAGGAAAGAAAAAATGGAGGCAAAAGGTCCAAGGGCAGTAGAATAAAAAATAACTCTTGGGAGAATTTTGAGAAAATGGATTGTTTCCAAGGCTGACATTTATTTGAAAATGAGAAACAGCATTAGATACATGTAGTGAATTTTGTGAGTTTTGCAGACATGGTTCAGTGCTAAAGCCTTTAATATATTTCATTTAATAGCTTCATAATCTGTTAACTAGCTAAATGATTTTTATTTTTATGTATTTATGCGGCAAAGCAAATGGTTATTTAAGTGCTTTTTGATGTGTGAAGTAATGTACTTACTAATGGCCACTTGTAAGTGTCCCTAATTTAGTGAAATCTCTCCCCTGTCTGTTGATGGTTTTGCTTCTCTGATAAGGCAGAGAACATTTATGTGCTTGTTGGTATCCACTGGTATTACAATGATCCTTTATAAGCGTGGTGATAGGGGAATCAGTAACGATATGCAAATAGATAAATATGAAGATATATGTGAATTGTAGCAAGGTGAAAAAATTCTCTTTGTAATAAGTGGCACTGGAACTTATCTTAGGGAGGGAATTGTCTTACTTTAGGAAATACTTTAATTAACTGTTTGGTGGGAGAAGGTGAGAATCTCAGCATGGTCAGCATGAGACAAGAGAACAAAAGAAGTGGCATATTGCTCAGTACAAGAAAGGAACAGAGTCCAGAAAAGCTAGGAGAGGACAAAGAGAGGAAGGAGAGAGAATGACTGAACAACATAGCAGAGAGGTAAAGTATTTTTTAGAAGGATCTCTGATACTCTGTTTTAAGCCATTTGCTTTTCTGTGATATAAAAATCTCTCTGTCTCCCAGAACTTTCAGTAAAAATGACTGTTCACACTAATTACCTGTGGAAATATTGTGTGTTTTTTTTTTTTTAAAGGAAATTAGGGAAGACCAATGGGTTTTGCAACAGGATCCACATGGCATGGAAAAGAAATGGTACATGTGGGACAATGAGGCCTTCCATTACCTGAATTAATTCACCAGGAGCAAAAATTCAAAGCAAAATAAAAGAAAAATTTTGCAACAAGACAGATTTTATTCAGTACTAGTGCAGTAGAGGAGAGACCTCAGTATATCCTGAACTTGGACTCTGCCAAAACAAAAGGGGGAAGACTCTTTTAAAGGCTGGGGCGCATAAAAGGGAAAGTACCAATGGATGTCAGTGGGGGAGGGTTAGTGTGTATGATTAGGCTGAGTTTGCTAACTGGTGCTTAGGCTCCTGTTCTCCCATAGAGTCTGGGAGACAGGGGTCCTATTTTTCTTGGTGACCACATGTCAAAAGGATGGCTCTCAGGTCCTTGAGAAAGGCATTCCTAGGTTGCAGAAGACACATCTCAAAAAGACTGAGAAAGGATTTACATTTCCAGCCTTTCTAAAGTTAAGTCAGGGTCCTAAGATAAGGAAGGTCAGGGGCCTATAATCAGGTATTGTCTGGAAAGAAACACTAAGTTCTTTCAGCAGCATTGAGCTTTCTCAGGCAGGAACTTAAGGGACCAGGGTCATCATCCTAGGGACAAAGCCTTGAGCTGTCAGAAACCATGGTAGTGTTTCTTCAAGTCTTTTAATGTAGGAGAGACATGAAATTGTTTATACTGAAAGTTGCAGTCCTTACAGGCCAAGACTAGGCCCAGTTGAAAAGAGGGCTCAGAGAAGCCTAACTAAAAAGTTTGGGTAAATTTTGTCAGAGCCAGGTGACCACATGAGCAGGATCTCCCTGGAAGTTTTCAGGAATCTTGAGGAAGATATTGGACTTTATACTAGGGCAATGAATATTTGAGCTGATCCATTCTGTATTTTAATGGGCAGGATGACCCCAGCTCTCATCTCCTATATAGGGAAAGTATTCCTGGTTTTGGTGAAGCTTCAAAAGTAATATATTTCTGCATATTCAAAGAGTTACTAGGAGAAATAATCCACTTAAATGATTATGATTATATAATTAAATTGTCTTTTTCTCTGTAATATTTTAGGGATTTATCTATTTCACCTAAATTTTCAAATTTTTGCCATAAAGGCATTCATAATATTATCTCAGTAGTTTATTTTTTTATTATTTACAGATACACGGGTGGCCTTTATTTCATGAAATTTATATCCATTAAAATTGTTTTTTATCCAACTTTTACTGCATAATGCTATTTAAATAAAAAACAATTGGCAAATTCACAAATTATATATTTTAAGTTATTTCTACCACTTTGAGGAAATGTAAATGTAGGAAAGTATTAGTTCCCAAGGCTGGGTCAGTGAATCGATATTGCCCGAATTTGGATTTTCACATTAGGTTGGGTATATACTGCACCAGGGGGAGTTTTTGAATCATGTGTTGCCTTGCTTTTGTAGAAGGTTAGTTTTTGCAATTTCTTATGTGGACTTTTTTTTTTTCTTACCCAGTCCTTTACTAAATCAATAAGGCAGTCCCTAAAAACCTATTGAAGTCTAGGTCTATTGTCATTAGGAAGGATGTGAAAATAAAGAATCCAAGCAAGAATTTTAGGAAATAAGGTTTTTTTAAAGAAAGAAGGAAGTTCCTATCTGAGACCTAAATAATCCTAATAGTTTGGGGAGCTGAATACACAATTTCTTCTAGGGCAGACACAAGTCTATATGACAAAATACTTTTTTTTCCCAAGATCTTGACTGAGATATTGCTAGTTTGCTGGGCTGCCATAACAAAACCAATACATATCTCACTCACATCTCCTCTTCTTTTAAGAACACCCGTCAGATTGGATTAGGGTGTATCCTAACCACCTCAGTGTGACCTAATGACCTGTTTAAAAACCCTATCACCAAATATAGTTACATTCTGTGGTACAGGAGGTTAGGGCTTTAACATACAAAATTTGGGGAAATATAATTCAGCTCATAACAAGATAGAATCCACATGCCATAAAATTCATCCATTTAAAGCATACAGTCCATGGGCACCTGGGTGGCTGAGTCAGTTAAGTGTCTGACTTCAGCTCAGGTCATGATCTCGTGGTTTGTGGGTTTGAGCCCCATGTCAGGCTCTATGCTGACAGCTCAGAGCCTGGAGCCTGCTTCAGGTTCTGTGTCTCCCTTTCCCTCTACCCCTTGCTCACTCACACTCTGTTTCTCTCTTTCTCAAAAATAAATAAACATTAAAAAAAATTTTAAAGCATACAGTCCAATGTTTTTGGTATATGCAGAGTTGTGCTAACACACCACAATCTAAGTTTAGAACAGTTTTATCACCCCCAAAGTAACCCTGGGCCATTAGCAGTCACTTCTCATTGACCACCACCATCCCTCCACACCAGCCCTATACAACCACAAAAGTACTTCCTGCTTCTGTAGATTTGCTTTTTCTGGACTTTTCATGTAAAAGAAATTCTATAATTATGTGGTCTTTTGTGATTGGCTTCTTTCACCTAGCATAACATTTTGGTGGTGCACCCATGTTTAGTAATGCTTTTTAATACTCCATTTCTCTTTATTGCAAAATAATATTCCATTATATGACCACATTTTATTTTCTATTCAGTTGACATAAGTGTGGTTTTTTTTTCTTCTTCTTGGCTATTGTGAGCAATATTGCTATAAACATTCATGTACAAGTTTTCATGTAGACCTGTGTTTTCATTTCTCTTGGATACCTATGAGTAGAATTTCTGGGCCATATGGTAACTCTTTGTCTAAGACTTTGAGGAACTACCAGTGCCAGTGTTTTCCAAAGTGACTGCACTGGTTTACATTCCCACTGGCAATAAAAAAGGGTTCCAGTTTAACATCAACATTTGTTATTGTCTATCTTTTTTATTATAGCCATCCTGCTGGGTGTGAAGTGACATTGTGACTTTGAGATCCATTTCCCTACTGACTAATGATATTGAACTTCTTTTCATCTGCTCATTGGTCATTTTCATATATTTTTTGGAGAAATGCCTATTCAAATCTTTATTAACTTAAAATTTTTTTTAATGTTTTTATTTATTTTTGAGACAGAGAAAGATAGAGCATGAGCAGGGGAGGGGCAGAGAGGGAGGGAGACACAGAATCCAAAGCAGGCTCCAGGCTCTGAGCTGTCGGCACAGAGCCTGACGTGGGGCTCAAACTAATGGACTGTGAGATCATGACCTGAGCTGAAGTTGGACACTCAACTGACTGAGCCACCCAGGTGTCCTGAGGTTTATCAGTTTTTAATCTTCTTAAGGAATCATCTGGCTTTGTTGACATTCTATTCTATTATTTTTTTTTCTACTTCACTATTTTTTGGTTACTTTAGTTTTTTATTCCCTTCTCCTTGTTTAGATTTGTTTTACTGTAATTCTTTCCAACTTCTTGAGAAGTCTAGTTAGCTCATAAATTTCTAGCATTTTGTATTTTATAATTTATTTACTTATTTATTTTTAAATGTTTATTTTTGAGAGGGGGGGGCTCAAGTGGGGGAGGGACAAAGAGAGAGAGACAGAGACAGACAGAGGATCCAGGCTCCAGCTGACAACAGAAGGCCTGACGCAGGGCTCTAACTCATAAGCCGTGAGACCATGACCTGAACCCAAGTCAGACACTTAACTGAATGAGCCACGCAGGTGCCCCTATAATTTATGCATTTAAAGCTGCACATTTTCCTTTGGGTACTTAGCAGCATCCTTTAATTTTTGATTCATGATTCATAAAATTTAAAAGTTTCCATAATTATTTTTTTTGATCCATGGATTATTTACAAGTATACTTCTTAATTTCTAGTTACCTTTTTTATTATTGCTTTCTGGCACAACTGCACCTGATTTCAGTCCTTTGAAATTTGTCATGACTTGCTTTATGGACTAGTATATGGAGAATTTTTGTGAATATTTCTTGTGTGCTGGAAAATAACATGTAGTTTACAGTTGTTGGGTATAGTATTCTGTATATATCCATTAGATTACATTTATTAATGTTATTCAGATCTTCTATAGACTTCTGTATTTTCTTTGTTTCTTTAATTCAGCGAAATTAATAAATTTATAGATTCAGAAGTTTACTGAGTCCATTTTCTACAAGGCAAAATAACATAAAACATTATTTGAGATCAATAATGTATAATGAGAAGCTTAACTTTTCACTCAGTAACAATCATTTGAGTAATGGGATATGCATAAGACTTACCTATAAGAATTAAAAGCATTCAGAATACCTTTATGGGGGGGAATCAGAGGTTAAGCTGATAACTTTTAAACTTTCAGGGCAAAAATATTAACATGAGGACAATCAGGAGTAATAGGCAAGTACCCCAACTATCTGGCATAAATATTTGGGGACTAGGTCCTATATACCTTGACTCCTGTTGCTCTCCTTACTTACATTTCTTGGATTCATTCCTATTACCTGCCTAGTCTCAGTGCCTCCAAAGAAGCTACCTCAATCATATAAAGCTTGTGTTAATAGAATATAGCATCTAACGTTGGCTTCCGAGTATTTCACTCATTCCATCTGAATATTCCCCTTCTTCTATCATCTGACTTGGGCCGTCCATCAGCTCCTCTGGCTTCCCTTGCTTGATGACCTGCTTTTGATGTGCTTCTCTGGCTCATGCTCTTTATTCTCCTTCAGAGAGTAACTGGGTATAGAGGTACCCCTGTGACCCTCCTGGGCCTGTGGAACTATTCAGGCAGACCCATTTGCTACCAGGCCTCCCATCAGAGGAAGGGAATATTGTGTTGGGTTCATCTATAAGTCTGGATACACTCTGCTATCTTTTTCTCAGGTGAAGATTTGCCTAGCATCCTCCAACTCTCAGATGCCTGTCTGCTCTATAGAGTTCCTGATTAATGGATCATGGTTTCTGCATTTAATTTTCAATTCTGGCCTACCAGTTGATTTGTGTACTTCTGGCAAGCCCCAGCATGTGAGCCTTAATAACAGTCCTAGTACACCCACAATTGCTATTCTTCCTGTTCCTATTTCGTGACTACAAAAAGGCACACCACATAAAAAAGAATGAAATTCTGATACATGCTACAGCATGGATGAACCTTGAAGACATTATGCTAAATGAAATAAGCCAGACATAGAAGAACAAATATTGTATGATTCCACTTATATAAGGTACCTAGAATAAGCAAATTCATAGAGACAGAAAGTAGACTAGAAGTTACTGAGGGCTTGGGTTACGGCAATGGGGAGCTATTATTTAATGGTTACAGGGTTTCTGTTTGGAGTAATGAAAAAGTTTTGGAAATATATCGTGTTGATGGTTGCACACATGGTGACTGTAATTAATGCCACCAAATTGTATACTTAACAGTGGTTAAAATGGTAAATTTCATGTCATGCATAATTGATCACAACAGAACAAAACAGCACAATAATATGTCCTTGACCTTTTTCAGTGCCTGCAGGGCTGCTTGCTCCCTTTTCATCTGCCTTAGGGCTCAGCAGCCTTTGATCCTTTTATTTTTTTGCCCTCTAACTCTGGGGAGTCTCATCCAGTTTGCTAATGATGACTCAACGTATATTTTTACCCTAAATTCTCTCCCAAACATTAGACCCCAGTTATTGAGTGATTACTTGAAATCTCCACCTGGATATTCCTCCAGCTCTTTAATTTCATCACCCCCCAACTGAACTCATCTTCCTCTTCTCACAGACAGTTTTTCCTTCTGTAAGTCATCAGCCTTCTGTTCTCCACCAGCCAGTTTCCCAGCCTGGACACTCCATTTCCCACATCTAGTCCCTCACAAAGCCCAGTCTTTCTCATTCACCTTGGGCAATGCTCCACCACATACCCCACAGCCAAGCCAAACTACATTTGACTCTTGTGTCTCGGAAAATCTCCTTCTGCCTGTGATATTTGGGGATGAATTTCCTTGCTTTAGTGTCTGTTGTCCTTACCCTCAAATTCTCTGCCCTTTCAATTTCAGAGACCTGGGTGGGAAGTTTGGCTTCTTGGTCAGGCTGTTTGTTACCTTTTCTTTGCCATCAGTCTCCTCTCTTTAGCAGAATAACCTGCCATCCTTCCTGCCTAGGGAAGGTGTTCTTGGAAATTGTTGTAAATGGAATCATTTTATAAAGCACATTGCAATTCCTTGTAGTTACTTGTTTACTTGTCTAATGCTCTCCCCCAATAGACTCTAATCTTAGATGTGGGGGCTGTGTCCGGATCCTGTGTGCCACCGGGTCTGTGGTCGGTGCTCCTTAGAGAGCGCCAATATCTGCATATATAAACTTGCAGAGAACTAGACGTGTTTTCAGCACTTGGGGTTCACAGATTTTTCAGCAAGGTCAATTCATTTTATGTTTTATTCTCTCTTTGCTTTAGCTATTTACTCAATGGCTGTCACCCAGTCACCCAGAGCATTGTTATAATTAGATGTCCCTCTTGCTTTTTGTGGCGGCTCCAGGTGCTTTCCTGTTTGTTCAGATTTCAGAGGTTTTGTTTTGTTTTGTTTTAAATATTTTATATTTAAGCAATCTCTACACCCAACATGAGGCTCAAACTCACAACCCCAAGATCAAGAGTCGTACACTCTCACGACTGAGCCAGCCAGGCACCCCAAATTTCATAGGTTTTTAAACTTATTGGGACACATCTCAAAGGTAGATATTGCAACACAATCTGGATATAAGCTATAAGACTGAAAAAAAAAATCCTAGGGAAATCCCTGAAATTAGTGCTCCTTCAGAGTATTTAAAGTTGCATCACTTTCTCATTGTCTCATTTAATGATGGCTTAGCACGTTCTCAAAACAATAAGTCACATGTTATTAACATTAAAATGACCCACAATTAATTTTATTGTTTTAATGGTGGATCTTTTTGTACCATAATTAGAGACTGTAGGATTCCAAAGCAGATTTGGAATTTATGTTTCTGAATAAATGCTACCAAAGGGAGAGACACCAGCTCCTAAT
The DNA here is from genome assembly GCF_016509475.1 of Prionailurus bengalensis. Lineage (NCBI taxonomy): Eukaryota > Metazoa > Chordata > Mammalia > Carnivora > Felidae > Prionailurus > Prionailurus bengalensis. The sequence goes on from NC_057360.1 coordinate 23,186,663, forward strand.
CACTTCAATCTTCTTTTTTTCAAGGTAAGAACTTTTTTTACCTTTATTTTTTTAAGTGATCTCTATGCCCAACGTAGGGCTCATACAACCCTAAGATCAAGAGCCATGTGCTCTGCCCACTGAGCCAGCCAGGCATTCATACTTCAATCTTTTTAGTACTAGTTTATTTTTGATCTGTTGCAAATGGCATAGCTATTGTATCAGTCATGATTCTCCAGAGAAACGGAACTAATTATGTATGTATGATATGTAATATAATATAGGATCTTAATAAAATATAAAAATTTATTTATTTATTTGGCTTTAATAACAGACATCTATTTTCTTACAGTTCTGGAGGCTGGAAGTTCTCTCGCTCTGCCTTGTAGATGACCACCCTCTTACTGCCTATTCGCATGACCTTTTCTCTGTGCACGCCCATCCCAGGTGTCCGGAAATGCATATGTATATTTATGCTTATTTAAGGTTTGTGTGATCGGCGCAGCTTTATTTAGAGGCACTGAGACTGGGGAGACAATTGGAGTGAATGAACAAGAAATAAGTAGAGTGAAGGAGTCAGAGTGTACAGGACCAAGGTCCCCAAATATTTATGCCAGATAGTTGGGACACCTGCCTATTTCTGATTGCCCCTGAAGAGTGTTCTGGGACCCATTTTCAATGTGGGAAGGGGTTTCCCCACACATCTGGGACAGCAGCAGGGCATTCTACTATTCAACTTAACTCTGACACTGTCTGCCAAGAGATAGCATCAGATTCCACAGGCTAGGAACTCAGTCCCACAAGACTACCCCACCTCCACCCCCCACTTCAGAAGCTAATCTCTAATCCAGATTGGTACCTGTACTTCTGGCTCTAAATCAGAGGTTCCCATGACCCTTTCCTTAGGTTTGATTAATTTGGAAGAGACGCATAGGACAAGGCATGGGGAAAACGACAGGAGATTCCAGGCCCTCCCAGAGCCCACCACTTTCCCAGCATGTCCACAGGCTCACTGATTGAGAGGCTCTCTGCCCTCTCCACTGGGGTTTTAATGGAGGCTTCACTACATAGGCATGTTTGATTAAATCATTGACCGGCCCCTGGAGATTGAACTCAATCTCCAGTCCCTCTCCCTCCCAACCTAGGAGGATGGGAGTGTGTGTGTGTGTTGGGGGGGGGTGGTGGTGAGGGTGGGACCTTCTGATCACAGGGTTGACTCCCCTGGCAACCAGTCCCATCCTTTGGTTACCTAGGGCTTTCCAAAGTTACTCATTAATATAAAAAAAGACACCTTTATCGTTCTCACCACTTAGGAAATTCTAGGTGTTTTTGGACATTTGATTTTCTTCCCAAACATTTGTTTTTACAAAAATAATTTTGTTTTTTCAAGTTTTGAGTATTTAATAAGAGATTTAGTTTTTCTTAAAAAAAATTTTTTTTTAATGTTTATTTTTGAGAGAGAGAGAGACAGGCAGAGAGAGAAGGAGACAGAATCTGAAGCAGGCTCCAGGCTCAACACAGAACCCAATGCAGGACTTAAACTCATAAACTGCAAGATCATGACCTGAGCTGAAGTGGACCCTTAACCAACTGAGCCACTCAGGTGCCCCAGAGATTTAGTTTTTATAATTTGCAGTGTTTAAAAATTTATTTAAAAAATGTATAATATATTTATATGCTTTATAATCCAATACATATAAAAGAATAAATTGTTAAAGGTCTTTTTCTTTTCTTGTCTGTCCCAACCTTATTGCCGTTGGTAACCCATGTTATTAGTTTCTTGTATATTCTTACAGAGATATTTTATGTATATACAACAAGTATGTACATATATTTATCCATACTTTTTATATCAAATGATGGCATACTACACATATTGTGTCTGGTGTGGTTTTTTCTTTTAACTTAACACTAAATCATGAAGATCTTTCCATAACAAAATTTAAAGAAATTTTCCTTTTTTTTTTGAGATTCATTCATTCATTCATTCATTCACTCATTCATTTTAAGTAAGCTCTATCCCAAACATGGGGCTCAAACTCATCACCCCAAGATCAAGAGTCACATACTGTACTGATTGAACCAGCGAGGCACCCAGAATTTAAAGGAAATTTTCATTCTTTTTTGTTGTTGTTACAGCTACAGTAGTGTTCAGTTTTATCACTGCTCCAAAATTTATTTCACTGGACCCTCGTGGACCAGAGATGCTACAAAGGATAACCTTCTACAAATATCATTTTACAAGTATACAAATAATTCAATAGGATACATTCCTAAAGTGGAATTGCTACCTTGAGGAGTTTACACATTTGTAATGCTGATTGATGTTGTCAAATTACTCTTCAGTTGTATCACTTTGCACTCTGGCCAGCAATTTATGAGAAGGCCTGTTTCCCACACATTCCCCAATTGAAAAGGTGACCCAAGAAATAGTAACTCAGTGTAGTTTTAATGTGAAATTCTCTTTTTATGAGTAAGTTGAGCATTTTTCATATATTTAAGAGCCATTCATTTGTCAACATGCACTATTCATAGCCTGTATCATTTCCTATTTGGTGGTGGTGTTTTTAATAGGCTTAAGGGAACTCTTTATTAGGAAAATTAGCCTTAAATCCCAGGTTCAAATGGCAAAATTTCCCAACTTTTCATTTGTCTTTTGATTACCAGTATTTCCTTATATGGCCTTGAGGGTTTTTTTAATGTTGCATTATACTGATAATTAAATCAACGTCTTTAAAATGAATCAGAAATCAAAGAACCTTATAGTAAAATAAAAAACAAACCCAATGGGCATAGAGCTGTAATCTTATACAAAGTGTATGTAGTATGTACATGTTCTGAATCCTCTTTTTTTTTTCCATATCAACATTGCAATATGTCTTAAATTATAATGGTTTATTCAACAATTATCCCATCTACATGGGGCCTCTAGGTTTTGTTTCATACTTGGAAAGGAATTGCATAGCTTTGCCAGTACTTTTTAAATTATATTTTGATTTGTCAATTTTTGTGTAAAGTTTGAGCTTTATTTTTCCAGATGATTACCATATATCTCAATGAAATTCTGTGCCAGTTAAAATGCTTTCAGCTCTAAGTGGCAACCAACAAAACAGCTTAAGTAATTAGTATGTTTATTAACTCCCATAAAAGAAATCTGTGGTAGGGTCATTCCAGAGTTGGTTAATTCAAGGGTTCAACAATGATTTCAAGGACCTAGGTTCCTTCCACTTTTCTGTTTGTTAAGTCTATTCTTTTATTCAGACTAAAAACTAAGGGCTGTGTCTCTTTTACGTTGTACTCAAAATAAGCTTGGTATTACAAGAATTCCACTTAATTAGACAATGATTTTTTTGTACCGCTAAACTTAGATGATCAGGTTAGCAGAATATTTTCATACTGCAAATCAGTGAAAAGTAGGAGTTACACCTTCAGAAGTCTAATGGAGGCTGTGTGGTTATACCCTGGAGTAGGATTTGGGAAAACCGATGGAAAATGGCCAAGAATTACTCCAGCTCTTCACCAAATCCCGCAGCCCACCTGCATCTGAACCCAGGTACCTGTCTTTCCCTTGAGTTACAGTGAGAGAGGCATCCTTGCTCCATCCAAGGCCCCAGGCCATGTTCCACATGGCTATTCCCCTGCTCTCCTTTACCAACACATTCACTGGATTGTTTCCGTTAGTAGTCTCTCGGCCTTCCATCCCCACTCCTGCCACAATTCCATCTCTCTTCCACACTCTGAAAGCCATGCTGCTTTTCTGTCCTCATCTCCCCTTCTAACCTCCATACTCCAGCCAGGCTTTCATTCCCCCCATTCTCCCACCCCCATATCAATGAGAAAGAGTGCTTATTAAGGTTGCCTGCTTCAACGTCCAGGAAGCCATACTCTTCTGATTTCCCCCTGACTTGCCTGGTAGCTTTTTCTCAGCCCTTCTCCCAGCTCCCCCTCCTCCTGCAGGCCTCCTGTAGTGCTCCAGGCTCTGGCCTCAGTTCTCTCTTCTCTACCTCCACTTTCCTCTAGAACCATGGCTTTAATTTTCACCTATTTACTGATGATTTCTAAATCCATACCTCCTCTCCTGACTTCTAGCCTGAGGCCTAAATTTATTCATCCAATGACCTTTCGGCATTTTCCATGTCAATATTTAATAAAAATGTCAAACCAGGGCACCTAGCTGGCTCCATCAGGAGAGCACGTGACTCTTGGTCTTGGGGTCATGAGTTCAAGCCCCATGTTGGGCATGGAGTCTACTTAAAAAAAACATGTCAAATTTAACATGTCCAAAGCAGAACTACTCATTTCCCCTTTCCTCCCAATTAATTCTTCCCAGAGTCTTCCCCATCATTGTACATGGCACACTCATTTCCTAACTGCCCACATGCATCTATCAGCAAGTCTTGCAGGTGCTTACAAAACATGCTTGAGCATGGCCCCTGGCCCCCTGTCCACTGCTACACCCTAGTCCGAGTGACCACCATCAAGCCTGGATTACCAGGACGGCCTTCCAAGGGGCTCACAGCCTCCCCTCATTCCCACTCTGGCCCCTTCTCCACATAGCAGCCTGAGTGGTTTGTCTACAATGAAAATTTGGTTATATGACTCCTCTCCTTGAAACCTTCCGTACAGTGTCTCATCACCCTCTGTAATAAAACCCAACTCCTTTTCCTCTACACCTAACTTCATCTCAGTCCATTTTATCCTCTCTTCCTTCCAGGTGAAGCACCATAGCTGGGTTTTTCTCCCCCATCAAGCACACCAAGCTTGTTCCCATCTCAGGACCTTTGCACTTGCACTTGGAATACTCTTCCTTCATACATTTGCATGGATATGTGCTCATGACTCAAAGCTCAGCTCACATGAGAGTTCTTAGAGAGCCCCGTGCTGAGCAATATGCTAACTCAATGGGTCTCTTCCCACCCTCCATCATTCTCCACTACAATATTCTATATTAGTGTTTTCATAGCATCATTTATCAGGACCTGAAACTATTTACTCATGGACATGTTAATCCTCTCTCCCCACTGGAATATAAGCTCTTTTGAAGGCAGAGACCTTGACGTCTTAGGCTCTGCTGTATGTCCATTATCTGAAACAATGCCAAACATTTACCTAGTAGTGGGTACTCCATAAATGTTTGGTAACTGATTTACTACTCCTATCTCTGTTTTGGGCAATCATTTTTACCTCTTCTGATCTCACTTCCTTCAATATTAAGATGAGGAAACTTTTTACATAAAGATTTATTTTATTTTATTTATTTATTTATTTATTTTTTAAAATTTATTTTTGGGACAGAGAGAGACAGAGCATGAATGGGGGAGGGGCAGAGAGAGAGGGAGACACAGAATCGGAAACAGGCTCCAGGCTCTGAGCCATCAGCCCAGAGCCTGACGCGGGGCTCGAACTCACGGACTGCGAGATCGTGACCTGGCTGAAGTCGGACGCTTAACCGACTGCGCCACCCAGGCGCCCCTTAAAGATTTTGTTAAATGTTTATTTATTTTAAAGACAGAGAGACACAGCACAAGCAGGGTCAGGGCAGACAGAGAGGGAGACAGAATCTGAAACAGGCTCCAAGCTCTGAGCTGTCAGCACAGAGCCCTATGCGGGTCTCGAATCCACGAACCATGAGATCATGACCTGAGCCAAAGTTGGACACTCAACTGACTGAGCCACCCAGGAGCCCCCTTAAAGATTTTTTAAAAGTAATCTCTACACACCCAATGTGGGGCTTGAACCTACAACCCAGAGATCAAGAGTTGCACACTCTATTGACTGAGCCAGCCAGGTGCCCATACAATGAAGAAATTTTAAAAGAAAGGTCACCTGAAATTCCATCTGGCTCAGTCCACAATGACTATGCCTTATAACTTATGGCAATTACAGGAAAAACCTTATTGCACCAAAGATTTGTATCTATTGTAGAACATTTATTCATTCATTCATCAAACCTTTACTGAGTGCTGACCATAAGCCTGGCACTGTTGTAGGCACCGGAGGTCAAGTCATAGCCATCAAAATTATAGTGCATCAGTCTCAACAAACAAACTCAGAAAGTTGAGACTATCCTTGTCCTCCAGCAGTTTTTCTACTGATATTTCACTTCCTTAGTATTACTTACTTTATCTACCCTGGGCTCCCTCAAATTTATTATTGCTCTTCCAGTAGTTAATTTCCAAGAATTCTAGCATTAAGTGATAGAATTTATGTGGCTATAACTTTCATAGCACCATGTAAAACAAAGCTATTAAGGTTGCCAAATTTCTGCCAATCTGATTTAGTTCTTTTAAAAAAATTTTTTTAATGTTTATTTTTAAAAACTTTTTTAAATGCTTATTTTTGAGAGAGAGAGAGAGAGAGAGAGAGAGAGAGACAGAGGTGAGTGGGGGAGGGGCAGAGAGAGAGAGAGAGAGGGAGACACAGAATCCAAAACAGACTCCAAGCTCTGACCTGTCAGCACAGAGCCTGGCGTGGGGCTTGAACTCCAGAATAGCAAGATCATGACCTAGGCTGAAGACAGATGTTTAACCAACTAAGCCACCCAGGTGCCCCTAATGTTTATTTATTTTTGAGAGAGAGAGAGAGAGACAAAGCACAGGCAAGAGGGGGCAGAGAGAGAGGGAGACACAGAATCCGAAGCAGGTTCCAGGATCTGAGCTGTCAGCAGAGAGCCCTACACAGCACTAGAACCCATGACCTGAGCCGAAGTCAGACACTCAACCAACTGAGCCACCCAGGAGCCCCTGATTTGGTTCTAATCCAACCTTTGCCATGCTTCCCAATTTAACTGCAGCATGCCTTGAACTAAAATTTCAAACTTTATGAATTATGTTTTTAAAAAAATGAATAAAATGAGAGTAATAAGGGACTATATTCATACATATTCAGGTCATGAAGTGCAGAAGGACTGTTAATTCTCATGTCAAAATTTGAGACAGCTAATCTTAAATCTGAATTGGAATTAGTGTATATGTAGGGCCAGTAATTAATCAAATGTCTAGAGTGAAAATAAATCACTTTCAAAACTGACTACTGAGAATAAGAAATGACTGAGAAAAGTAAATTGTTATATATTGTGCTGCCATTTGTTGGCATACACCGCAAATCGCTCATAGAAAGTAATGCTTACTTATACCTGCTTTAATCAATTCTACAAAGGGATACAGTATAGCTATATCACGTTTTATTCTTGCATATAAGCACTACATTTAAGGTCTTATGTTGGTCAAAATGGTTTTGGTTAGGAAGGAGGACAGAAATCCAGTTCAGATTTGTTTAACAAACAAAAATGGGAAGGATCTATTGTTTCACAGAACTGTGCAAACCAGGACTCAATAATGTGATGTCATCTGAGATTTATTTTCTGTCAATCAGGGGTTCTCCTTTTGGTAGACAAATATCTGGTAGCAGCTCAGGATTACTATCTCCCAGTTCATCAACCTTAGGGGAAATAAACAGTCTTTTTCAGTAGTTGCTAATAGAATAATCCTGGGCAAGATCCTGATTTTCCCAGTTGGGAAACAGATTAACCAAATATATTTTATTTTATTTTATTTTTTTAATGAAATTTATTGACAAATTGGTTTCCATACAACACCCAGTGCTCATCCCAAAAGGTGCCCTCCTCAATACCCATCACCCACCCTCTCCTCCCTCCCACCCCCCATCAACCCTCAGTTTGTTCTCAGTTTTTAACAGTCTCTTATGCTTTGGCTCTCTCCCATTCTAACCTCTTTTTTTTTTTCCTTCCCCTCCCCCATGGGTTCCTGTTAAGTTTCTCAGGATCCACATAAGAGTGAAACCATATGGTATCTGTCTTTCTCTGTATGGCTTATTTCACTTAGCATCACACTCTCCAGTTCCATCCACGTTGCTACAAAAGGCCATATTTCATTTTTTCTCATTGCCACGTAATATTCCATTGTGTATATAAACCACAATTTCTTTATCCATTCATCAGTTGATGGACATTTAGGCTCTTTCCATAATTTGGCTATTGTTGAGAGTGCTGCTATGAACATTGGGGTACAAGTGCCCCTATGCATCAGTACTCCTGTATCCCTTGGATAAATTCCTAGCAGTGCTATTGCTGGGTCATAGGGTAGGTCTATTTTTAATTTTCTGAGGAACCTCCACACTGCTTTCCAGAGCGGCTGCACCAATTTGCATTCCCACCAACAGTGCAAGAGGGTTCCCATTTCTCCACATCCTCTCCAGCATCTATAGTCTCCTGATTTGTTCATTTTGGCCACTCTGACTGGCGTGAGGTGATACCTGAGTGTGGTTTTGATTTGTATTTCCCTGATAAGGAGCGACGCTGAACATCTTTTCATGTGCCTGTTGGCCATCCGGATGTCTTCTTTAGAGAAGTGTCTATTCATGTTTTCTGCCCATTTCTTCACTGGGTTATTTGTTTTTCGGGTGTGGAGTTTGGTGAGCTCTTTATAGATTTTGGATACTAGCCCTTTGTCCGATATGTCATTTGCGAATATCTTTTCCCATTCCGTTGGTTGCCTTTTAGTTTTGTTGGTTGTTTCCTTTGCTGTACAGAAGCTTTTTATCTTCATAAGGTCCCAGTAATTCACTTTTGCTTTTAATTCCCTTGCCTTTGGGGATGTGTCGAGTAAGAGATTGCTATGGCTGAGGTCAGAGAGGTCTTTTCCTGCTTTCTCCTCTAAGGTTTTGATGGTTTCCTGTCTCACATTTAGGTCCTTTATCCATTTTGAGTTTATTTTTGTGAATGGTGTGAGAAAGTGGTCTAGTTTCAACCTTCTGCATGTTGCTGTCCAGTTCTCCCAGCACCATTTGTTAAAGAGGCTGTCTTTTTTCCATTGGATGTTCTTTCCTGCTTTGTCAAAGATGAGTTGGCCATACGTTTGTGGGTCTAGTTCTGGGGTTTCTATTCTATTTCATTGGTCTATGTGTCTGTTTTTGTGCCACCAAATATATTTTAAAGGCCCTCATGTTCCTAGATTATTCTTTTCTCCTGCAAAACTGCTATCCCTTCAGTGAGCTGATATTAGCTAAATTTTAAAAGGATGTAATCTGATTAAATAGATTCACTTTAAGGTATTTAATATGATAGTTTTATCATTTGCAACCTAAATGAACTAATAATTGCCTCAGTGTCAAAATAAGAAGGCATTTAATGCATCATGGATGAAGACTGCTTTAATCACGTGTAAGTCATCGTGTATTTTTTCCATACACGAGGCATATAAATCTGGACATCTCTGCCCTACTACCCATACGATATACGAGTGCAAATATTTGGGGATGAATCAGGGGATGCTGTGTGAGTGGTCTGCCCTTGGTTCAGGTCATAAGGGGTGCGTTGTCTGTAGAGAACAGAAAAGCAATAAAACTAAGTCAGTTTTCATTTTTTTAAATTGTCACATACAGAAATGATAAGCGATGTCAGTGATGTAGTGCCCCTCCCACCCTAATGGACCAGTCCCACTGTTCCTGCATCCCCTTGGGGTGCCTCGCCAATTCTTCCTTCCATCTCTCCGTTCAAGCACACCAGAATAGAAGTCAGAGCCCTGGAATATTATTTTTTACAACTATTGGTACCTGACTAGAAGAATTAATGTGTTTTGTGACTTGCACTATAAAGAGTGAACTGTGACTCCGAGAGGAAAAAATCAAAAGGCTGCTTCACAAAATAGATTATAACTACTGTCAGAATGTGTGTTATAAGCAGTAAGCTTAAGCTTATATAATAAAATAATAGAATTAGCACCCCAAATAACTTCAACAGGAAAATTCTGGAAAAGCAATTCATTTGTCAGATGAGCATAAGAACTTTGTAAGAAATAGGTGAATAATGCCAAATGACTGGTAAACTAATTTAAGTGCAAGCATAGGAATTTGATTTGGACCAGAGTCTGTCATTTTCCTCATTGCCATGGAGCCCTCACCCCACACGGAGTATCACTGCTGGTCCAGCAGGTGGCACTCTTCCCTTTGTGCACTAGTACTAAACTAACACCTTGCCCAAGTACAAGGGAGTTTAGAGTCTTGCCTTCAGAACCAGTAGAATCTGCTTATCTATGGCAATAATAGGTTATTGCTTATACAAGGGCAACTGTGTTGGTCTGGTCTTTGTCACGTTTGAAGATGGATACCTAAACATCTAAATGCCCCCCCTGGTTCTAGAGTTTGTCATCCTTAGTTCTAAGCCTTCATTAGTTTCTGTTAAAATACTTGTACTTCTAATGACTAAGATATTATGCAATGCTAGAGAGCTATATAAAATTGTGATGATTCATATTTGAAAAGTACGTTGGCACATACCTATACAGTCAATTAATCTACAACAAAGGAGGCAAAAATATACAATAGGGAAAAGACAGTCTTTTCAATAAATGATACTGGGAAAACTGGACAGCTACATGCAAAAGAATGAAACTGGACCACTTCCTTGCACCATACACAAAAATAAACTCAAGATGGATTAAAGACCTAAATGTTAAGACCTAAATCCATATACTCCTAAAAGAAAACATAGGTAGTAATGTCTTGGACGTGGGCTTTAGCAACATATTCATGGCTATGTTTCTTCAGACAAGGAAACAAAAGCAAAAATAAGCTACTGGTACTACACCAAAATAACCAAAATAAAAAGCTTTTGCACAGCAAAGGAAACCAATACAGAAGGAATAAACAAAACAAAAAAGAAACCTAGTAAGTGGGAGAAGAGATTTGCAAATGATTTATCCATTAAGTGTTAATGTCTAAAATATATAAAGAACTTATACCACTCAACACTAAAAAAAAATTAGCTTAAAAAATGGTCATAGGACCTCAGTAGACATTTTCCAAAGAAAATATATAGATGGCCAACAGACACATGAAAAGGTGTTCAGCATTACCCATTACCAGGGAAATGCAAATCAAAAGCACAATGATGTATCAGCTCATACCAGTCAGAATGGCTAGTATCAAAAAGACAAAACAAGTGATGGTGAGGATGTGGAGAAAAGGGAACTCTCACGAACTGTTGGTGGGAATGTAAATTGGTGTAGCCACTGTGGGAAACAGCATGGAGGTTCCTCAGAAAATGATGGGGTGCCTGGGTGACTCAGTCGGTTGAGCATTCAGCTTCAGTTCAGGTCATGATCTTCCGGTTCGTGAGTTCGAGCCCCACATTGGGCTCTGTGCTGACAGTTCAGAGCCTGGAGCCTGCTTCAGATTCTGTGTCTCTCTCTCCCTCTGCCCCTCCCCTGCTCGTGCTCTGTCTCTCTCTCAAAAATAAATAAACATTAAAAAATATATATTAAACAAAAAAAATGAGAAGGGAATGTTAAGGGAAGATTGGAGGGTGCTGAAGACCGATGTAATTGATTTTACAATTTGTATATGGTTGGCCAATCTTCAAAGAAGATAACTGAATAAAGAACATAAGGAAGTACATTTAATAAGCAAAATGTGTTTAATTTGCAATGTGTGTTAGACTAAGTGGGTCAATGTCTTTAATATATAAAAAACTCTTCCAAATCAATAAGAATAAAAAATAAAGGCGTGCCTGGGTGGCTCACTCAGTTAAGGAACTGACTCTTGATATTGGCTCAGGTCATGATCTTCCAGTTTGTGGGTTTGAGTCCCGTATTGGACTCTGCACAAATAGCGAGAAGCCTGCTTGGGATTCTCTCTCTCTTCTCTCTCTGCCTCTCCCCAGCTTGAGTACGTGTGCATGCTCACATATTCTCTCTCTCCCAAAACCAATAAATAAACATTTAAAAAAATCAATAGAAAAACAGAAAAGTATCAGAATAACCTGTATAGCCAGAAAGTCCATGGAAAAACAATGAATCTTTCTCTTTAAGCATTTCATAATTAAATCACAGGATGTGATACTTATTTTGGCTCCTAAATTACCAAATATTTAAATGATTAATGAGGGGTACCTGGGTGGCTCAGTCGGTTAAGCATCCGACTTCGGCTCATGGTTTGTACATTCCCACCAACAGTTCGTGAGAGTTCCCTTTTCTCCACATCCTCACCATCACTTGTTTTGTCTTTTTGATACTAGCCATTCTGACTGGTATGAGCTGATACATCATTGCGCTTTTGATTTGCATTTCCCTGGTAATGGGTAATGCTGAACACCTTTTCATGTGTCTGTTGGCCATCTATATATTTTCTTTGGAAAATGTCTATTGAGGTCCTATGACCTTCGGCCCCCTGCGTCGGGCTCTGTGCTGACAGCTCGGAGCCGGGAGCCTGCTTTGGATTCTGTGTCTCCCTCTCTCTCTGCCCCTCCTCTGCTCATGCTCTGTCTCTCTCACTCTGTCAAAAATAAATAAATATTAAAAAAATTTTTCAAATGACTAATGAAAATAATGATGATAATTAAAAAAAGATATGAAAATACCCAATGTGACTGAGAAGTAGGGAAACAAGCATGCATACATTGCTGCTAGACAGGTGATTTAAGTTACATTTATGCAATGAACTATTATTGACCTAGATCTAGACATTTATTTAAATGGAAATACTCCAAATGAAAAATTATAACACAGATTATAGAATATATAAAGAGCATCACCTCATTTTGGTTATTAAGTAACTATAAGTAAGTTTTTATATAATTATAAATTAGAGTTGCACTTATGTTGTGTAAATCTGTAGGAATCTATACCAAAATGGTGATTGGGATTACCTAAAGATTTTGATGTTGGGATTTGCATGCTTTTCCCCCCTTTTTTCTTTTTGTCAATAGTTTCTAATTTTTTATAGTAAGACCTGGATTATTTATGTAAATAAACAAAAGACTTAATATAAAAGTGGTAGTACAGCAGTTAAGTGGGTGAATTCTGGAGTTTGATAAACCCAGGTGACAGATGACCTTTGCTATATTCCTTAAAGTTCTTTTTTTAAATTAAGCGTATTTATTTTGAGAGAGAGAGTGGGGAAGGGGCAGAGAGAGGGGGAGAGAGAGAAAAATCCCAGGCAGGCTCTGCACTACCAGTGCAGAGCCTGATGCGGGGCTGGAACTCACACACCACAAGATCGGGACCGGAGCCAAAGTCCGACGCTTAACCAACTGAGCCACCCAGACACCCCAGATTTCTTAAACTTCCTAACCTTGATTCTCTCGTGTTTAAAATGGTGATAATAACGTGCCTACTTCAATCAGTTTTTGCGAAGATGAAGCTAGATAACTTGTACGACCTACCATGTGTGTTTCTCATACAATCAAGTAATTACAGAGCTCCTGCCCCTACATTACACAGCAGTACAGGCTCCCTGGGGAAATGCAGAGAAGTGTGAGATTGTCCCTGCTGTGCAGGCAGTTAAATGCCCACATAGAGAGATGTCACTTACTCAAATGAGAACATGGCAAACAAGGGGTTCATAGTTCTAGGACATGTAAGAGAATCCCTGAACACATGCACATTTTAAAGGTACTAAATGTTGGGGCGCCTGGGTGGCTCAGTCAGTTGAGCGTCCAACTTCGGCTCAGGTTATGATCTCATGGTTCGTGACTTTGAGCCCCGCATCGGGCTCTGTGCTAACAGCTCAGAGCCTGGAGCCTGCCTCAGATTCTGTGTCCCCCTCTCTCTCTGCCCCACCCCTCCTTGTGTGCTGTCTCTCTCTGTCTTTCAAAAATGAATGAACATAAAAAAATGTTTTTAAATAAATAAATAAAGGTACTAAATGTCTATTAATCTAATTTGCTCCTTTGAAAAAGGTAATCTAACTGGGTGAATTTTATGGTATGTGAAATATATCTCAATTAAGATGTTTCAAGGGTAATCATTTTAATATGTGCTCTTGACCTGAAAGAAGTGGTCTTAAGAGTACCTTAATACAGGGGCACCTGGGTGGCTCGGTTGGTTAAGTATCCAACTCTTGATTTAGGCTCAGGTCATGATCTCACAGTTCGTGACTTCAAGGCCTGTATTAGGCTCTACGTTGACTGCACGGAGCTTACTTGGAATTCTCTCTCTCCCTCTCTCTGCCCCTCCTCTGCTCATTCTCTCTCTCTCTCTCTCTCAAAATAACTAAATAAAACTTTAAAAAATTTTTAAATAAAAAAAGAGTATTTTAATACAAAATACATTAATGTAGTACAAAAACTAACATTGCATAGGAAATTTTCTAAACTAGCTGATTTGAATTGTATGAAGTTGACTCTGCTTCATAAAGTTATTGAATTGCTTGGAGACTCATTTTTAGTGTGTGATTAATAAAATGGTGCCCACATAGGATTTGCAAATATTAAATACTGTAACTAAAATAATGAATTCCTTATTTTTTCCTGTAAACTGGTTTGGGAAAAGGAGCTTTATTTGTTTGGGGAAAAAAAAATGGGAGCAGAAGTTCTTTCTTAATGTAATATCAATGATTTGCAAGGTCTAATTAAAATTCCACTTTCTCTAAAGACTTGCTGCCTTGACCACTCTTGTTGTTACTGACAATAACAATCCTAGCTTCCATTTATTGAACACTTACTATGTTCCTGGGAATATGTTAAGTGTTTCACAGACCTGATCAGATGTAATTTTGATGACAGCACATAAGGGAAGTGTTATAAGCTCCGTCTAATAGATAGAGAGACTGAAACAAGTAAGTTAAGCTCTTTGACAGGGTCACATGGCGACTAAGTTATCAGGCTAGGATTTGAGGCTGAGACTGTGATTACAAAGCTTGTTGCTACTACACACATACAAATCCTTCCTCTTACCTGTTCCATCTGTGAGTGCTACAAATGAGCAACAAAGGAGAGACGAGAATAATCAGTCTTTTCTCAGATTGTTCCCAAACCAGAGGTGACAAGCCAACACTCTGGCAGAAGATCCAAATCAGTTTTCTTCAACAACAATAACAGCATTCTGATGCACAATTATAGCTATTTATACAAGAAAAGGTATTACTACCCTGGGAAGATATACTTAATTCTAAGAGCTAACTTAAAATATTGAGAAAAAAGTTGAACATTGAAGAGTTTAAATTATTGAGTAGTTACCTGGAAATGCTATTTATTCATTGAGATTCACAGCTTTCATTGAGTCCAGATTCTATATTATATATTTCACTCATTCACTTATTCAATGGTTATTTATTGAACACCTATATGCCAGGTGCTGTTCTAGGCATTTGAGATACATCAGAGAACATGAGCAAAAATCCCTGCCCTTAAAGAAAAAAAATGAATAATAATATACATATAAAAGAAACAAGAAACAACATCAACAAAGAAAATCCCCAACCTTATGGAGTTTCCGTTTCAGTGGGGACAGATAAAGAAGCATATCAGATGATGCTAAGTGAAATGAATAATAATAATGAAGTGGAGTGGAGTAAGGAGTGGAGAGAGATGAGGGCTGGTGTATAAATGGGGTAAAAAAAATGCTTCTTTTGAAGTGTTAAGCATTTAAGCGGAGATTTGAATAAAATGAGAGACTTAGAGAGTGAACCAGGTGAATATCTGAGGGAAGAGCATCCCAGGCGAACCAAGAGCACATGCAACGGTGGTGTATCCTAGAAGAGCAAAAAGGCCAGTGGGGCCAACCAGAGAGCAAAGGGGAGAGTGGTGGTAGGTGAGGGCAGAGAGCAAGGGGGGCCTGGTGTCAGCGACAGACTGGGGCTTTTCCTCTGAAGGAGGAGGACCAGTCAGGAGGCTAGTGTAATCATCCAGGTGAGAAATGATGAGTGTCACAGCAGTGGGAGGTGGGGGGTGAGAAATGGTTGGATACTGGATACATTCTGAAAGCAGAAAGGAGAGGATTTATTGAAGGATTAGAGTGTAGGGTGAGAGAGATTGGGTGTGAGGTGTGAGAAATCTTTGTGTTAAAATGCTAGTTAATTTACTTTTGAGAGCAGAGCCTCTGAGTCCTGCTCAGGCCTGGTTCTTCTGTGTACAGGCCACTCGACCTTGGAGGTTAAGTCAATAGGAGTCACTGAAACTCTGATTACTAAGAATAGGAAGAAATGCATGGTGACCCTTCTGCCCCAGTGGAGTCTTATTTGGGAGAGGCTGCCAAGCTAAATAGTGGTTGTGGGAAAAGACTAGATGCCCTTTCTGATGAACTATTTCCAGTTTGCTGAGGGGAAGAACTGGACCTAAAGGTGTAGGAACAGACTCTGCTGGGGTTTTCAGAAGTTTCAGGACTAGGAACATATTGCAGGACCCAGCCTTAGGTTTTCCCTGGTTTTCTATTTCTTTTTTTCCCTTCATTCCCCACCCACTCCTTGGTCTAACATCATGGCTGAAGGAAGGTACAGTTTACTGTCGGTTCTCAAACCTTAGCAGGCCTCAGAATTACCTGGAATGCCCTGAGAAAAACACAGATTGCTGGGCCCACTCCTGGAGTTTCTAACCGGGGCGGGTGTGTGTGTGTGTGTGTATGTGTGTGTGTGTGTGTGTGTGTTTAGAGGGTACACAGGGGTGGGGGAGCTGAAATTTTGCATCTCTAACAAGTTCTTAGGTGATGCTTGCGAACTGCTGCTTCTAGTACCAAAGGGCGTGCAAAGCAACGTCTTTAATTCCACCTTGTGACATGTGAGTGGCGAAGGTTCCAGCTCACAGAGGTTTCCAGTCACTAGGGAAATTGTGCACTTACCCCACGGTGTTTTCTCGGCTGCCCATAACCCGGGGAAAAAGCAAAGGCCGGCGAGGAGAAGGAACGAGCGGGCAGTCTTTCCAGACTGGACGTCCCCTCGGAGCTCCCCAGCGAAGCCAGGGCGGGAAGACAGCCCCCAGGCCAGCCCACAGATCCTCAGAGGGCGCGCGCGGACCTGGAGGAGGCGCCCCAGAAGGCGGCGCCTCTCGGAGGAAGTTTGTCCTTTAACTGCAGAGCCGGGTTCGCCGTCGCAGCAACCTCCAGGAGCGAGCAGCGGGCGCCCACGGGAGCCGTCAGCGTCGTCCCGGGTGCATCGCGCGCACCGCGGCCATGGGCGGCTCGGCCTCCAGCCTGCTGGACGAGGGCAAGTGCACCTACATCCGAGGTACGCGCGCGCGGGGGTCTTGCCCGGGGCGGGGCGCCCGCCCGGGGGGCCTGCACCGCCGCGCGGACCCTGACCCCAGAGGGCGCGTCGCCAGCGGGTGCCGGACCCGCCCTCCACCTGAGGCGCGCCACCGGCGGGCGTGGGGACCTCGGGAGCGCACGGCGCCTCGCGGGGCCAGCTCTCTCCCAGCTCCGGGGCCGCACGCCTGGGCTCCGGCGGGGCTGCGCTTCGGCCGGGGGCCCGCCGGCGGGGGATGCTCTGGGAAGCGCCGCGGCACGGTGGTGGGAGGCAGGTGCAGGCCGAGGGGTGGGGGCGCGACCCCGTTTTTTTCCGCTCAGCCCGCCTTGGGGTCTGATCAGCACCTGGCCCAGAAACACCTCACCCTCGCCTCAGTTCTGGGCTCTTTCTGAACTTGCCCAAAGAGAGCCACGGGGATATCCCTCGTTTCTGGAGACTTCCCGGGGGATTCCCGGCCTATAAAGCAGAATTTCCCTCCTGGTAACGTTGGCCTGTTTTTGTAAAACGCGGCGTCGGCCACATCTTTTCACTGGAACTTCAGATCACTTGTGGATGATTTCATCAGAGGCAGAAAGGACCGTGTCATTATGCTCCCAGGTTACACGGTTTCTTTCCCTCTCCGGAGACGGGGGAGGGGGGGGGGGACAAAAGAGGAACATTGGCATATTTTGTAACAGTTAGCTAAAGTAATAGATGGGGAGAAATTCATTTGGGGAGACTTTCAGACATAGTGACTCACTGGAGAGTCTGAGGCAGAAAAACAAAACAACAACATACACAAACCCAACAACAGCAACAAAAAAACTTTAGAAAACAAAACAAAACAAAAACCCAGACTAAATGGAAACTGCAGAAAATCGTGACTCTATCTCCTGGGTGTATTTGACCCCATCTCTCTATTCTAGAGCAAACCTTGCCCACAACCACTACCTATTTAGTTATCTTGTGAATTTAGTATTTTTCTGGCTTTAGAAATACCTTCTAAACTAAGTATTGAACTGTACGTTTTACCCTAATTCTGTGAAGAAATGGTTAAGTTCTTCCTGTTTAAGTTCTCTTTCTGGCCCCCTGAAATTTCCTGATAGGAAAGCACTTATTTAGTGTCCTTATTCCATATTTGTTTTCAGTCACCACAACATTTAAAATCATTTTAAAAGGATATCAAATCAGGGCACTTGAGAGCCATGTAATTGACTTTCCAGATTCCTGCTCTGGTGCTTATGGAGGCAGAGAGGATCATCGACAGCCCATTCTGTCAGGGGATAAATCTTGGTCAAGTATTCCTTTGCTGTAGTTTATTTAAAATGGGAGAAAGATGGATGGCTTATTTATATTAGTTAAACAGCTAAACTAAGGCTGCCTTAGTCTTACAAATTTGGCCATGTGCTTATTTTCACCAGTGTGTAAGGGACTGAAAGAACAACGTAGTAGAACATAGTGAGGAGGGGTTTGCATTTAGTTATTTGCAAAATATATTTATGCCATTTATTTTATAAGACTTCCTTTCACCGCAAAGCTTAGAGACACATAAAGTTGAATCATGGCCATCTACAGTAATCATCGGAAGTCCAGCAATGTAAGGGATTAATGTTCTTAAAGACTTCATGGTCGTGACAGTTGGTGCAAGCCTTGTATTCATGTGAAAAGATAATGTGTTACCCTTTTATTTTATTGTGAATTTAAATTATTACCCTCACAAAAGTATGAGATGGCTAGTGCACAGAAAGGACTTGTAATGAATATGTTCTGAATGCATAAAACTATAGCAGAGTGTGTGACAGTCATTACATCCACAAGTCTTGTTCAATTTTATCTCCTTATTCTTTGGGAGGACACTTTCAAGTTATGTACGGGCAGAGGGAAGAGAGGAGTTAAAGTTAGAATACCTCCAGAGAAAATGAGACGTTGCCTCATTTGAGAATACTAGTCTTGCCAAAAGAGAAAAGAGCATTGGAAAAATGCATGGTGTTGTGAATTGTTAGTGCATGAGCACATGAAGGTCATGAGGCTGTGATTTCCTGATGGTTTTGAAGCCTCAGATCCCTGTAAAAAAATTATATATATGTGTATATATATATACACACACTTATATGTGTATATGTATGTATACACACATATATGTATGTGTATATATACACACATATACACACATACATGTGTGTATACATACACACACATGTATACATATATATACACATGTATATATGTGTATATATACATATATACATGTATACATGTATATACGTATATGTGTGTGTATATATATATGTATATATATGGTCCTATCTTCTCTGATTTGCCTATCCTTTAGCCCATAAATATTCTCAAGTTTTGATTTAATTATAAGCAGAACAATCGAAAATATGACAGTAAGGTTTAAATACAATTTTATGACCTATTTCTCATAAAGGAGCTGCCAGTGAAATATTATAGATTTGAAAGCCCCTGTAGCTGATTCAATAACTTTCCTTCAAGCTTGATAAACTTTGCTAACATATGGAGAATAACTAGTCAGTATATTTGGAGTCAGTTTTGTTAACTTAATCTTGTATGTGTTATAAGCAGCTTACTTCTGGTATGCTAATGAGTCTGAATCAGCATTTGCTTTTAGACAAATCGTTTAACAGCTGCCGTTCAGTTTGTGTGCATCGAAACTTTGTGTTAACAGTGATGCTCATCACATGGTTGTTTTGAAAATACATTATTTCTTAGGATTTAGTGAATTTCCAGGCGAAGGGATATCAGAAGTATTGAGGAGTTACTTCATTTCTAAAGATGCTTTGAAAATTATTACCACACTCATGTTTCCTGGCACAGAATACATTTTTAGGATTGCTTCTGGAAACTTTCAGTAATTTCACTTGATACGATGTTTCAATTAATAAATAATTCTAAGACCAGGTTGTAATCATAGGGACAGTGTTATCTGTTAGCCCTCAGTGTTGCTTTTAGCACTGACTTAAAAGGGTCTTCTTTCAATGAGAAAGAAAGCTCATAAATTATCCGGGCACCGGTGATCAACTTAGGGCACTTTGCTCTCTTTATGCCACGTTTCCTTTTACTTTTTAAACTTTGATATGCAAAAATGAACTATAGCTTCAAAACACACAATGCCTTCCTGTTTGAGAAATAATTATATTTCCTTTTAAAAATTGCCACTGGATTGTTAATGAATCAAAACAAAACAAAACAAAAAAGAAGCTGAAAACTCCCTCCTAAATCCTTATGTAGAGTCAGAATAAGTACTGGAAAATCAGTGCCACAGCTGAGAATTGTGGGAGACACGGGTCTCGGTGGGAACTGGCAGACATGTGGAGGCCTGGTAGCAGCAAGTGGCAGGAAAACCGTTCTTTTCCTAGACTTACTGCAGAGTGCGTCCCAGTTAACCCGTAAGGGCCCAATGGCTTCCAGTGAAATGCTTATCGGTGATCTGATGCTTATGAAGAAAATGAGTTTCAGCTTAAAAACAACTTGTATTTCTCATAGGGAGATTTTCTCATACTTGTACCGTAAGGGTTCACATGGGTGGCAGTATATGAAATTTATGCTCAGAACAGTGTCTGGAGTGATGTCTCCACAGACAGGATGAATGGAAGATAGGGAGAACTGTACATGTTTGTAGTCTACTTAATCTAGATGTATATAGTACTAGTCTACACATTTGCCTGTTCTTCAGTCGTAATTTGTGGGTAGGAGATGGGCATAAGAACTGGTCTGATTTATATGGATATTATGACAGTGTAATCTGAGAGTCCAGTTTATCTCGCTAGAAATGGCAGTATATTGTCATGGGTAATTAGGATATGGAGCGTGGGTAGGCACAATTAGACATCAACCCAACATCTTTTCCCCATTCCTCTTTCAAAACAGAACCACACTTTTATTTGGGGACTGAATGTCCCCTCTGTAAAGCCATGTGTCCCAGAGAGGCTAGCCCCACTTACGGCTTTTGAGGGGTGGGTGCAGATTGGCCCGTGCCTATCACGGTGCTGTGTTCTCCTTGCCAGTGATTATATGCGGCATGGGATTCTGATGCAGTGTGGCCAGTGAGGCTTGAAGGGAGGTTTACTGGCTGTTTCTAAGAAAGTTTTCTTCCCTTTTTAAAAGGAGACAAAGGGTTGAGACATATTCTTCCTTTCCTTCTTCTTTTGGACTTTGTTGCGTTTGAATGTGATGCCTGGAACTAAGTAGGAAGGGAGCTAGCTCAAAGACATAGCCACCATTGGAGCACTGCCAGGCCAACGTAGTCTCAGAGAAGAGAAGCTAGAGCCCGGGCACACCTTGCTGATCGCCTCTGTGTCCTACTCGTGCGTACTTTTTGTTGTGTAATATACTAAATCCTCTTTGAGTAGGGGTGGTAGAGAGTGCTGGTTATCCCCCAATATCATTCTTCCCCCCCTTTTTTTTTTTTTTAGTTTTTATTTACTTAAGTAATCTCTACACCCAATGTTGGGCTTGAACTCATGACTCTGAGATCAAGAGTCGCATGCTCCTCCAGCTGAGCTAGGCAGGTGCCCCTTCCTTACTTTTAAAAATAATAGAACCTCTATAGGGTGCCTGGGTGACTCGGTTGGTTAAGCGACTGGCTCTTGATTTGGGCTCGGGTCATGATCTTATGGTTCGTGAGTTCGAGCTCCGCATGGAGCCCCACGTGGAGCACCATGTCCAGCCCCACATTGGGCTCCCCCACTAACAGTGCAGAGCCTGCTTGGGATTCTCTCTCTCTTCCTCTCTCTCTGCACCTCCCCTGCCCATGAGCATGTGCTCTCTCTCTCTCTCTCTCTCTCTCTCTCTCAAAATAAATAGACTTAAAAAAAAAACTTCTACAAGTTCTTTAGAACTTCTAAATGTTAGCTGGCCATGTGAACTTCCAGAGTAAAAATATTTCCCAGGCGTCTTTTCAACTAGATGGGGTCATGTAACTGAGTTTTGGTAAGGGGTATAGGTAGACATGTTGTATGCTCTTTCCAGAAAGTAACTTTAAAGAGAAAGAGTGTGCCCTTCTGTGTCCTTTCCTTGATACTATTGGCTAGATGGTGATGGTGGCTGGAATAGCGTCTTTCACTATGAGGTGTCCTTTTAAGAAGGAGTTCATGCAGCATGGAGTCAGTGGACAGAAGGAGCCTAGGTTCACGTGGTAGAACCTCCATACCAGCACTGAGCTTTCATAAGAGAGAAATAAAGTTCTATCTTATTTAAGCCAGTGTTATCTGTGTTACTATATTCCACAGACACATCTTACTCTGATTGTCTCTAGTACTTGTGCCCCAAATGTCATAACCAGCACACTAAGTGCTGCCTTGTTGAGTCCCTTTAAGAAAAATTAATCAGAAGAAAGTAGGAAGTCAGTAAAGATTCTGCCATTAGTATCGGTGTTAGTTCTTAATTTGTAGAAGGGAATGGATTCTCCTGGGAAGTGAGGAATTACAGCTTCCCAGGTGGGAATAGCAGGGATGGGAGAAAGAAGGAGAGGGTGCCCAGTGTAAATAACACAAAAACATATGCTGATCACATTATATTTTGATAAAAAATCATGCCAAATGCATGCCAAACTACTGACAAAGCTAGGAGTTTCTAATTAGGAAAACTATTGCCAATTGGTAATTTCTAGTGGCAACAATAACTTTCTACTACCTTTAGTCTTTCTTTAGTATGAATTGAGAGTTTCTTAAAATCATCAAAAATAAACACTAGACTGAGACAAATTAACATATTCTCCTATTTTTGTGGAAGAAACAGTGACCTTCCCTCCTGGGCTCCAATTCATGCCTTGATGAACCTCATAGAGTCAGACACTGAATCAAGATCTGGTCTCAATGAAACATTTCTTTTTTTCTATGGACACTGGCAGTGAGAGGACTACACCATCAATGGTGCTGTAGTAATGGTAATTACTAAAATGACAATGGTGATTCTTTTTATTGTTTTATTTATTTTTGCTGGACTACTGAACCGATTGATTGTAGTTGCACTCCATTGTAATCTTTGGGAAATTCTGAACTGGGTTCCCAGGTAGAAAGTGCAACAGCAAGAGCTCAATTTGTAATGGTTTCTAATCCAATTAAAATAAATGTACCGTGAAAAATTCACAAAATACCCAGTGTGAATTATGGCAGTGAATTTTAATCTCCTAATCAGATTATTTATTTATTTATTTATTTTATTTTTTTAAAATTTACATCCAAATTAGTTAGCATATAGTGCAACAATGATTTCAGGAGTAGATTCCTTAGTGCCCCTTACCCATTTAGCCCATCCCCCGTCCCACACCCCCTCCATTAACCCTCAGTTTGTTCTCCATATTTATGAGTCTCTTCTGTTTTGTCCCCCTCCCTGTTTTTATACTATTTTTGTTTCCCTTCCCTTATGTTCATCTGTTTTGTCTCTTAAAGTCCTCATATGAGTGAAGTCATATGATTTTTGTCTTTCTCTAATTTCACTTAGCATAATCCCCTCCAGTTCCATCCATGTAGTTGCAAATGGCAAGATTTCATTCTTTTTGATTGCCGAGTAATACTCCATTGTATGTATATATATCACATCTTCTTAATCCATTCATCCATCGATGGACATTTGGGCTCTTTCCATACTTTGGCTATTGTTGATAATGCTGCTATAAACATGGGTGTGCATGTGTCCTTTCGAAACAGCACACCTGTATTCCTTGGATAAATGCCTAGTAGGGCAATTGCTGGGTCATAGGGTAGTTCTATTTTTAGTTTTTGAGGAATCTCCATACTGTTTTCCAGAATGACTGCACCAGCTTGCATTCCCACCAACAGTGCAAAAGAGATCCTCTTTCTCCACATCCTCGCCAACATCTGTTGTTGCCTGAGTTGTTAATTTTAGCCATTCTGACAGGTGTCAGGTGGTATCTCATTGTGGTTTTGATTTGTATTTCCCTGATGATGAGTGATGGGGAGCATTTTTTCATGTGTCAATTGGCCATCTGGATGTCTTCTTTGGAGAAGTGTCTATTCATGTCTTTTGCCCATTTCTTCACTGGATTATTTGTTTTTGGGGTGTTGAGTTTGATAAGTTCTTTTTTTTTTTTAATTTTTTTTTTTTCCCCAACGTTTATTTATTTTTGGGACAGAGAGAGACAGAGCATGAACGGGGGAGGGGCAGAGAGAGAGGGAGACACAGAATCGGAAACAGGCTCCAGGCTCTGAGCCATCAGCCCAGAGCCCGACGCGGGGCTCGAACTCCCGGACCGCGAGATCGTGACCTGGCTGAAGTCGGACGCTTAACCGACTGCGCCACCCAGGCGCCCCTGTTCTTTTTTTTTTTTAATTTTTTTTTTAACGTTTATTTATTTTTGAGACAGAGAGAGACAGAGCATGAACGGGGGAGGGGCAGAGAGAGAGGGAGACACAGAATCAGAAGCAGGCTCCAGGCTCTGAGCCATCAGCCCAGAGCCCGATGCAGGTCTCGAACTCACGGACCGCGAGATCGTGACCCGGGCTGAAGTCGGACGCTTAACCGACTGAGCCACCCAGGCGCCCCGATAAGTTCTTTATAGATTTTGGATACCAACCCTTTATCTGATATGTCGTTTGCAAATATCTTCTCCCATTCTGTCGGTTGCCTTTTAGTTTTGCTGATTGTTTCCTTTGCTGTGCAGAAGCTTGTTATTTTGACGAGGTCCCAGTAAGTTCATTTTTGCTTTTGTTTCCCTTGCCTCCAGAGATGTGTTGAGTAAGAATTTGCTGCGGCCAAGATCAAAGAGGTTTTTGCCTGCTTTCTCCTCGAGATTTTGATGGCTTCCTGTCTTATATTGAGGTCTTTCATCCATTTTGAGTTTATTTTTGTGTCTGGTGTGAGAAAGTGGTCCAGGTTCATTCTTATGCATGTCGCTGTCCAGTTTTCCCAGCACTACTTGCTGAAGAGACTGTCTTTATTCCATTGGATATTCTTTTCTGCTTTGTCAAAGATTAGTTGGCCATACGTTTGTGGGCCCATTTCTGGGTTCTCTATTCTGTTCCATTGATGTGTCTGTTCTTGTGCCAGTACCATACTGTCTTGATGATGACAGCTTTGTAGTATAGCTTGAAGTATGAGATTGTGATGCCTCCTGCTTTGGTTTTGTTTTTCAAAATCGCTTTGGCTATTCGGGGTCTTTTCTGGTTCCATACCAATTTTAGGATTATTTGTTCTAACTCTGTGAAGAATGCTGGTGTTACTTTGATAGGGATTGCATTGAATATGTAGATTGCTTTGGGTAGTATCGACATTTTAACAATATTTGTTCTTCCTATCCAGGAGCATGGAATCTTTTTCCATTTTTTTGTGTCTTCTTCAATTTCTTTCATAATCGTTCTATGGTTTTCAGTGTATAGATTTTTCACCGCTTTGGTTAAATTTATTCCTAGGTATTTTATGGTTTTATTTTTTTTAATTAAAAAAATGTTTAGTTTGAGAGAGCATGGATACTCATGAGGAGGAGGGACAGAGGTAGAGAGAGAGAGAATCCCAAACTGGTTCCGCGCTGTCAGGGCAGACCCTGACAAATGGTGAGATCATGACCTGAGCCAAAATCAAGAGTTGGATGTTCAACTGACTGAGCCACCCAGGTGCCCCAGATATTTTAATTTAATTTAATTTTTTTTTTTTTGTCAGCAAAGCTAGGTGACATCATTCTAAGAAGAAAGGTACATGCAGCAATGTGCACTGGTAAATGTAAAATGAAGTCAGAAGTAAAGACAAAAGAATAAAAAACAGAATTAATATGCTACAGTCTGTTTAAAGCACTTTAGAAAAACATAGGACACAAGGGTTAAAGTTCTAACAGTTCCAAACTAAAACACACACACACACACACACACACACACACACACACACAAATGCAATACAGATTTTCTCCTTTGAAACTGGAAAATTCATTTTAAAAAGAGACTAGCAAGTTGCTGCCAATAAGAAAGTGCAGGCCAGCTTATAAAAGTGCTTCTTCTTCTTCTTCTTCTTCTTCTTCTTCTTCTTCTTCTTTGTATACATAGTATACATAGTTTTGTATACATAGTTTTTCTCACTCCGAGGAGAAAAGATTTAGAGATATGAAAGCAATTAATTCAGTTTTGCAAATTGCAAGGTCTGGGACCCAAAGAAATTTATATTTCTGTGCTTGCTATTATTTAGATGTTTATGTCTGTAGGATAAGAATATATTAAGAGTTTTAACTAGGAGCTCCTAAGCAATTTTTAAAAAGTCCATAGTCTGAAGGAATTTTGGAAGAAGAGTAAATATCTCTGTGCCAAACCATGTGGATTTGGATTTTCTTTTTTCTTGTAAAGCTATTTATTTTTTTATTTTATTTATTTTATTTTATTTTAACATAAAACACAAGCTCAGAAAATCACACAAAACAAATGTATAGTATAGTGAATCACTTTAAGGCAAATATCCATGTGGCCATCACCTAGGTCAAGAAATGGAAAGAACTTCACTAGCCATTCCAGAGGCTTCCACATACTCCATCCCAATCCTAAATCACTTTGTTTTCTCCCACAGTGACCACTATTTTCAGTTCTCTATTGCTGCCTAACAAACTACCCCCAAGAGATACTGGCTTGTTAAACAACGGTTAATTTGCTCACACTTCTGCTATCTGCCCTGGCTTCAACTGGGTGGTTGTACATCTTATATTTTACAAGTGGTCATTCCTGTGGCTACATTCAGTTGGTGGATGGGCTGGTGGCCAGACTCAAATGGGAAGGCTTTCTTTCCCTCTAGGTGGCCTTTCTACATGGTCTGTCCTGTAGGGTACTGAGGTGGGTTTTTTTTTGTGTTTTTGTTTTTTTTTTTGGTAATATTTATTTTTGAGAGAGACAGACAGAGTGTGAGCGGGGGAGGGGCAGAAAGAAAGGGAGACATAATCTAAAGCAGGCTCCAGGCTCTGAGCAAGCTGTCAGCACAGAGCCTGATGCGGGGCCCGAAGTCACAAACCGCAAGATCATGACCTGAACTGAAGCCGGACTCTTAACCAACTGAGCCACCCAGGTGCCACTAAGGTACTGAGCTTTTTAAATGGTGGGTCAGGGTTTTCAAGAGTGCTACGGCTTCTAGAAGCTGCCAGAGCTTCTTAAGGCTTTGGACTGGAATGGCATGGGATTACTCTGCTACATTCTATTGGTTAAAGCAAGTTTTGGGACTAGCCCAGATTAAAGAGGAGGGGACTCCACAAAGTCATGAATAACGTGAGTTGTGCTTCATCAGAGAATTACTTCCATAATAGACTACGTACCACACCACTAATCCTAGACTTTAGAGTAATGACTTCCTTACATTTCCTTACAGTTTTATCACCCCACAATGCCTTTTAAACTCTATAGTTTAGTCCTGGCCACTTAAAAACATCTCTTTTAATCTACAGGTTTCCCTTATAACTTTTTTACTTGCAAATTATCTGTAGGAGGATCCAGGCTATTTGAAATGTAGAGTTTTCTATGGTCTGGAATTTGCTCCTGGTGCAGGTCGACACGTTTCTTCTAGATTTTGTACACATTGACAGTGATAGTGAGACTTGATCAGACTCAGAGTAAAGACTTTTGTCAAGACTATGGGTTGTGCTGTGGTCTTCATTTGGAGGTATATAACATCTGGTTGTCTCTTCTTGTGATGCTAGCAACCATTGATGCTCATTGCCAGAACCCATGAATTCACTGGGGTTTGAAAAATTGTTATATGCTAATTATGTCATTTTGTTCTCATCTATTAGCTGGAATCATTTTATAGAATGGTACTTTTTGTAATCTACAGTTTTGTTACCCCTTGTTATAGTTTGTATAGGAAAGGCAGGATAAAAACTTAATCCCTTTTATTTACCATTTTCAAGATAATTTATTGTTTTCCTGTCATTCCCCAAAGATGATCAATTAATTTATTTAAAATTTTTTTCATTTTATTTATTTGAGAAGGAGAGAGATAGAGAGAGCAGGAGAGAGAGACAGAGGGAGAGAGAATCTTAAGCAGGCTTCATACTGTCAGCCCAGATCCTGTCGCAAGGCTTGATTTCATGACGTTGGGATCATTACCTGAGCTGAAACCAAGAGTTGGACACTCAATTGACTGAGCCTCCCGGGCGCCTCAGTGATCAGTTAATTTAGAAAAATATTAATTTCAGCTCAGGTTATGATCTCAGGATTTTAGGATTGAGTCCTGCACCAGGCTCTGTGCTGAGTGTGGAGGCTCCTTTAAGACTCTCTCTCTCCCTCTGCCTCTCTCCCCCCTGCTCTCTCTAAAGTAAAAAAATATATATTATTGTGAACTCATGAATTCCATTGTAATTCTTATCCTTATTGAAGCTTGAATTTCCCATCATTGGGAATGAAAACCCCTTCAAGTTGGCTCCTGAATCCTTTTGAAATTACCCTAGTAGTATTTAATAGCTTCCTTGGCATCTGGTAGATCAAGATGTTCTAAGCTCATCCTGTTTATATCCTACCCTGTACCTGGAATATGCAATATCTATAAGAAGCCTGATTTATTTTAGTGGGAAATGGTATTTCAAGATGACAGTTTGGGCCTAGGAAAGCTCATTGCAATGACAGGTTGGCCGTTGTTTCTGTGCCTATTTAGTGAATAGAACTAGGAAAAAGTGTTTTCTACATTACCTTTCTATATATTCTTTTCCTTGGTTCTCAATTCCATCACAAGATTATAGAATTAGATATCCCCAAATTCTCATTTGATGCATTCCCCCTAATACAAACAATAACCTCAGACAACACAAATACTACCACCACCAGTTATGATTGTAGAAAACAATTGAACAAATTGTTTTAAGAAGTAGTAACACAGTTTTTGTATATGCTACCCAAATTCTCCTCCAATTTTATTTTATTATTTTACTATGTCAGATATATAAGTATTATGTTCTCTTTTCTCATTTACTCTTGTTTTACAAGTAAGTATTATTTAATACATTGGTCCTTATATTGACGTCTCTCTGGTGTTTGAGACTCATTATCTAGTAGATGCCTTAAGAGCTCATGGAAACATAAAGAATGACAACATACTAATTTAGTGGATCAGTGATATCACCAAAAGTCAGCTTGTTTGTATCTTTCTACTCTCTGTGCACTAGTTCTCCTTATGGTTAAAAGATGACCAGAGCATCAGAAAGTATCACATTCTTAGGTAAATCAAGAGACTAAAAGGAGGACTATCTATTCTGTGAATTTCTTTATATGAGCAAACCTTTCCCAGATGGCTTACTAGGAGACTCCTCTATGTATTCCACTGATCAGAATTTGGGTCACACAATCCTTCCTAAGCCATCACTGACAAGTGTATGGAATTATCATGATTTGGTTAGACTCATCCAGATTCACCCCTGGACCAGGGCTAGAGTCAAACTTCTCTGAAGCACATGACTATAGGGAGGATCTTGGATAACTAAACAAAATCAGGTTCAGTTACCAAGGAATAAGCATGAATGGCTATTAGACAGATAACCAACATTATGAGTTTTGATAAATATCATGAAGGGAATTAAAAGGGTACTGGGACAGAAAACTAATGGCACTGATAGGGCAAGGAGATGAGATATGCTTAAGATACGGTGCTCAGGAGGGTAATAAGTTACTATCCACGTGAAGAACCAGGGGGAGGATATTTTGAGTAGAGAGAATGGTATATAGAAGGGGATGGAGGAGAAGGAACTTGAAGGTCCTGAAGAACAGGTGGAATGACTGGAGTGTAGTGAGCAAGAGGGAGAAGAGTTTGATGGGATGGGATTCTGCATAGGGCTTATTACTAACAGACGTATGATACATTTATTTGTTAATTTTTTTATTGCTTGCCTGCCATCACTACAATATAAGCTTCCTGAAATCAGGGCCTCTGTTTTCATTCACTGCTCTATTCTCAGCAATTGCATCAACATCTGGTACATAGTTTATTATCAATAATTATTTGCTTAATAAATGAATGAAAGTTGAAAAAAATTTAAAAATTTCAACGAATATCCTAAAAAATAAGGTAAGTGTTGAGTTTACAAAACAAGTTTAGGATGCAATGAAGAAATGAAAGTACTGTATAAGAAATAGCTCTTGGAAATTACAAATCTGATGATCAGAATTTTAAAAAACCCAGATGTTGCTTTGGAAAAAAAAGTTGAGGGAATCTTGCAGAAAATAGAACAAAAAGATCAAATGATGACAATATTAAAAAAAAATACTTAAAGGGTCTGGGTGCCTGGGTGGCTCAGTCAGTTAAGCATCTGACTCTTGATTTTTGCTCAGGTTATGGTCTCACAATTTGTGGGTTCAAGCCTCACATCAGGCTCTGTTCTGACAGTGTGGAGCAAGCAGTGTGGAGCCTGCTTGGGATTCTCTCTCTCCCTCTCTCTCTGCCCCTCCCATGGTCTCTCTCTCTCTCTCAAAATAAATAAATAAACTTAAAAAAATTAAAAGGTCAATCCAAAAACTTTAATATGTGACTCACAGAAGTCCCACAAAAATAGGAAGACACATAGGGTACAGAGTCTTCAGTAGTAGCAAGCAGAAGTTACCCTGCAAGACTGATTTGGACCTTCTTTAATAATAAATGTAAAAGTAAACCTCAGAAGGATCAAACTGATCCTAAGTAACTGCATGCCTAAACAAAGTTCAACATTCTTTATAAAAATACAAAAAAATACACATTCATAAAACAAGTGAGCAAAAGAGGAAAAAGAGAGAGAGAAAGAAATAAATCAAGAAACAGACTCTTAATTATACAGAACAGACTGATGGTTACCAGAGTGGGGGTGGGGAGGAAGGATGGGTTAAATAGGTGATGGGGATTAAGGAGTTACACTTGTCATGATGAGCACCAGTAAAGTATGGAATTGTTGAATCACTGTATTGTGCACCTGAAACTAATATAACACTGTATGTTAACTAATTGGAATTAAAATAAAAACTTAAAAAAAAAGAATAGAGATACATAGTTGTTTCTAGTTGGAGTCTTCTGATGAGAACTCCAATTGAAGTATTTTTCTGTGTTGGTGTCTGGATTGGTATCATCTCAGTGTGGGAACTTTAAAGTTGACTAAGGAATAGGTGATCACTAAGGATTCCTTTAATCATCTCAGTGACTCTGTTTCATGCAATGTGAGTTCTCATATTTTCTGTAAGGGTTGGTTGATGAATAAAGAATTTGTCATAATTGTTTTATTGGAAAAAAATACACATTCAATAATGCAAAATTCACAATATCCAGCATCCAATCAAGAATTACCAGGCAAATAAAAATATCCATGACTCTAAGGGGAAAAAAATCCATCAATAGAAACTGACTTCGGAATTGTAGACATGATGAAATCAGAAGACAAGGATGTTGAGACGGCTTTTATAAATATGTTCCATATGCTAAAGCAGAGGAAAACATGAACATGATGAGAAGGGAAATAGAAGATATAAAAAATGATTCTTGTCTCCAGTCTTTAGGAAAGAGCAATATGACTACTATGTTTTTGAAGTCTGTTGGGACATCTGTTGGAAAATGTAGCTGAACTATCTGTTACCAACACTCCCAGTTGACCTGGGAGAGGAGCAGATTGCAGATCGGCATGAGGAGCTGCTGACATGGGGCTGGGTTGGGTCCTGGACAGATGAGCAGGGGTCAACTCAGAAACGAAGGAAAATTGTGGCTATTCTTTCAAAAAGGGCACTGTTAGTAGTGGACATGTGCCATTACTTCTGGGGCTCACACAGGGCAAGTGACAATTTCTGTAATTAGCTCCCAAGAATTCAGAGGGTTCCCCCCCCCCCGTTTGGATTAAACATGTTTGTTTAAAAAATTATTTCCTATGTAAGTCATGCTTGAATGAGTTAGATAGATATGCCTGAAGCAAATATGCCTGATATGCCTGAGCAAAACAGACACAGGCTTGGAGTTGGAATGAAGATAAATTTTATTAGCAATAATAGCAAATGTGTAATATCTGGAGTATAAATATTTAAAATGTTTTTGTTGGAAAGTAATTAATCAGTGACATTAATTGAAACGTGCTACTTAAAATAAATAAGAATTATAGAGCATGGCTAAGACCTGTGCCTGTCAACTGGGATGTTGATTCTTAACTAAAAATGGTAACTCCTGGTCTGAGGAATGGTAATGATAAAAAGAACTGTAAACACGAACATTTATTGAGTGTCTGCTATGTGCCCGGCAAGTGAATGTCTCAGAAAAAAGGTAATAGGATGTCAAATGTTCTTCCAGAAATTCCAGATCTTGTCCACAAAACTTAAAATTTTTTTTTTTGTTTTAAGTTTATTTATTTATTTTGAGAGAGAATGTGAGAGGCGGAGAGAAGAGAGAGAGAATCCCAAGGAGATTCCGCACTGCCAGCGCAAAGCCTGATACAGGACTTGAACCCATGAACCACGAGATCATGACGTGAGCCGAAACCAAGAGTCCTACACTTAACTGACTAAGCCATCCAGGTGCCCCCACAAAGCTTTTTCTTTAATGGAAAGGAGTGCCGACTTGATAGGCTTTGAATAGTGTCTTGTCCACTTTAAATGAGCTGAACTGGTAGTTTATTTCTCGGTAGAAACTGAAACATTTACTAAACCCTTGATTCCATATCTTAATTCTAAATGACTAGTTTTCGAAGTGAGTACTTCCAGTGGATAAGATTATACATAGCGTAGTCCAGAAATTAAAATTCATCTAAATGTTAGCAAAACATAATGTGGAGCTTATGTAGAAGCAGGAATAGTAGGTCACTTGTAATTAACTTTAAATAAAATGGTACCTTAGGCAACTTCTTCATTATTAAAGAAAATATTAATATTTGGGAAACAAGCCTCAAAAGACTCATAAATGGAGCTTTCACATTTTAAAAACAGGCATGATCTTGTCCTGAGGACTTGTCGAATCTGAAGTTGGATTCTCTGAAGATTTTGGATGTGTCCGCTGGCTGCCTTCAGTTTCCCATGTGTAAAATGCCCAGCAGTAATGGCCAGTAAGATAAAAGGAGGTCATAAATGAAGGTGATTTAATTCTTGGATTTCCCAATCCTACATGTATGCTAATTTGTTTTTACTATCAGTTAGGGTACCAGGCCTTCCCAGAGTAAATAATTGGCTTTCAGACACTGCCATATAATACCTGTCTCACACATTTGTTCTGAGGATTAATTAATGTTTAAAGTGTTTAAACACAAAATGCCTCTACAGAAGCAATGGCATTATAATTTGTTGGGACACTCTAGTATTATAATTAGTACTAATTAGATTCTTTTCAACAGCATTTTGAATTCACAAATTACTGCATCTAAGGTATTCTTTATTCATTATGAAAGAGTCAGACACAATGGTTTCCATAGGAGTCTTTCAACAACTAGTCTCAAAATTCCACACACACACACACACACACACACACACACACACACACCCCTCCCCTCAAACCAAGGGAAGACAAAGCAAGACACCTTTCTAGGATCTGTCATGGGAGAGGAGTCCCAGTGGTATGCCGGAGCTGGCTCACACTGGCTGAATCTGGGCATCCCCTCCTTACTCAGAGTTCAGTGATGTCAGGTTGGTAGCTTGAAATCAGCCATGCTGGATGGGTTTTTTGTTTTGTTTTGTTTTTTGTTCTTAGATCAGTTTATCAGCACATCACTGCCAGTGCCCTTCTCTTCAGTATATGGAATCTAGTTATATTCATACTCAATTGTCAGGGCCTGAAGTCAGATTTCAGTTATACATTAGTGCAGAGTGGGCTTAACTGCTGAAACTAATACCCGCCCACCCCCCCCCCCCCAATCCCCATGGCTCGACGTGATAACAATGTATATTCCAGTCATTACACAATCCAATGTGATTCCATGTGGGATAGAGAAGGGGAGTGGGTCATTCAGGAACCCATACTCTTTCCATCTAGGGCATTGTGGCATGGACCCCTTTAGCAGTCTGATGAAATCTATGGATCCCTTCTCAGAGTGACATTTTTTAAGTGAAAACAAAAATACACAGAATTACAAAAGAAACCAATTTTTTTGAAATGCAGATATCGGGGTGCCTGGGTGGCTCAGTCGGTTAAGTGTCCAACTTCAGCTCAGGTCATGATCTCATGGTTCATGGGTTCAATCCCCACATCGGGCTCTAAACTGCTGGTGAGGAGCCTGCTTGGGATTCTCTCTCTCTCTGTCTCTCTGTCTCTCTCTCTCTCTCTCTCTCTCTCTCCCTCTTCTCCACTCATGCTCCTTCTCTGTCTCTCTCTCAAATAAATTTTAAAAATAAAAGAAATGCAGATATCAAAATATATTAAAAATCGGTGATATAATAAACATGTGCTTCTTTACTAATACATTCAGTGGCAAAGTCTCATGGTGGGTCTAATAACTGCTGTTACTTTGATGAAGTGCTATCTTAAGATGGGCAGCTAATAAAATGTGCTGTGAAAACATCTGTGATATCTATGGATGATAAAGTCACAAGTTACCAGAGGGGTGGGGTGGGGGGATGTGTGAAACAGGTGATGGGAATTGAACAGTGCACTTGTGATGAGCACAGGGTGATGTATGGAAGTCTTGATTACTATATTGTACACCTGAAACTGATATTATGCTCTGATGTTACCTAACTGGAATTAAAAAAAATTTTTTAAAGAAATCTGTAATGGAAGTAAAACAGGAAAAAAATGTCACAAGTACCGGTAAATTCTACCGGTCTGTTGTCTCCATTCATAATTGAAGGACATGCTGAATTTGAGTTGGAAATTTAATAAAAATAAAGATGTTATAGCCCCCCATTCAACTTTTGGACCACTGAATTCCATCCGCAGATTCCATAAAGGTCTACAGACCCCAGATTAGGAACCCCTGATGGGGCTCCATTATTTTTGGGGGTGGGGACAAAGACCTTAATTAGATACTCTGCTTATGTCTGCAGATAAGAGGGTCAGTGGCAGACTAGGGGCAAATGTTTTATCGTCCAAGCCTGGAGGTGCACACATCATCTCTGTCCAACTTTCCAACCTTCCACATGACACAGCTTCCTTCTGTATCTCTTCATTTGGCAATTTCTATCAGAAGTCATACCCCTTTTATGATCACCTCTTCCCTTACATCCCCTCAACATCACCCTTACATCTTAATGAATAGCTTTTCTACTTTAAATGTAATCCCACTTGAAAGGCAGGCTGTATGTTAATTTTTAGGTAAGAAAAGTTCAAGCCTTCTAAACTTGACTATTGCGCGCTTGAAATGTGGCTCATCCAAACTAAGATGCGATGCAAGCATAAAATACACATTGAGTTTTGAAGACTTAGTAGTCTTCAAAGAAAAGAATGCAAAGAAGTCTGCAAAGAAAAGAATGCAAAATATCTCATCAATATTATTTAATGGCAATTGTATACTGAAGTGATAATATTTAGGTCTTAATGGCGAAATAAATATATAAATACATTAAATGTAAATAAGATAATTTAAAATCAGTGTAATCTCTTTACAAAATTTTTAATGTGCTACTAGAAAAGTTAAAATTACATGAGGCTCAGGGCGCCTGGGTGGCTCAGTGGGTTGTGTCTGACTTCCACTGGGGTCATTATCTGATGGTTTGACCCCTGTGTCTGGCTCTGTGCTGACAGCTGAGAGTTTGGAGCCTGCTTCAGATTCTGCCCCTCCCTCTACCCCTCCCCCGCTCACGCTCTGTCTCTCTCTGTGTCTCTCAAAAATAAACAAAACATTTAAAAAAATCATATGAGGCTCACATCTGTGGCTCATGTGATATTTCTTACAGACTCCTGCTTTTGAATAAAAATTCAAAGAAGATTCACAGAGCTGCAAGGGACCTTCGGGTAGCTATCTAATCCAACCCCTTTATTGTAATCAGAGAGACGGAATGAGTGGCTCCTGCCTGCCAGGCTAGTAACGGCAGATATAGGATGGGAACACAGATCTCCACGTTCCTGGCACAGAGCTCTCTTCATAAGCTATGGTATTCCAACCAAACCAAACCAAATCAAAAATCTCCGAGCTTGAAGTTTTCAGTCTAAACCAGAAGATGCTCTAATTCAGAGTTATACCAAAACAAAAACAAAAACAAAAAAATGCTAACAATGGCAAATCTTTTCTTCATCTGATGTATTATTCAGCCTTAGGTTTAAAACTTAAGTGTAGCTTTCCCTTGCTACTGAAGAATTGCAGGCATAGGTGAGCAGACACACTGGCCGGAAATTGACTCCTTCGGGATCCCAGAAAAAAGAAGCCCTGAGGTCATTCTCTTTGTTTCTGGTCTCCACAGTTCCCTCAGTTGAATAGTTTAAGCTCATAAAGAAATGTTAATTCTTATGTCCTCGGGATTTTGTCTTAAAGGGATGGAAACTTGTGGAAACTTAGTATTCTTAATACGACCACCCCTTTCTTCCAGCCAGGCGATGGCAGAGTGGATAGCAATTAAAAAGAAAAAAAATGATGGACTTCCTTTTCTTTTCTTCCATTTTCTCTTCTTTGCTGCTATAATGGACCCTACGGACAACTTTATGAGGATGTCTGGAATATTTACAGACCTTTTTGTTCTTGAATATTCCTTTCCACAGGTTTTTCTCCCTCCAACTCATTCTCCCCCTGTAATGCACCACTTTTCATGTGATCATATTTGGGCCATTGTGTCTTTAAATAATATTTAAGATGAGTTTAGAATTTAAAAAAATGCTTGCCTTAAATAACGTATTGCCAATTCCTCTTAGGAATTTTAAATAATACAGGTGCTTCTTGAATCATATAATTTGCTGAAATTGAAATAATGTAGTTACCTTACTCAGCAGTCTCTGATAAAGATGATATGCCACCTACACTCTGGGATGTCCCATGTTTCTTTGCACTTGCATTTCCCTACATTTCCAGTGGTCTCTAGAATTCTAAGTTCCAAGAGGAGCCATAAGGACTGCATCCTGATCCATGGTAACTTTGGTGATCTTCTTACCAACGTGTTTCATGTTTTGACATTTCTTCTCGTTAATATCGTTATTTGGCACTTTCATGAGAAACTCTTGAGGCATACCATAACCAACTACTTTGCTTTGTTTAGGATCACCACAGCTGTTGACATCAGTGGATGTCTGAGAGAGGGAGCACAAACCCTTGCTCGTCTCCATATGGTTTTTATGAAAATATGTGATGCCCTGGGATGTGTTGATAGCCAAGCTCCGCAGTTCTCCAGAGATTTTTTTTAATCTTCCATTGTTCGTTAAAAGGACAAATATATACATATGATGTCTTTTGCAAATGAGTATAAGACTGATTAAGGTTTGTGATAAAAACTTTCAAAATGATATTTTTATATAATATGCATGTGTTCCATTTTCAGAAAAGCAGACAAAACGAACGTACAGAGCAGATAAATCTTTACAAAACATTATGAAATGCTAACTGTGCAGTTTTCTTGACTCAGTAGAACATTAGCCCTGCAGGCAGTCAACACAAGAAGCCCCGTCACTTGCTAACTGTGCAACCTTTTGCCAGTCATCTGAAACTTGGTTTCTTCCACTGTAAAATGGATAAGGGTACCACCCCAGGTCATAAGGGTTCATTTTGCTAATTTTTGTAAAGTACTGAAAACTGAGATAGGAACAAGTCTTCTCACAATGGTTAGGTGTTTTAGCATTTACAATTGTATACCTTATTCATTCTAAAATCAAAGTAAAACATTTTAAGTAAACTGAACATCAAATAAAATCTCTTCTGTCTGGATTTTTAGTCAGAGCGCCTGGGTGGCTCAGTTAAGCGTCCGACTTCAGCTCAAGTCGTGATCTTGCCATTTGTGAGTTCAAGCCTGCGTCAGACTTTGTGCTGACAGCTCAGAGCCTGACGCCTGCTTCGGATTCTGTGTCTCACTCTCGCTCTTTGCCCCTCCCCCAACTCTCTTTCTCAAAAATAAACATTCAAAAAAATTTTTTAAGTAAAAAAAACTATCCTCAGTCAACCAGTTGGAACCAGAACTGAACTTCTATCCAGTTTTTAAAATTTATGGTATGGAGCCTACCACATGCTCCAAACTCAATAGAAAGCAGGGACTTTAGGCACAAGTATTTGAAATGGTGCAGAACTTATTTGAGTCCTGATTCTAACACTTACCATGTGACTTTGGGCTTGTGGTTAGGCCTCAGTCTTCTCATTAGTGAAACAAGTCATTTAATTGATGAAGTCTCTCCAGAGAATCCTACTTAGGATAGATTTATAAAACCTCATGGAATACATCCACTTCTTATTGTGAGGCATTCTTTGCATGTTTTTCTTTCTAGTCATCAAAGAGGGTACTCCCTGTTCTATGAACTGAGATAAAACAGACTAAACTGCTCTCCAGAGACTTCATCATGGAGGTCGGGTGGGGGGAATACAGTAAATAGTAAATAAATAGTGAGATAGGATGTGGTAATGAATATTATGAAGAAACATAAGGGCATGGAAGTGGAAAGAGAGTGATGAGGGCTTCAGCTTCAGATGTGGGTCAGGGAAGTCCTTTCTAACTTTTTTTTTTTAGTGTTTGATTTATTTTTGAGAGAGCGCACGTGAGCCAGTGGGGGGCGGGGGTGAGGTGGGGTGGGGAACGGACAAAGAGAGAGGAGACAGAGGATCCAAAGTGGGCTTTGCACTGACATGCAGCAAGCCCCATGTGGGGCTCGAACACACGAGAGCCATGAGATCATGACCTGAGCCAAAGTCAGACGCTCAAGAGACTGAGCCATCCAGGTGCCCCTAAGCCCTCTCTACCTTTTGAATGAAGTCCCAGATAGGAGTACTTAGGGGAAGTACCTCCCAGGCAGAGGAAATAGCAAATCCAAAGCCTCTGAATTTGGAAAGGAGCTTGTCTTGTCTTGGGAACAGCAGAAAGCCAGTGTGGTTAGAGAGGAGTGAGTAATGGATATTATGAGAAGAGGAGGGGCAGGGAGATAAGAGGGGTCACATCACGGAGGGATTTATAGGCCACCGTAAGGACCTGGGCTTTTACTCTGAGTGAGAAGAGACACCATGGGGAGTTTTGAGCAGAGGAGAGACATAATCTTATTTCTCTGACTGCTGTGTAGACAGACTGCAAGAGGAACAAGGGAGGGAGCAGGAAGTCAGTTGAGAAGTTAGAGCTATATAATCCAGGTCAGGGGTGGCTAGGGCTAGAGGTCTGGAGGTAGTGAGAAGTGTTTGGGTTACAAATACATTTTGAATGGCAGAGCTGACAGGAGTTGCTGTGGGATAGGAGGAGAAAAGTGGCTTGAAGGATGACTCCAGGATTTCTGACCTGAGCAACAGAAAGAACGGAATTGCCACTATTTGCAACAGGGAAGACTGGGGGAACACATGTGAGGGTGACAATGAAGAGTTCATCTTGGACATGCTAAGTTTGAGATTCAAGTGGAGATATCAAATAGGCAGATGGATTCATAATCATAATCATAACTGCTATTTGTTAAATGAGGCCTTTAATTACCTGCCAGGCACTTAAGAATTGTATATGTTACATCATTTAAATCCACACAATAATTCCTGAGATAGGTACTATTATCGTGCTCATTTTGCAGACAGCAAGACTGAGGCTCAGGAAGAGTAAATCTGTGCTTAGGTCAAATTACTAACATTTAGTGGATGGAGTTATCCCTGGAGCCAGAGCCCTGCTGTTACCATGTCACTATAGAGCCATAAGAAGAGGAGGCTGCTCTCACAAGGAGTTTGCTTTGGGCTTCACCTCAGTTACCCCTTTTTGTCTTAATTTTCATGGACACCTTAAAAGTTGTTGAATTCAGGTCAGAAGTATCACTTGTTGGGGCGCCTGAGTGGCTCAGTCGGTTGAGCGTCTAGCTTCAACTGAGGTCATGATCTCATGGCTCGTGGGTTCGAGCTGCTTCGGATTCTGTGTCTCCCTCTCTCTCTGCCCCTCCCCTGCTCACGCTCTGTCTCTGTCTCTCTCTCTCAAAAATAAGTAAACATTAAAAAAAATTTAAAAAAGAAGTATCATTTATTAAGAGCAGAAAGATGCTGATGACATATATTTACAACATATTTTACTTCTGAGGATTGCAAATAATTTTTAGTGCCAAATACTATAATTTCAGAAGAGCAGTAAGAAGTGTCATCTGATGAAATTATTGTTTCCAAAGGAAATAAACTTGGATGCTGATCCTGTGTCCGTTATTGTCTTCTTTTATAGCCGAATTAGGCACTTGGCCATGAATTTTCATTTCTAGCATATCCTAATCTGAAACTAGCTTCTTATTTGTGATGCTACTGAGCAAAGGAAGTTTTCCTATCTATATATCATGATAGCCTTTAGATGAACAAGCAGAAGTATAATCATGATGTTCTCATTTGCATAAGCATCTCCCTGACAGGTCATCAGAAATCTTTATTGTTCTCAGGTACATTTCATGGGCTGCTGAAGGCGTGCATAATCATCTCTAGCAATTCATCTTCTTACCTAGTTTAATGGTCCCTATTACATAGCAGGAGAATGACGGAGCAAAAAGGCAGTGTGTCCAGGGCCTGCCTGCTTAAGAATGTGGAATAAATTACAGTGGGGAATAAATTACATTAGCTCTTCCTCATTATTCAGTTACCTTTTGCAAATTTCATCTCACTAGGCTAAACAATCCTGGATGGCCTGCAAAAAAAAAAAAAAATTGCTTACCTTGCCACCAACATGCTCAGATTCCTTGTTCAGCATCCAGCTAGCAGGTGATCAACATAAAACCATCAATTTGCATTAACAAAGACTCCTCTGCACTAGTGAATCGGGCTAATACAGTCACTTGAGTTGGGGTGAGTGGGGTCCTTACCTTTATAACTCTTGATTTTAAAAAACCTATTTTGAAGGTAAAGTGGATAAAAAATCATTACCTTGATTGAATTGTTTTAAATAAACAGTCCACTGAATGATCTCTTTATGGCTTCTTTCTTGGCTTCCATTCAATAGTGTTGAGAGCAGTAGTGATGGTGATATTTGCTGTCTGCTTCGTAGTGCAAGAACCTTATTTACGGCTGGTCTGCCGCAGAGCAGGGACCCAAACACAGCTCTACATAATTTTCTATAAATACTGTCATCCTCAGTTTCCAGATTAGAAACTGAGAACTTTGCTACTCTGTATTATTTCACAAACAATACCTTTACCACTAAATATTTTCTTCTAAAGCATAAGTTTCATTGGCTATGGAGGATGCTATGTTCCGTATATCCTACAATTTACTTGACCATCCTCCTCTTATTGAGCTTGTAGGTCATTTTCAAGTTATTTATTATAAAAAATATTTTAGTGAGCATTCTAATGCATAAATATTTATGTGCCTGTCTGATTATTTTCTTAGAAATTCTTCTTAGGTGTCAAAGAGTGTGAGCAACTTGAACAGTTAATAGCTTTAAACCGAAAGGCCTAGTGGACGTGCAGTGTTTCAGTCTCACTGAGTTTCTGAACCTCCTGGAGCACACAGTAACTAATCTGAGTTCACAGTAGCAGCAGTTTTCTCTTCCGTGTTTTCCTGCCACCTTTGTTTTTTTTTTTTTTTTTTTAATGAAATTTATTGACAAATTGGTTTCCATACAACACCCAGTGCTCATCCCAAAAGGTGCCCTCCTCAATACCCATCACCCACCCTCTCCTCCCTCCCACCCCCCATCAACCCTCAGTTTGTTCTCAGTTTTTAACAGTCTCTTATGCTTTGGCTCTCTCCCATTCTAACCTCTTTTTTTTTTTTTTCCATCCCCTCCCCCATGGGTTCCGGTTAAGTTTCTCAGGATCCACTGCCACCTTTGGATTCCATGATATCTGCCCTCAATACTTGTTCATCGAATGAATGAATAAATAATTGCTTTGAACTGGAGTTCATTGAATCTAGACCTCTTTCAGAAAGAAATATATCTGAATTAGCCCATTTTAAGTACCAAATATACCTTAAGGATCTCTTGAAAAAAATTCCGTAAGCATATTTAATAGTGACTATTGTGTTTGACAATTTTTATTTCTAGGGATCCTTTCTTCTTGCCACATGTTCTTGAGTATCTTGATTCTGCTTGTCCAGGAGTGGGTTGAATAACCAAATAATCTGAGAGTTCTTTTTCCACCCCCATTATTTTTCTACTTCACCACTATTTGGGGGCACTACTGTATATGTCTCCTAGTGTAAGGAGGGTGTGATAAAGGAATAAACGTCATCTGCTTACCCCTTTGGAAGGGAATTTAAAGGTCGTCTTATGCTTGAATGTTCTTATAAGCCGGTGAGCAGTTTTCAATATCTCTAGTGACATAAAGCTCATTATCTCCTAAACCCAATCTATCCATATATGGACTGTTACTTTCTTAGTGAACTGTGCCAGAACTGAATTCTTCCCAGCTTCTATGCCTGCCTCTTGGCTCACACTTAGCTCCTGGACCAGGCCCTCTGCCACAACTTCTTGTCCAGACTCAGCCAACCCTCCCAGGTCACTGGTCCTTGGTCAGCACCCAGGCTCCCAGGTGTGTATAAGAAGAGAACTCAATCCATATGAATCTGGGATTCAAACCCAGGTCTCTCTGGTCAGAGCCTTTTTAATTTTTTTATATGGTAAAATATACATAGCATAATATTTATCTTTTTAGCCATTTGTAAATGTACAGTTCAATTCCATTAAATGCATTCACAATGTTGTGTAGGTGTCACCACTATCTGTACCCCAAACTTTTCATCATTCCCAACCAAAACTTTGTACCCATTAAATAACCTCCATTTTACTTTCTGTCTATAAAGTTGCCTATTCTAGGTCCCTCTTATAAGTGGAATCATACAATATTTGTCCTTCTGTATCTGCTACTGGCACCTTACCTTCATAGCATCATTTTTCTATCACAAATGCATTTTGTCTATTTAAACTTCTTAACCTCATTCAGTTCCAAGAGCTGCCACACTTTGACAAACATCTCAGAGGCTTTGACTGCACATCGGTTACTTCAACAGAAATCAAGTCAGGAGAAACAATGCATTTCTTTGTCTTCAACTCTAAAACTCCTCTGTGGGCAATTTCTTCTTTCTGTGGTGCCAGATTTCCTTTCATGAAAATATGAAGAGGGGAGAATTTGTGTCTTCCCCGTCCCCAGTAGTAGTCATTCTGATTCTGATCCTGCTTTTTAAAAGAAATGCCTCTATTGTTTCCCTAATAAATTTGATAGTTGCTTTTAGTTTGAAAAATACTATTTACGACTTTCTTCAAAATTTCAAACCATCCCATTGATATCAGTTCTATAATCTTTCCTGGTATAAAAGTGAAGCTCAAAGGCCTGTGGATTGTGAAATCTGCATCCATTCCTCATCCTTTCTTTTTCTGAACATCAGATTTACATGTGTTCATTCAACTCTGCCAGTACCTCCATTGTTCAGCAAAGCTGAGTGCTCTTATTTATGCGTTTTCTCAGTGCACCGGATTGTGGTTCTTTTACAGCCTCCCGCTGCTCACTTTAAATCTCTTTACCAATCTTGGGCTTTCGTTTGCTGCGACCATATTTGGTCTACTATTTTAAGTCCAGAAATGATTCTTCTTGGAAGAGTAGACAGGACAAAAATAATAGTGGTGTAGTTCTTCTTTCTCCCTGTTAGTTCAGCAACATTATGTCATGGTGCCAACCCTCTCACTTATCTCTTCCTGGCATCCCTTTGGTTCCTCACGTAGCTAAATGAACATTTTTGTTGTTCTTATAAATTGTAAGTCCCAATTTATATGTCACTATTTTCAGAGAGCCCCAGCACTTTCTTACCTTTGTTCTTGGGGAGCCCTTCTTTCTAATTTTTATTCTAGTCTGTTGAAGTCAGAGGCCCCGGAGAACGATGTTAGGAGCCCCCATCATTTCTCCCTTGGTGGAATCCCAACCTAAGATTGTATGGATAGAATTACAGACGATGTGGACAGATGGGTGCCACTCAACCCTCTTCAGAGCCTCTTGCTCCAGTCATGGCTCTGTTTCTGCTCATCCCCTACCTTTTAAAAATTTTATCTATTTATTTATTTTTAAATTTTTAATGTTTATTTATTTTTGAGAGAGAGACACAAAGAGAGTGTGAGTGGGGGAAGGTCAGAGAGAGAGGCAGACACAGCATCTGAAGCAGGCTCCAGGCTCTGAGCTGTCAGCACAGAGCCCGATGCAGGGCTCAAACCCATGAACTGTGAGATCATGACCTGGGCTGAAGTCGGACATGTATCCAACTGAGCCACCCAGGCACCCTTCCATCGCACCCCTCCCCTCCACCTCTTTTTTAAAAGTAAGCTCTGTGCCCAACATAGGGCTTGAACTCACGACCCTGAGATCCAGAGTTGCCTGCTCTACATCCTGAGCCAGCTGGCTGCCCCTCTGCTGACCTTTTTGA
Organism: Prionailurus bengalensis; assembly: GCF_016509475.1. Classification (NCBI taxonomy): domain Eukaryota; kingdom Metazoa; phylum Chordata; class Mammalia; order Carnivora; family Felidae; genus Prionailurus; species Prionailurus bengalensis. Next base: position 23,230,923 of record NC_057360.1, read on the forward strand.
AGTCTGCCTTCTGAAGTCTAGGTTTTATCATCATTTTCAGCCACCCCCTACCTGACTGTCAAAAATGCCATGATAGAAGCCTTTTGTCTGCTGCTGTTGGAATGGAGTTGGACAATTAATAATAAGACAGCTAAAGTGGCAAATCATAAAACGACACATACACCTTGAATCTATATTTCTATTTTTTTGTGTTGAATTACCTACACCTAATTTAACACTTCTTGTTAGAATTTTTTATCAAAATTCTCTAAAACATTTAGCATAGTTAACAATTCTTTTCTTTTTGCACTAATAATTAGTCAGTTTGTACAGTATTTAACTTAAATTCTTTATCTACAGTATCCAGTACGATTGGCATGGATAGCTTTGGAAGGAAACGCAGCAGGCACTTGATAAGCACACAACGTGGCAGGCAAAGCAGAGGTACTAGAGTGTAATCTGTTGAACTTGAGCCTTGGGTCCCTATGCATCAGCAAGTGTGTTTTACAAAACTTGTGACAGCCTTGCATAAGTGACGGACCGTTAAGAGGGCTCTGTCATATGTGACATATAGTGACATCATTTCCACCCAAGTTTCATTAAAGGCAGACCTCAGAGATAATGTAAAGTTCCAGACCACTGCAATAAAGCAAATATTGCTAAAAAGCAAGTCAATTGAATTTTTTGGCTTCCTGGTACATATAAAAGTTACGTTTATGTTATACTGTAGTCTATAAATAGCATATGTCAAAAAAAACCCCACAACAACATACATACCTTAACTTAAAAATCCTTTATTGCTAACAAATGCTAACTATCATCTGAGGTTTCAGTGAGTCATAATCCTCTTGCTGGTGGAGGGTCTTGCCTCAATGCTCTGGCTGCTGACTGATCAGGGTGGTGGTTGCTGAAAGTTGGGATGGCTGTGGCAATTTCTTAAGACATCAGTGAAGTTTGTCACAGTGATGGAATCTTCCTTTCATGAATGATTTCTCTGTAGCATGTGGTGCTATTTGATAGCATTTTACCCAGGGTAGAGTTTCTTTCAAAATTATAATTGATTCTCTTCAACCTTGCCACTGTTTATTGACTGAGTTTAGGTAATATTTTAAACCCCTTGTTGTCCTTTCAACATCGTTCACAGCATCTTCACCAGGAGTAGATTCCGTTTCAAGAAATCACTTTCTTTGCTCATCCATGAGAAGCAAGCATCTCCTCATTTGTTAAATTTTTATCATGAGGCTGCAGCAATTCAACGTCATCTTCAAGCTCCACTTCCAAGACTAGTTCTCTTGCTATTTCCATAACATCTGCAGTTACTGCCTCCACTGATCTTGAGCCCCTCAAAATCCCATGAAAATTGGAATCAACTTCTTCTGAACTCCTGTTCGTGTTGATATTTTGACCTTTTCACATGAATCATGAGTGTTCTTAATGGCATCTTAATGATGAGTCCTTTTCCCAAAAGTTTTCAGCTTACTTTGCCCAGATCCATCAGATGAACCAGTATCTGTGGCTACTAGAGTCTTACAAAATGTATTTCTTAAAGAATATGACTTGAAAGTTGAAATTACTCCTTGGTCCATGGGCTGTAGAACAGATGTTATGTTAGCAGGCATGAAAACAACATTAATCTTGTGTATCTCCGCCAGAGCTCTTGGGTGGCCAGGTGCATTGTCAATGAGGAGTGATACTTTGAGAGGAATCTTTTCTTTTCTTTTCTTCTCTTTTCTTCTTTCTTTCTTTCTTTCTTTCTTTCTTTCTTTCTTTCTTTCAGCAGTAGGTCTCAACAGTGGGCTTAAAATATTCAGTAAACCCTGTGTGCACAGATGTGCTGTCATCCAGGCTTTGATGTTCCATTTGTAGAGCATGGACGGAGTAGATTTAGCATAATTCTTAAGGGCACTAGGATTTTTGGAATGGTAAATGAGCACTGGCTTCAATTTAAAGTCACCACCTGTACTGGCCTCTAACAAGAGAGTCAGCCTTCCCTTTGAATCTTCAAAGCTAGACATTGACTTCTCCTCTCTAGCTATGAAAGTCCTAGGTGGTATCTTCTTCCAATATAAGTCTGTTTTGTCTACATTGAAAATCTGTTGTTTAGCTTAGCCACCTTCGTGAATTATCTTAGCTTGATCTTCTGGATAACTTGCTGCAGCTTTTACATCAGCACTTGCTGCTTTGTCTTGGACTTTTATGTTACAGAGACAGCTTCTTTCCTTAAACCTCATGAACCAATCTCTGCTAGCTTCAAACTTTTCTTTTGCAGCTTCCTCACGTCTCTGTATTCATAGAAGTGAAAACAGAATGTGTCTCTGGACTGGAATTTGGCTTAAGGGAATGCTATGGCTGTTTGATCTTCTGTCCAGACTGTTAAAACTTTCTCCGTATTAGCAATAGAGTTGTTTTGCCTTCTTATAATATGTGTGCTGACTGAGGTAGCATTTCTAATTACCTTCAAAGACTTTCCCTTTGAATTCACAACTTGGCTAACTGTTTGGTGCAAGAGGCCTAGCTTTCAGCCTGTCTCAGCTTTTTGACTAAGCTTATTCGTAGCTTTTGATTTCAAGTGAGAGACATATGACACTTCCTTTCACTTGAACGCTTAGAGGCCATTATTGGGTTATTACTTGGCCTATTTCAATATTGTTGTGTCTTAGGGAATAGGGAGGCCCAAGAAGAAGAAAGATGGAGGAATGACCATCAGTGGGGCAGTCAGAACACATACAACATTTATCAATCAAGTTGCCCAACTTATATTGGCATGGTTCATGATGCTGCAGAACAATTACAATAGCAACATCAAAGAAAACCATAACAGGGGTGCCTGAGTCACTTAAGTGCCTCAGTCACTTAAGTGTCTGACTTCTCTTTGCCCCTCCCCCATTCGTGCTCTGTCTCTGTCTCTCTCTCTCTCTCAAAAATAAACATTAAGAAATAATTTTTTGAAAAGATCACATAACAAAATAATAATAACAAAAAAGTTTGAAATATTGGGAGAATAACCAAAATGTGACACAGAGACACATGGTGAGCAAATACTGTTAGAAAAATGGTGCTGAGGGGTGCCTGGGTGGCTCAGTTGGTTGAACTTGTGACTCTTAATTTTGGGTGCAGGTCATGATCTCATGGTGGGTGAGTTCAAGCCCCGCGTCTGGCTCTGCGGTCAGTATGAAGCCTGCTTGGGATGCTCTGTCCCCCTCCTCCCTCCCACCCCTCACCTGCTCACACTCTCTCTCAAAAATAAATAAATATTAAAAAAAGAAAAGAAGAGAAAAGAAAAATGGTCCTGATAGACTTGCTCAGTGCAGGGTTGCCACAAACTTTCAATTTGTAAAAAGTGCAATGTCTGTGAATCACAATAAAGTGACGTGCAGTACAACAAGGTATGCCTTTATTTTGCTTCACTGGCTGATATCTTTGTTGTTTATAATTAGATATAATTAGGAAGTTCCCCGGTTACTTCCTCTGTCTATAAAGAAATAAAGTTGCTATCCAGTCCAGGCAGTAACTTGTCAGACATTCTGCTTTTAGTTTAGAGCCTCCAATCAAATGTCTGGGTAGTTGAAGTTTCCCATCACAACTGTTTTGTGCCTCTTGCCAGCATTGTAAACTAAATTAGGAACACATCATCCATTTCTTCCAGAGTATCCATTTGGACTGATAGTCTGTTGATACCAATTTTATCAACAAAACAATGTCTTTTCCTCTCATTTAATCCTTATTTGAATGTCTTCATCATCCTTTACCACCTAGGTTCATGGGTTTTCACACAAATAATAAGTGATATTTCTTTACCTCCCTTCCTTACAGATATTTCTTTGGAATTCTACCAACTTCGAGTAATTAATATGAGATGGTATTTACCATTTTATTCTCAAATTCCATGCTGTGTACTGGTATCATACAACTATGAGACCCTTGAGAGTATCATTTTGGGAAGTTTTCCCAATTGTTTTCTTATAGGAGTCTCATGGCTCCTTCGGAACTATTATTCTTTTTCCCATGACATGACTGAAGACCTTTCTGGCAACTAGTTTCATGGTTTTACATGAGCATTGCTCCCCCCCCCCCCTTCCATATTCAAGTTAAAGACTGCCTAATGGTTTTGAAGACTTTCTTCCCTCTCCTGATGAGATGTCCTCTAGCCCTACCCAAAGGCCATCACTGTGGCAAGTAAAGGGAGCAAACAGAACATGGCATCCCATTTACCGATCATCTCTTCATAGTAGATCTCTCACCTCTCCAGTCTTTTCACTTTGCCAAAGTACTAACCATTGAGGCGAAGAGGCATAAAAACCACACTTGTGCTCCTGGGTCTCTTAGTCTCTAGCCTGTGACTTCTTAGATACAAATGATGCTCCTTTTGTCTTCTAGCAATGTGACTCATTCCTAAGAGGATCCAAGGACTGAATCATGGGCTAGTGGGGATTTGTATGTTTCAGTAGACTATGATATTCCAGAATGAGTCACCAGAAAGATGGACAAGAAGTATGACTGACCAATCTTATCTTCATAGGACCCTTAATACCCTCAACAAGGAGTGGTGACCATTCCCCACCCTTTCCTTCCCGGGGCAGTAGCTTCCTTTATTCCTGTGGTATTTGGGTACCTTCTGGATGTAACTCCTTGATGTGCCACATGCATAAAGATAGCAATTGGCAGTATGCATAGAGGTAACTGTGTTGTGGGTGCTGTACAATGTGGCAGGGATAAATGTAGCACATGATTTTTTCATGTTTCTTTTTAGAAGATCATCCTATCCACTCTTCTCAATTTTTGTGTTAAGCTTCAAATCCTGAGCTTTCTTCTTTCCTTTTGGGGCATATTCTTCCACAGTGAACTATTCTCTTTCATATGACCTTCAGTGTCTAGTGTAGTGCTCTAGATAAGTTGGTACTTGATAGAGATTTCTTAAGTTAATCATTTCCTATAAGATCCCACTAACTATATGAGCAACTATTGGGGAAGTCATTTTTTGAATGGTAATTTGCAGTTGCTGAATTATTGGTTCTGACTTGCTGCACTACATTTCCTTAGCAAATTGCAGATATTCAAGCAGTAAGATACATGGTCGAGTTCTAAACAATATGGTTGTTTTTTTGTGTGTCCTTCATCATTAACCTTTGCTAGCTTCATTAATAAGCCCCAAGTCCAGCCTTTCTTCTGCTATTAAGAAAATGAAAATTTCTCCCTAAGAAATGGCATTGATGGTTTGGTGATTAAAGTTGCACTGATCTGGGGCCTATATTGATTTCAAAGAGCTACCATTTTGAAAATTGAATTTATGTCTGAACCAAAACACTAATGAAGCTTAGATGTAATCTCCTCTTTTCCTTTATTCTTTCAGGAAAAACCCGTTGTTTTTCCACGTGTTGGCCAATACAGGCTTCCCACAGAACTCATTCTGATCTAATTTTGTAACTGAGAATATCAGTCTTGCTAGCTGCAGAAAGATTCCTTACAGACATCTAAATCAAAATGTCTCGACTTGGGGGTCAGGGAATTTGAATTGGCAGGGTTTTATGTCTATATACATTTTTCTGGAACCCCAGACTTTCAACATATTATTAAAAGGGCTTCCAAAAAGCTGAACCATTTTTCTAGACAGATTACACGAAAAAGTATCACTTTCTCTCCAAAATAAACAAAACACATAGTGCTCATTCTCATTGATGTTCTTATCATTGCATGTTTCTTTTTCCTGTTCTGGGTTGAGGATTTTTCTGAAGCATCGTTGATTTTCAAGTCACATAGAGGTGCCTTTCTCAGATGTGATTTGACAAATCACAGGGGCTGACCGTTTTGATGATGCACAGAGTTACAGAGTTTGAGTGTGAGATGCTGCTGCCACCAGTCATTACCGTGGTTCTAAATGTGGACAGTGGCGTATCAGTACAGCATCCAGGAGAAACGGGATTCTTTTAAAAATGGCAGCTCCTGGGGAGCCTGGGTGGCTCGGTCGGTTAAGCGTCCAACTTCGGCTCAGGTCATGATCTCGCGGTCCGTGAGTTCAAGCCCCGCGTCAGGCTCTGTGCTGACTGCTCAGAGCCTGGATCCTGTTTCAGGCTGTGTCTCCCTTTCTCTCTGCCCCTCCCCTGTTCATGCTCTGTCTCTCTCTGTCTCCAGGATAAATAAACGTTAAAAAAAAAAAAATTTTTTTTAAATGGCAGCTCTTAGTTTTTTGTTTTTGTTTTTGTTTTTTGTTTTTGTTTTACTGCTCTTATGTCTAATATTGAAGTCTACCCATGAAATACAAAGATTTCCTCAAATAGGTGATGAAATTCAAGGCTTCAGTCTATTTCATTTGTGTTCTTCCTGCTATGCTACAGATTTGCTCCAAAGATAAGTGTTTTTGTATTTTATAACCTACAAAATGCATCTCATCTTTTCAACTGAAAACAGCTAAATGGACGAAAGAAAGCATAGCTTAAATGTGCACAGGAAGTGGAAAGATATAGTAATTACTATGTTCTCTTTCTGATAGTTTACTATTGTATTTTTTAAATAAATTCTTTATATGTTTATTTTTGAGAGAGAGAGAGAGAGAGAGAGAGAGAGAGAGAGAGAGAGAGAGTGTGTGTGTGAGTGGGGGACGGGCAGAGAGAGAGAGAGAGACACAGAACCTGAAGCAGGCTCCAGGCTCTGAGCTGTCAGCACACAGCCCAACGCAGGGCTTGAACTCACAAATCACGAGATCATGACCTGAGCCGAAGTTGGATGGTTAACCAACTGAGCCACCCAAGCGCCCCTTTTTAAATTTTATTTATTTATTTATTTATTTATTTATTTATTTATTTTTTATTATTGTATTTCATGGCCTATATAGCTTTCGTTATGAGCTGTATTGGCTGCCTGAGAAATTGTTTTACAGGTCAGCAATTTTTATGTATTTGAGTCATTGATAACTCAGGGACTTCAAGAAACTAAGTGGTACCACTTAATTTGTTTTTTTTTAATTAATTTTTATTGTTTATTTATTTTATTTGTTTTTTTTTAAACTACTGACTTTATTATGTACTATACATTGTCTGAATACAGTTTCTGTCATTGGGCTATGAGCTGTGGGAAGATAAGTCAAGGTCATTTCTCTGCCTTAACATCACCTAATTTTGATCTGTCTTCATATCCTCCCTCATGGCTGAAAACTTCCCTCTTCTCCTGAGAACTTTGAATGTCCCTCCTGTGAGAGACTCACCTGCCCTCTGCACGTCCCTGTGAGAGCAACTGATCCTGTGAACCCAACTCATAACCTCAAACACTTCAATTACAGACTTGTCCATCATCACTTACAATACTATACATCTTCCCAGGTCCTAGAGACACAGTTTATGATGGAATGGATACCTTTATACTACTCATTAGGGGAGACCAGACCCTAATTCAGTGTGAGGTCAGAAAGCTGCAGATGGCTGCAGAATTTACCACAAATTAGAGCAAATACGATCTCCTCCACCTCCCAGTGGCTGCCTTGTTCCTCAAGCCCAATTACAGGTGCATCTCTGAGAATGTTGCAGGAACATGACACCAGACACCAATCTGTGTTACCCTCTAGCATGAGACATAGGGAAACACTTCTAATTGGTTTTTAGTAACCAGAATAAAGTAACTGGTATTGTTAAGATGTATGTGTTAAGCCACTCTCCCATCTGAATTCAGGAGGTCCATGGAATCTCTCTCAGATTCTTTAAATAAAAGTGTTGACATCTTAGGTGTTTACCTTGCTTAATTTAGAACAAGGCTTGTTAGAGCTGAGAGGGAAAAGGCTGCCAAAGAGTTTCAATTGGCTTTAGTTTACTGGTCTCAATTTCTTTTCTTTTTTTAAAAATTTTTAAAAATGTTTATTTTATTTTTTGAGACAGAGAGAGACACAGCATGAGCAGGGAAGGGGCAGAGAGAGAGGGAGACACAGAATGTGAAGCAGGCTCCAGGCTCTGAGCTGTCAGCACAGAGCCCGACGCAGGGCTCGAACTCACAAACTGTGAGATCGTGACCTGAGCTGCAGTTGGATGCTTAACCGACCGAGCCACCCAGGCGCCCCTACTGGGCTCAATTTTTTGTCTCCTTTCTTTTTCCTTCTTGTATTTGCCAACCCCAGTCATTTGGGTATTGTTCTAAGTGATGTCCAGAGTCAGTATAATGTCTAGGAAGTTTTCCCATAATGTGAACCAGAAAATAATTGGCACATAAGAAAGGGTAGATAGAGGTGGGTCCTTTTCTGTTGTATCTGTGTTTGCAGCATATTGCCCCTTTTATTTTTTAATGTTTTCTTTTTGAGCGGGGGCGGGGGGGAGAGAGAGAGAGAGAGAGTCAGAGCATGAGTGGGGGAGTGGCAGAGAGAGAGAGGGAGACAGAATCCGAAGCAGACTCCAGGCTCTGAGCTTTCAGCACAGAACCCGACACAGGGTTCAAACTCACAAATGGTAAGCCACCCAGGCTCCCCATCATATTGCCCCTTTTAACCAGTTAGATGTAGGAAGTCAGTTCATGCAACCCTCAAGCAGAATGAGTGATGACATGTTCATGGTTTTTCTGTACCTTTTCCATCCAGAAATAGAGGGGGCCTTCTCAAAAATATTATCCATTTTGTGTATTAATTAAGAATATAGAATATACCTAAGCAATTTACTCACAGAACTAATAAGAACAAATTTTTTAAAAATCATACAAATGTTTAGTTTAAATTTCTTGCCAAATGCTTGCTTTAATGAGTAAGTTAATATCAATCATATTATTGTTGAAAGGTTTTAAGACAATGGTAGTCCTCTCCCTAGCCCCTAAATAAAATAAATTAGGGTATTCGAATTTACACTAATTAAGATCCTATATACTTACAAGTGTTTTCCTCAGAAAACCATTTAAATGCAGTACATTATAAGTTGTTTTCTTCCCTATACTTTTAAGCCACTGGCCGCTGAGTGGTGTGGGGGAAGGTTGTGATACTACATGATTTGAAGAATTTTAAAAGTTCCAAGTCACTATGAGGCCTATAAGAGTAATTTGGGAGGAATCTATTCACTGTAATGCTTCCTTGTTATCATTCACATCTGTCCCTGCATTCTGCCTCTTGACATCACTATTGTATACTTAACGCTCAAATGGTCACATTAATGTAAATGATTTTCTTCCAAGCACTAATTCTGAATTACCATTTGCACACCGGGTATTTTCTCCTGAAGATCTTCTCAGAAACACTCCCAGAAGCAGACATTGGGCACTGAAAATTTTAATTTATTCAGCATTTCCCAAATTCTATGTTAGAGTCTGGAGAGACAAAGACGAATAAGATAAATCCCTAGGCACCAGAGGTTTACAGTCAAGTGTGGGAGACAAGAGTTCTAAATATGCCGTAATAACAGTGGCCAGCACTTATTGAACATTGATCTTGGTAGATTTGGCGCTAAGCCAATCAAAGCACAGAAAAGTTAAGTAGCTTGCCTAAAGTCCTTTGGATGTCAAGGGGCAAAAGTAAGGGACTTAAATCCCAGTAGCCATTTTTAAATAACGTGTGATATATGCATTTAAAAATGTGCCCAGAGAGCTTTTGTGAGTTACAAAAAGGAAGCTTTAAATTCTACCTAAAAAGGTCAGAGAGGGCTTCCTAGAGGAAGTAATATTAGAATTGAGACCAGCAGAAGGAGAAAGGAGGGGAAGGAGGTGTTATGGGCCAAGGAACCTCAGTGAGAAGAGGCATGCTCTGACGGGTTGGTGGGGGGGCAGGGTATGAATAAAGGAGAAGCCTGGAGCTGATCACTTTCTGTCTTTCTGTTTATGTGGTTCTCTCTGCCTGAGATTTTTTTCTACCTTCATCTCTGCCATCACTTATTTCCCTGGGAAGTGTAACTCTCCTCTGTACTCTGAGAACCTTGTTATAACAGTTAGGTGGTCCCAGGGCAGTCTGCCTTGTACTGGGCGTGCTGTATCTCACCTCTGTCTCAGCACCAAATTGTGTTCTTTATAATTCTGTGGCTTCTCATACAGTTACATTTAATGGTAACCTACTACACATTTACTGAATATTGAATGATTGTTAATCAGGTCAAGAGAAGTAAAATTATTGGAAAAGTTGAATAAAAATAATCCATAATCCTTGTCAGATGGGATGGAGTCAGTTTATTTCAGGAGTAAATAAGCCAGTAGATATCTGATAATGTAACCCACTCTGAGTAACTCGATTTGGTTGCTGCAGCTAACTTTAAAAAAGTTTTTTCTTAATTTTTAAATTTATTTGTTTATTTGAGAGACAGAGCACAAGTAGGAGGAGGGGCAGAGAGGGAATAAGACACAGAATCTGAAGCAGGCTCCAGGCTCTGAGCTGTCAGCACAGAGCCCAACGCGGGGCTTGAACTCACAGACTGTGAGATCATGACCCCAGCCGAAGTTGGATGCTTAATGTAACTGACTGAGCCACCCAGGCACCCCTGTCGCAGCTAACTTTTACAGATACAGTTTATTAGCTGGCCACAGACAGTAGTCATGATTACTGGGGTGGTCACTGGGGTGAACCCTGAAATTCTCCCTCTAAAATTTCATTTATATTTGACATCTGGGGCCTGTCAGCACTCTGTCATTTCTCATTAGTGAAAAGAATGTTTTCACTTTAGAACTCCACCAGAATCCTTACATTTTTTAAGGAGAAAGCTTAACAGGATTTAAAAATACATTTATACTGACTTTGTTCTGTCAAAACAACCACTTGAAAGCTGAAAAATACGTTCAACATACTTTTGTATTTATGTCCCAGTTTGAATTTCTGTTTCGGTTCAAAAGGAAAGATTTCATTTGATTTTATCAGAAAGAAAGAAAACAGAGAGAGATACAGATGGAAGGAAAGAGGGGAGGAAGAAGGGAAAGAAGAAGGAAGGAAGGAAGGATGGAAGGAAGGAAGGAAAGAAGGAAGGAATCATAGTTGTTTTGATATCATACAGATGTAACTGGAGAATTTTGGAGACATCCTGATCTTCTTATTCTCCATTACCTGTCACAGACAACCCCCCCACTAAAAAATTCTAACTCCAAAATGTCTTGTCTTCTTGTCTTGTCCTCTTCCATGTCAGTGTCTGACTTCAAGCCTTTGTGAGCTTTTGCCAGGATCGTTACAGGTTGTAACAGAGTTCCCTAACTTTTGTTTTTCTGTGTACCCCAAACCATTCTTGACATGTTTGTGTAAATCAGAGCATGTCACTTCCCTGTTAGAAGTTCACCAAAGGCTCCCTGTTAACCTTATAACTGACTCCTGCCCACCTCTCTAGCCCCACCTCATGACCTTCTTTCCAGTTACCTTGAGCTTTTAGCTTTTGCCCGGACCGACTTGACAAACCTTTACGTGCCTGTCAAGTTTCAGTCCAAGCCTTACCTCTCTGTCAAGCTTCCCCAATTCTTTCAGGCTGGCTCAGATGCTCCTTACCACACTGCAGGAGCTTCGTATATGTTATACTACTTAGTTCTCCCAATAGCTGTTTAAAGTGGGTAGTCTGTGTCCCCTTGTTACAGGTAGGAAAAGTAAGGCCCAAGGAGCTTAAGTGATTTGCCTAAGGTCACACAGTAAGACACTAAGTGGCAAGTTGGGATTTGAACCCCATTCTTTGTGTTTCAAGAGCCTGAGCTCTCTCTGCTACACCTCCCTCTGTTGCCGTAGCTTCCCCCGACGCTGGTGTCGACTTTGTTATGGCATTCATCACAGGTACGTCTGCACTTACTGGGAACATCAGCCCACCTTTCCTCTATCTCCAAGGATTAATGCAGTGTCTGACTCATGACAGGCAGTTAAGAAATATTTCTTGAGATAATGAGTGAACCAAACAGTATCCAAACAATATACAAACTCTAACTGTCTGGGAGCAAATAATCTCACTTGATCTTTTCAGTGTGGTGGTATAGAGAAGCTGAAGAAGGTGAGACCTAGTGATGGTGACTTTTTGAAGTAGAAGGGCTTTTGGAGGACCTCCAGAACCATCTTAGGAAGGAGCTTTAAATCGGCTGCTGAAAGAAGTCAGGAATGAAGACCTACATGATTTTATTAGATTTTTGAATGTTTGTACTGCCTAACATTTATTCCTTCCTTAGGTCAACTTACAATTATTCCTTGGGGTGCCTGCGTGGCTCAGTCACTTAAGCGTCCAACTCTTGATTTCAGCTCAGGTCACGATCATACGGTTCATGAGTTCAAGCTCTGCATCGGGCTCTCTGTTGTTGGCGCAGAGCCTGCTTTGGCTCCTCTGTCTCCCTCTCTCTCTGCCCCTCCACCTTCCCCCAAAATGTTTTTTTAAACATTAGAAAAAATTTTAAACCCAGTCCTTATAAAGAAATGTCCCTATGCAAGTAACAAAGGGGCACAGGAGGAATAGGAATTGGATGGAGAAGAGTCTCACAGTGTGGCTTCCTGTGAGTTTCTTTATTTGAAAATATTTTGCGTTAACAGTTTACATTAACAGAAAATATTTTTATATTAAGGGTGGACTTTTGTTAACATGACTTGGGAGACTGAAGAATATCCCTAATCCCTGAAACCTGTAAAATGTTCACTTATTTAGAATAAGTTAAGGATCTTGAGAGGAAGTGATTAAATGCAATCACATGTGTCCTTATAAGAGAGAGGCAGAGGGAGATCACACACCTACACACACACATATGCGCGTGCGCGCACACACACACACACAAACAAGAAGTGTGGCCTTGATGACACCTTGATTTCATCTCAGTGACACGAATTTTAGAGTTCTGGCCTCTGTGATGGTGGGAGAATACGTTTCTATTATTGGAAGCAAATAATACGTTTCTATTATTTTTAAGTTTTTGGTAGTCTGTTACGGCAACCACAGGAAACTAGTACATAGTGAGAGACAGCAGTCTGGGAATATGATAAATATGAGACCCCACAAACAGAGAGCTCCCTGGGGTGGCTCTTCATCCCACTTACTCCGGAGAGCTTTCTACTTTCACTTTCCAGGGGATCAAAAATAGAGAGTGTCTGCATCTAGAACTGTACTCCCCAAATCTGTGAGCACTCCAGTGATTTTTCTCTCCCATGATCCGCTGCTCCCAGTGTCCGTCACGGCTCAGGCAGTGCATATATCCATTCCTTTTGCATGCATATGGCTTTCACTGCCTGGTGACGGAATCTTGGGAGCACAGCTATATTTGGATGAGGCCAGTTATAATTGGGCAAGCTCACGTTATTGAATTAGCTTAGCCTAAGTGTAACCTTTAAATAGATTCAACTCCCCTGTTTTTGTGTCTATCACAAGAGTAGGTTTGATTAGGAAATAGCTGTGATTCCTTCCAACTCTGAAATCCTGTCTCTCTGGTTAGTCTGTGTTTGCTTTCAACTGTGAGCCTATAGCCTTTCTCCCTGTGTAGCTTCTTCTCCTTCAAGACGCGAGCTGAGCTCTCTCTCAGCTACATAAGTTCCTAGAGAAGGAGGAATGTTTTTCTTTCTGGGTCCCAGGTCCCAGTCAAAGCTTAAAAAACAACCTTAGCTCTTGACTAATTTGGAATCCTTGGATTCGGACTTTGCAATTTACCTACCTAGGCTTTCTTTGGTCCTAGGTACTTACATCTCACCCAGCATTTGTGAACAGAGCATGATCAGACCAGTCTGAATTCTTGCAAACTCCTCTTCTCTTTTTCATATGTTTTTTTCTTTTAATACATTACCAGCGTGTTGCTTACTTTAGGCCTCAGTCGCAATCAGGTCAACATAGATTGTTTACCCTTTCATGGACCAGTGAGTTCTCAATGTCCCCACTTCTCACAATGTCGAGGAGGAGGCTGCTCTTAGACCCTCATCTCTGCATCATTATGAACCAGCATTGGCTGGCGTTCACCAGAATACTTGGAACACATTTTTTTTTGTAAACAAGTTTCGAGCACTTGCTCTAAGCCAGATATTTCATATAGTTGGTGTTCAAACTATACATTAGAATAAGTTTCGATTCTTATTAAAACAGGAATAAATAAAAATGAAAAATAGAAAATAAAGATAGAGAATAAATAAAAATAAAATATTGTCATTAAGAAGGCAAAATGGGGGCGCCTGGGTGGCTCAGTTGGTTGAGCGTCCAACTTCGGCTCAGATCATGATCTCACGGTTCGTGGGTTCGAGCCCCGCATCAGGCTCTGTGCTGACAGCTCAGAGCCTGGAGCCTGCTTCGGTTTTTGTGTCTCCCTCTCTCTCTGCCCCTCCCCCACTCACGCTCTGTCTCCCTCTGTCTCAAAATAAATAAACATTAAAAAAAAAAGCAAAATGATCACACAAACAATAGAATCACATAAATGCTGTTGAAATGTTGATGTAAAGAGCCCTGGATACAAAAACCAATAGACCTTGATTCTGATGCTGAACAGGACACTTGCCATGAATGTGAATTTATGAGCATTAGTTTTCTTATGTGCCTGGTGGGTCTATGGAGACTCTACTTGGTGAAGCTCTTGTATGGGTTACATAATGTAAATGTATGCAAATGTGCCCAATATTATCTCTGGTATATAGTGGGAGATTAGTACAAGATTCTTTAGTTGAAATAATACAAGAGAAGAAGATTTACAAGAAAGAGAGATCACAGGTATTTGAGGGGATCTAATGGGGCTTTGCAGAAGATATATTTAAGATAGGTCAGACTGGTGATTCCTCAGGGCAGGAACCTTCCAAATTACTTTTTTTATCCTTAGTATTGTGTACATAGACTGTGTTTAATATCCATTGAATTAATGGACTTCGAAGGATTATTAGGATTCTGAAGGGTTGAAATGGACTTGGAGAAAGGGCATTCTAGGTAGAGGGACATGGGAAGGTACTGGTCATGGTGGCAGAACAATAGTCTAGTTTGACGGGAATGTAGGGAAGTAGTAGAAGTAAGAGTAAAATGTAAGCTGGGAATATTTCATGGGTATTGGAAGGGTTTTCAGTGTTAAACTTGGCAGTTTGTATTTAATTCAGTCTAGTTACTTTTTTATTTTTTTTAAGTAGGCTTCATGCCCAATGTGGGGCTCAAACTCACAACCCTGAGATCATGAGTCACATGCTCTACCAACTGAACCAGCCAGGCATTTCCAGTCTAGTTACTTTTTAAAATTCCCCTGTGTAGGGGCACGTGGGTGACTCAGTTAAGTGTCTGACCTGATTTTGACTCAGGAAATGATCTTACGATTCAGTTCATGAGATCAAGCCCTGCATTGGACTCTGCCCTGATAGTCTGGAGCCTGCTTGGGATTCTCTCTCCCTCTCTCTTTGCCCCTGCCCCACTCTCTCTGTCTCTCAAAATAAAATAAAATAAAATAAAACAAACAAATAAATAAAATTCCTCTGTGTCCAAACAAATTTTGGACAGCATTTTTGTCATGTTTTCTGGGTTATTGAGAGTTTTCCATTGTAATTGCCATCTGATGTGTTTCTACTTTTGTTGGAAGGGTTTGGGCAGTCCTTGGTATGGATAAAGAGATGCCTTTTCTATATGCTATAGAAAACAGATATAAAGAGACTGGTGCTAAGAAGGAATAGAGAGGCAGATAAGTTTTTCTTTGATTATGCCCAGACTCTGTCTTTCTTAAATCCTATACCAAACATTAATAGCTTTCAAGACTCTTGAAAGACAAATCATAAAATTCAAGTCAAAGAAGCCAAATATTGAAGAGGAAAGAATTCATGATTTTTGGATGAAATTGGCGATCTGTAGCCACCAATAAAGTAGTCAAGTGTATTTGAACCTATGATTTTCCATAAGCTGGATTATTTGAAGGAATAATGCAAAATAGTTTTAGGGTTTTGAAGCAGTGTTGTCCATATTTCATTTTATAATTAGGTATTGTATTTCAAATATTAGTATTCCTGAGAGAGGTGATACTAAGAGGCAGAATCACCTGGGAAGTGTATTGAGCTATCTGGAGAGAAGGGTGCTGAAGACAAACTTGACTGTGGTATTTCACTGACTTGCATATGACCTCAATTATAAGGTCATATGTACCATTAAGAAAAAAAGTGCTGCCAACGATGTTTAACAATCATCCTGCATTACACCTGAATTGACCATCCTGGCTTATCATTGCTTTGACGTTTCTTGCATCTCTTCCGAGGTATCTGGCCCTTTTGCCTGCTTTCACTTGTACTGCTTGGCATGTGGTAGACAGTACTTTTCATGGATCTTTCTAACAAAATGCAACTCAACCTCCCCTATCTCTTGTTTAGATCCCATACAACCATTAACTGTTGCTTTGCAATCAAAGAGGGAATTGTGGTTATTTTTCCAAAGTTAAATATTTATTCCATTAATGTTAAATTTATCCTGCAACCGCATTCGCCTGCCTTTCTATTTACACAATAATTTTTGTTTTGATGTTGAATCAGTATAATCTTTTAAAGACATATAAAAATGGCAATGAAATCCAACACTAGCTATAAAACAAAGCCCAGTTAAGGTGACTGCAAAATGAATGGCTGTGACCAAGTTCATGCTCGTGGAACCAGGTCATAATAGCAAATTCATGGCAGACAATTGTAAGACCCCATTGATTATAAGACACACTCCCAATGTAGAATTGTTAAAATGTGGAGAAAATGTGCATTTGAGGAGCAAGGAAGCACATTTACATCAAAACGTGGCCAGAGACCCTCTTACCTCTTGCTGAAGTATTGCATCTATCACTAAAGACTAAATTAGTTGAGTCACATCCCCTTATGGTTCTGTTTTGCAGATGTGCATTAACATATGTCCTAAAAACATCGTGTACATTTGGTGACCACATTCCTCTTACCAAACAGCTCTGCCAGGAGGGAGGCTGAAGCCCTGAGCATCCATACCCTTAAACTTTGTTTCCCAAGTTGGTACCTGTATATTTATGTGTAGAGGCATCATACGCCTAATTTGCCCTTGCTCCCTTCCACCCATAATATGCACCAGTTAGGAGTTTATTCAATGGATGGTTTTGTGCTTTTCTTGTCTGATTGACTTCTTGCCAGTCCTCATTTAGTAGAGCATATCTTTCCGTGTACATACAGGAAAACCTGTGTTGAAATCACATAACTTACCTCCCCCCGAGTCAGTTTCATTCTTATCACTTTGAGCACGCTCATTTCAGGCATCCAGATACTGCAGAGTATATCCCCACAAACAGAGATGTGGGAAACCTGCCAAGAGAAATCAAACTGTCAGTTGTTTTATCGTACAGGAGGAAGGTTGATAGATACATCTATATTTTGGCAGCCTTGACTCTAAATTGAATGCAACTCAAACTTTCCTCTCAGTAGTCTGCCTAGAACTTCATCTCTGAAGACTCTTATTTCATTGCGGATCATTTGAAACATGGATATATTTGATTTTTACCCTACCCCTTTTCCTCCAGCCACTTACTGGTTAAAAAACAAAAACACAAACACTGAGCAGGACATTGTGAAAGAGGATAAAGAAAGGCCCAGAAAACTGGATAGTCCTGAAAAGTCTGCAGGAGACAAAATGTGAGAGAGATAGAGCTGTGGCTTTGGTCACTGAGCATGAAAGTGGACAACTTCAGCGGGACCTGGGTGTACAGATCCTGTGGATGTTCCCTGGACTTCTCTTGGGGTTGGAAGAGTTCTTGATTCCTGTTTTTTAAATATTACTCCTATTGCTATCTCTGGAGGTTTGCTTCTGCTCTCATCTGCTGGGGGTGGTCTCACAGCTAGTTAGAAGATGAAAAGTGATGGTGTTTTAAACACCAAACACAATGCTCAGTACAAGTGAGACAAATCTTCCTATTGGCATCTCGTGATAATCTAATCTAGCAGGTATACTCTTTAACACTTTTGACTAAGCATTCATGGAACTGACATATATTTTGTTTGTTTGTTAAATGTTTTTTTGTTTTTGAGAAAGAGAGAGAGAGCAGGGGAGGGGCAGAGAGAGACAGAGACAGAGGATCTGAAGTGGGCTCTGTGCTGACAGCAGAGAGCCTTATGTGGGGCTTGAATTCACAAACCTCGAGATCATGACCTTAGCTGAAGTCAGATGCTTAACCGACTGAGCTACCCAGGCACCCCCTGTTAGTTTGTTTTTAAAGTTTGTTTGTTTGTTTGTTTGTTTGTTTAGAGAATGAGTGGGGGAAGGGCAGAGAGAAAGGGAGAGAGAGAATCTCAAAAAGGCTCCACACTGTCAATGCAGAGTGCAGTGTGGGGCTGGAACTCATGAGAGATCATGACCTGAGCTGAAATCAAGAGTAAGATGCTCAACCAACTGAGCCACCCAGGTGCCCAGAAACATTTTAAATATTATGATTTTAGGGTAGTTGAATGTTTAAAAGGGAATAAAAGTAATTATTTATTAGATAGCCTTTTTTTTAATTGGGTTTTTGGAATGCTAAAAATATTTTGTATTTTATATCATGATCAAGTGTGGTTGTACAATTATAAACATTTGTCAAAACTCATTGAATTGTACTCTTGAAATTAGTGAATTTTATTGCGTGCAAATTATGCTTTAATAACACTGATTAAAAGAGTAAAGTATTTTGGGATTTAGAAAGGACTCACTAGAATTCCAAGGAGGGGACTTTCTATAGACAACCCATGACACCAAGGTCATAGTTGTGAGCAGAAATTACATTACACTGAATTGTTAAGGAAATGATGTTGTGTCATTGTATTTTACATGCTTATTATACTTCCCAGTATGTGTGAGATCTTTCCACAGTGACAGTTACTTGTACGTGTGCAGGTGAGTGGGACAGCAGCAAGGGCCTGGGGAAAATAAGGGAGTGAAGAAGGTAATCAGTGAGGATGGAGAGTGGGGGGGCCTGTTCCTTTTTCTACTTTGACCTGCATCAATTCATTTATTACAATTGTGTGCACATAATAAACATGTAATATATTTTGACAGAATCATGTGTTAAAATTGTAATATAGAAGCAAAAAAAATGAGAAAAATAATTAAGCCAAACTTGGTATTTTTATGTAATTACTGGTTCTTTAAAATTGGGACTATGTGTTTAAAATAACCCAAGCACAGAATTATAGTTGAGCTAAATCAATTGCTTATTTCAACTGTCTGAATGTTCTCAAAAATGATGGCAGAATTGATGCTTTTCCAGGGATTACTATTGATTACTACTACTCTTAAAATGATTGGATTGATTATGCCATGCTCTGCCAGTTAATGGGACACCTATTTGCCTTGATTTTTAAATACTAGTTTAATAATGCAGAATGGTTTTATATGTGTAGTTGTGTACTTTCTACCCAGGGTTTTTAAACCTTTACTAAGCAGGTTATTATTTGTCTGTACTGTTTCTCTGGAGAAAGTTTCTCTATTACCTATTTAAAAATACAGTATGTCTACAAAGCATAGCCCTTTATAAAAATAGAAGGGAAAAATTTCATCCATGGGCCTATTATTCAATGGTAACCACTGTTATTGTTTTAATATAGGTCCTTCCAGTCTTTTTTTCTCTGCCCATCTGGTTTTGTTTCTTTAACTTCTTTGTGATCTCTCTATAAAAGTCTATGTTCACTTTTCTGTTGGTGTTGCTTACTTTTATGATGTGCATTTTTACATGCTATGTTAGTTTCCTTTCACAAATATATTTTAATGTTTGCATTCAACTTAAAATATGCCATACTTTATTTCTAAGATCAGGAAATACATTACTTTTTTATGGAAGAAAATTTTTACTTGCTTCAACTTTTATATAACTTTAAAGTAGCAGATAAACTACCAAGTTTTATAACAGTTCAGATATCTAAGGTCAAAGTACTGAATTTTTAAAAATCCCAGATAGTTATATAATCAAAAGAAAGATATTCTTATTTTACATTTAAATTGTTTCCCTTTAGGGGCGCCTGGGTGGCTCGGTCAGTTGGGCATCTGACTTCGGCTCAGGTCATGATCTCATAGTTTGTGAGTTCAAGCCCCGTGTCGGGCTCAGTGCTAACAGTTCAGGGCCTGGAGCCTGCTTTGGATTCTGTGTCTCCCTTTCTCTTTGCCCCTCCCCCACTCACACTCTATTTCAAACCTGAAAATTAAGAAAAAAATAAAAAATAAATAAAATGTTTCCTTTATATTTTTAATGATTTAATGATTTACAAATATTTTGAGGGGAAATACAACTTCTTTCTTTTTGTTCTCTCTTGATTATCTTCTCAGTCTCTTTAAATAGCCATAAACGACTAATTGGTTGAGTTATGCATCTTTCTGATAATCTAGTCATGGGCTGAGTTTCTTTCTTAAGATAAAGCCCTTGATTTTCCATTTTTACCCATCTTGTGGGTTTCCTACTCTTCAATCCCCTCTTGTTGACGGCTCAAAACCACTTCCTCTTTCAAGTTTGCCTCATTTCCTGTCCATTCATTTTCCTGGCTTTGGTTGGCAGGTCTTATTTATTTAAAACCATAATATATATATATATATATATATATATATATATATGTGTATATGTATATATATATATATGTATATATATATATGAAAATAACTATATATGGTATATATAAGATATATGTGATATATATGTGTATATATTCTTTTCTTTCTTTCTAGTCCTGCATAACTGAGACAAAACTTTTCATTTTTCCTTCCTAAGGGAATTTCCTTCCATCTGGAGATTATTTTTGAGTATGTGTGGTTTAAAAACTTGTTTTTTGGTTATTGTTTAATGTTTGTTTTATTTATTTGTTTATCTAAAGATTATTAAAGAACCTGTGACTCATAGAAGGCATTGTGTATTCAGATATATTTTATGCTCATTACCTAGGATGTTTACAGAATGTCTTCCACCCCCCCCAGGAAGTTCAAAGGCAGCTGCTTTGTACACCTCACCTGCTGCCATTACCCAAATATAGACAAGTCCAAGCACCACAGACACCCTGCTCAGAAAACAGGAAAACAGATGACAAAATATCTCACTAATTTTCTTCTTAATGGTCTTTCTTTTAAAATTATTTCCAGCATAAATTTGAAACTTTTGTTTTTCTAATAGGTAGCAAATTTCCAATATTCACGCTGTTTAAACTCAATTCTTTCCCCCTTCATGCTGAGTTGGATTAAATCAACCAATTATTTTTGTGACATGTAAGCATGGTCTTAATCTATATGTTTACCTTACAACTTTCTTTGTAAATGTATAGTTTTGATGATTTGCTCCCAGTGGAACAGTAAAGCTCAGATTGGATTTAGAGAAAAGGAATAAAGTGTTCCTGCTATGAGCCCCAGGCTGCTGCGGGGTTAGTTTGATTCATCAACAGATGAGGACAGTCCAATTTGTACTAGGTATCTATTATCTATTTGTAGGGTTTCTTTCTTTCTTTCTTTCTTTCTTTCTTTCTTTCTTTCTTTCTTTCTTTCTTTCTTTCTTAGCTTTCATACTCAACATGGGCTTGAACTCACAACCCTGAGATCAAGAGTTGCATGCTCTACTGACTGAGCCAGCCAGGTGCCCCTGTACCAGATATCTAAACGCTTAAGATTACCTATTTATTTATTTATTTTTTTTGCAATTTGTCTCATACTTAATCAGTATATAGCTAAATATATTGCTTTCTGACAAATTATTATTTATTGAAAGCCTTCCCCTGATGAGGGGAAAATAAACTCATAGTATGAAAGAAACAGTTTTGGAATAGAGTTTTCTAAAGAATTATAAAGGTACTTACAGGTTTAAATGTTGGTATAAATGTTCTATTTGCTTTGCAAACTAATTTCCCATCTGCTTTTCCCTTAGTCCTGGGAAGAGACTAAGAACAGGTGGTAGAGATTGAGAAGATGGGCAGAGAAAATGCATCCAGTATAGAACTAATATTGCTAATATTGCAGTGTCAATCTAACATATATTTATCAAGGCATACTATGTGCCTGGTACTGACCTTTCTAGGATCTTAGGAGTCAGGGACAAGAAATGCACTTTCAATGAGCTATGGAGTTATTTAGCAATAGACAGTAGGAAATCTGTGACAGAATGTAGCAGAGGTTGGGATGGCAGACACGCATGTGAGAATCATTGGGGTGTATATAGCCTGTGCAGTGAGATTGTGTTTCCAGAAAGAGTGGCTGATTAAGAAGCATGTAGGAGGTGAGGAATCTGGAATACTGTTCAAGAGGTTTGATGGTGAAGGGAAAAAAAAGAGCGCAATTGCCTGAGAGGTAGGTGAGTACTTTCTTTTTCTTCAGAACTTGACCACATTTTGGGGCTTGAAGTAAAACCCAGTGAAAAGGAAGATAATGACAATCCAAGAAAAGGTGCATCATTGATGGGGTAAGCGTTTGGAGGAAGTGGATTGGGATGTCTTCCTTTTGAGACAGGCTGGAAAAAGGAAAAGTATAGTGGACAAGGGATGAACTTGAGAGTGGATAGGAGAGAATTAAGATGTATCTTTATTTTCTGGAAAGAGGAAGTCTTCTGGGAGTAAAGGGAGAGCAGGGAAGGGAGCCTGAGGATACTGATGAAGGTGCAGTAGTTGCTTTGGAGAGTGGACAAGGCAGTCACCGAGCATGAGAAAAGGCTTGCTAAATAGTGCTGAGTCCAGCCCAGTCTGGAGCTCATTTGTTTGTAGTGGAGCCAAACGGACAGCTTTGCTCTCTCTTCTGCACTGTTGGGACGCCTGCAGGGATGCTATTAAATACCAAACTGTCCTGATCATAAGACTCAACTGGAAGAATATATTGAGAAGACAGGATTTCCATTCAGTCTTAGTACATTCTCATTCAGTGGGTCTGAGGTAGGGAATAGAATTTTCTATTTTTCTAGATCCCTTAATTTTAAAAAAGAATATGTTGCAGTGACTACAAAAATTGTTTTAAAAGGAAGGCTTTTGATAAAAGGTACAGAAACTCAAGCTGAACCACACTAATTTAATGAATCCTTAATGAAACACAAATCTTGATGTTTTTATTTAATAATGGACTAATTATAGTTGGGAGCAAAAATGGCAAACAAAATCAGTTTACTCTATCCATATATTTTCCAGATCTGTTAACTAGGAATCTAAAGTCTTTTTCTAAACTGAAATAACCCATTTGATTTAATTCTCACATGTAATTAAAACGTGCCTTCATGTTGGGACTTAATAAACTCTAGAATGGCAATTGCATGGTATAATGAGGAATTTTAAAGTTTGTTGCAGAAGATATGATTGAGTACATAGAAAATCCAAGATAATTTAAAGATAAATTAATTTAAAGAGTTTTTTTTTCTTTTAAGTTTCTGGGTATAAAACAGTGTGGAGGTTCCTCAAAAAATTAAAAATAGATCTACTCTATGACCCAGCAATAGCACTGCTAGGAATTTACCCAAGGGATACAGGAGTACTGATGCATAGGGCTACTTGTACCCCAATGTTTATAGCAGCACTTTCAACAATAGCCAAATTATGGAAAGAGCCTAAATGTCCATCAACTGATGAATGGATAAAGAAATTGTGGTTTATATACACAATGGAATACTCTGTGGCAATGAGAAAGAATGAAATCTGGCCTTTTGTAGCAACGTGGATGGAACTGGAGGGTGTTATCTAAGTGAAATAAGTCATACAGAGAAAGACAGATACCATATGGTTTCACTCTTATGTGGATCCTGAGAAACTTAACAGAAGACCATGGGGGAGGGGAAGGAAAAAAAAAAGTTAGAGAGGGAGGGAGCCAAACCACAAGGGACTCTTAAAAACTGAGAACAAACTGAGGGTTGATGGGGGTGGGAGAGAGGAGAAAGTGGGTGATGGGCATTGAAGAGGGCACCTTTTGGGATGAGCACTGGGTGTTGTATGGAAACCAATTTGACAATAAATTTCATATATAAAAAAATAAAGTTTCTGCGTATAAGACAAACATATCGAAGTTAAGAGCTGGTAATCAATTAAAAATGTAAAAGAAAAAAGATTCCATTCATAAGAACAAGACAAATCCATATGAAATTGGGTTTAGGAATAAATCTAACAAATATGTGCAAAAATCTTCATGAATAAAAATGACAAAATGTCATCAAAGAGCATTAAAGAAGCCTTGACTAAATGAAGAGATATGCCATGCTAATGAATGAGAACAGGGCTGCTGTCTACAATGACTCAGGATGTTCATAGCAGGAGGCTCCTAACTAAAGAAGGGTTAGCAGAGGTCAAAACCAGCCTGAGCTGCATTCTTCACTCATGTGAGGCTGGCTGTAGGAAAGGGTAGCTTTCCCTAGTTTGCACGTAAATGCTGTCTGGGCTAGCAGCAATCTTAGATGGGAAGATTATATCATAAAACTATCAGCCTCATAATAATCACAGATTCACTGTTTTTCCAATCAAAATCCTGACATTATTTTTCTGTGGGACTTGACATAATTCACTCTATGGAAGAGCATTGGCTAAAGAATATCTAAGACAATTTGAAGAAGAACCAAGTGGGAAGACTTTACACTCCTGATGGCAGAAATTCTTATTTTTTTAAATGTTTATTTATCTTTGAGAGATAGAGTGGGGGAGGAGCAGAGAGAGAGGGAAACACAGAATCTGAGGTGGGCCCCAGGGTCTGAGCTGTCAGCACAGAGCCCAACATGGGGCTCGAACTCACAAAGCATGAGATCGTGACCTGAGTTGAAGTCAGATGCTTAACCAACTGAGACACCCAAGTGCCCCCAGAAATTCGTATTAACACTATAATAATTAAGACAGTATGGTACCAATAGCACAGGGATAGACAATAGACCAATGGAATAGACTAGAGAGCTCAAAAGCAACCTATTCAAATATGCAAACTTGGAATATATCAGAAATAGGCACATGTTGGAAGAAATGCAAAATAAATATTGCTGGAATAATTAGTTATCTGTAGGGTAAAGTATGGATTCATGGCTCATAATCCACACAGAAATTAATTCCAGGTTGTAAAAAGCCTTGTGCTAACATCCTTTTAGAAGAACATGAGGGAGAATATCATTATGAAGACAATAGCAAGGAAGGATTTCCTAAACCAGACACTAAAAACACAAACCAGAGAGAATAAGATAGTTACATCTGACTTCATTAAACTTTAAAACTGTTCTTCAACACTGTAATCCAAGGGAAAAGACAAGCCACAGATGGGGAAAAGACAACAGAAATGTTTTTATCTGAGAAGGATTCATACCTATGTATGTATCTTACTATGTACCTTACTATGTATCAGTAAGAAGAAGATGTATGGAGAAAGGATGTGAATTCATAGAATAAGAAACCTGACTGGCCAATAAATATATGGAAAAGTGCTCAACTCACTATTACTTTGATAAATGTAAATTAAGGTACCATTTTCTACAGATCAAAATAGACAAAAATGTATAAGTGGGACAATACTTAGAGTTTCTAAAGATGTGGGAGGAAGGAAGTTCTTATACGCTGCTGGTAGGGTGTGAATTACACAGCTTCCCCACCCCCCCCCCCCGGCTGCCGTCCCCCAGAGAGAAATTTGGCAATATCAAGTGCAGATGAAGATGCTCGCACTTTGCCCCAATATTCTATACATACACTCTAGAGAAACTAATACTTATGACCCATTTACATTCACAACAGCATTGATTAGAAGAGCAAAAGAGGAAATAAGTGAGAGGCCCATCAACAAGGAGACAGATAAATCGTGAGATGTGTTAGAAGTATAGATATCCGTTAAAATGAATATACTAGAAATACATATCACACATATACATGATATACATATACATGACATATACGTGATCTACCTATCTGTCTTAAGCAAGCTGCAGAATGACAGGCAAAGTTGTCAGAAAATATGCATAACAATGCTATTAGCTATACATGGATATATGTATTGATATTTACCTATGTTGTAAGAATCTAAAATGACTTATAGGAATAAATACCGCTTTGAGTATAGTGGTGCCTAGTCATGTTGTGGGGCAGGGTAGAGGGGGCTACAGATGTGGCTGTAATGTTTTGTTTAATCTTTTGTTAGCAAATATGGTATATGTTAAGATTTTGTTTAGCTGGATGGTAGGAATATATATTCTTCACTTTATGTTCTATATGCTTGAAATAGTTCATAATTAAAGAAAACACAGACATAGGCAAAACCTTCTTATTAGTGGCAACACATCTCATCTCTTGACTCATATAAAGTAGGAAACAGAGAAGAGAGCAGAAAAACTTTGTTGAAGACATTTCAGATATCATGTGGATGATAGGCCTGGTTCACAGCAGTACCTTTTAACCTTGATTTGGTACAAAACACATTCTTAATCAGTAAATAAGAAAATCTACCTAATTAGTGCATTTCCCAGGGAGCCTTATGTTATTAGTCAGCAAAGACTGTAGCTTTAATTGAAACAGTGATGCCATTTAATTGGAACACCTGAATGAGATTAAGGGGTGCTCAGTTAAGGTCAATTCGTTTCCCCTGTGCCCAGAGCCTTGTTGGGTCTCTGCCTTCTTGCTGGCAACTTCTGCCAATTGGGATGTATCTGAGCCAAATGCTTTTACTGTCCTTCATAAATCATTTAATGGAATGTTTTAAATACAGATTCCATGTATTTCCGAATGTATTCTGAAAGACATTGGCATGCTGATTGTACTGATAAATTTAGAACTCATTATATTGAAGCACTAGACATTTGCATTGCTTTTAATTTGTTACTGACCCAACGGTTTAATATGTATAGATTAAATGAAATAAATTAGTAATTGTTTTGGGACTCAATAATGTATTTGGTTGGTTATATCTGTATTAGTCAGGGTTCTCCAGAGAAACAGAACCAACAGAAGAAAGAGAGAGATATTTTTTTAAATAAGGAATTTGGAAAAAAATAAAATAAAAATAAGGAAAGGAATTGGCTCATGGGATTATGGAAGCTGATGAGTCCCAAGATCTGAGGTCAGCAAGGTGGAGACCCAGAAGAGCTGAAGGCTAGCTCCACTATGAAAGCCAGCATGCTAGAAGCCCAGGAAGAGACAATGTTTCAGTCCAAGTTGAAAGGCAAAAACAAAAACAAAAACAAAAACAAAAACAAACAATGTCCCAGCTCAGGGAAGCTAGAAAGAAGGAAATTCCCTCTTGCTCAACCTTTTTGTTTTATTCAGGCTTTCAACGGATTGGATGAGGCCCACCCAACATTGGGGATGGCAATCTTCATTTTTTATTTACCTATTCAAATATTAACCTCATCCAGAAACACCCTCACCGACACATCCAGAGTATCTGGGCACCCCATGGCTCAGTAAAGTTGACACACAAAATTGGCCATAACAAAAATCTTTCTACTCAAATTTAAGATCATTTCACAAGGCTTCCTGACAATATGGTTTTTATTACCAAAGATTATTTACATTCCTCCATTAATAAAAAAAGGAGTGCTTGAATTCTTCTATAAAAATCAATGTAGTATTTAGTAGAAAGAAAAACTGCTAAAAACACTGACACTGACTGGGGTGCCTGGGTGGCTCAGTTGGTTAAGCGTTTGACTTTGGCTCAGGTCATGATCTCACTACTTATGAGTTCGAGCCCCACATCAGGCTCTATGCTGACAGCTTGGAGCCTGGGACTTGCTTCAGATTCTGTTTCTGTCTCTCTGCCCCTCCTCTGCACTATCTCTCTGTCTCTCAAATATAAAATAAAACATTTTTAAAAATTGACATTATTTAAAAAACTTTTTTTAATGTTTATTTATTTTTGAGAGAGAAAGAGAGGTGAGCAGGGGAGGGTTAGAGAGAGAGGGAGACACAGAATCCGAAGCAGGCTCCAGACTCTTAGCTGTCAGCAGAGAGCCTGATGTGGGGCTTGAACTCACGACCCGTGAGATCATGACTTGAGCCAAAGTCAGATGCTTAGACTGAGCCATCCAGGTGCCCCCCAAAATTGACATTGATTTAAAAAAACATTTTACAAATGTTCTGTTACTCAGTAGTTTTATGACCACGGGACAATTAATTTCTTGATCTGAAAATAGGAGGACATTGGAATTTATTATTATGATCCCACCTAGCTCTGGAGGTCTGTAACTTTGATCTTTTCATTAATATGTGGAAGTTGGAATGTGATTGGCATTGGCATATCTGTGCTACCGTCCAGATGAACTCAAGTTGCTTTCTTAGGGATATTGTGGAAGGCAGTCCCAGTTATTTATAGTTCTTTTTCATATTTAATTTCCTTGGTGCCTGTAATGACTAGTTAGAGTAAATGAATCTCACCTGTGAGGACTGGACTCCAAACAGAGCTAAACTTAGAAAGTTTCAGGACATTTGTTAAGGACCATGTAAAATCACTTTATAGAAGAGCAATTTCCATAGAAAAAATGGGGTTTCCATAGAACTTGATACTATCTAAATAGTTATTTCTATTAGAGAGTTAATGGGCCTTTTTCTGTCTCCTTTTTTAGAGCATCACATATAATCGCTTTGGATAATTTTTCACTAATGTACATTACACAAGAATATTTTAATTTTGTGATTAACTATTTTGCTGGCAACAGATTGTCAAAAAAGCATGTGATGAGCTATATTTTAGACTGTGCTAGATCTGACTTTATTATTGGAGATACTTGGGTTGTTATCAAGAAAATTGTATTCAGAGGACACAGTGCCTGACTGAATTAAGTGGATAGGAATGAGAACCATTTTGGCAGTTCTTAAATTCTTGTGAGGATAAGTTAGAGCATGCTAAAATAATTTTCACTAATGAGTACTTTATCTGCCTTGTAAATAGTTTCAGAAAGTTAGCTAGCCTACAGAAATGTTGACTAGTTTATGAAGTTCTACCTGCACCTTCCTAAGCCTAGCATTATCATCTTTCATTTTCCTAGCCAAGTCACTCCTACTTATCATTACCCATATACCCAGACTAACAAAACATGTATCTGGGCCCCAAATACAGTTCTCTAAAAAATGCACTTTTTTTACACGAATGGTATAGATTCTTGAGAGACAAGTAGAAACTATAGTAGAAAGCATTTCAAGCAAATATACTTCTGTGTGAGGAAAAGAAAAATGGAATGAAAGAAAAAAAGAATATAATTAGGAAAATAAAGAGAAACCTGGAAGAGACACCAGGACCTATTGTGTTGGAAGGGGAATCACTTAGTAAAATTCCTAGGCTTGTTGCCTGGTTTATTTTAAGTCTGGCCTGATTTCTTTTAATGTGCATATTGTGTTCATTTATACGGTTGCAATCTCAAAGCAAAGGATATTTTCAGGATTCTGGAATAATCTGAGAGCCTCTGATAAAATATGTGCAAAAAATTTTAATAACTATAATTAGACTCAAAAGGAGCAAAGGAAATCTCATTTCAGTTTGTGAATTTCTGCTATGTATTTCTTCAAAACCAAAAAAGGCTGTCTAATGGGCAACCATGATTCCTTCTGAATTCATACTTCTTGTGATGCTTTCTGAAAAAGTAGCTGTGTCAGATGGGTTTAATTTTATTTTTCACACACTTCCCTCTCATATTTATGAGGAAAAAGACAGCCAATCTGCAGCTTCCTTTGGGGACATTAGACAGCTTAGAGAAGTGGCAAAATAAACAAGATTTATTCTCATCAGATGTGTCATGGGAAAATTGGAAGCATGCTGTGAGGTAATGGCAAAATAATCTTGAAAATTTCCAAGCACGTTTTTCCAAATGAAATGAAATTTAAAGTTAGCTTTCATCTAATTATGGCTAAAGAAAAATGCGTACATAAAAATACAGGTATATTTATATACATATCTATCTTCCAACAATACTATTATAATTTCTTCCTCTAAAAAAAGAGGAGGGCAGACTTAAGGTCTCAAAGTTCTAGAAAGCTGTTCACTGGAATAGCTGACCACAGGGATTTTAAATTTTCCCTTGGATAAGGTAATGGGCATTGGAATGTATAGCACGGTAGTGTTTTTCCCTTTCTTGGTGTCTCCTCCATTTCTCTTACTTTTATTAACCTGTGAGGGTATTGTTCTACCAAATCCCTAGTATAGATGGGCACCTTAATTTATTTCAGTGCTGTGGCCACTTGTAGAAAACATTGTTCTTATTTCTGCTGTTAACCTTCAAAATAAAGCTGCCAGTTATTTTACCAGAAAAATATGGGTTTTATTCAGGAATAGCAGAGAATTGCAATCTGGGACAAGCAAGCTATGGCAAAATCATAAGCAAATCCACTGAACAAAGGGGAGAGGAACACTTTTTTATAGAGGTAAAGGGCAAGTTGGGAAGGCTGTCATAAACAAAAAATCCAATTGGAGTAAACTGGGAGTGGAAGTAGAGTGGTTTTTCATTGGCTGAGTTGTGACTTTCTCCCATTGGCGGGGCTATTGCTAGGGGAGGAGGAAAGCTTTTCTTCTTCCTGTTGGGATAGTAAAGTAGTATCCATCAGCTAGGTCCATCTATTCCTATTGGATTTGCAATTAATGAAGAATGGTAGGGTGTGAGAGTTCCCCTGCCAAACCTCCTGACTCCGTTTTAGTTAGGTTTTCCTTTTTGAATTTTCACACTGTTCACCCACTGGAGTTGGTGTCTGGCCCTTACATAGCATCTGTAAGTACATGTGGATTCATGGAATGCTCTTAACAGGTCAAGCTTTGTGGCCGTATTAAAGATACTGGGCCCATTTTTAGAACAGGGATTGCAAAAACTTGAAGGTCTTTAACAGTGCAAAGGCAAATATAGTGCAAGCCTAACTCAGAGTTTTGGATCTCTATGAGTTTTGGAAACGAGGAAACTGTTCTTTGTTTATTCCTAAGCATGTCTGTTTTCTATCCAGAGGGTCCTGGCATGATTTTGAAATATTTAATATAAGCTCTTGGGAGAGTTCTATGTTTCTCTTCTGTGGATTAATATCTGAAGTAAATCATAGAGAACATAAGTTGGTTTATATATTTCTTGTTTTTAACACAAAGTAGAGTTCCTGCCAGATAAATTTCAGAGAGTTGATGGGATTAAGGCTGCCCATGAAGAATTTTTTACTTTTCCTATGGAATCTGTTCAAAAACATCACTGTGCTTAAGCACACACACACACACACACACACACACACACACACACACACCATTTAGTTCAATTATGGAGAATCCAATTTATCCCCATTCTCTAAGGCATTTACTGGAAGAGAGAGTCCTTGGGCATTATTCTGTGTAATTAGATTTTTGCACCTTTGTATTGTGAATTGGGATTTCTGATTTCTCCACCCTAAGGTGCACAGTGATGATGCTCAGAAGTCTGAAACTATAACTGATGTTATAATTCATCAGGACTTTTAAACTTTTATAATTTAAGAAACTCTGGGGGAAAAACAATAGTGGGTATTATACTCTATTTTATAAATATTTAAAATATTTTTTAGAGCTACTTCTCTTATTCCCCCAAATTAATCTTTTTTTGTGTGTAATGTTTATTTATTATTGAGAGACAGAGACAGAGTGCTAGTGTGGAAGGGGCAGAGAGAGAGAGAGGGAGACACAGAACCCGAGGCAGGCTCCAGGCTCTGAGCTAGCACAGAGCCCGACACGGGGCTTGAACCCACAGGCCGTGAGATCATGACCTGAGCCGAAGTTGGATGCTTAACTGACTGAGCCACCCAGGTGTCCCTCCCCCCCAAATTAATCTTCACCAGAAACCTCAACAGTGTTTACGAAAATGTGTCAAAGGCTTAATTAATCCTCTTCTAATGTCTGGATTTGGCTCGGTTTTCAGGAAATAGCCACTTTGTTAAAATAAATCCATTTTTTCTTTCTTTTTTTTTTTTTTTTTTCAATGTTTTTATTTATTTTTGGGACAGAGAGAGACAGAGCATGAACGGGGGAGGGGCAGAGAGAGAGGGAGACACAGAATCGGAAACAGGCTCCAGGCTCCGAGCCATCAGCCCAGAGCCTGACGCGGGGCTCGAACTCACGGACCGCGAGATCATGACCTGGCTGAAGTCGGACGCTTAACCGACTGCGCCACCCAGGCGCCCCATAAATCCATTTTTTAAAAATGTTTGTATTTTTCTTCTTCATAGTAACAATAAAAATGTGACATCTGAAAATAGCGATTTTTGGAAGGTAATATAGGAAAAAAAAACCAAAGATGAAATGTTAAGTAAATAAAACTGGGCACAAAATATAACATTCTCAAACTATTAAAAAATAATTATAAAAAATATTAGAAGGAAATATAGCAAAATAATGTTTGGATTGTTTATATCTTTCACTACCTATCAGCTGTCTTTCTAAAAGTATTTGAAGCAGGGATAAATATATTTCAGAGAAGATTTTAGAACAGGTTATAGTTGTATTGACAGTGCAGATGATGGGAAAACTAGAAATAATCCACTATAAACAGTATCTTTCAAGAAAGAAAACTAGTGATAAAGACTAGATTTAAGTTGAATTACTACAGATCTGGAAGGTTAGCAAAAAAACTTCTAGAATAAAAAAATATACAAATCTATTCAGACTTCATGTAAGTTTTACCTAGACACTTATATACTTCCCATGATTACAGACTGGTCAAGAAAAATAAACAAACTAAGGAAGGTGTTTGTTCGTAAATAATTCTCCACATCTAATTTCATGGACAAAATTCATCTAAAAGTTTAAAAGGAATTAATCAGGGGGCGCTTGGGTGGCTCAATCAGTTAAGCATCTGCCTTTGGCTCAGGTCGTGATCTCATGATTGATGAGTTTGAGCCTCTTGTCGGGCTCTGTGCTGACAGCTCAGAGCCCAGAGCCTGCTTCTGACTCTGTGTCTCTCCCCGCCCCCCTCTCCCTCCCCTGTTTGTACTCTCTTTCACACTCAAAAATGAATAAACATTAAAAAAAATTTTTTTTGAAAAGGAGTTAATCAGTAAGAGTCTTATTTTTTTTTTCAAAAAACAAATGAGTTGAGCTTTGAAAGTGTATATTTTTAATAACAAATATTCAAGCTGAGAATTGGGCCTTTCTCCTTTCTGGGGACATTGGCATGGGTTTCAAGATTATGATGCATTGTACTTTGCTTTATTCTTAAATATTTACTCAACCATTCTTTCATTCATTCAACAAATATTTGCTAAGTACATAAATACAGTATATACCCTTGGAGGAGAGATTAGCTATATTTAAACAGCTGTAGCAAAGTGGAGCACAGTTTTGGGAGAACACAAACGAAGGTGAGATTGTTTCCACCTGGGGAGAGTCAAAAAAGCCTCTGTTGGGGTTGGAATTTCCATCTGGGCTTGAAGGCTCTGAAAGTGACTGGCAGGGCGTTTAGCGGGAGAAAGGAGGGGTGAAAGCGTGTACAGGGGGCAAGGAGATTTCATTTGAGTAGGAGAGGTAGAAAATAAAGACAATTGAGACCAGATCACAGGGCCTTTGGTACTGGGCTAAGTGGTTACTACTCTGGGCAATGGGGAACTGTTGAAGTTTTTATGAAGGTAGTGACAATGATCTTGTAGCAACGTGTCAAATGAAACTTGTCAGACCAGGACCAAGAGGATTGTACCTCTGTGACTATGAGGAATGCCTCTTACGGTTTTCAAGAGTTCCCTGGGAGCATTAAGGGCAAGACTTGGATCTGAAGGACAATTTCCTACCCTACCGTCTGGGCCTTGTTAACTTGTGCTAGCTTTCTCGTGAGTGGAACCATGGTGGCCAGCTTGGACTCAGCCTCTCATGTTCTCCTCCGTCAGCCCTGGACTCACTCTGGCCACTCCCCAGAATCTGTCTTGGCCACACTGACCAAGCTTTGGCTTACTTCCCATAATCCTCCAGGCTCTGTGTATCAGCACTGGCATTCCCAACTCCCACTCTGGCTTTGACTTTTTTGTTCCTCTTTTGGAGCTGAGAGCTAGTATGCTTTTGGTGGTTTTTTGGTTTTTTTGTTTTGTTTTGTTTTGTTTTGTTGTTTTTTTCTGCTGTGATTAATACTGAGGGCAGATTAAGAGACTTTTATGGTGTTGAAGCTGTACTGGTTTGGGTGGGGGCAACAGGGTGGATCAACAAATATTGTGGGAATAGAAGTGACAAGATCCAGGGGCACTTGGGTGGCTCAGTCAGTTAAGCCTCTGACTTCGGCTCAGGTCGTGATCTGAGCTCAAGCCCTGAATCAGGCTCTGTGCTGACAGCTCAGAGCCTGGAGCCTGCTTCAGATTCTGTGTCTCCTCCCCCTCTCTGCCCCTCCCCTGCTCATGTACATGTGTCCTCTCAGTAACACGATGAGATTGCTCCTCTGTCTTCATTTAAAAGAATTTTTTTTCAACGTTTTTTATTTATTTTTGGGACAGAGAGAGAAAGAGCATGAACGGGGGAGGGGCAGAGAGAGAGACACACAGAATCGGAAACAGGCTCCAGGCTCTAAGCCATCAGCCCAGAGCCTGACACGGGGCTCGAACTCACGGACCGCAAGATCGTGACCTGGCTGAAGTCGGACGCTTAACCGACTGTGCCACACAGGCGCCCCACTGTCTTCATTTTATACGAGGAGGGGAGTTAACTTGTGTAAGGCCCCACTGCTGGTGAGTAGCTGAGATGGCACCCAAAGCCATGTTTGTCTGACTCCAGAGTCCATTTTCCTAACCACGGTGGTGTTTTGCCCCAACACCAGGCTTTTATTTAAATGTCAAGATCCCTACTTAGGTGTTCCTTTGTTTGGGTTTAGATAGGCTTAATCTAAAATCGAGATACATTTTGAGAATCACTTGAGGTTCTTTTCCCCCTAGAACTTATGATAGTTAGCTGTTTCATTCACATTTTGAACCAGTCGTTAGGTTAATTACCATAGAAAGCTGTAGTCCCTTTTTTATAAATGCTGCCTGGTGGAAGATGTGTTGGTACTCAAATCACAGAAGCATTTTTTCTCATACATTGGGAGGGAGTGGTGGCATCATAACACCTCAGTAGAGGCAGGGCATCCTTTACTGAGGCTTTGTGATGTGGCAGGAAATCAAGTTTCAAAGCTTTGTAGAGCTCATCATAAAATGGCATCCACCTTCTTTCATTTAAATCCAAGTGCTTGCAAGAGTGCAAAAATTAGTGTCATAAATTAGCAGGCTGCCCTTCTGCGAGACAAAATAGTGGTCACTTGGACCCAAAGGGCAGATTTTGTTAATTGTTTCTATGTTTCGGTGAGGTGAGGCTCATTCTCATTGTGGGAATTCCTAAAGATATCCCACTCCTATGTAAGAAAATTATAGACAAGGATATAGAATTTTATTTCTTATGCACTATATAAAAGCTAAAAAAATATTAACCAATTAGATAATTATAAAGCCTAAGTATATTAAAGTATTATACAAATACTGATTAATAGTAATACCATAGACTCACAGAGCAAGCAAAAGCATGCTGATTCAAATTATAGGAGCTTTTATTTGCATTTCTACAGAACCTATTATTAGTGGGTCTCAACACACCTTTCAAGTAATAGTTATTAAAGCCCATAAGTATGACCAAAAAAGGTCATTTTATTGAGGGGATAGGGAAGAACTCCCCCTTTCCTCATACAGAGTAGATCTAAATGCCTGATCTAAAGTAGGATTCTCTATAGAAAGAGTATTCATACACTATGGGTGTCTGGGGCTATGATTCCATACGTATAGAAGTTGGCAGCTATGAATTCAAGGTTCTCATATTGAGTATCTCAATCTATGTGGTTAGAACTCTTCACTTATTTTTGAAATTTTATATGCATAATAGCTTTAAACAAATCTTGCCAGTATATTTTAATATATCTCTGTGACTATATCAAATTTGAAAACAAAAATTATGTGAAGCTCACATGAAAATATTTTAAAATATTTTGGAATTGTTATATCACATTAATTTTTTTCTCAAGATAATATCTTATTCCAAGGACTAACAGCTTGTAAGCACAGCCAGTGAGACCTGTGTTTATTTCTCTACTTTGTAGCAAGTCCTTGAAAGGTGAGGATTTCTAATCTGTCTGGGAATATTCCTTTGCCTTTTCTCCCCTATTTCTTTTTCTCCTTTCCCTCCTTTGCAACTTAACCTACTCTCTAAAGCTAATAAGAACAGGTTGGAAAAGTTAAAGAATATTCCTAGAGCCTGACCCTCCTCTTTCTCCATCTTGAGTCCTCAAACTACCCCTCTTCCCCCCATGATTGATCCCAAGCATCATTTTCTTCTGGTGCTAAGTCATCATAATGCAGTTGTTGGTCACTATTGTAAGGCAGCTGTACTTCCAGGGTTGTACTTCAGTGTCATGTAGATTTCAAGAAAAGCATGAACTAGTGAGTACTTTCCTTTATAGTTAGGGACACTGGAGCCTGGAGAGAATGAGGGACTTGACTGAGGACATCCAGCTGATTTCTGTCTCCCTGGAATTGGGACCACAGCTCAGGTCTCTAGACTCTTAAAGTGTTTTCCTCTACCTCATAGTAATTATATAAGGCTTTGAGTCACACAAAAAATTTAAACCAGAAACATAGGAGCAGAACTAGAAGAAACAGTTGGTCGATTTTATCCTGGGCCGTGGGTCAGTGAGATGAGGTGGAACCTCAAGGATCAAAGGAAGAATGGAATGATGTGTGTGCAGAGTTGAAATGGTGGCCCCTGGGATTACTGCATAGGAGTTGGATGACTGGAGGTAGAGGGGAATGAAAAACAAGCTGGAGTGGAGAACCAGATGAGGTAGAATGGTAGTCATAGAGGGATTTAGAAGGATGACTGAGTTTATAGCCAAGGCAATGGGTTGTTGATGTAAGATGAAGAAAAATTGTATTGGTTACTGGATGGATGGTCCTTAGGGACAGCAGAGAGTCTCAAGATGACGTCAGGAGAGAGAGAGATACAGGCACGTATGGCATGTTGCAAAGTTCTCAGGAAATGTGAACTAACAAATCCCTGGAAAACAGTGGTATTAGTGGGGTAGATATGTGTCTAGTTTGTAAGAGATGCCACATTTCTAAATTCTAATTTTCTTATTTTTTCTAGGGAAAACTGAGGCTACCATCAAAAACTTCAGTCCCTTCTATAGTCGTCAGTACTCTGTGGCCTTCTGCAATCATGTTCGCAGTGAAGTGGAACAGCAAAGAGATTTAACATCACAATTTTTGAAGACCAAGGTAACCCATGGACATTTAGTTGACAAATATCTCCCACTGAAGAATGCTTTATAACATACCATGTTTCAGAAATAAACAGTAATTTGAATGGCAGTTCAAAAAAATCTGTCCCTAAGAAAAAAATCTGTTCTCAAATCATTTCATGCTCAAAAAACGTTATTTGCCTGGAAGTTAGAATGTGTGATTCCTTGCTGATGGTGTAATCCATATGAAAACAAACCTAGCATGGTCAGTTTTATTGTTTTTCCCACATTGATGCTTTAATATCAGGAAATTGGACTTGCTGTAGTGAGTTCAATAAAAAAAAGTCATAATTTCAGTGCCTTGGACTATGGGCATTTTTGTTTTGGTCATTGATCAACCGTGATCTTCTCTTCTAATCCCCTAACTTACTCTTTCTCCCTTGCTCCATCATAATAATTACCTACAACCTCAACAAATATGTATTGATAACCTACTATGTGCCAGGCCCTACTCTAAAATTGGGGATCAAGACAAATTCTCTGCTTTCCTGTTTATATTCAAAAGTAGGAGACAGTAAACAAATAAATAAACATATATCAGGGGATATCAGGTGCTAATGAATGCTTCCAAGAAAAATAAAGCAGAAGTCTTATTTTAGAGAAGATGGTCAGAGAAGCCCCCTGTGGAGGTGAAATTTGAGCAGACACTCAAGTGCAAATAAGAGTAGGTAGGCTGGGTGAATATCTGTGGGATAAGGAGCAACAAGTGCAAAGGCCCTGCAGGAGCCATAAGCACATTAGGAAGGCTATGTGCTGAGAGCAGTGTGAGCAAGAGACAAGGGATGATAAATGATTACAGAGTGAAAGGGAAAGACCAGACCATGTAGGAGCTGTAGACTGTGATAAGGGTTTCTTTTTTTTTTCTTAAGTTTATTTATTTACTTTGAGAGAGAGAGAGAGAGAGCGCACAAGTGGGGTGCACAAGTGGGGGAGGAGCAGAGAGAAGGAGAGACAGAATCCCAAGCAGGCTCCATGCCCTCAGCACACAGCCCAGTGCAGGGCTTGAACTCATGAACCTGTGAGATCATGACCTGAGCCGAGATCAAGAGTCAGATGTTTAACAGACTGTGCCACCCAGGCACCCCAAGTGTTTTTATTTTAAATGTGAAGAGAAGTTATTGGAGGGTATTGAATACAAAGTGACTTACAATTTTAGGCGACTTCTCTGGCCTCTCTGCAGTGAATAGACTATGGAGAGGGATAAGAAGGGAACTTGGAGACTGGTAAGGAGGACCTGATAGCAGGGCAAGAGAAGGGTGAAGGCAAACTGGACTTGGGAATCACGAGTTCTCTTTTGACCATGTAAGTTTGAGATGGTTATTTGATTTACACCCATGAAAATATTGAATGGGTAGTTGAATTCTCTCGTCTGCAGCTCAGTGGAGAGGTAGAAACTAGAGAATAGATATTTGGTAGCTGTTAGCTTATAACTGGTATTAGGCCATGGGACATAATAAGGGAGAGTATCAATAGAGAAAAGAAGATATTCCACAACCAAGCCCTAGAAAAGGAAAAGGATCCAGCAAGGTGGACGGACGAGAAATAGTCTGTGCAGGAGGAGAAAATCAGGAAAGAGGAATGTGCCAGAAGGCCAATAAAGAAGGGCTTACAAGAAAGAGGGAGTGATAAACAGGTCAGATACTGCTGAGAGGTTGAGTGAATTGACCAATGGATTTAGCCACATGAGTGTGTAGGGATAACTGAGTGTTATCCCCATAAAACAGTGATTTTTAGGGAGTTTGTTACTCACAATGTAGGAAGTTTGTTAAAAACGCAAAGTTTGGTCCATAACCCCCAGAGATTCTGATATAGTAAGTCTAGAGTAAGGCCACATTTTAACAAGCATATCAATTGATTTAAGCGGCCCAGGTTAAAAAAAATGCACATAAAACTATAGAGTTCAGCCTATATATCGGTTCAATCTCATTTAAAGAGAAAAGTGAGATTCTCTCTTACCTGTTAATGAGGCAAGATAGGAAACTGCCTCTTTATCTGTCAGGACAGAATAAATTCAGAAGGCAATTTAGTTCATCCCTTAGCCAATTCTTACAAAGATTAGCATATCTATCTTCTCCATATGGTTCATGTAAATTTTGCTTGAAAGTGGAGGGATACGTTTCTAGAGGCACTTTGATTTTTTTAATAAAGGGAAAATAGATGTAAATTCAGTGACATGTGCAAGACAGGAGGCCCATTCCTATATTCTGAGATAATACAGGAATTATACCATGAGACAGGATGTGAATTATTCCCTACACAGTTAACCCAAAGGGAGACCTAACTAAGAATCTAACAGAGACTCCCCTACAGCACGTATGTCACCAGGGTTAAGGAGAAATCCTCAAACTTTTTACTTAAGTACAAAGGTAGAACTGAGGTTTGCTGGCTTGCCTGCTCGATCTTCAGCCAGAGGGCAAACAAGGTCTCCTTGAGGAGCATGGGGATGTGTTTACAGCCAGGATCCCCAGGGCTTTTGGATCTGGGAAGCCCATTGAACACTGACCCTCAAGACTACACCTGACAGTGTGATGAATAGGGGAGCAGCCTTTTAAATCTCCTGTTTTGGGGCATGTTCAAGGTGTTGGGGTAGATAGCCACAACTCACACTTAACTACCTCACTCCCTCTCTTCTGGAGTTTATGACAGATTCATTAAGTGCCACATATATACAAAGCACAACCTTATTCCTATAATCCCGATTCTACCATCTACTTCTCTTCTTGTAGCCTAATGGAGGGAAATGGAAGTCACAAAAATATCAATAAGACAAATATTTGCATTTGGTCAGAGGGAGTAGGAAGGGGAAGTGTGGAGGGAGGTGGGGAAGCAACAATTTTCTCAGGATCTCACAAGATCTCAACTATCACAAGATGGTTTCCTAAAATAGTCCTTGAACTGCCATGCACAGACTTAGTTGGTAGCATGCTGTGTTATCTCTTGTTGTAATAATTAATTATATTCACCTTATTTAAAGCCACCACTGGAGCCTGGAACTGTTCTGTATGAAGCAGAGCTATCACAGTTTGCTGAAGACATAAAGAAGTGGAAGGAGCGGTACATTGTGGTTAAAAATGATTTTGCTGTGGAGAGCTATGAGAACAAAGAGGTAAAATATTTCCTAGTTTTCACTGGTTCTTGCACCATTTTCAAACATGGGCCGGGTTGATTGACATGCCCTCTCCTTTGAGACTGATTCGGTCAGTAAGCACTCACTCATGTAGATACTCACTTCAGTTAACATGTTTACTGAATGCCTGGTATATGCCAAGTGTCCTAGAAGGTTCTGAGCATATAACAGCAGCTGAGAAAGATGCTTGCAGTCTAGTGGGCAAGGTAGACTTGAGCCTGAAGATAAGTTACACTGAATGACCAATGCAGGGGCCTTTACTATGATCATTCAGCTTCAAGATCTTTTTCAGTCACTGCCTGATATCTCCCCCTCTCTGCTCAGTGTCTCCATATCTTCCTACTGTTAAGCCTCCTATGTGACAAGCGTCTGAGGAGTTAACTTACTAAGACTATGACTGAATTTGCCTGGTTGCTAAGAATTCAGACATTTCCATACTTTATGCCGCTTACACTTAATGGATTTCATTTAACTTTTTTCTGCTTATCATATTATTTTCCTATAAAATAATTAGATTATTAGCTAATATAATATGTCTGTAAACTACAGAGAAAATGAGATAATGTGTAAAGCGCCTAGCACGTGAGAGGACTTCAGTCCTTATTGGTTCCCATTTTTTTCCCCATGGAAGGAGGTAATTTGGCCTAAGAGGAAAGAACCCTGGGCAGTGAATTTGAAAAACTGAAGTTTAGGTTGGGCCTCAATTAAAGCGGAGAGTCAGGCTGAATGATCCCATTGGTTCCTTCCAGATCTCGCACTGTACGCATTTTTAGTTTACATCGATCCTCAAGCTCCTTTTGAAATGAATGGTTCCTGTTCAAACAGTTCAAGGTAGTAACAGGTTTAAAACTGCTTTCTTGACTCAGTTCAAGAGTACTTGCCACAACCTCCATGGATACTTTGAGTAATACTTCTGATGCTAAATCATTAGGAAGAGGCTTTAGACTGACAGGTCATTGTGTTTCCTTTCCATTTCTGATGGAAAGTAGAAATAAAATACAGTTCAAACTTATTCCACAGGCTACCAGGCAATGCTCAAGTGCTCTCTTAAGTAGTCTTACTCTTTCAACATTCATTAAGCTAATATCTTCTCTGCTTATTGCTTATCTATATGAGGACTTTATTCAACACCTGATTTGCTCTCAGAAGCACATTGTCAATGCACTACATACAATAATGATAATAATAACAAATCATCTCATATTTTGGATGGCGCATTACAATGTTCTTTCAGGGAAGCTTGAGAAGAGGCAGTTATAGCATCTTGGTTAATATAGTGCACGTTGAATCACACCTTTGCCGGTTACTAGATATGTGTCCTTGCATAAATTGCACATCTCCTTGAGCCTCATTTTTCTCATCTGTAAAATGGTGAGCATGATCCCTTCATCACAATGTTGTTGTGAGCATCAAACAAATGCATGCATTGAGGCACTTAACATATGGCCAGGCACTGGCAGAGCCCAATGTAGGGCTGTGGTGGTTTGATTACTGCTAACTAATTGGGAGAAAACACAATAGAGTTTGCTCTTGGATTTATTAGGGTTTTCACCACATTTGGTGCTAACTGAAATTTTAATTTTGGATCAGATTTTGGTGGTATTTTTTCTTCCTCTTTTCATTTTTTCAAGCTTGCCCCTTCCACTTGCGATTTATGGACTGTATTGTTTTCTTTGCTTTGCTTGTCATTTTTAAAAAATGTTTATTTATTTTGAGAGTAGGAGTGGGAGAGGGGCAGAGAGAGAAGGAGAGAGAGAATCCCAAGCAATCTCTGTGCTGTTATGCATAGCCCAATGCAGGGCTCGATCCCACAAACTGTGAGATCATGACCTGAGCTAAAATCAAGAGTTGTACACTCAGCCGACTGAGCCACCCAGGTGTCCCTGCTCATCGTTTTTAGTTTTATTTTTATTTAAAAAATTATTTTTCATAGTTTTTATTTTTGTTATTTTTTTAAATGTTTTTATTTTTGAGACAGGGAGAGACAGAGTATGAGCAGGGGAGGGGCAGAGAGAGAGGGAGACACAGAATCTGAAGCAGGCTCTAGGCTCTGAGCCGTCAGCACAGAGCCCCACGCGGGGCTTGAACTCATGGGCTGTGAGATCATGACCCGAGCCGAAGTCAGACGCTTAACCAACTGAGCCACCCACATGCCCCTTTTTTTCATCGTTTTTAAATAAACTTGCTCAGTTTGTTAAGATATGGTCACTGAATTTGATAATAACTACATATTTTTTTAAAACTTGGAAATTTAAAAAATGCCCATGCAGTTTGCCATAATTCCTCAAGGTTTTAATAATATCCTGTTTTTTAATTTATAGAAGGGCATTTTTAAAAAAATTATACCTAAGAGGGACGCCAGGGTGGCTCAGTCGGTTAGGTGTTCTACTTCAGCTCAGGTCATGATTTTGCGGTTTCTGAGTTCGAGCCCCACGTCGGACTCTGTGCTGACAGCTCGGAGCCTGGAGCCTGCTTTGGATTCTGTGTCTCCCTCTCTCTCTGCCCCTCCCCCACTTGTGCTCTGTCTCTCTCTATCAAAAATAAATAAAATGTAAAAAAAAATTTTTTTTTAATTATACCTAACAGTTATATATTAAGTACCTATAAATTGCCTATTGCCTATTATTTCATTGAGAGTCCATTTTTGGCAGGTAATTAAGCAGGAGAAAATGAAGCATTCTCATTTGATAATCAGGCCCTACTTCCTGTCCACTTTCTGGACAGACTGAGGTGTGATTCCTGGATTTGTCACCAACTTACCACTGGGCTACTGGCAACTTATTTGAGCTTCATTTTCCTCATTTATAAAATGGAGATAATAACTAATTCATAGCACTCTTTTGAGGATTAAATAACATCATGTTTATAAAAGCCCAGGTTGGGGCCGTTATAACAAATAACACAATTCAGTCTTGAGGCCAGTCTTAACTGAAATGCTCCTTAGACTTTCTCAAAGTCACCATTTCAGATTCTTCTCTGTTATGCTCTGGGTCCCTGAGGCGCTTAAGCAGCTGATGAGTGGTTCTTACAAACTGGAAAACCTTCTTAGATGTGCAAGAATTTGCTTTGTTGGGTCTCTTCACTCGCCATCCTACTGATGCAGAATATGTTATTGTTATTGTGATTTTGTTGCCCTGATCGACACCATTTTCCTTTTCCCCAAGACTACCCTCTAGATTTGGAGTACTACAGTTTCCTGGTTCCATTCCTGATTTGCGTTTAGGCTCTTCATCTCAAAATTTTGCCCTGACTTAAGCCCTCCCCTCAGATACACATGCTTATCTTTTTGTCCTCGCGAGTGGATCTGCCCACAAACTGCTTGTGGGCTTAGCAATCCTCTGCACCTCTTTGACATTTCCCGAACCACAGAGCTTTTCGTCTGCTGGCCAGACTTTGTTCTGATGTCATGATGTTACCTTTCCATCCCAGACCATTTCACTGCAAAACAGTCTCACATAGTGGCGTGTCTTATCATGGCAACATTTTTATGTTTTTGGTGAAAATCCATGGCAACCATAATTGCAATTACGTGTCCCGTATCTCACTAGTCGTCCGTCCCTAAGCATTTTGTGCAGTGTCTGTATGCATCCTCACTCTTGTGGTTAATAAGAATGATTCAGGTGCCAGCGTCTGAAATGGTTAAGTGTGGTGCAGAATTTCGAGAAGTTACTGAGATTATGTTTTCCCCACTTGAGAAACATAGCTAGGGTGAATCTCCTGGGATTAAAGACTCTGACTTACCATGTTGTGACCATCACGTGAAAGTATTAAAGTAATACCTTGCAAGGAACAGGTATGCAAACCCTATTTTTAAAATATATGGCTCTTAATGACATAGTGGAGGAGTTGCTATCTCTGAGTCGTGTGTGCCTGTGTCTATGTCTAATATTACTGATATTTTTCAAAAATCCAAATGGAGAAAAAAATCACTTATTTATGCTTTTTTTCTCCCCAGGCCTATCAGAGAGGAGCAGCTCCTAAAAGCCGAATTCTTCCAGCTGGTGGCAGAGTGTTAACTTCAGAAGATGAATATAATTTGTTATCTGATCGGTTTTTCCCAGACCCTATTGGTGAGTTGCCGAGCGTTCTTTCTCAAGACAAAACTCCTAAACTTGTTTTATTTAGCTAGACCAGTGGGTCTCAATGGGGGAAGAGGATTTCACCCTCCAGGGACATTTGGCTGTGTCCAGAGACATTGTTGGTTGGATAGAGGGTAATGACACTGCTAAACATGCTACAATGCCCAAGACAGCCCCTGACAATGACCTACCTGTCATAAAATATTAATAGTTGCTGAGGCTGACAAATTTTGGGCTAGCCACACATTCTCTGTAGACAAATGGAAGATGTCATTTCTCTAATTTGAGTAAACATTTTACCACTTCTGTTATTTTAAATCACATTCAGTAATACACAAGTCAGTCCCTGTGTTTCTAGCCCATGGAAAATGTACCATTCATTTGTCAGGCATCTTAAGGCCTTGGAATATATGCCAGCTTTAACAGCAATACACAGGGTGGCAAAAATAAATAGGTAGGGTCCAGTCTGTGCAACATACAATACCACCATTAAGCAAACAAGTCCAGACCTGTCTGGGAATA
Source organism: Prionailurus bengalensis (assembly GCF_016509475.1). Taxonomy (NCBI): domain Eukaryota; kingdom Metazoa; phylum Chordata; class Mammalia; order Carnivora; family Felidae; genus Prionailurus; species Prionailurus bengalensis. Next base: position 23,275,590 of record NC_057360.1, read on the forward strand.
TTATTTTTACAATTTTAGGATGATAATGCAGTAAAATATCCTAAACTGACAAAGTACTTTAAACAAACGTTGCAGTCACTCATAGGTACTATTTAAAAATAGCATTGCATTAATCAGCGAATCTGTAAGTAATAGCTGATTGTTGCCATGGAAAGAGTATTGAATGATAAATTTGGAGGCTGGATTTTTATCTAGTTCTGTGACACTTATCAAGTGCTTTCCCTAGCTGTTACTGATCCTCTGTGGTTTCCGATTCTCCTACTCTAGGTCCTTGAACTTAAAAATCTAGAAGGATCTTTCCAGCTCTAACATACTATGATTCTCATTTATTCCACTTTTTCCATGTAGAAAAAGTGATGGATAATATGTAGACAAAATAGCACGTTTCATAGAGATTCATGAACCGTGGAGAACAATTCCATCTGGCTTTGTGTAAATCACACCACACAGTAATTACTTGGTTTCTTGAAGAGAGACCTGGTTCTTAAAATGGGTATAATCATATCATTAGAATTTATGGAGAAAATTATAATTATTTTATCAATCATTATTTTGGTGCAGAATGCTTAGCATAGGGTTTTTAATAGCACTATTATAGGATTAGTACATGGACCATAAACCTAGACTAACAAACTATTACTAAGTAATTCAAGCTAAAACAATGCTTTATGTGTACTGTACATATTATTATATTTCCTTCCAACATCTACTTGTATGTCATCTTGGCTCTGGAGCTGCCACTAGAAATGGGAATACCAACTTGATGACTCTTCAGAATCACTCCAGTAGAACTTTCCAATGAAATCAGTCAGAATAGACAATACATTTATCGGTTTTTTGGTGAAATCATATCAGAAGGAATGAAAAGGAATAAAAAACACAAGGCCTGTGTGACTAACGCTGTTTGGCCCAAGGCTTCAGTTTGCGGTATTTCAGTGACTTTTTTTTTTATTGTATGGTGTGGCTCTCTGGGTATTAAAAATAGAATATTCTACAGTAGATCATTTGTGATATCTTTGTAACTCAACTCAGAAAAAATGCAGACTAATGGCCTCTGGAAAATTGTTGTACATTGTTAAATGGGAGACAACTAGAGGCTAAGAGGAGTGAATTTTAAGGGGCTTGCTGAAGCTTTTAAATGCAAAGGGTCAGTGTTGCTTTTGACTTTTTTGTATAAAACTGACATCTTGGAAAGAGTGAGGGGAATGGTTTCATAAAACCATGTTAATCGGGAAAGACTCACTGTGTGTTACTAATTCAACTGGAAATAGAATAAAGGCACAATAAAGATGGGAAGCATTAACCCCACTTGGGAAAAGTACTGGAGGTTATGAATGAATATGTCTTCTTTACATGCTATTCTACCAAGATGATGTATCAATAATGCCTTCCTATTTGGCTAAGGTGATTCACTTATTTGACAGTTATTTAGAATCCCATTTGGTGCACAAAACAAAAGGCTCAAATACATAAAGCTTTATTATTTTGCTAAAAATATTTCTGGATATTGCAAGTCCAGGGCTGGTGTGACAGTTCCATAAATGTCAGGGACCCTTTCTAGCTTTTTCTCCCTTTGTCTCTAGGTCATTGCCCTTATTGACATAGTCTGAGGGGGCTGCTGGAGCATCAGGCAGGGGTTTTCTCGTTCCAGACAGCAGGAAGGAGAAAAAAGGAGGAGGTGGAGCATTCCCTTTCTTCAAGGACACTTTCAGGAAGTTTCGCTACCTCTCTAGTTTATATCCCATTGACAAGAACATAGTGGCTGGGGCACACCAAGCTGCAATGGAAGCTGGCAACGTAGTCTTTGTCTTAAGCAGTCACTTGCTCAACTGAAAGTTAGGGATTTTATAACAAAGAAGGGGAAAATAGATAATGTGTTACTGTTAGAGGTCTGTGCTACCAAATTTCATCATTCACTCGTTTGTTCGTTCATACGTTGATTCATTATTATATTGTGTGCCTGCCAGGTAGTTTTCGAGGTACTGGTGGGCCAAAGATTGTGCTTCTAGTGCATTCTACTTTGTTACCTTCAGCTTTCAGGACATTGAAATAGAGTCCCCATATATGCCCCAGGAAATCTGTTTTTTATTTATCCAGTCTTGATTTATTAATTTGCCAGTAGCAAGACTCTGTTTTGGAGTGGCTTTGATCCATTGTTGGGTACGCCCAGTGCTTTCAGTGGCCTCTTAGAGCGTTCTTTTTTCCTCCCCTTCCCTGAGATTGGTGCCCTTTTTATGTAGGCAGGGAGCACAGAGCTAATAAGCTGGGGTCATTTAACCAAGCGTAATATATAATTGGAATGCATGGAAGGAAATAAAATTTGGGTAGGGATATAAATACTAGCATGGTTTAACATGAGTTTCTTAGAATTGATTTTGAGGTAAGTGGTAAAAGTCCACTGTTTAAAGCTTTTAAACTTTCCTAGGATAACATAGCACATTTACTCAGCAAACTGTAGTTGAACATCTAGTCAGTTCCATGACTGTGCTAAGGGTTGAGCATGCAAGCATATGTACGATGCAATTTCCATCCTCTGGGAGCTCCAGGGCAGTGGTACTGCTTCTTGGGGAGGAGAACTGTGTGAGAACCAGTGGGGAGCTCATCTCATTCTGTGCCCTCCACCCTGAGTGTGAGTGCCAGACATGAAAACAGATTTCTGCAATATTTGGGGAGAATAACATAGGGAGCACACAAGTCTGTCTCTAGTAGTACAGTGGTGGGGGGGGGGTGTGTGCCAACAAAGACACCCCAAGGAGAAACTTTTAAATGGACTTTTGAAGGATGAATGAGGATTTTCTAGGCAAAAGGATTTTCTAGATGGAAATGAAAGAGGAAAAGGTAATAGGAACTGTAGAAGCTACCTGCGATACCATGGAATGGATGACCACGCCAAAGGAGAGCAGAGACTAGTGAGAGTGGAGGGAAGCCAGGACAGAACAGGGCAAACACCAACACTTCACAGGAGGATGGAGAGAAGGGGCAGAGGAACGAGTAAAGCTGGCCAAGAAGAAACAATTTTTTAAAAAGCACAAAGGACACCAGGAGAGAGGTGATGCTACAGGTCAAAGGGAGAGAAGAGAATCTTTTCCAAAGAAGGGGTAGTTAGCAGCAGCAACAGATGTTTCAGATTAGGTTAAAAAGTCTTAGGTAATGGGGGCACCTGGGTGGCTTAATCAGTTAAGCCTTGACTCTTGATTCTGGCTCAGGTCATGATCCTACAGTTGTGAGATCTGTTCCTTTCTTACATAAAATGGGAACCCATCTGCACTCAGCGTAGAGCCTGCTTAAGATTCTCTCCCTCCCTCTCCCTCTGCCCTTACCCTGCTCACATGTGCACACACACACACTCACTCTCTCTCTCTCTAAAAAAAAAAAAAAAAAAGGTTAGAGGGGGAGGGAGCCAAAACATAAGAGACTCTTAAAAACTGAGAACAAACAGGGTTGATGGGGGGGGTGGGAGGAAGGGGAGGGTAGGTGATGGGTATTGAGGAGGGCACCTGTTGAGATGAACACTGGGTGTTGTATGGAAACCAATTGGACAATAAATTTCATATTAAAAAAATAAAAAAAATTTTAATGAAAAAAAAAGTCTTGGTAATATAAAAAAAGAAAGGCTTAGGTAATGAGGAAGAAGCCCCAGGTTGGCCATTAGGATGACATCAGTGAGCTCGGCACTGGGGTTTCAGGACTGGTGGGGCAGGAACCAGACCGAGGTGAGAATCGGGTTGCTGCTCAAAGAAGCAAGTGTTGGTTTGGCAGCGGTAGGGAGGAGCGGGGACGGGAGTGTGAGCATCTGCACAGGTGGACAGGTGAGCCTGAGGAAGGCCAGTGGGGATGCGCAGACTCTGTGAAGCATTGCTATGAGGAAGTTGAGAAAGAGGATGTCTGGTGGCCCTGGCTGTCTTTGTCAAGTAGCAGGTGAGGCCACCTGCTGGAGCGAGACAGGTAGAGCTGGTGGATGGAGTGAGAGGAGCCTGAACTGCCATTTTCCACCATCCTGTGAAGACATCTGCTTCATGGTTCTGTTCCACGGCCTGCCCCAAAGAGTTTCCCTCACAGGCTGAGGGAAGTTAAAGTTTATTTAATTTGAGAGAGAGAGAGAGAGAGAGAGAGAGCGCACAAGACGAGGAGGGGTAGATTGAGAGGGACAGAGAATCCCAAGCAGGCTTCGTGCTGCCAGCTGCGGAGCCCGATGCAGGGCTCAAACTCACAAACCATGAGGTCATGACTTGAGCCGAAACCAAGAGTCAGACCAAGACTGAGCCATCCAGGTGCCTCCTGAAGTAAGTATTTTAAATAAAAGATAACACGTTTTAAAATGTCTTTGTGTTTTCAATGTTTCTTTAGCATCCAGTGAGAAGGAGAACGCTCAGCCCTTTGTGGTCGTGCCTAAGGAATTCCCTGTGTACCTGTGGCAGCCATTCCTCAGACACAGCTACTTCTGCTTCCACGAGGCCGCCGAGCAGAAGAAGTTCAGTGCTCTCCTGAGTGACTGCATCAGACATCTCAATCACGGTATGACATGGCTGTCCTCACATCCGCAGCTGGGCTGCTTTTTCTCAGGGGGCCTACTCTAGAATGATTCCTAGAAAGAGCCACCATTGTGCTGGCCCCTGAAAGGAGGGGAAGTCAAGTGAAAGCAGGAGTTTGGAGCCCAGGAGCGCCTCCACTTTGCTGGTTCTTGAGTCAGGTCTGGGAAGCCTCCATGAAACAGAATGCAGGGCACGTGTGAGCCGTACTTACCCATATAATTTTGTGCACAATCCATCCTCTTCCTTTTTCTTGATGTTTCTTGCTGAAACGACAGCAAGGATGTGCCAGCTGTCCCTGGCAAATTTAGTCCTTATGACATTTCTTGTGTTTTCTCTCCTTTGTATCTGAATAACTTGCTCAAAACTTTATGGTACACAAAATCACTTGGAGAACTTATTGACCACGGATTTTGGGGCCCCACCCTCAGATATTCTAATTCACTGGATCTATAGTGGAGCCCCGATTTTGCTTTTCTAACAAACTGCCGAGCGACGCTGATGCTGCTGGTCGTGGGCCACACCTGGAGTAATGTTGGCTTCACTTTGCTCTAGGTATGGATTTAATCAGTATCACGTCTATAATGGGAAAAAGACTTTTCATTGAGCTATGGGATGTTTTTGATGAATTGATGTGAATGCGGGGTTTTCTGGACTCCATGAAGTCTTCATTTACAGATAATTAATCTTTTTGTTCTTTGGCCGCCGGAAAGGCAGTTAGTCAAGTATCACCGAGGATGTACCCTGTGTCAGCCTCCATAGGTATTAAGAACAGAGTCATGAACCGTGCAGAGTTTCTCTCTCTGGGTCTATATTCAAACACAGAAGAAGGACCACAGGAGCACAAATTCACAAGATAACTTGATAATGTGCTGCAGAGTAATGGGGTGTTACTACACAGTGAAGAATGGAGTTCAGGACTTGAGGCTTGTCAGAGGAGGTCTTTTTGAGCGGGTGACTTTTGAATTGAGTCACCTTATCCATCAGTGCCTTTATTTCCTAATAAGGCTAATGTCATTGTATATTTTCTTTAGAGTTCTGAGGTTTCCCTGAGAATGTCAGTCCTCAAGAGCAAAAGTCACTAGCGATGTTTGTTGGTCTGTTCTTGATTCTAGCTCGTGTATTGGTAGGAAGCTATGGGAAAAAATAATGTCACTCTATTTTGCTATAGCAACTCTGAGTAACAATGGTCACAATATTGGCTCATAACTGGTTAGGGACTTTATAAAAATGATACCCTTATTAATATCTTGCCTTGTGGTTTTGATGTTTTAGAGACAAATAATTGCCTAGCAATGCCCATTCCATCTAGCTCATTTTTCAACACACTCACACCTCTGTGTGCAGGGCCTTGGTCTAGTATGAACATGCTGTTGGCACTAACCATGCGAACCATGCAGTTTCACGCAGCAGAGAATGTTCTCTGCCTCGCCAGATGGGACTTGCTTCATTCCCCCTTCCATGTACATAATAGGAAATTCCCTGGGGAATTTTTGGATGTGATGTAGCCTGCATTCAGATTCCATTTATGGAAGATTTCAGTCAATTCAAAACCTAACTTTGCTCTCCAGTGTTATCAAAGGCACTAAGATAACAAGGTCTAGTCACTTGCTCTCATTTTATGTCACAGTCCTCTGTCCATAAACAACTTTCCCTCACTGAGGCTCTATGCAGACTTGCTGTGATGTGGCAGAAATTCCTGTAGCCACAGGCAGGACCAGAGACCATCAGAACATTGTAAGGAACAGTCTTTGACTGCCATGGGCCAGTGAGCTCCCGGGTCTTTCCCTCCTCACTTGTCTTTCTGCGTTTTTGACCACACAATGTACCACCCATCTTTACTGACTCACTTTTGTTGTTTCCACCTCTACCTGTTATTCACTGTGTGATCTTCAGTAAACCCGTAAGAGGTTCACGAACAGTGAACCATTCTTTTTTTCCATAATTACCAGAAGAGTCCAGAAATAGATGTAAAATTAGGGCCATGATGGGGGCCTGAAACCCTAAGGGGACGGTGTGATTTCCACTCTCAGGCAAATAGAGTAGGGCTGTCAGCCTGCTGTCTCTGCTCCACTGGCTGTCAGGCCACAATATGCCGCTGTTGAGAACTAGGTCTGAGATATTCAGGCAGCTGGTGCTGGGCCATCATTGACTTTGTCCACTCACAAGTCTTCAGGGATCTTTTTTTCCTTTCCTTTCCTTTTTTAAAAAAGTTTATTTATTTTGAGGGGGCGGGTGGCAGAGACAGGGAGAGAGAGAGAATCCCAAGCAGGCACTGTTAGCATGGAACCCGACGTGGGGCTCAAACTCACAAACCGTGAGATCATGACCTGAGCTGAAATCAAGAGTTGGACACTCAACCGATTGAGCCACCCAGGTGCCCCTCTTTTTTCTTTTTCATTTTTATTGAAATGTAAATTGACATAACATGGTATTAGTCCAATACCATTAGTCCATTATGATATATGTATGTATATATATCATACAATGATCACCACGATAAGTTTAGTTAATACCCATCACCTCATGGAATTACAACTTTTTTTCTCATGATGAGAACGTTCAAGATCTACCCTCTTAGTGACTTTCAAATATATACTACAGTATTGTTAACTATAGTCACTACACTGTACATTACATCCCAGAATTTATTTATTTTATAACTTGAAGTTTATACCTTTGATTGATCACCATCACCCCTTTCCCTGCCTCCTACCTCCTGTCTCTGGCAGCCACCAATCTAATGCCTGTTCCTATGACTTGGTTTTGTTTTGTTTTGTTTTGTTTTTAGATTCCAAATGTAAGTGAGATCATGTAGTATTTGTCTTTCTCTGTCTAACATATTTCACTAAGCATAATACCCTCAGGGAATCTTTGAAGGAAGATCATTTCATTGCCTTTGTGGTAAGTTCCACCAAAGATGTCTGCCACTGGGGATTCCTAGGATACCTCCCTTGGTGCTCAAATACCACCACAACCCAGCCCACTTGCCCCAGGAATTCTGGGTCCAAACTGGTCCAGGTATCCTTGTCCATTCATTCTGAATCCAGAACCACTTCTCCTACTACTCCTTATGGGGTGGGTGTGTTTCCTATTTAATCTCAACAAAGGGCCTGATTTGTCTTGACAGATTCAATCTCGACACCTGGTTCTTGGACAATAAAGCTATGTCTTAGAGTAGGTTGGGGCAGGCAGAGGGCTCTCTGCTCCTTCTTCCTTCAAGAGAGGGAGCTGCTTCTGGGTTCGTCAAATATTATTTACACTCCCAAGGTACATAAAGGTAGGGGTGTGTGTGTGGTGTGTGTGTGTGTGTGTGTGTGTGTGTGTGTGTGTGTTGTGTTGTTTTGTTTTGTTTTTGGCACCTCTTCATTGAGCAGGCATAAAAACATTCCACAAGATTATTCTTTAGCAGAACATCCCACTCCAACACACTGGCCTAAATATCAAGCCCATTGCATAATATGTGCCCAGAGCAACTTCTGTCCTCTGTCCTTTTGGAATCACACTGCAATCCCTTGTCCCCAGTGAGGGAAGGTCAGGGTACTAAATGTCCACTTCCATAAAATGAGACTTACATAAAGCCAAGGTATTCTAACACAGTCCTGTCCTATTCTTTAGAACTTTAGTTTGAAAAATCTGGTCATTGTAGTTATAGGGTTAGAGTTAAAAACTCTTTTAACAAATACAGAGTTGTACATATGTGACATGGAATAATGATCATTATCAATGCAAGCCTGTCTTTTCAGCTCAGGATAATGATTCCTTGGCATAGGAATTTGCAGGAAGGAGAAAAGGTGTTTCTGGCGGGAGGAATAGTATGCGTGGAGGGTCAGGAAGAGAGTCAGAGCATGGATCATTAGAGAAAGTGAAAGAATTTTGTGTGGCTGGTGCTTAGAGAGGAGAGAGGATCCAAGTGGGGATGGGAAGATGAGCAGGATCCAGGCTATAAAGGGCTTTGCAACGGATATTAAGGGATTTGCACTTTATTCTAACAGCTAAAGGAAACTTTTAAAGGGTTTCAAGCAGATAAGTGACTCAGTCATATATTCATTTTAGAAAGGTCACACTGGCTGCTGTGTGGGCAGAGGATGGGAGAGTAGCAGGCTGGGATGCCAGGAGACCACTTAGGAAGCTTTGGCCGGCAACGGACGGGGGTAGCCTGCGCCAGAGAGCTGATAATGGAGATAGTGAGAGGTGGCTGGATAAGAGAGATATCCAGGAAGCAAAATGGACAGAACTTGAGGTTAGATGGTGTGGAGAGTGAGGCAGTGGGAGGAGTCCCAGCTGCTGCCATTCTCTGAGATGGCAGCCTTACCTAAGAAGCAGGTTCCAAGGGAAGGAGGTAATGTAGTCAGTGTGGTAGATGCCGAGTTGGAAAAGTCCATGAACATCCAGGTGAGGAAGTCTCATAGACACGTGGACAGGGCTGGAGACGAGGACAATCTGGGGAAATCAGCAGTCTTTGTGCCATCATTGAAGCTGTGGCTGGCTTTGTAGGAAGGCTGTGGTTTGCCAGCCCCTCAAAGGGAGACCGGCTTTTTTTTCTATGTATCCCCATTGCCAGCAATTGTCCAAGGGTCTGGTGTCCGGTAAAGGCTCTGTAAATATCTCAATCCTTCATCCTTTGGTAGTTACAAATACGCTCATGTGTGAAAAAGCATGGAGCATGTATGTTGGTGCAGCTTAAAAATGTTTGTATGTAAAATCTGTAAACATTAAGTGAAATGGGTTGGTGCTTTTATTCACTCACTACGTGGATCTGTGATTTTACTATTGAGCCTGTAGGCAGCAAGCTCATCAGGAATATAAAACCTTTGTGAAATTCAGTGGCTCAGTTAGGGTCTCTGACTCACCCTCTTCATACAGATACATACTTAATTGCCAGTGTCTGTTCTATATTTTATTTCAAGTTCACTGCTACCAACCTGCTTTGGGACTCATATATAAAAAACATTCCCAGAGGCTTATGGTTGATCTTATTTTTTTCCAATTACTGCCACTTCCTTCTATAGGTAACAGTCAGATAAATCACCTGTAAGCACAATTTTTGATTAAAATCCTTCAGTGGGCACGGCCATTGTCACAAAGATGAAACATTTCATTCCAAGGCGGCTGGCTGGCCCTGATTTACTGTATTCACGGGCACAAACCACCACTCTCCCAATCTTGCTGCCTTACTCCTCCCGCCTTCTTTGAATCAGAGTGTTACTTGGATACCTTTGGCTTTGCATATACCTCAAATACCTATGCCTCCTTTCTCCCTATTCCTTGCTCCTTTGAGAACCAGCTTCAGTCTGACCCCTGCCATGAAGACCTCAAGGTTAACTTCTCTAGCACCTGTTATCTGCCCCCCTGATTGGAAACTGTCTATAGTTTGCCTCACATTTTTCATTTTCACATCTCCTTGTCCTATTTCTCTCCCTCTATTTCAAGTCCCTCAAGGGAAATCGTGTGTCACCCTTGTATCCCCATGCAGTGCTCAGGCAAGTATCTTGTGTTTCATAAAATGGCTCAAGGACATGAATGAATTAATAACCTACTGCTAAAATAAAGCTGACTTCAGAATTGAAGTGCGATTTTAGAGACGATAATTGTAAATGTGGCTTGGCCTATTTCAAAACCACACTGGCATGAGTGACTGAAGGAATTTGTCAACACAAAGCCTAAAGGGTTTGAGGAACAAAAGAGTCTGATGTTAGAAGGCCACCGTCGCTGGATGAATGGTGATTCTGGAAAGGAGGGGGACCGCTGGCAAAGTTTTCTTCGATGGTACTGTGCTAGCTTGAAGGACAGCCAGGATTGCCACTCACCAGACACTGTTGTCTTCATCATCTTGAATACTAAGAAAGAGGGGAGAGTGAACTATCTGGGAATCAGGAGGGCACATGGGTTGAAAAGTTAGTATAAAAGAAGAGCCCAGAGGATTGGGGGAAGAAGAGCAGAATCATGTAATGATGCCCTGCAAACCTCTGTTTCAAATTAGACTGTTCAATCACTTATGACAATTGTGACATCCCAGGGTGCCTGTAATGGAGTGAGTCAGGCTGAATGTGAAGCTGTCATGGTGATTAAACTTTGGAATTGGTTCCTGTCAGGATTGACTGCTTTGAGCTCTTATCCCAGAAATCCCACGTCAAATCAAACGCCTCTGTTAGATTTGGTTTTGACACTTGCACACTTTCAGTGTTCAGTAAATGTTGCTGAATTAAACTGAATTTTAAAACAGAAAAAGATCTTATGATTCAAGTAAATAGAGCAAACCCTTTCTGGTGTGTTTATTTGAACATGACGTTTCATGCTCTCCAGTACTCACCAGTGGATCTCGGGTCTGTTTTCACTAACGTCCCCTTGGAGCAGTGTCTCCTCAGCCTATTATCACCTGTGAAACAAGTTCATTACTTGAGGGACTAAGTGTCTGATGTGGACATCAACCAGTTTTAACTGAAACTGTACAATGCATTTTATGTTGTTATATATGAAAAACATACTTAGGAATTTGTGGCACATACTTATATTTACAGACACACCTATCTCTGTGTCAGAAAATTCTAACTATGCGTGGGATCTTCTGGACACTTTATTAGAGATGAATGTTTGGACATACATAAATATAAGTACAACTTTAATAAACATCTCTTTGCATGCTTTTACTTATAAAAAGTATTCTGCAGTGTACTTTTGTTGCAATGCATAAAAACCTATATACACCATAAAGGAAAATGCTTGCTAAATTACTGTTTAATAAGTAACTCGATATCAGTTTCCAGTTTTCATAGGACTGACCCAAGGAAATTCTTCCCAAAGATTCTCCCCGCTTGGAGATGACCTTCTCTCCTTAGTTTTAGTCTGTGCTCTTTGCCTCACACAGTGAATGCTGTACAAATTACAAATATTTCTCTGTCCCTTTGTGAATATGCCATTTTCTCTAAAGGAGTTATCACTTCCCCCTTTTTGACCCTTGCTTATTGTTTATACAAAGCTGACTTTGGAAGAGACCTTAGTGGTCACCTATTCTAACCCACCAGAATTCATTTATGATAAGGCTCAAATAGTGCGTCACTTGCCCAAGGACACAGCTGGTTAGTGGTAGAGGACTAGTTGTTCTGACACCTAGTCCTTGACATCTATTGTCTTTTCAGCATTCTTTTTAGGAGACTCATCTTTTGGTCCTTTAAAACACAAAACTATTAAATCAGACTACCTTTATGATACATTTGCATGACCCAAACGTGGGTTATGTCTGGTTTCTTGATAAGTAGTTCTATCTGAATTTAACTTGGTATATTGTGCACCTGCTAAACATAACTGTATCTTTTAGTTTAGATATGCTCTGAAGATAAAATATTTGGTAATGTAGCTTGTTTACTGGTTAAATTTTGTGTATGATAAAACTATATATGGTTTTATATAATTTAAATAAAAGCTGGTTTGTAAAGGAAGATTATGCTGCTTGCGAGGACATGGGTTGGAATAGTCTAAAAATAATACACCTAAAATAAGCCAGACAGAGAAAGACAAATACCGCATGGTGTCACTTATACGTGGAATCTAAAAAAAAAAAAAAAAAGTCAAACTCACAGAAACAGAGTAGAAAAGTTGTTGCCAGGACTGTAGGGTAGGGGAAATAGGGAGAGGTTGGTAAAAGGGTACAAACTTTCAGCTATAAGATGAATAAGGTCTGAGTATCTAATGTGAAACATGATGACTATAGTTGATAGTGTTTTGTATAATTGAAATTTGCTAAAAAAGTAGAATTTTAAATGTTCTAACCACCCCCCCAGAGATAAATACACAAAGTGTATACTATATACATATATATATACATATATATACTATATATATATACTATATACATATATATACATATATATACTATACATATATATAGTATGTAGTATATACGTAGTTACCAAGATGTACCTATTAGATATCTTATAATTTTATATGTCAGTTTTGCACCTGAATAAAACTAAAGTAAAAAGCCAAAATGATAGATCTAAATGTGTTTCATTCATATTATTTATACTTATGGATACACTTAAATTATTCAAATCTCTCAAAAACAGTCTAAGAATTGATACTGAAAGAATAGGTCTCCATCAGAGACTAGAATCACGAGAAATGTTTTCTCTCAGCCACTTAGCATTTATCACCACCAGTACCTACGTATATAGTCTTCCGTTTATCTGTTACCTGAAGCTACATTGCCATGGAACTACTGTTGAACACGTCTTTTGGCCTGTCCAGCAAATGTTATCACCTCAGTGAAACCACTGATTCTTGCTCTTCACCTCCCCTTCCTACTTCTTTTTTTTTTTAAGTTTATTTATTTATTTGAGAGATACAGAGACAGCGCAAGTAGGGGAGGGGCAGAGAGAGAGCAAGAGAGGGAGAATCCCAAGCAGGCTCTGCACTGTCAGTGCAGAGCCTGATGCAGGGCTTGAACCCATGAAGCCATGAGATCATGACCTGAGCAGAAACCAAGAGCCAGGCTCTCAACCGACTGCGCCACCTAGGCGCCCTCCCCACTTCCTACTTCTAATGAACCAAGTGGTTATTTTGGTATGAAGATCTAAAGGTTGTGTTATGATGGTAGCTAAGGGTGACAAATTGGAGCAAATATAAAAAAGATTAAACAAGCAGAGAGTTGAAATTAATTCAAGTGAAGTTATTTGTCTGTGTTATTTGGACTGGGCACATTCCAAAATTACTGGACAGTTTTTGATGTTATTATGACTGATTTTGGCAAAGCTTGACTAACTTTCAAGGGTTTTTGTGTTTGTTTTTTTAACTTGTGGGTGGAATATGGTAAGATGGAAATGATATAGCAAATGAGATGGCTGTTTTAATACGTGGCTGTGTAATCAACATTATAAAAGAACTCCATTTGGCATATGTTCCTAGGTTTCTTTTTATTTATTTATTTTTATTTTTTGATGTTTATTTATTTTTGAGAGAGAGAGAGAGAGAGAGAGACAAAGCATGAGCAGGAGAGGGGCAGAGAGAGACAGAGACATAGAATCTGAAACAGGCTCCAGGCTCCGAGCTGTCAGCACAGAGCCCAACATGGGGCTTGACCGCACAGACCACAAGATCATGACCTGAGCCAATGTGGATGCTTAACTGACTAAGCCACCCAGGCGCCTCCTATATTTCTTTTTAAAATCAACATGCAGGAGGGCTTGGAGAAAAGTCTCACCTACTGTCATGGGATGGGGAGCCACTGTCCTTCCCATACTGTGAACGAATTTGGAGCTTGTAAGATGGAAGAGAACCATGTTGGGGCTGTTGTTCATTCTATTAGTTGTTTGGAGTTGTTTTTTTTTTTAATTTGTTTTTAATGTTTATTTATTTTTGACAGAGAGAGACAGAGCATGAGCAGGGGAGGGGCAGAGAGATAGGGAGACACAGAATCTGAAGCAGGCTCCAGTCTCTGAGCTGTCAGCCTGATGTGGGGCTTGAACTCACAGACCACGAGATCATGACCTGAGCCAAAGTTGGACACTCAACCGACTGAGCCCCTGGAGCTTTTTTCTTTTTTTTTAAATTAAACATTGACTAGCTATAAAAGAATGCTTATGAAGTATGCAAAAGGTTTAAAGAACATTACTATCACCTCTGTTATTTCTCATGTGCCCCCCCTTATCCTATTACCTTCTTTTCCCTTTGAGAGAGCACCATCCCAGATTTTGTATTTTGCTTTTCTTCATAGCTTTATTGTATATATTTAATCATTCTGCATGTTTTTAGACTTTATCTTGTGGAATTTTGTTACACACCTTCTTTCATGACTTCCTTTTTTTCAATACTTTACTCCATTGATTCACTCGTGTTATTGCTTACGGCTGTATTTCATTGATTTGCATGGCAAAATATTTTCCATTGTATTAATGTACCATAATTTCTAGTATCCATTTTACTCTTGATAAGCATTTGGGTTGTTTCCATTTTTTGTTACTAACAGTGCTGCTATGAACACTTTCTGTTTGTTGCTGGTTTATAGAAATATAATTTTGAACTGATTTGCTAATATCTCAGGGGATGTTCACATCAGTGTTGAGTGTATTTGGCCTGCAATTTTGCAATGACATTTTGCCATCAAGGTTATTCTCCTTTTTTAAAAATAAAGTTTATTTATTTATTTATTTTGAGGGAGAGAGAGAGCATGTGCACAGTGGGAAGAGGCAGAGAGGGAGGGAAAGAGAGAATCTCAAGCAGGCTCTGTGCTATCAGCATGGAGCTCCCTGTGAGACTTGATTTCACAAATTGTGAGATCACGACCTGAGGCGAAATCAAGAGTTGGATACTTAACCAATTGAGTCACCCAGGCACCCCATGTAGTTACTCCTTTTCTATTTCTAATATTGTTGATCTGTATCTCCTCACCTTTTTTCTTGGTCAGTCTTACTAGAAATTTGTCAATTTTGTCAACTTTTTTTTTAAAAAGAAACAAGTTTGGATTTTGCAGACGATGGCATATTTGTTTTCTATTAGGTGAATTTCTGATGTTATCTTTCTACTTGCCTTTTTTTCTATTTCCTTGGGCTTTCTTTTGCTTGTTGTTCCCCATCCCTACCCCCCTCATCTCTTCAGGTAGATACTTAGCTCATTGTGAGGGTCTTAAAATGCTTGAAAATTCTTTGACACCTTTTCCTCGAGAAAGATGAAACCTAATTTTCTCTCTCTTGAATGTGGGCCAGACTTAGTGACTCACAAATAGAGGTGAGGTGTAGTAGTATGTTGAGTAGTAGCAGAAGTAGTATGTTGAGTTCTGAGAATAGGTCACAAAAAGAATAGCTTCTGCCTGGCTTTCTCTCTTTTGAGTCACTTGCTTGGGAAGAGCGGGCCACATCTAGTGAGAACACACAGCAGCGCTCTAAGGTGGGCCACGTGGAGAAAACTGAGGCCTCTTGCCAACAGCCAGCCTCAACATGGTGGCATGTGAGTAAAATTTCCTTGGAAGTGGATGCTTCTGTTGTCGTCAGGCCTTCAGATGATTGTAGCTTTGGCCAACAATGTGACTGCCACCTCATGAAACACCTCAAGCCACCACCCAGAGAGTTCCTGACCCACAAAAACTATGAGAAAGGATGAATATGTACCACTATTGAAAGTCGTTAGCTTTTGGAGTAATTTGTTTGTATAGCAATAGAAAAACTAATATAGTCACTAATCATCATCCTTTCTTCTGCTCTAATATAAGTATAAATGCTTTAAACTTCCCTTTACGTATTGTTTTAGCTTAATCTACAAGTTTGGATGTGAAATGATATTTCATTATCATTTTTTTTTTAATGTTACTTGAGAGAGAGAGACAGAGTGCAAGCTGGGGAGGGGCAGAGAGAGAGGGAGCCACAGAATCTGAAGCAGGCTCCAGGCTCTGAGCTCTCAGCACAGAGCCCGATTTGGGCCTTGAACCCACAAACCGTGAGATCATGACCTGAGCTGAAGTCGGACGCTCAACCAACTGAGCCACGCAGGCACCCCTCATTATCATTTTTGCAGTATTTTTCATTTTTCACCGTCAGATTTAAATATTTTCTGATTTCCGTTATTATTTTTTCTTTAACTTCTGAGTCACTTAGAATTATGTTCCTTAATTTCCAACTATATATTGTGCATTTATTTTTTTTTAAGCTTATTTATTTTTGAGAGCGAGAGAGAGCACACATGTGAGCAAGGAAGGGGCAGAGAGAGAGGGAGAGAGAGAATCCCAAGCAGGCCCTGTGCTTTCAGTGCAGAGCCTGATGCAGAGCTCAGTCTCACAAACTGTGAGATCATGACCTGAAATCAAGAGTTGGACACTTAAATTGACTGAGTCACCCAGGCACCCCTTATTATCGGTTTCTGGCTTAATTGTGCTGCAGACAAAAAATATGGTCTGTCTGATATTCTTTAAAATTGGTTGCACCTTGTTCTATGGCCTGTATGTGGTGTTCTGGGGGAGGGGGCCCACAGCCTAAAAAGCACCATGGGTACTTCTATACATTTTACAGTTGTATGTGTCTGTTAGCTGTAGTGTATCTTTGTGTCATTCCAGTCCTTTTTTTTTTTTTTAATGATTGTTTTCTACTATGCTAAATTTATCAGTTACTAAAGAGGGGTTTGTTAAAATCTGCCACTTGAAAGTGGCCATGAATGGTAGATTTTTTCCACTTCTATTCATTGTTGGATTATATTTTGTTACATATTTTGTAACATATACATGTTACTAGATGGATACTTATTTAAAATTTGTTTTAGCTTCCTGTGAATTGAATTATTTACCATTATGAAATGACCCATTTTATGTCCATTAATCCTATTTGTTTTCAAGTCTATGTTGTTTGATATTAATATAGCAACACTAATTTTATTTTTTTCATGGCTTACACAAATATCCATTTAATAAAAACATGACAGTTTCTTAAATGGAGCATTTAGTTTGCTTATATCTACTATAATTACTTATACTTTTGGTATTAAATCTATCTTATTTTGTGTTTTCCATATATCTCACTTTTTCTGTTTTCTTTTCTCTACATTCTTCCCTTCTTCTAGATTAGTACTGCACAATAAAAATGTGTATATTCTATTTGTTTTGTTAGCCTGCATAACTTAACGTCTCAAAAATTAATCAACATCCTCAACTTTCTCTCAAAATAATACAAGTAACTTAGAACACTAACTCCTGTAACATCCTCCCCCAACCCCCTCCCCGGCCGCAGAGTTTATAGGCTATTGTTGACTTGAATTTTAATTATCTTTTTATTTTGACTTTCCAATATATTATTATTGCTGTTTCATACAGTTTTAATGTTTACCACATTTTTACACTATCTATGCTCACAATTTCTTCTTGCCTCTTAGACCTTCTATCTGGAAGCATTTTCTTTCTTCCTCACCTATATCCTGTAGAATTTCCTTTAGTTTGGGTTCATTCTTTCTTAGTTTTTGTTTATCAGAAAATGTCTTTACCTCCTCTTTGTTCAGAAAAGATATTTCACCACATGTGAAATCCTGGGGTGATAGTTATTTTTCTGTCACCACATTGACTATTTTATTCCACTATCTTCTGGCTTCCATCATTGAAGGTAAGAGATTTGTTGTTCTTTTGAAAGTAGTTTGATGTGTTTCTCACTAATACATTTTCTTTGTCTTCGGCATTCTGCAGTTTCACGTGCCATAGCTGTGGATTTCCTGTTTATTTATACGCTTGAAATTTGTTGGTTTTCCTGAATCTGTGGATTACTATTTAATAAATTTGGGGAAATTCTCAGACGTTATCTCTTTTTCTCCCTTTTCTTTATGTCTTCTCCTTGGAAGAAATCTGATAAGATACATATGATATAAACATTTTATATTTTTCATCTTTTTTTATGTTTTTCCTGAAAAGTTTCTACAGATCTTTTTTCTCAGCTATATTTAAACATGTATTTATTTATTTTGAGAGAGAGAGAGAGAGTGTGACAGAGGGAGGGGCAGAGAGGGAGAGAGAGAGAATTCCAAGCAGGCTCCATATTCAGCACAAAGCCCAACGTGGATGGGGCTCGATCTCACCAACTGTGAGATCATGACCTGAGCCAAATCGAGAGTCGGACACTTAACTGACTGACCCACCCAGGCTCCCCTCAGTTATATTTAATCTGCTGTTACACTCGTTGAGTTTTATTTTTTAGTTGTCATACTTTTTTTTATTATTTCATTATTTTCATTCTTTTTCTAATCTGAATAGTCGTTTAAAACCATCTCTCTTTACTCACATGTTTAATTCTTTCTTTTATTTTAATGTCCATTTATTTTTGAGAGGGCGAGTGAGCAGGGGAGGGGCAGAGAGAGGGGGACAGAGGATCTGAAGCGGGCTTTGTGCTGACAGCAGAGAGCCCAATGCTGGGCTCGAACTCAAAAACTATGAGATCATGACCTGAGCCAAAGTCAGACGCACTGACTGAGCCACCCACGTACCCTAATTCCTTCTTTTATTTTAAAAACGTGTTAAACTTAACATACTTTATATTCCGTGTCTGCTAATTCCATTATCTGAGATCTTTGTGGGTTGTATTCTGCTAGTTCTTATTTCTGCTTGTTCTTGCTCATGGTACCTTATTAACTTGTGCACTTTGTGATATTTCATGGTAAACTCATATTTCATTGAGGCCAACTGAAGGTGAATTCCTCCAGAGAGGATTTGCGTTTCTTCTCACCACATGCTAGAGGGCACTACTAGATATTTGGAGCACTCAGCTAATGTGAATTTAGGCCATAAAGGTTGTGGGAACATGCTTATGAATATGATTTCTCAGGGGAAGTGTTTATCTCCTTTACTCAGTGCCAAGGTTTGACACAGGCAATGTTCCTTGTATTGGTCTAAAACCATGTATATGTGGGTGGTTTCTGCAATTTAATTGAGCACCTCATATGGATTGGGAGTACCCAGCATCCCGGAGACTATGTAAAGGGTAGCATAAAGTCATTGGCCTAAGGTTTAGGTTAAAGGCATTGGGTATGTTACGTCTTCACTTTTCTAAGCCTAGTTTCAAGGCTTGGCTTATGTGTTGGGGCTTTGTCTTAGTTTGCTAGGGCTGCTATGACAAATTACCACTGACTGGATGGCTTAAACCCCATAAATTCAAAAAGAAATGTTTTTTAAGTTTATTCATTTTTTAGAGAGAGAGAGAGAGAGAGCCCACAAGCAGGGGTGGAACACACACACACACAGAATCCAAAGCAGGCTCCAGGCTTCAAGCTGACAGCAGAGAGCCCAATGCAGGGCTCGAACTAACAAACTTTGAGATCATGACCTGAGCTGAATTTGGACGTTTAACCAACTGAGCCAACCAGGCTCCCCAAACCCCATAATTTTTTGTCTCACAGTTTTCGAAGCAAGATGTTGCCAGGGTTGGCTCCTGAGGGCTGTGAGAGAAGGATCTGTTCCAGGCTTCTCTCCTTGCCTTCTAGAAACATCACTCCTATCTCTGCCTTCATTTTCACGTGGCATTTTCCCTCTGAGCATGCCCGTGTCCAAATTTTGCCTTTTTCTAAGGACACCAGTCATCTTGAGCGAGGGGCTCAACCTATTCCAGAATGGCCTCATCTTAACTAGTTAACATCTACAATGACCTTATTTCCAATTCAGGTCACTTTCTGAGACACTGAGGATCAGAACTTCAACATAGGAATTTTGGGGGAACACAATTCAACCCAAAACAGATTTCTTACTTTACTGCCAGCACATTCATCAGGGTATTTAAAAATAGGATTCACAGTGTAATTTATCCAGAATTTTTTTTTTCCCAGTGAGAGGCCTGGTTAAAGTACAGAGCCGACCATACTGCTGAGCACCCATAGATAAAATTTAAATGGTATTGGAAAGTTAATTGTCCCTAATACCTCTTTTAAGCCTGAGTTTGTTTTGCAACCATGTTGCATTGCCCTTGAGGTTTGGACGCTACACATTTGCCACCTTGGCCTTGGGGGAAAGGCTGAAAAGCTAAAGCTGATTGATATTCAGAAAGTTTTCAAGTTCCAGGGCCACTTTAGGAATCAGTGTTTCAGTCAACTGTATGTTGAATGCTCTCTGCAGCTATAGCACATATCAGCCATAACGATAATAATGAAGAAGTCTCAGGCATCAAGGTTAAATTATACCTTGTATGCTATTTGTGACATGATAGAGAAATGTGGACTCCAGTTTAGAAAGCTTTTCATTAAATATAACTCAAACCCTTCCTATATATAAAGGGTTCAGCCTCAGTGCTCTGAAAACTTTGCTTAATCAGAAACTCTTATTTATTTAAGAGTATCCGCAAAGATTTTTAACATGTTTTTCAAATGTGATCTGTTTAACCACTTGCTCTGAAGGAGTCTGCAGTCAGGGTGGAGGTGAGGAGACTGCTAAAATTTCAGATTCCCTGGCTTTCCCCCAGACCTACTAAATCCAAATTTCTGAGGAGAGAAGCCCAGAAATCTGTGTTTTAAACCAGCATCCCTTCAAAGTTATGCCATTGTTGCTGCTGAGTCTTCCTCTCAAATGTAAGGCATTTTTCTTTAAGCAACTTAATTTTTATTTTTTTTAAATCACATTCCTGGTAGAGAGGATTTTTAAAAAAAAAAATTTTAACATTTATTTATTTTTGGGAGAGAGACAGACCGCAAATGGGGGAGGGGCAGAGAGAGAGGGAGACACAGAATCTGAAGCAGGTTCCACGCTCTGAGCTCTCAGCACAGAGCCTGACGCGGGGCTCGAACTCACAAACCTGGAGATCATGACCTGAGTTGAAGTTGGATGCTTAACCTACTGAGCCACCCAAGCGCCCCGAGAGTTAGGATTTTTATAATGTGAAATCAGCGTTTAAAGTGGTGTTCAATAAAATAGCTTAAAATAGTGAATGGCCACAATGTACTTAGCCATTAAATGGTAAAATCAAACCACTTATTTACGCGTTGTAGAGTACCACAATTTCATACCTTCATTACCTTTTTGAAGACAATCTTTTTTTTTTTTTTTTTTTCAACGTTTATTTATTTTTGGGACAGAGAGAGACAGAGCATGAACGGGGGAGGGGCAGAGAAAGAGGGATACACAGAATTGGAAACAGGCTCCAGGCTCTGAGCCATCAGCCCAGAGCCCGACGCGGGGCTCGAACTCACGGACAGTGAGATCGTGACCTGGCTGAAGTCGGACACTTAACCGACTGCGCCACCCAGGCGCCCCATGACAATCTTAATTCTAATAGCAACTACAACTGAGAAATATTTATTTAATGACTTTTGCATTTCCAATGTGAGCCTTTTT
This sequence comes from Prionailurus bengalensis, assembly GCF_016509475.1. Lineage (NCBI taxonomy): Eukaryota > Metazoa > Chordata > Mammalia > Carnivora > Felidae > Prionailurus > Prionailurus bengalensis. Next base: position 23,296,893 of record NC_057360.1, read on the forward strand.
CTTTTATACTGCATTATATAATTGCATATAAAAGCTCTCACTCTGGCAAGCTGTACCTTGAGTTTGAGTGTGTGGATGATCTCCTCTACTAACATGAAATAACTCTCTCCCCTTCTGCCTGTGTCCTCTCCTTCTGACTATTGTAGGGGAGGAAAGTTTTGTTCACTCCTTTTAGGGTCCCTGGCTGGGTCTGAAAATCAGACTGACAAACGCAGATTAACAGGACAAAAGCATACACATTTGTCTAACAGACATGGGAGCCTTTATAATGAAATGAAGATCGGGTGCCTGGGTGGCTCAGTCGGTTGAGCGTCCGACTTCGGCTTAGGTCATGATCTCACAGTTCGTGGGTTCGAGCCCTGCATCGGGCTCTGTGCTGACAGCTCAGAGCCTGGAGCTTGCTTTGGATTCTGTGTCTCCCTCTCCTCTGCCCCTCCCCTGCTCATGCTCTCTCTCTCTCTCTCTCTCTCTCTCTCTGTGAAAAATAAATAAACATTAAAAAAAAAAAAGAAAAGAAAGAAATGAATACCTGAAGAAACAATTACACCTGAGTGTTTTTATGCTGGGTTTGGTGCAGAATGGCAAGTTGTAGAAAGACCTGACAGGCCAAAGAGTATGAGCTGAATGTAGTAAACTGAGGGAAGCTTAGTAAGACCTGGTTTTCAGATTTTTCTGGGTGCTCCTCTGTCTTGGATGTAAGGATGCTTCTTTCCTCCAGGTGTAAGGAGGTCACCTCTCACGTGGGGGATAAGGGTCGGAGAAGGTCAGGGAGATCTTCCAGTTTCTGCCATTTTCTCAAACTACTCCAGCTTAGAAATTCAATATGCTGAGGTGCTATATTTGGGGAGAGCGTGTTCTGAACCCCATTACTATCTTCTACCTCTAACTGAGAGATGGCTATAAAATCCCAGAGGTAAACAATACCTCTAAAAGTTATTTAGTCTTTTTCCCTTGCTGGTCAGCTATCTCAGAGGCCATGCCCGATGAGGGCAGGAACCATGTGATATAAAAATTTGAGTTACCTGTCTGCTGCCTTTAAGTTCTACATAGATCAGTAGTAATAGTTAACAGTCTGTGAGGGCTCCCTGGGTGCTTGCACAGGCATGGAAGCAAAAGAAACTGTGCTGTTCACTTCACGGGGATTAAATCAGTGATTCTTCAACTTCTGTGGGTATCAGAGTACCTGTTAAAACACAGATTGCTTGGCCCCATCCCCAGAGTTTCTGAATCACTAGGTCTGGGTTGGGTCCTAAGAATTTGCATCTCTGACATGTTCTCAGGTGATGCTGATGCTGATATTCCTGGTCTGGGAGCCATACTTGGAAAACCACAGTATTAACTCATTTCATCCTCACAGCAATCCTGTGAGGGAGGCACTATTGTTTTTATCATCCCCATCTTATAGACCAGGATTCTGGCTGGGAAGACAGCTGGTGATTAATACAAGATTTTAAACCCAGGCAGTGTGACTCCAATGCCCATGCTCGATCTAGCCCACTGCACCACGTGGCTTCTCAATAGGCAAGTACTTATTAAGCACCTACTGTGCATCCATTATTTGACTAGCTGCTATAAGAAAAATCTAATCCAACTCCTTATTCAGGCCCACATGATGTCAGGTGAGTCACTTCTTACTGAACTTGACACCAGCATGTTTAATTTTGTAATATGTATCTGAGTGGGAAGTGAGCTGCTGTACATTTATTGAAATTAAAGCAGCAACTGAGATGTAGAAGTTAAGTCTTTTCTCTGCTTTTAAACATGAAGTTGTGCCTTAACCCAGATGTGTTTTCCTGTGGTAGATTGTGTACTGTAAAAATGCTCTCCAAAGTCAATTTTCTTGGCTTGTACAAATATACAGCTGAGAATAATTTTGTGGGGTGTGTTGCCGGGGTGGGATTGAAAATTCATGGTACTTATGTATTACCATCTCCTTATGTTTTAAGTACTTAGGCTTTATTTTTTTCTTCCTTTCAGCATTTTCTTATGCTGGTTGGATTTCTATATTGGCTTATTGCTGGGGGAAAGTCCTGACTTGACCTGATTTTTTTTTTTTTTTTTTTTTTAGTGTTTTATTGTGAAGACCACAAATTATGCTTCAAGCGATCACCATCTGGCTGTTAGTGGGACATTCCTATTCTAAGGGGATCAGAAAGGGAGGTGAAAGAGAAGGAAGTTGGGGAGGAGCAATGACATCATAACACCCACTTTCAGACCAGGCTACTCCCTCCTAAGTTCCCTTTCCTGTGGGAGATCAGGGCATGGGCTATGTAAGTACCAGCAAAGAAAAGAACTGAGACTTCTCTTTATTTGTACTTCCCTGTTCCTTCCCCAGCTTTCCATAGAAATTAGAGGACTGCCCAGACTGTTCGAATGCCTAGATTAATGACAATCATCTTTCTTCTAGTTTCGTGCCTGTGTGTCAGGGATAAATGACACCTTAAGTGATGAGATAGGCAAAATTTGGAACAAAAGAACCTTTATTAAGTATCTACCATATCCATAACATTGTCTTAGATGCTGGACGGGGTGGTGGGTGTGGCTGTGCAGGGGGCGGAGAACAAACCAAAACCAAACAGCCACTGCCTGTAAACAAGACTCAGTTGTAAGGCTCACCCATTCCATCAGTAGTGGAGAGTTTGGGGAATTGGTTTCTCCTAACTTTCAAGGACAGGTGGAATAACAACTGGGAAGTAGACCAGGAACATCATTTTACCTCCTTCCATCTCTCTTCAAGTCAGCTCTTGCCCAGCCTGCAGTGTCTCTGTTCCAGAGAACATGGTGAATCAGGGTAGATGCATTCCTATAACACATCTTAACCATTGTCCTTCCCTTCTTCAGTCCCTTGTGGGGAGAATAATAGTTAAAGGTCTTTCCTCTTCTTTTCTTTGTCACTCTTTACCAGATCAGATTAGGTATTTTCAAGTTTTGAGATCCAAAGCCTTCCAGCAAAGCCGTAGACTCCTTTTAGGCAATGCTAATGAGTCATTCTTGCCAACAACATAGGTAGTTTGCATCCGTCTAGCACTTCTTGTCAGAGGAAGCTTAACATACCCAGAGTGAGCTGTACTTCCTGGCACTGTGTGCCCTAGTCATGAACCACAGAATTTTGCAACAAGGCCATTCATTAAAGACATTCAGTATTACAGCTGGACCACTTTTCATATGTGAGTTGTGTATGTATGTGTGTGTGTCGTGTTGTGTGCGATGGGGGCTACACCCCAGCTCCCTTGCCAGCCTCACTGACATCACTGCATCAGCACAGACACTGTGCTCCATATCTTTTATGCAGATACAGGTCATCGTAGTTTGTGTTTGTCTTTAAAAATTTTTTTTTTCAACGTTTATTTATTTTTGGGACAGAGAGAGACAGAGCATGAACGGGGGAGGGGCAGAGAGAGAGGGAGACACAGAATCGGAAACAGGCTCCAGGCTCCGAGCCATCAGCCAGAGCCCGACGCGGGGCTCGAACTCCCGGACCGCGAGATCGTGACCTGGCTGAAGTCGGACGCTTAACCGACTGCGCCACCCAGGCGCCCCTGTGTTTGTCTTTAAAATGAGCCAGTTTACCCACTTGTGTGCTGATGGATGAACAATAGGATGGAAAAGAAATATTGAATTCTGGTTGGCTAAAACAAATGCAAAACTTCCATGATTTCTTCCATAGATGCCTTGGAAGCAAAATGTTCTTAGGATTGCCAGCGAGTTCTAAATATCATTAATATTATTAATTATGAGGTAGGTTGGTTGACATCTGTGGTTCAGTTTGGTTTTGATGAAGCATAGGGAAATTCCCAGCATAGATGATTGGACTGGGAGGATGGTCTAAATTTTTTCCATCTCTGGCTTCTCTTCTGATTTTGTAGTTCCGTCTTCGGTGGTTTTTACTTTTTGTTTTTTTAAGATTTTTGAAGTAATCTGTACACCCAACGTGGGGCTTGAACTCACAATGTCAAGATTGAGAGTCGAATGTTCCACTTGAGTGAGCCAGCTAGGCGCCACCATATTCCCCCAAGTGCAGGAAAACAATTGGCGATTTTCAATGAATACAGTACTGCTCTATTCATACCATTTTTCCTTTTACCAAGTCAAGAATCTGAGTCTCCTATGGCCTCATTAAGATGTTCCTGGAAATGTAAATTTGATAACTGAAGAGAAGGGAACAGATTTGAAATTGAAATATTATAATAGAGAGGTAACGATTGGGGCTAAATGGGCAGTTACACATTATATTCTTGAAATTGTACTTCTTGCCTGCTTAGTTTTCCTCCAAAGAACATAACCTATAATTACTACACTATTTTTACTGCCTTTTGCTTCTTTCTACCTTAGAAATAAATCATGGACCAGTTGCTCATTTGGGACTCATTAGTTCAGTTTTCTGAAGGCCTTAGCTTATATGTCATTTGCCCTGGAAAGCCTTCCTTAATTTGTCAGGGTTAAATAAAAGCTTCTCTGATTTTCTTCTTTCTATCTGTGCATTTGTCTGTCCTTCCTTCTTTCCTCTCTGTTATTACTTCCATCACACTACCAACCGTATTATAACATCCTTGACTGATTACTTGTCTGACTCTTAAAACTGGAAGCTCCTAGAGACCAGGCCAGTTCCCTTCTACTATTGCTTCTAACAACAGGTCTGGGGTATAGTAAGCATGCATACATTTTCTTATTTTTTAACTGAATGAAAGAGCATAGGGAGGGGGTGATTATTTGAAGAAGTGTCTGGAAAGGGTAAGAAAAGTTAACAAAGCTATTCAGAGCGTTTTGGAGGAGGGTCCAGTTTACTAGTATTAACAGCAAAGGCAGTTCCTTGAAAGACACCACTTTCGTCCTTGAATACCTTACAGTTTTTTGCTTATTTTCCATTTCTCCAAAGGTGCATCAATTTTACAACTTTTTCTCTTGCTCCTCATCACTTGCTGTCATTCCTGTTTAGTCTTTCTTCTTTTTCCTTTTTTAAGTATATTTATTTTGAGAAAGAGAGAGAGGGAGAGAGCAGGGGAGGGGCAGAGAGAAGGAGAGAGAAAATCCCAAGCAGGCTCCGTGCTGATGATGCAGAGCCCCATGTGGGGCTTGATCTCATCAGCTGTTGAGATCATGACCTGAGCCAAAACCAAGATTCAGACACTTAACCAACTGACCCACCCAGGCACCCTTAGTCTTTCTTCTTGATATAAAACAGCACTTGGGGCTTATTATTTGGATGATTTGTGAATATCAATTTTACTAGTTGATTTCTGATCAAGAATGGCCAGGCAGAGTGATTATTATGTCATTATTTAAATGAATGGTTTTGCTGGCTATGCCTCATTAAACAGCCCTTTTTTTTGTTTAAAAAAATCCTTATTATCTTTTATATATCTCTTTTTGCTTTATACATGATCCTTTAGACTCACATTGGTAACTGTAACTTTAATGTCATCACTTTTGGATAAGTAACTTAACAAAAGAAGAACACAAACATTTCTTCACCTCTGTGAGTGAAAGACTTTTCCTCTCACATTAAAGTGGCTTCTGGAACCCTATCCCCTCCATGAAGCTTACTAGAATAATTCCAAGGCAGGTATCTTTTTCCAATCCTACCCTATTCAAATGTGTAAGTCACATTTGTTCATGAACTAAAATAATGCACGTGTAAAGTGTCTATTATTAGATAGCTCAGAGAGGAAGAAAATGGAAATGAAATATTTTGTATGTAATAACTTGCAGAGATATGATTGTAAATTGTAATGGTAAAATAGTGGTTAACATTGCTAATATTTATTGAGCACTTACCCTGTGCCATGTGCTAAGGTTGACAATGGTCATATGGGTTAGTGTTGTCTTGAAGAAACTGAGGTTTGGACAGGTAAAGGAACCTGTGTAGGAGGTGGACAACTAATCAAGTGGTAGACTTAGAACTGAATTCCTCAATGTTTCACCCTGAAGCCCATGCTCCTAACTGATGTGTGTTTAAGAGCTCGGCAGCTGAAGGATTACATTCAGTTTTCCCCAGCACATTTCAAGAGGGATTTTAGAAAGTAATAATACTAGTAACCAGTCTTTGAGTGACTATACTAGGTAATGTACTGTGTGTCTGATATATGTATGCTCTTTCAATCCCTATGACAATACTAAGCAGAAGTAATTTTTAGCCCCATTTTTCAGACAAACAAACCGAGGCTCATGGAAATTAAGAAATTTGTGTAATGTCACAGAGCTATCAGATAGCTAAGCTCTATTCATACATAGATGTGTGTTCTTGCTGCTGCAATATTAGAGTGTGTTCAGAGAAGTGTTAAATAGTATGAGGTCCGGAAATTAGGTTGTATTCTGAGAAAACCAGATATGTGCAGCTTCACAATGACTGAGGAGAGGAAAAGTCTTCAAATATCTTCTGTCACGTGGAAGAAGGGTCAGGCATATTTTATTTTGCCTCAAAAGGCAAAAGTGTCTCTTGTAAATGCAGGTGGTCCTGATTCTGAAATCCCAATTGTAGTTGCTTGCTTCTAGAAGTTTTATTTAATTCAAAGTAGGAATTGAATCTATAGTTCAAAATTACTAACAACTAAATTTGAACTCAGCTAGAGCTTCTGATTGACATCTATTACATGCATCACAGTATTAGAAGGAAAAACACTTCCAGAGTAACAGAGACAAAGTCTCAAGTCTGCTCCATATCTGCCAGAATGAAAACAAAAATAACCTTCTTCTTTTTGTCCCTCTAAGAAAGTATCAGTAGTTCCAGAGGATGATAAGGTCAACTGATGAGTTATGAGAGGGGAATTGCCTCAGTGTTCAAGCCTTCAGAAGGCAGAGGACATTAGACAAGTCAACCAATAATACCTACCACAATATTGTGGAAATGAGGTAAGTCAGCTACTGAACGTGAAGTTCTTTGAGCTCCTTAGAGGAGGCACATAATATTAAATTAATAAACCTGATGAAAGGTTGAGCACCAAGTAGGAAGTGATGTGAACAGGATCAGGAGACCCAGGATCAGCCATTCTGAGGGTTGGCCATCACTTCACATCACAATACAGGGTTTGATGTCAGCTGGGAAGGAGGAGCATTTAAGGATAAACAAGCAGCCCCAAGAGAAGGTCTACAGGTGATTTTCCAATATGTACCTTGGCATGGTCTGATGTTGACTTGGTGCAAAGAAAGACCACATGAACCTTGTCATTATTTCCTTTCTTTGAATGGCAGAGTAACCATGGGTGCCCTTGCACCTGTGGGCGAAAGAGGAGAAAATTTGCTTTTCTTTCACATTAAAGGACATTGGAACACTTGGTTTCTGATGGTAACATAAGACTACACAGTGCTAGTTAAAGAGGTGCTGGCGAAGGTGGCTTTGTGAAACACACTAACTCTACTCCTGGACACAGAACCAGGTTAAGTATGAGGAACTGCCCACCTGCCTGCCTGCCTTCTTTCCTTCCTTCCTCCCTCTCTCCATCCCTCCCTTCCTGTGCCAAGTAATACCTACTGAGCAGCTTTTGTATATCAGGCACTTGCTAGGTGCTGGGAATCCAGTGGTGTACAAAGTAGATTAGATACGATCCCTGCCTTGTTAGAGGTAAAAAGCTAGTAGTAATAAAGAGAAAATATAATTAGAACTTGAGATGTTGTATGTAAACATCATAACAGAAGGGCTTGATTTAGATTGGCTCAAGGAAAGGATTCTGTGAAGGAGTAACATGGAAAATTAGACCCGAAGAATGTAAGATCTAGGGCAAGAGTTGGCAAAGTATGGTCTATATACCTTACTCACTCTCTCTTCTCTCTCTCACCAAGTCTGACCAAGTCTGGCTACCTGTTTTTATGTGGAAAATGACCATACTATTCACCTGTGAATTTTAGAGTTAGTCTTGAGATACAATGGCAGAGTTGACTAGCTCCAACAGAGACCTTTAAGCCTACAAAGCCTGAAGTATTTACTAATTTGCCTTTTACAGAAAAAGCTTGCTGACCACTGGTCTAGAAAATCCTTGAAAATAAGAGCTACAGTATTTACTTTGACCAATGCACTTTTGGGGAATGTGAGCCATAGACTTTGCATGAGTGAAAGGTTTGCAGGCACAAACTATTTGGACATCCAGTGTATGTCTCTTCATGAGATAAGCTTTCAGCAGACAAAAAGCTTTCTCCAAAACCTGACAGTACATATTTCAGATGAATTTTCTCTTTGTGGAGAGTGTTATGGCGTGGAGGTCATAAGCTTTACATTTGGAATCAGATTATTTTGGATTCAAACCTAGGAACTACGTTATTGACCCTCGTTACTCTTTAGTTTTCCCAAACAGTTCTCATGAAAACTACATGAAGTAATGTGACAGTACTTTGTACAATGACTAGCATACAGTAAATGTTTAATATATATCGTTATTTTTAATATCAAAAATATTTTCATAAAGTAACACATCAATTTTTGTAATATCGTCCCATAAACAGCCTTCATGGCTTTTTAAATTTTATTTTCTATCCTAATAAAACATTTTTCATGATGTCTGAGGATAATTAAGCATGGCGATATCTAAGTCACAATTTTATAATGTTTTGAAGTTGATTTTATATTTTGAAAAAAAATTTTTAATCCTTTTTTTTTTTAAGTTTATTTATTTATTTTGAGAGAGACAGAGACAGCACGAGAGGGGGAGGGGCAGAGAGAGAGAATCCCAAGCAGGCCCTGTGCTGTCAGCGCAGAGCCCAACGCAGGGCTCGAACTCAAGAAACGGTGAGATCGTGACCTGAGCCAAAACCAAGAGTTGGACGCTTAACTGAATGAGCCACCCAGGTGTCCCAGTATTTTGAAGTTTTTAGCATGTTTAAAAATAAAAAAAAAATGTTTTAATCTGGAAATTTGAGGAATTCGCCTTCTTTGTCTTTCCCATCTCCCTCCCCATGTTCTATACCTAAGGATCGTGTGCTTTCTAATTCCCTTGCTTACTCCCAACTGCCTATAGCTTTGCGGATCTCTAAATGCCCCTCAAGGCTCATCTTCCTCCTCATGGCTCCCTCAGCCTACAACCATGGCCTGTATTAACTCATTAACTCTACAGCTCAAATTCCAACTGCATCCAACACTGCAGTTCTTCAGTTTATTTTTAGCCATTCATGAGAGGGCCTATTCTTTCTACCTTTTCTTATTTTCTCTCTCTCTTTCTCTGCTATCTACAGTCCTTGTGCTGACCTAACCATTGCCCCCTCCATGTCACCCCCTAGCTCATTCTTTGCTGAAGTTCTGACTCTGGTTCCAGTTTCCTAAGGCTCTGATGTGCAGGAGTACGTGGGCACTGATTGACTATCATCTGAAAAGCCATGAGGCAAAAGGGTGGCAAAGGTGAGAGCAAACTGCCTTGCACACACCCACCCAGCTGTCCCCTCTACTGTTCCAGACCTTGGTTCCCTCCTGAACAGTGGAGTTTTCACCATGCGGTTCATGAAACTGGCACCCAGACCTTCCTTTGAAATGCCTATTTGGTGGCCAGCAGCCACCCAACAGAAATTGAATGAGATTGCAAAGCACGTCAGCAATGCACAGCAAGTGAGCGTTGCTTCCACGCTGTGGGGATGGCTTCACACAACCATGAAAATAAGCATTGGCTTGATTGCCCAGTCAGGAAAAAAAAAATCAGAATGGGCAGAACAGAAATTAGGTAGTGAGATGTACCCTGCTTCTGCTTTCTGATCCTTTTTGGTTTGTTTGTGTGGTCTACATGGTTACTGGGGAAATACAAACATAGGCTTGTGTTCTTTGAACCCAGTGACATGGGAACCAGAGGGATCAAATAAAAGGATCTTAGAGACCACGTACTCCACAGACATCATTGATAGATACGAACACAGGGTGGTTGAGAATTTACCCAGGATCACGTGGAGGAAGAGAGGCATTGATAAACATAGATACGCTGAGGACAGATTTGCAGAGAGCAGAGGGTTTTAATGAGCCAAATGGTATTTTCAGACAAATTTTGTTTCCCCCTTTAAAAAAAAATTTATGTTTTATTTTTGAGAGAGAGGCAGGGGGAGGGGCGGAGAGAGAGAGGGAGACACAGAATCCACAGCAGGCTCCTGGCTCTGAGCTGTCATCACAGAGCCTGATGTGGGGCTCAAACTCACCGTGAGATCATGACCTGAGCCAAAGTCCGATGCTTAACTGACTGAGCTTAACCCAGGTGCCCCACGTTTCCCCATTTTTTATTTAAAAATTTTCACATCTGTCATCCATGTATCATATATATATATATAATATGTATATTATATATAATATGACATATACATAACTGTATACAAATGCATAAATTTGACCATATCATAAATGCTAGACTTCTGTTTTTTAAAGAAAGAGTGTGCACAAGCAGGGGCGAAGGGCAGAGGGAAACAGAGAGAATCTTAAGCAGCCTCCACATTCAGTGCAGACCCTGAAACAGGGATCGATCCCACAACCCTGGGATCATGACCTGAGCTGAAATCAAGAGCCAGACGCTCAACTGACTGAGCCACCCAGACGTCCCAGACCTTTGTTTTGCTTGCTCTCTCCTCCCATTCTCTCCATTCCTGCGTAAACAATATTAAAAACCCTGTGTGTATCTTTCCATGTTTTTCTCCATATATACACACATACATTATGGGGGGGGGGGGTTTCTGTCACTGAGGTTTTACAAAGTGAGACTATGTGATACATACTTTTCTGTATTTTGTTTGAAGATTCATAGCTTGAGTGTTCAAAAACAGGAAATGCTGTTTGATAAGGACAGGTCCTAGATGCTCTATGTGGTTTGCCTCCATTCTATGGATCATGCTCTTCCCTTTCCCTGAACACAAGGTCCCTGAAGTTGCCACAGTTCAACCTGTCCTTGTCTCCCTGGCTCCCTGCCCCAGGGAGACATTGCTATCTCAAGCCAGAGGGACTCCTTCCTCTTCTGAATTCCCATGACTCTTGGCTTTTTCTGATAACATTTGTTACACCCTTTATTGCATTATGGGTGATTATGCATTCTTGTTACCAAAATTTACCAAATGAAGCATCTGCCATGTGGTTGTTTGGGGATGCTAGGGACACGGTGCTGAACAAAAGGTGGGATCATTATTTCCCACACCAGACTTTACTCCCATAAACCAAATCTTATTCCGTTGTATTCAGAGCCTTCCTCACAGTGACTCACGCATAAAATGTGTTCAACCCATGTTTTGTGAGTGAGTGCATCTATGATAGAGAATGGGCCATGGGACTAATAACTTTGGTGGAAATGTGATATTATCAGTTCTACATCAATCAATTATCACTTTTTTTCCTAGATTTAAAATTTTAAAACTATGCTGTATTTGTTGCTTTTTCCTCAAATGTCCTTGGTAAAAATTTCCAAGTTTTCCAGAATTGGTTTTCATTAAAGAAGTAGACACATACATAAATACATACATAAATACATACATACATACATACATTCGTAATTTTTAGGGTCCCTACTATACTTTAGGTCCCATAATAAGCATTGGAGATAAAATGGGGATCAAAGGTAAACTCACATCAATAGAATGGCCGTTTGAAAAACTGGCCGTCTGGTCAGTTTCCTCCAGATAGCATGTAGTCACAACATTTTAAAATCTAAAATTATGAGATCTAATTTATAAAACAGGTAAAGAAGTCAGTCAGCAGCCTAAAGCATATTTAATATTTGATACCTATATTTAAATTGAGAAGCGAGTAAACATAGCTTTGAATATTCTAGATCTGTGGACTCTAATTTATAATTAGAAAAAAAGTAGGAATAATTCAAAAATAATTAGTATTCCCAGTCCTTGATACTGAAAATAACAAACGTTTTAAAGAATAAATATTGCCAGTATAACTCAGTTTTCTTGTATGTCGTAATAAACATTTATTTTAATTTAGACATTTAGATACTTATCAATCAACTAGAAACATGGATCTAAATGAATATTTATACATTCATTTAATTAGAAACCATGTGGATTAACACTGATCAGATCTACATTCATTTATTAAACAAATATTTGTTGAGCATATACTATGTGCCAAGCCCTGTTTTAGGCACCTGGGATACAACAATGAGCAAAACAAAGATCCCTGTTCTTGTGACACTTATATTCTAGTTAGGGACCAATGGTTGAGACAGGAAATAAATCATAAACATAATAAATAAGTAAATTATATAGTATGATAGAAGGAAATAAGTCCTATGGAAAAACAGTGGAGCAGATTAACAGGGCTCAATTCTGCTGGATGTGGAGGGGTGAGGGCAGCCTGCGGTATAAAATAAGGTCATATTAAATATGCTGAGAATTAAGGAGAGAGAAATAAGCCCAGCATAAGACTTAAGAAATGTCGAGTTGTAGAGTACTGTGAGAGGGGATCCAAAAAAGTTAAGTATGGGGTTGAAAAATAAAACTTCAAAGAATATTAGAGATATTTGTTAGCACTCAGCTTGAAAGGGGAGGTCTGGGAAGACACAATAATGACTTTTGAATGGTATTTCTAACTCCATTGAAGATGTTACTTGCAGGAATATTCTCAACTGTAACATGAGAAATGTAGGTTACCCATGAGGGACAGCCACCTGATAATGAGAACACTCATGTTCTAAAATGTGATATATGGGAAGATTGAGGGAATGTCTTTTAAATGACTGACACTTGATTCATTTTAATTTGTAAACCCAAGTGGAATGCATTACTTAATAAATATTGGCTTTTACTATTGTTAATAATGATCCTAGGTCTGGAATAATTTATATGCTCTTTCAGTTATTTAGTAAATAAATGCTGTCCTATTAGTAGACAAATGAACTAGACATTAAAAGCTCATTTTGGTTTTATGATTCTATTATGTCTTTTTTAATAGTAAAAATACCATTAAGAACTGTGAACGCTCAGGAGGCATTTACTTACAACTAACACATCATCATAGGAGATGTATACACACATTCTCTCTCCCTCTCTCTCTCTCTCTCTCCCCCTCTCTCCCTTCCACTCTCCGTCCCTCCTTCTGTCTCCCTTTCTCCCTCATCTCTCTCATACATTCAGAAACTTTGACATTTCCAACACAGGAATTGAAGTTTTGTTTTTATTTTCTGTCTCTATTTTACCATAAGGGAATTAGATCATTGGGCCACTTCTTCCAAATAGTTTCATGGAATGAGTTAATTACATGATGTAGCTCACGTTTATAGCAACTACTGAGATTATCTACAATAGGGGGCACTTAAAACCATCGAGCATTTTAGCTGCTTTTTCTTTTGGTGAAGGGTAAGAGAAGGGTGAACAATTTGTTGCTATAAATACAGCAGATTGTTGTAAGGCTGTATCCTGTTTGGAAATGATCTCATCTAACATGTCTGTTGGTGGTTAGCAGTTTTCCACCACACGGAACAGGACTATTAAGATATGGCAGTGTTGTTAGAGAACCCTCAAAGTTAAAGCCACAAGGATTCTTCAGTGTCCATAAAGCAGGGTTTATGAGTGAGATATAATTGTCAAAGGTCTTAAATTCTAACCTTAATCTATATAAGGATTTGTTATAGGTCATCTTAGTTCTTATTTTTGTGCATTACTCTACTCCTGGGATTATTCTACTAGATAAATGGTGCTATGTGTACAATGAGGAATTAGAGATAAAGCCAGTTTTTTTTTTCCTTTTTATTGATTTAGAATAGGAATAGATCAGAATAGATTGCTTTTGTAATGATGCTGCTTTAAAAAGGTTCAGGGGTGCCTGGGTATCTCAGTCAGTCAAGCGCCCAATTTTGGCTCAGGTCATCATCTCACGGTTCGTCAAGCCCCACCTTGGGTCCTGTACTGATGGTGCGGGGCCTGCTTGGGATTCTCTCTCTCTGCCCCTCCCCCCCCCCCCCCCCCCCCCCCCCCCCCCCCCCCCCCCCCCCCCCCCCCCCCCCCCCGCTTCTCTCGCTCTCAAAAATAAACAAAGAGTTTCCGGTGTGCAGTGGCATGCTTTTTTTATTGCCTTCTTCCTCCTCCTCACTCAGATAAACAATATAACTCTGAAACCATGAGCATATTTTACAGCTGCACTAACAGGGTGGCCATCAGCCAAATCTCACTACCAAACACTTGAAATGTGGCTAATCCAAAATGAAACATGCTGTTGGGCGTAAAATACACACATTCCAAAAACTTGGTACAAAAAAAGAGTATAAAATATCTCATTAATAATTTTTATATCGCTTATATGTTTTGGATATATTGCTTTACATAAAATATATTATTTTTTTAAGTTTATTTATTTTTGAGAGAGAGAGCAAGCATGAGCAGGGGAGGGGCAGAGAGAGAGGAGATAGAGAATCCCAAGCAGGCTCCACACTGTCAGCACAGTGCCTGACGTGGGGCTCAAACTCATAAACCATGAGATCATGACCTTAGCCGAAACCCAGAGTTGGACGCTCAACCGACTGAACCACCCAGGCACCCCTACCTTAAATATGTTATTAAATTAATCTTAACAGTTCCTTTTGACTTTTATGATGTGGCACTATAAAATTTACAATTGCGTGTGTGGTTTTCATTGTATTTCTACTGGACAGCACTGGTCTGGAGTCTCTTTGTGCTCCCACTTCCCCTTTCCATTACTACTCCAGAGGGAGCCTTTAAAACCAGTATTGATTACTGTCTGCAGCCTAGGGACAGATTTGCTTCTGTGTGTGTGTACGTGCGTTTGTGCACACATGTGAGTGCATGCATGCAGGCCAGAGAACGTTCAGTGGGAAGGATAAGGAACAGATAAGGACAGGAAGAGAAGTGAGCAGTTTCATTGGTCTGAGATGCCATCCACTCTCACTTAGAGTAAGGAAAGAGGAAAGGCTGAGTTAGCTCCCCACAAGGCAACTTTGTTCTTTTTTTTTTTTTAATGTTTTTATTTTATTTTTTGAGAGACAGAGACAGACAGAGTGCTAGTTGGAGAGGGGCAGAGAGAGAGAGACACAGAATCTGAAGCAGGCTCCAGGCTCTGAGCTGTCCGCACAGAGCCCAACACGGGGCTCAAACCCATGAAATGTGAGATCATGACCTGAGCTGAAGTCAGACTCTTAACTGACTGAGACATCCAGGTTCCCCAACTTTGCTCTTTTTTTAAAAACTAGGGTGAATCATTGCAACATTGGACTCATCTGAATTCAAATGTAAATACACAAAAAGCTTCTGTAACAGTACAGAAGCAAACATGAAGATTTAAGAATTATCATTGTCATCGCTTTCCTTAGTTAACGAAGGTAATTAAGAACTGACCTATATTCCAACTGGTAGTTCTGATTTGGGCCAAGGATGTAATGTGTTTTGTTCTTCAGCATTTTGTAAAAGAGGAGTTTCTGGCTGAGATGGAATCTTTTAAGGGCTTTTCAGTTTAGACTCAAATACCCAAACTAGTATGGTGAGTTTTCTGGAGAACTGGAAGATTGCGTAAATCACAGTGCTTTTGTTAAATGTTTAATTAAGTGATACAAGGCAGATTTTATTTTTTCAAGGAAAAAATGGGGGGGGGGTATGTTACAGACCACACATATATGAGCATCAAAGTTAATGATTCTGTGTTTTATAGAAGACAAATCAGTTTCACTGTAGTCTTATCATGGACAATAAAATGACAAACTTGAATAATTTCACTATTTCAGTCGCTTAATTAAATAGCCCATGTGGTAAGCCCAGTGGAAATAGCCACAAACTGAGCTGTTATTCAGGTTAATGGAAGGAGCAGAGGGGAGAGCAAAGAGATTCAGATCAGCGCTGTCCGCTAGAAATATAATGAAAGGCACGTATGTAATTTTTTTAAACTGAAGTATGACTGACACACAGCGTTGCATTAGTTTCAGGTGTACAGCATAGTGATTGGACAAATCCACACATGAGGCTGTGCTCACCACAAGTATAGCTACCATCTGTCACTATGCACCACTGTTACACTATCATTGACTATGCTCCATAAGCTCTACCATTCATCCCCGTGATGTATTCATTCTACAGCTCGAAGCCTGTATCTCCCTCTCCCCTTCACCCATTTTGCCCACCCCCCCATTCCCTCCCCTCAGGCAACCATCAGTTTGTTCTCTGTATTTAAGGATCTGTTTCTGTGCTAGCTTTTTGTTTGTGTGCTTGTTCACTTGTTTTATTTCTTAGATCCCCCATATGAATGAAATCATATTGTATCTGTCTTTCCCTGTCTGACTTATTTCACTTAACATAATACCCTCTAGGTCCAACCATGTTGTTGCAAATGACACGATCTCATCCTTTCTTATGAGTAATATTCCTTATGAGTAATATTCCATTGTGTATCTATACCACATCTTCTTTGTCCATTCATCTACTGATGGACACTTGGGTTGCTTTCATCTCTTGACTATTGTAAATAATGCCTCAGTAAACATAGGGGTGCATATATCTTTCTGAATTACTGTTTTTGTTTTCTTTGGGTAAACACTCAGTATAACACATATGTTATTTAATATTTTCTAGTAGCCACATTAATTGGTGAAGCCCAGAGAAAGATGCATATTTGAGAGAGAGAGGTTTAGTAGGAAGAAAAGAATAAGGTGGTCCTGCAGCTGGATCCCCAAGTTAGATCTCTGTCATGAAAAACACTACCCCATGTTGATAAACTAACTGTATTTGCAGTTTATCACAAAATTACACTATTTCACAGTGAACAAGAAGACCTGAAAGCCTTTCATTTCAAATGTGATACATTAGGCCCAGAGAAGCAAAGTAACTTACCTCAACTCCCATAGACAAAGTGACACCACGTTTTGATTCCCAGCAGATAGTTGTCCCGCCATTCTGTGCTGCCTCTGTATCATTCAGCCATTTTTTCTTCGTTCGTTGGTCTGCTCAAAAGAACATTTGGTGCCAGGCACTGTGCTAAGGCATTGGGATACGGTGATGAATATGACAGTTCTTGTCCTCAAAGACATTATGGTGTAGGGGGACACAAATTTATCCAGTTGTGTCACCGATGAACCTCCAGCTTCTGATGCTTGTCACACTGTGTCAGTTGTCATGGCAAGCAGGGGACAGTAATAATACATTAAAGGACATTTGTGACAAGCCTAAAAGTGCTCCAAGATGTAAGGGTTTCTCCCTCCATTCATTGGAAAGAAAGCACTGGAAGGAGGCGTGCAGACCTATTCTGAGCAAACAACACAAAGCAATACCTTTAAGGAGAGGGAAAGAAGAATGAACTCTTCAGTTCATTTACTTTACAAACACCTCAGTGTGGATCCTGAATGTCTGGACCATGGAATGTGCCATGATTTGGCAGTTGCCGGTGCTCATAAGGGTTCTCAGATTCCAAGAGGCGAACTGCCACAGGACCATTTGGACTTCAGAAAGGCAAATCTTGCTCATGGTCACGAGAGGATTGGTATTAAAAAAAAAGTTATTAGATCACCACAGATCTTCCTAAGGATAATAGTATAACATTTCATAAAGTTTGAGCTACAAATACAAAATCCTCCATATCTCACTTTTTATTTCTTATGCATTCCCTTTCAATCACATGGGTGAATATTTACATTGCTTAATCAGGATGTATGTATAATTTTATAATCTTGTTTTCGCAGTGAAAATTCTCTTCAAACTACTTTTCCATGATGCAGATGAGTCATCATAATCATTATTTTAGTGACTGCATAATATTCCATTCAGTAATCTTATCAAGCTTTGCTTAAATTTGTTATTAGCTAAGTTATTAAGCAAGATGCTCCTTGGACTTTACTGAAAATAATTGTGAATGCTTCGGGTTTTCATGACAAAATTGAATATTTACCTGTAAAGATCCCTTAGTGAGACAGTGTATGCTAATGCAGTTATAGGTTTTCAACCACCACAACAGCAAGATGCTTTCCAAGTATCTTTGGTTTGAAGCAATTATGCAAGACGGGTACACACTGTGGGCTCAGTTAACCTAGAAATTCAAAAGAACTCTGTTGGCAGCATTGCCCTTTCTTGTAATAGGTCAGGAATGTAGACACTATTTTTATTGGTACCTGATTGCTAAAGTCCCCAGTTTAAAAAAAATTTTTTTAATGTTTATTTATTTTTGAGAGAGAGGGACAGAGAGAGTGCAAGCAGGGGAGGAGCAGAGAGAGAGAGAGGGAGACCCAGAGTCTGAAGTAGGCTCCAGGCTCCGAGCTGTCAGCACAGAGCTCCACGCGGGGCTCAAACCCATGAACCGTGAGATCATGACCTGAGCCGAAGTCGGACACTTAACCGACTGAGCCACCCAGGCTCCCCTAAAGTTCCCAGTGTTTAAAAAATGATCTGGCCCCTAAGAACCTGAGGACTAAGTTATAGATGGCCTCTCCAGACCTAAGGAGGAGGCCATTCAATTAACCAGTCTTACCCTCCTCTTCAGAGCAGGCAGTGCGCTTCCAGGAAGCTGTAGCTGCCATCCCTAGTTCTCAGGGAGGGAATGGAGCTTGGGGCAGTTCCGAGTTTTTAGGTCTTTGGGGAAAGGTTACTGATAAGGAAACATATTTTATCCTAGACAAAAGTTGTTACAACTTGTGCTGTAGTTAGATGTTTTAAGTAAGGTGAGGCCCTTTTTGAGGTCTGTATAGGACTAGAACCTTATTTCCTGCTTCTTATTTTTACTCTCCTTTGATGACCCAATGAAATGAGTTATGTATTTATATGACCTTGGGTAATGACTTCAACTTCTTTGATTTTGAGTTTTTCCATTTGCTACCTAGGAATGATTACATCTGGCTTACCTGTCTCATGAGATAGCTGTAAGACTCAAATGAGATGTAAACTGTAAGAACTTCTGACAAGTGCAAGCTGGATGCTATTATTAATCATTGGTAATGACGATGAGTGGAAAATCCCCAGATAGCATCGGCAGACGGTGCTATACTCTGTGGGTGTATCAGGCTAGGACATGATAAAGTGATGCCAGTTAACCCCAGTGATTTGTTCTCTAACGTAAACCTGGCCAAGTCCTTCCCCTGTCTGCCTTACTTGTAGAAAGCGTCCTCCCACCGACGTGGGTAAGATTACACAAGGTGTTTTGAGCTCACAAGACAAAGGTCATCCATAGATGCAGTCAGGAAGAATTTCCCTAACGTTTTTGTGTGCTGCAGTGACAATTATAATAAGACCCATGTGTAAACAATCATCTCCAGGAATAAGAGAAAGTGTCATCAAAAATGAAGGGCAAGTCTGTGGCTAGAGGAGCATCTTCCTTATTTATCTGAAAACTCAAGCTTGCTTGAAATTGTGTCCAGGCTGCGTGGTCACGTTTTGCCTGCAGGGAGTAAGCCACACAACTCCCCACAAGGGCAGCGATATGCACGTGACCCAGTTTCTGTGGTCTGAGCTGAAAGATTACCCGCGCATGTGCACTGCCTCAACTGCCTGTGCACATTACATAGTGACGTCTTCCTACAATTCACGTTTTAAAGAGGAAATTAGATCGTTTTCATTTAAGTTTTAGGGCATGATTATTTTTTTCCTTTGAGATCATTTCAGCAGGATCTCCACGAATAGTTACTAGGATATTGGAAGACCGTTCTGCACTTGCTGTCTTCAAATACGAATCTCCCCCATCTAAAGACATAAATGTTTGTCCTGGGCATATAGGAAATCATTGATTGTGTTATTGTTCTCCTGGCCTGACTCTGCCCAGGTATCTAACACGGATAGGGTGACAGATCAACTCTTTCAGGTCCATGGAAAGCATGTTTAGTGAACACAGCTTCAGGACACAGACCATCTTCATGGTATTTAGAGGGAAGCAAATATTCTCTCCTCCCTTATCAGGATTTTGATGACACCATCCTTACTGTTTGAAAGAGAGAGGAGTGGGGTCATTTTTATTTTTTTAAGGCTTTGAAAAAACTTAAAGTAAACGGGATTGTTTATGCTAAGGAAAAGAAGGCTGCCACACAGAAGACATAGTCTATATATCAACTGAGTACCAAAAAAGAGAAAATGGGATTCAGCCAGGGTCACAAGTGAGGATTTATGTCTGGGCAGTGATGATTGCCCTCAATGGATAGAGTTCTAGTTGTTTGAAATGATGTCTGTATGAACCTGCCCAAAGTATTTCCTTATCCACATACCTTTTGACAGAGCTTCATTGTAGTACTATTTTTATACATCACTTTAAGAACAAGGGTTCTTTTGTGTTAAGTGAGTGAGCAGTCGGCAGAGGGGACATTTCCTAACCTGATAATGAGGGAATAAGTTCATCAAGATACTAATAAGCATTCAAAAGTTATGGTCTTCTATTGTATCTTTTTCTTCTATGCAATTTGTGTTTTCTCAAAATCTATAGTTTATAAACCACTTGCAACAGAATTTGCTGAACAGCTTTTTAAATGCAGATTCCTAGAGCAAGATCAAGAATTGCATTTTTAATGCTTATTTATTTTTGAGAGAGAGAGAGAGTGCAAGCCAGGGAGGGGCAGAGAGAGAGAGTCCAAAGCAGGCTTCAGGCTCTGAGCTGTCAACACAGAGCCTGATGCGGGTCTTGAACCCACAAACCATGAGATCATGACCCGAGCCAAAGTCAGACGCTTAACCGACTGAGCTACCCAGGCGCTCCCTCCAAGAATTGCATTTTTAACAAGCACATAGGTGATTCTGATGTTTGAGAACCACTCCCCTTATTTTGGGTAGAGGAATGGTTCTCAAGGTGTGCCCCTGTACCTAAAGCATCGGCATCATCTGGGAGCTCATTAGAAAAGCAAATTCTTGGACTCCGCCCTGTACCTTACTGTATCTGAAAAGTCTGGGGGTGAAGCTCAGCAATCCGTTTTTCTGATCCTCACCAAAGTCCGAGAAGCACGGGGGTAGAGTATGTCAATTCCCTTCAGTACCTCTTTACAACAGTAAGAAAGAGACTTATTAAGAGAGAATCTGATTCATTTGTGACACTTGGGTCTTATCTGGAACCAAGAAATCTTGGTTTGAGGTGCCTGGGTGGCTCAGTTGGTTTCGGCTCAGGTTGTGATCCCAGGGTCCTGGGATGGAGCCCCACGTTGGGCATTGTGCTTAAGATTCTCTCCCTCTCCCCCTTCCCCTCCCCTCCTCCTTCCCTCCCCCTCCCTCTCCCCTCCTTCTCCCTCTTCCCTTCTTCCCCACTGCTTGTGCTGTTGAAAAGAAGGAAGGAAGGAAGGGAGGGAGGAAGGAAGGAAGGAAGGAATCTTGGTTTAGACAGAACTTTAAAAGGAAATTTAATCTTGCCCTCCCTCTAGTATTTAAATTCCTTCCCTCCCTCCATCCCTCCCTCCATTCCTCCCTCCCTTCCTTCCCTCTCTCCCTCTATCTCCCTCGCTCTCTCCCTCCCCCTTTCCCCCTTTCCCCACTCCATCTCTCTTTTTCTCTCTCTTTCTTATGTGCCAGGCACTGGGCTACGGATTGAGGATACAGTGGTGAATGCAAACTACAGAGAAAGTTCCTGTCCTCTTGGAACTTACAGGCTAGGGGAAGGCATATTTCAAATGATTACACTAATAACTATGAAATTATAATTATTGTAAGTGCTATGGTGAGGAGGCACATGATGTTCTGAGAGTGTATAAGACGGGGTTTGAGCATGTCTGCATACCTTCTACAAGGCAGCTCAGCCCAGATGGAGCACTTCCTCTTGAGGGAGAATTCTGACACCCAGTTGGAGCCTGCCTCACTCTAAGATACATATAAGTGTTAGAAATCTGTTCCCTATTTCAGTGAAAATATGCCACACTGTGCTTTGGACCATGCAGACCTGACTGTGTATCTGAATCTACATGGAACAAGTCCAGTGTTCTTTTACGTTGCAGATCTTCACATAGATGATGAAGATCTCTTTCCTCGAGGTTTTTTCTTTTCAAGGCTGTGAGACTCCTCATTTATTTGGTCTCCTTCAGAAGCACTCCACTTTTTAAAAAGATGTTTGTAAAATATTCTGCTTCTCAGCATCAACTAGAAGTGTGTAATGATAATTTCTTAGGAGCGTATCTCAGATTCCATCTATGACTTTCCTTGTCCTGATTATGCTCCACAGTCCCATGGCCCAACCTCACCTGCCCTGTGTACAACTGCATCACATCACTAACTTGCACTGGGCTCGCAGTTAAGTGAAACCCTGGGCTTATCTAGCTTGCCTTTTTTAAGTAATTGAAAATGTTTTAAGGGCAGTGCCCTCAAGATTTTCCTCTAGGATGTCAGCCCTTTAACCAGCAGCCGTCACTGAGGTTGTTTAGTCGATTATGTGTACTGGCATTATCAACCAATCTAAATATCTTCAGTGTGTCAATCAAAAGCATATAAAGCTTTAAGAATTGCCTTGCTAGAATCTAGATGCAGGATGTCTCCAACAGCCTTCTAATCTGCCAATCTAGTATGTCGGTGTGAAGGAAATGGGCTAGTCTGTCTTCACTTGTTCTAGTAATCACCACTTCCTTTTCTCTATTGACAAACAGTCTTTTAATATTTATTGACATATCAAGATTCATGAGATGCACTGCTTTTAATCAAATGAGGCATGCAGCCTTTTCCTATGTGATTCAAAACTTCTATCAAAACATCTTCACTGGAACACCTTTCTGCCATCTGTTTGAGAAGCCATTTATATCCTCAGAGTGAGTTCTGTATCTTTGTATTTTCACCTAGAGCAACACCGTTATAACTCATCTTCAGGTGCCTGGATCTCCGTGAAGCACACATTTTTTTCTTGACCTATTCCTCTTCTCTTCTTGGCAGCTCTGTATCCACTAACGCAAATAAGATTTGGTCAGCAGATATATGTTTTAGTCTAGTAGTTTATGAAATATAATTCAGGGACTTCTAAGTAATCTTGGGGCTAGTGCTCATGAGTTATCATTTATAATATGGCAATAAATATTTGCTTAGGTCATGAATAAATTTTTAAAATAAAAACTTTTATTACCATTTCGTTAGGATGGACCCCATTCATTTTTAATTCCACCATAGTATTTTCTTTTGTTCTGTTTTTAAGAATGTCACATTCTGTCTGGCCTTCAGTTTGCTCACTTGTTAAACGAGTGGTTGAACTAGATGATCCTATGGTATATTCAAACTCTATAATTAAATGGTTCTAAACCTTGATGAGGAAAGGAAATTTAACGCAATTTGAAAGTTAAACCACAATACACACACATATACATGCATGTGCAAACATACACACATGTACATGTGCATACATATCAAACTGGTGAGACAGCATCAATGTCAATTTCCTGGTGGTGATATTGTGCTATGGTTTTGCAAGATATTCCTGTTAGGAGAAATGGGGTGAAGGGTATATTGGATATCTCTGTATTATTTCTTTTAAGAACACATGAATCTACAATTACCTCAAAATAAAAAGTTTTAAAAAATTAAACCATAGACTGTGTAACAGGACTTTGGAAGTAAGAGTAGGCCTTTCTTGACCACATATTAGCTTAAACAAATTATTCAACCTTCCTGAAGTCAGTTTCTTTCTCAGCCTTAAAGTGGGAATATTAAGCGGCACCTGGGTGGCTCAGTCTGTTAAGCATCCAACTTCAGCTCAGGTCACGATCTCATGGTTCCTGGGTCTGAGCCCCACATTGGGCTCTCTGCTGTCAGCACAGAGCCTGCTTGGGATCGTCTGTCTCCCTCTCTATCTGCCCCTCCCCAACTTGCACTCCCTCTCTCTCAAAAATGAACATTTAAAAAATTTAAAACTGGGACTATTAATCCTTACCTAATGGGATGGCTGGAAGGATTATATGAGATGGTGTGTATAAACATTGGCTTATACTTCTATTGTTAGTATTCAATAAATGTTGGTTACTTGCCACTGTACTTCTTCTCCTCTGTTCTAGAGAAGAAACTAGGGCAAACGGACTTACTGCAGCTCTCCCAGAAAAGACGACATACGACCTGAAGCTAAAGACAATTTCGAAGTATACATTAGTGACATGAACCCCATAGCAGTGTAGTGAGTAATGCAGTTACATAACTTTTACAGATCACCAGGCAGATCAGCTAACATGGCTTGGCGCAGTGAACCGATAAAATAAAATAACAACGCAGCTTCCAAACCCAGCCTGAGTCAGGGAGTCCCAACACAGCAGCCAGAGTCAAAATCCAGAATGACTGCCTAGGCCTTAGAGCTTTGGTGTTTCAGTTGACTCAGACATGCTGTAAATCTGTGTAAGGGGTGGGGGGGAAACAAAAGCTGGCCCCCTGAATAACTCTTCCCCAAGGGGCATAGAGAAGCTTTCTTTTCCTTGCAGAATCCTTAATCATGTCTCCCAAATAGGAGTTTCCCATGCAACTGCACAGATGCGAAAAAGGGAGAGACTAAGGAGAATAGACATGTCTTGGTCCTGAGGATGTGATAGTTGAATGGATGGCCAAGATGTCTCTCCCACATATCTTCTGAAATGTTTAGAATTTCCCAGGGATCTGTCCTTGCCCCTGATCTGATGAATGTTGTTATCAGTCAGTTGGATAAAACACAGAAAGTAAGCCCACCAAAATAGTTGAATGTTACAGACGTGAAAGGGAGTTTGGGAACAATTATAATTTTTAAATGATTTTGGCAGGCTGTGGAGCACTGATTTGATCACAGTAAGTTGTAATTTATTAGGGGCAGTGTTAAAACCTGTACTTCAAAACCAAAAGCCAAAGTACGGGTTAGGAAAGGATTAAACTGACAGGGGTTTTATACAAAAAAAGTTGTAGGATCTTATGTGACTGTAAGAAAGGTATGAGTCAATGGTGTGATGTATTTGTATTTTAGAAAGGAAGTTAGGGACCAAAAAAAAGGAACGTAATCTTTCTACTTTACATAACTTACACAAGTTGAAAAATACTCAGTGGGTTGTATTCAGTGTGGGCCAAATTTAAGAAAGATATTGACTAAATGGAATTGGTTACTAAGGGAAGGAAAGAAAAGGTAGGGCTGAATTTAAAGGATCCCCAAAACTATATTGTTTAAAAAACGGTTGAGGGAAAATGAGGATATTCAGCTATTCTTTTAGAGTTGCCCTACAGAAGAGGACAAGTAAACTTGTCTATTTTGCTCTGAAAATCAGAAATGGGATTAATGAGAGTTCATGGAAACAGATTTTGGCTCAATACAAGGAAAATTTTTCAAATAATTAGAGCAGTTCCATGACTATTTCACTAAATTGTGAGTTTCCTGTCACTGGAAATATTCAAGCCGAGGCCAGATGAGTGTCTGGGATTCTGAGGGCTTCTAGCATTGAATGAGAGCTTAGGGTAGGTGACCTTTAAGACCACTTTCAGCTCTCTTAGTCTGTGATTTAAGTAAGCATGAATGCCAAGGCCGCTTATGACATGCCAGAGCTACTTTTTCAACTCTTGGCTCTGATTCTGACCAGCTGTGTGACCTTCGGCTAAGAAATTAACCATTTTTTGTTCCAATTTCCTCAGCCATAAAATGAGGGATCTGGATTTAATGATACCTAAGTTCTCCGCAACTTCATAATTACAGCCTGTTGGAAAAGTAGAGTTGGAGCTGATACCTGCCATTTTTCTAAGTCAGCTTACACGGAGAAGACTTAACAAGCAAAGGCCTTTGTTGATTCTGGGGACCATTGGACTAAACTCTCAGTTGCTTGTTGGCAGGAGAGTGGACGATTGTGATCCTGGGATTTGTTCTCATGAGATCTGTGGCAGGAAGTTGATCAAATAACTGATAATCCGGTTTCTCTCAAACACCTGTACATTCTGGCTGAGTTCAGTGATGCCTTTGCAAAGAACTTAGAAGAAATGAAGGTCACATTACTATTGCAATACAGTTCTGTCTCTTACAAAGCACACCTTTGTTCTTCATTTCCTTAATGATCTGGCAGTTGCTGTTGAGCTTGGCTTACAATAACGAGAACCAATATCCATAAAACAACTTGCTATGTGGCAGATACTGTCCTAAAAGTTTTGTATAAATTAATTTACCTAATCAGTTTATAACCTGAAAATCTAACGATGAATCAGTAGGTTAGATCCTTTTTTCCCCTATGGTCAAGGAGTAGTTAAAATGCAGTTTAAATCTATCCTAATGGTAGAAAGTCCAGAATTCAGATCCCTGCCCTCATTCTTTCAGGCTTCATTGCTGGTGTTCAATTACTATAATTTCCTGTGTGGTTCATTTGATTACTAACCCTTTTCTTCTCTGCCTGTATGAAGGTGCTTCATCCACCGCTACTATATTCCAGCTCCCCATTTTCCTCTTGGACTTCTCTCTGACTCCCACATCATTGTCTCCACATTCCATTTCTTCAGTTATTTTTTCCAGAAGGTTTTGAAAACACAACTATAGTGGGAATGCTATAGTTTGCTTTGATAGAGTAATAGAAGGTAGGAGTAGGATTTCAAATACCTCCTTTGGTTGCTGAGGTTAGGGGGGGAAGAAATAAGTAAATTTATGCTTTTGGTAAAGACATGAATTTAAAACCTTATTCTGAGGTTCGCAGGTCTGGCAGTACTCACTCCATCCGAGTACCACATTTTCTTCCATGTCTTTGTTTCCTGAGGTTGGAAATGAAAACAGCTGTTAAAAATAAGAGCTCATGAGTCAATCTTGAATCTCAGTGTAGCAATTACAGTTTCCATCTCTGTTGGTAAAGTCCCTCCCAGTGTACCGAGCTCCATATCACAGCCCCCTTGTTGTCAATTTTATACCAAGACTTCAATTTGTGTTTTCCAAGCCTCAAAGATTAAACACTAAATCATTTGCCAAACCAGAAAAAATAACAAGGAAGAAATACATCAATTTAAAAACTTGATTCTCAGACGTGCTCTTTTTCTGATTTAGAGCTTGAGCAGAACTATATGTCAATATTAGAAATGTCAGTTACTGTCCCACATTTTTGAAGGTGGAACTTCTGGGCTTTGTGGTATCCTCACTGTGGAGAATTTTGCTTGAACTCTTTTTCATTTAAAAAAATTTTTTTTAAGTGTTTATTTTTAAGAGAGAGAGAGGTGGGTGGTGGTGGGAGAGGTGGAATGGGGATGGGGGGAGGGACAGCTAAAGAAGGGAGGGACAGTAGATCCAAAGTGGGCTCCACGCTGACAGTGGGGCTCAGACTCAGGAACCATGAGATCATGACCTTAGCCGAAGTTGCACACTTAACTGACTGAGCCACCCAGGCACCCCTGCTTGAAAATCTTATCAAGGCTAGCCTTGAATTGTATTTTCCCTTTTCCAAGTTCCTGAGGCTTATGACCTCGTAAATAAATCTCAATGTAGTCATCTACAGCCTATTAATTGATTGTCACCTTCTGGAGCACATCGATCCTTTTTAGTTCAGCTTCATCCCACTTAGCCACCATTCATTCCTTGACTGAGTAATCCCATTGTCTGAAGCTCCGAATGTCCCCAGTGAATCAGCTGCCTTGAACTGACCAATCTAATTTGCCCTATAAAGGCAGATCATATGCTGTTAGCAAGAGAGCTTCATGTTCTAGAGGAGAGGCTGGAGGCAAGAGACTTGGCCCTTTCAGTCACTTCATTTTGCCTTATTTCCCCTAAGATTTGATTTATTTACTGTTCCATTCTTTATTATTAGATTATTTATAAAATTTATTCCCCTGCAAAGATTTTTATAATTCTGTTATCACTGTATCCTCTAACAGATATTTTGTGCATTGAAAATTGCCTCAGTCGTTTGGGCTACTATAACAAAAATACTGTAAGTCCAAGATCAAAGCACCCGCAGATCCAGTGTTTGGAGAGAGAGCCAAAAGCGGGGGAAGAGCTCTCTTCTTATAAAGGCACTAATCCCATCATGATAAGGGCAGTAATCCCAACATACCTTTGTGACCTGATTACCTCACAAAGGCTCTAGCTGCAAATATCATACTGGGGATTAGGGTTTCAACCTATGACTTCTGGGGGACACAAACCATTCAGTCCCTCGCAGAATTTTTGCATTCGTGGTGTGATTTGTGGAATTCTGGGAAGGCTGTTGAGCCCCTGCTTCCTCGACTACACTTAAAATCCTGCATTAAACATTACCTCTCAGATATAACACCTTTTAAAATCTAATCTGTTTGGAAGGGCAAAACCATAAAACTAATATGTGAAGTAGTATAGCATAGTGCATTCTGACTGGGATCAGAATACCTGAGTTCACCCGCTTGCTAGCTGTATGACCTTAAGCAATTAATTAATCTTTCTGGGCTTTTGGAGCATCTGTATAGTCGACAGGATAATAGCACTCACCTCACAGGTTTTTTGGGTTTTGGTTTTTAAATTTTTTTTAGTCTTTATTTATTTTTGAGAGAGAGAGAGAGAGCACAAACAGGGGAGGGGCAGAGAGGGAGACACAGAATCTAATGCAGACTCCAGGCTCTGAGCTGTCAGCACAGAGCCCGACGCGGGGCTCGAACTCATGGACCGCGAGATCATGACCTGAGCCGAAGTCGGATGCTCAACCGACTGAGCCACCCAGGTGCCCTGTTACCTCACAGGTTTTTGTAAGGTTTCAGTGAAATGTGTAACATGTTTAGAAGAATAGTATCTTGCTATATAAAGTGTTAGAAACTGTCATCCTTTATTTGCATAAATCAACATATTTGACAGCAACTTGATAATAAGTCACAAAGAAATTGGAGTTTTGTTCAGGGAACTGGGAGTGGATACTGTGGATACCAGAGGCCCTGGTAAAGAATGGTCTGCCTTAGTGAGGTGCTACGGTTGGAGGCATAGAGCCACTAGGTGCCTAGGTGCCCAAGGGAAACATTTATAAGAGAGAAACAAATGGGGCTAGATCTGCTTCTAGTCCTAACCAGTATGCCCAGTAACTGATGGAATTAATCAGCTGCTATGGTGGTGAGCAAGCAAGGGGACACACATCTGCAGATGAACTTTGAATTCAGGATCTGCTTCATTTTTCTGTGTCTCGTAATTCTATCCCTCATAATATTCAGGTAACATTAGGTCTCTGAACCATGACACTCGAAGAACCATGGTAAACTGTAGAAGTATTTTTCTTTGCTAAGTGCCCTTGCCTCTTTCTTTTAGATTACATGAAGCAGACGACATTTGAAGCCCAAGCCTTTCTAGAAGCTGTGCAGTTCTTCCGGCAGGAGAAGGGACACTATGGCTCGTGGGAAATGATCACTGGGGATGAAGTCCAGGTAACATGGGCTCAGAATTTGGGGTTCTCTTCTCTGTGTGTAGGAGGTGAGGGTCAGGATAAATAACCACACACAAAAAGGTGGAAGATGTGGTTCCGAAGGCCATTTCTCTCATTGTCTAGATGCATTTGATCCACAGAGTATTGGGCACCGTCTGCAAACACCTCCAGACCAGGAGCAAAACAGGACAGTATAAAAACAGGGCAACCGCAACGAGGAGCTTCCATTATTTTCTAAAAAAAATTCGTTTTAATGTTTATTTATTTTTGACAGAGAGACAGAGCATGAGTGGGGGAGGGGCAGAGAGAGAGGGAGACACAGAATCCGAAGCAGGCTCCAGGCTCCGAGCTGTCAGCACAGAGCCCGAAGGGGCTCGAACCCATAGACCGCAAGATCATGACCTGAGCTGAAGTCGGACGCTCAACCGACTGAGCTACCCAGGCGCCCCTCCATTATTTTCTATTCTTTTCTTTACAAAGCATTATTCTTTCAAATGACCTCATGCTTCCAGACCACAATCCAACACGAGCCAGTGTGGCATAGTTCAAAGTGTGTGATGGGGGCTTAGGTCAACCTACTTGGATTAAATCTTGCCAACTTATTTAACCTCTTTTAGTCTCAAGTTACTTCTCTGAAAAAAGAGAGTAATGATAATGTTTGCCCTGCAGGGTACTGAGCATTAAGTGAGACGTTGTTGGAAAACTATTTGGCACACGCACTTGTCTTTATTTACTGAATGATTTATAAATGAAGTCAAAGAAATACATTTTAAAAGCATTAAGACAGTTTTCTATGCGTTTTACTTACCTCTTCTAGTTTTCTATCCTCTATAGTCTGATATAATTTTCCTATGACCTTGGTTAAATGCCAGTCATGGGCTAAGCATGTCCACTGGCTTGGTACCAGGGACGTTGTTACAAATCTCCAAAGAAACTGTGTCCATGAGGACACCAATCACACAGCTGATTCAGCCAGGAAGAGGAGAATGGGAACGGCGTTATTTAATTAGAGGCACACAGGGTCCAACAATGCTGTTCTTTAATTTCCCCTCATTTCCCTGAGTGCCTCTTTTGGGGGCCAGTGAAATTTGTTATTAGGAGACCGGATGAGGCCTTGCCTTCGTATGGTCATTAAACATCTGAAGCCGAAAACATTTGATCGTGATGATGGGGCTGTTCTTTATTGTTTAACCATATGACTTCTTCTTTCCCACCCACCCCTGCTTTGGTGGATTCTAAACTCATTTATTTCTTAGCTTGAGGCTTATTCCAGAACTTTGGCTAACTCTTGGTTTCTGATGTTTGGGGGAAGTATATCCATTCGTCAATCTGAGAGGACTAAGGACTAACCGTACTTATACCATAAAGAAAAATGAAAGCAAAAAGGGAGGCTGAAGCACTTGATGCTGATTGGCCTGCCAAATAAACCAACATATTTAGTAGATATACCAGTATTAAAATGCCTTTGTGTAATACTTTTTAATGTTCAAATCCTAACTCTGTGTGTTCATTTTATCGATCTCATGAGGTTATTAGTATTTCCAATTTTGTAAATGAGAAAACCAAGGGAGGTATATAGCAGTGAAGTAACTTGTCCAGTTTTATTCATTAAATAGCTATTGAGCCCCTCTCTGCCAGGCACCATGCTGGGGCTGGTGATCCAGAGATGGGCACGACAGGATGGTCCCTGCCCTGTGCAGCTGATAGTTTCATGCTCCCATGCTAAGTGGACAGATGGCAAAGGAAATGATGGCTTCCGATTCCTGGTCCAGTGAAAGATCAGCACCAACCATGGGGCTATACCAAGTTCAACATTTACTTAACTCCTCAAGTTTAGCTATGCTGTTTGCTTAATCTTTTCATTTAGAATCTCATGTCAGCTCACTTCTTTCTCGATGCCATTGAAAACAGGTACTTAATGAAACCTTTCTTTGGATTGAGTTGACTTTCTGTTTTTTTGCTTTGGGTTGATTTGTGCTAAGCGCTAGAAGGTGCAAGAGAAGCAAATGACTCATCCCTTGCCCTTGTGGTGAGGCAAGACATACCTAGAAACATCCCGAGAACGAGGCAGCCTTAGAAGTGTATGTGGGTAGACATGTGGGTCTGTACATATATGGACATCATAAAGCATTGGAAGCCAGCAGTGATAGGAAGGTGCTAATTTTGCAGTATAAAAAATACCATAAGTAGGAAAGCAGAACAACACAAAACAAAAACAGAGACGAGATCAGTAAAAGCTGGAATTATCAAGTGACCCAATAAGAAATTTTGCTCCCCCAGGAATCTGAATATCTATGGTGAAGTTAGACTCAGACAATGTGAGCGCCTGAAAGGCATTTCAAGGATTGTTTGTCCAAAACTCTCCAGTTGAAAGAATGTTCAGAGAGGTTGGCTGAAGTCACAGTGCCAGTCTGTGACAGAAAACCCATTTCGAGCCACATCAGGCTCTCCTTCAAGAAGCTGGAGAAAGGAAATGAATTCCAAAACCTTCCTGTCTGGGGCCTAGCGGGGGTCCGCCTCTCTGTAATCTCACATATGAAGCCAAAGCAGCATCTGTCCTCAGACTCACAGGAAAAAGAGGTCAAGGACCCAGAGGAGCTATGTAGTTAAAGAAAATGGCATGACGTAACTGAGTTTGAGAATATGACATCTTCTGTTTAAATTTTTTTAATGTTTATTTAGTTTTGAGAGAGAGAGAGCAGGGGAGAGGCAGAGAGAGGAGAGGGAAACATGGAATCTGAAGCAGGCTCCGGGCTCTGAGCTGTCAGCACAGAGCCCCACACGGGGCTCAAAGCCATGAACTACAAGATCATGACCTGAGCCGAAGTAGGATGCTGAACCAACTGAGCTTCCCAGGTGCCCCTGGCATCTTCTGTTTATTTTATTATTTTTTTTTAAATATGTCAAATTGGCTTCCATACTGACATCTTCTGTTTAAAGCACTGGGTTTATTTGCATTTTTTTCCTGTCTGCTAAGCACTTACTTGATCATCATTTTGTCGTCACCCCCCTCTAACCTCATGGCCTGGTATTCAGATGTTCAGCATTATTACATTATTATCTTCATAGTAATGACTCACACAGCAAGTCTGGTGGGCCCTCATGGCAGTGGTGATTTTTTAGGCAACTGCCGAGGCAAAGCAAATATCTTAGGATAACTTGCCTACAGACTATTAAGGTGAAAATATTTATATACTAGTAAAACCGTCAATATATATCCTACTTGTCTATAAAAAATGTATCAAATGAAGTCCTGAAGGAAAGAATTTTGCAAGATGTAAAGCATTTACAGTGATTTGGTATATTTATTATTTATTGTAGCAATATATTTATTTAATAAATATATCTTTATTATTTTGTAATTATTATTGTAAATTTAAATTTGCCTTTAAATTAACCAGATGAGCTGAGAAAATAGTTCATAGTTCCCACAGAACAGGTGGTTTCAAGACAAGAAAACTGTCCACGTTTTAGGCCTTCTCCATGCATTTCAGGGTTGTCTTTTGTCTAATGACCTCAAACATGCCCCTTTAAATGGATTCTTTCACCCATGGCCTCTCAGCAACACAAAAGGCACAAGGCCGACAGCCTGGTCAGACTATCAGGCCAGTCTCAGGAAGGAGGGCGGTCTCTCTGGATCTCACACCTTCCCCACATATGGAAGGTAACACATGGTGTGGTTGATTTTGAACAACCTAATAGCATGTTTGATTTCTTATATGTGTGACGGAATTTTAAAATCTGTATATCCTAGAAGTTAAATTTACACACAGACACACACACACACACACACACACACACACACCATTTTTTTTTTTTAAGCAAAAGTGGTATTTTTAGGGCCCTTATGGTGAGACCCAGTGGATCCTGTTCTGAAGAGAGAGGTTGAGGAACCCCTTCATTAGCACAGTTTATTTATTAAAGTAGCTACTTTCCCTAGAACAGCCCCAGAATTTTGGACCCTGCTCATGGAGAGCTGACCCAGGTAGGGAATCTCAGAGAAGGCCCTGGGAAGCTGAGAGGCAGCACAAGGATGGAGGGTGGGGCTGAAGGTTAGGGGAAGAGGGTGACTCGGTGTTGGGATGGACACAGTTGGGCCCCGGCACTCTGAGGCTCTGCCTTGCCCTGTGACTTGTCAAGCCCCCCACCCCTGCAAACCACTCCTATTCTCCTCCTTCCCCCCCGCCAGACATATTTCCTTTTCAATTCCCTAAACTATAAAATAGAACTGAATGTCTTGGAATATTATATGGGAAAGACTAAAAGAAAACTATAAACCTACTCAAATAGATGATTTTTTTCCCTTTGGCCTTTGTAACATTTTGATCTTTTCAAACCCCTCTCATGCTTATGTTCAGACTCAAACCAGTCTCTGCAGAAGGGTGAAGCAGGCAATTATTATGACCCTGAATGTAACACTTTCAACTAAGATAATATTTCCCATTGTTTTTAAGTTCTGGCTTTGGTCTCTTTATTTTCTTAGCTCCTTCTCCCTATGCTACATTTTCATCACCCTTTGGAAGATGTGTTCCAACTAAGGACTTACTCCATTGTGCAGGATGGTGGGGGGAGGGTCAATGGATTATTAACTACCTACTTGAATCTAATTGTTGGATCTCCTCAACTCCATGGAGCTTGCACACGTCAAGTTCCTTGTAAATTCCTCAAAAATTCTAGTTCACCTCGTGACTGCTCCCAAAGAATGACTAAGAAAGAAAAAATCTCCACCGATGAATCACAAGAACTAGCAGAAATCCTGTCTCCATTATAATCTTTGTCATACCATGAAGTTCAGTATTCCAGGTGACAGGAGGCCCACTCCCTGCACTGACCTGAGCAGACTTCTCTCCTAGGAACCCACAGGCACAGGGGGACTGGACGGCTCATCCACCTCCCACCCTGGGAGTGTTCCTGTTCAGTTCAGCTAAGTGTTACACCCTGCTGTAACAGAGCCCTTGGTGGAAGGCAAAATCTAGTGAGCTCATAAGTATTTCCACTAGCACGAGGCTGACCAATGACCTCAGAAAAAATTGTCCATAATTCCCAAAGCCTAATTTGAATTTTTATGAGAAGGAGGTCAATTATTTTGCATGAACATTATTTTAAATTCATAGAACAGATGTCAAATGATTCTCTACTTTTCTACCATTCTCAAAATTACTTTTTCCCTTGTAAATCTTTTTATAGCCTGATATTGAAAACTAAGCTGTGAGCCCCAAAAGATTCATAGTGAAACTGAATCTGAACAAATCTGCTCCATGCAGGGGAAGGTGGGTAGTTAAAGAAGGTAGTTAAAGAAGGAGCATTGTAATACATTGACACAGAGAACACTGCTCAGATTCAAAAAAATTTTTTCATTGGGCCAAGCAACATTTTAGGAGTGACTTGGAAACAATTTTAACATTCTGAAAACTTCAGATACCCTTCCCCATATTCTGTTCATCCCACAAGCATCCAGTTGCCCCAACTGTGTGTTACCCCCATCTTTTTCTAAACTTTATAGAGGATGGAGGTGGGGTTCAGAGAACAGCAGGGACAAAGAACATGAAGACACACAGATTCCAAGGGAGCTTGAGGAGGATGATGGTCACAGGGGACACAAGCCAGGACTCAAGCCACCAAAACAAAGCCTGACCCCTTTCACAATGTTGCTAAGGGTGCCCTTATCCATAGTGAAATTTTGGGTTTTATCCTAAATGCACTAGATTCTTTTGGTTTGAATCTGAGAAGTTTGAATCCGAGGAATTTGTCCTTCCCGATGAGGAGCCGTCAGCAGACATTACTGTTCCTTGCAGATGTTTAAGAACATTTATCCTCGAAGATTGTCTTAGTTGAGATTTCTGTAGGCTCAAAACCAGAGTTAAACTATCAGCCTAGCTGAGTTTATTTTTTTTATTTAATTTTATTTTTTTAATTTACATCTAAGTTAGTTAACATATAGTGCAACAATGATTTCAGGAGTAGATTCCTTAATGCCTCTTACCCATTTAACCCCCCCCCCCCCCCAGTAACCCTTTGCTCTCCATATTTAAGAGTTTCTCTCTTTTTTTTTTAATTTTTAATGTTTATTTATTTTTGAGAGACAGAGAGACAGAGCACGAGTCAGGGAGGAGCAGAAGTAGAGGGAGACACAGAATCGGAAGCAGGCTTCAGGCTCTGAGCTGTCAGCACAGAGCCTGACGCAGGGCTCGAACTCACGAACTGCAAGATCATGACCTGAGCCGAAGCCAGATGCTCAATCGACTGAGCCACCCAGGGGCCCCAATATTTAAGAGTCTCTTATGTTTTGTCCCCCTCCCTGTTTTTATATTATTTTTTTCTTTCCTTCCCTTGTGTTCATCTGTTCTGTGTCTTAAAATCTTCATATGAGTGAAGTCATATGATATTTGTCTTTCTCTGACTGACTAATTTTGCTTATTAATACCCTCTGGTTCCATACACATAGTTGCAAATGGCAAGATTTCATTCTTTTTGATTGCTGAGTAATACTCCATTGTGTGTGTGTGTATATATATATACACCACATCTTCTTTATCCATTCATCCATCGATGGACACTTGGGCTCTTTCCATACTTTGGCTATTGTTGATAGTCTACCTGAGTTTATATAGCCCAGGACAATCTTATGTTGGATAGGGACGACCAATGATGACAACTTCAGTTGGCCTGATGCTCAGATTCAGCAATCACCAACTAACAGACTCCGCGGCTGTCTTCCTCTCCACAGATCCTAAGTAACCTGGTGATGGAGGAGCTCCTGCCAACCCTTCAGACAGACCTTTTGCCCAAAATGAAGGGGAAGAAGAATGACAGAAAGAGGGCCTGGCTTGGTGTAAGTGATCATTTTGCTATGCGACTGTGCTACTCGAATTCCCTTCTTTTTGGGGGGGGGCAGGGTTTGTTTTTTTTTTTAATCATTTCTTTGCTGTGTAGAGAACTGCCTACCTTGAGTCTGCTCAGTCTCACTTACATGAGGACTGATCCAAACAGACTCAAACTTTGAAAGAACAATTAGAGTGCACATGCAGGTTTGTTTATGTTATGATAATCTGTGATTAACCGCCCCCCCCCCCCCACTTGACTCCAGCAGTCGCTTGCACGTGACCGAGCCCAGATTTATGTGCTGTTCTCTGTTGCAGCTCCTTGAGGAGGCCTACAAACTGGTTCGGCATCAGGTTTCAGAAGGATTAAGTGCCTTGAAGGAGGAATGCAGAACTCTGACGAAGAACCTAGAAGGAACCATCCGTTCAGACATGGATCAGATCGTGAACTCAAAGAACTTCTTAATTGGAAAGATCAAAGGTCAGTGGAGATCATCCATGCTCCTGTGTGCTAAATAAGCTGTGTGTGTAGGGTTCCACCGTGTCGTCAGAATACATGATTTCAGAGGAAAACTAAATTGAGGGAATTGGGAAGAGGTGCTAACAGGTGTAATAGGAGTATGCTAGCGGTGCTAGTGAGGGCCTGGCCCTTCCCAAGGAAACTTCAGGGACACAAGGTGGAGGAAAGTTTGCTTCTTGCCCGGGGTGGTGCCTGTATATTCTGATACTGCCCACACCTCCCTGCTGTAGCACTTCTTCTTTGTTTTTTTTTAATTTGTTCATTTATTTTTGAGAGAGACAGAGACAGAGAGCACATGTGCGTGCATGTGCGAGAGAGTGGGGGAGGGGCAGAGCGAGAGGAAGACAGAGGATCTGAAGCCGGCTCTGCGCTGAGAACAGAAAGCCCTATGTGGGGCTCAAACTCACAAATGTGGGATCATGACCTGAGCTAAAGCTGGACGCTTAACTGGACGCTTAAGTGAGCCACCCAGGTGCCCCTGTAGCACTTCTTACACTGATTGTAATGGCTTCTACCTCTGCCCTTCTCTGCTGTAAGCTAAGAACAGGGCCATGTGATCCCTGGTTTACTCAGGCACACCCAGGGGCTAGTACCATGCCTGGGATATGCAGACTCTCAGCAAATACTTGAATGGATGAATAAATGGATTTTCCCTCAACAAGAAAAAACAGTTGACTTAGATAAATCAAGATTCTAGTCACGAGTGCAACATTGGCCAGTCATGTGTCCTTGGGAAGGTCACTTGACTTCCATGTGCCTTAGTGTCCTCCTCTGTAATCAGGAGTGCCCACAAGAGTGGGGTCTGCAAACTGTGGCCCTTGGCCCAAATCGAGCCCACCATCTATTTTTGTAAATAACATTTCATCAGAACACAGCCATGCCCATTCATGTATGTGTTGTCTATGGCTGCTTTCATACTACTAGGGCAGAGCTGAGTAGTTGGAACGGAGACTTTCTGGGCTGCAAAGTCTCCAATGTTCTCTACCTGGCCATTAAGAGAAAAATATTTGCCTGTGCCCTCACAAGAAGCCTGAAATGGCCTCTAAGGAATTCTACAGGGCAAAATGCTGAGGTTCTCCGTTCCTACATCTCCAGAAGTGCGCCACACCCAATGTCATTTGACAGAAGCGTGCATGCAAATCTGTGATTATTTATCAGCAGTTTTCTTATATTGTTAGTTTTCAGATTATTCATTCACTTGCCCATTTACTTACTCATTCATTAAAAACATACTAAGTGCTTTCTGAGCAAGGTGCTAGAGCTTTATCAGTGAACAGGGGACCCAGCTCCTGCTTTCAAGACACTTAGAATCTAATAGGGACATTATCCTCTGCACTTCAGGCCCTGTTCCCACTGCAGCCCAGCTCACCTCAGCACCCTCCCAGCTGATTCTTCTGAGAGAGTAGAATGGTGGAGGCATAACTACAGCAAAGATGTGCGTGTCTGTTCATGCGCTGCCTTCCCAGGCAGATATAAATTCACAGCGTTTTGTATGTATTATTATCCACATCTCTCATTCCTCCCTTAGCACAACTGATCTAGAATAGACTGTGTATCGAAGTACCGTATTCAACCTAAAACTGCCAGCACCCAACTCCTGAGTCCATATTCCTGGCAGCTGGGCTGAGCTGGACCTAACCATGGTGATTCTCATGGCCCAAATTAAACCAACCTCTCCCTTTCACTCTTGCCTGGTCTCTGTGGCTCCAGTATAACCCACATAAGATGGAAAAACATTCTGTTCTAGACTAGTCTTTGTTTCCTAAAAGATACCTTGAAAGGAAGTCACGATCAAGTCTTTTTAAAAGGCAGTATAAGAAACACATTTTGACCAGGCCTCTGGTTCTCTGCCATTAAAATAGTGAGTAGAGTTGAGCCTTGAACAACAGGTGTTTGAACTGCACAGATCCACTTATAGTACAGTACAGTACTGTAAATATATTTCCCTTTCCTAATGATTTTCTTAATAACATTTTGTTTTCTCTGGCTCCGTTTATTGCAAGAATACAGTATGTAATACAGATGACATAGAAAGTATGTGTTCGTTGACTGTGTATGTTATAGGTGAGACTTCCAGTCAGCAGTAGGCTCTTAGGAGTTGAGTTTTGGAGGAGTCGAAAGTTATACACAGATTTTCAACTATACAGGGGGGTCAGCGCCCCTAAGCTTTGCATTGTTCAGGGGCTGACTGTATACCTCAGCCTGTGTCAATAAAGGGCTTTGTATTTCGAGAAAACTTTGGGAGTATTAAGTCCTGTTCTTCCCATTTCCTCCCACATGATTCTTGAGAGTAAAACAACCAATCTTTCATTCTGCCCCACAATTATTTACTCACTCAATAAGCATGTATTCTGGGCACCTGGGTGGCTCAGTCGGTTAAGCATCCTACTTTGGCTCAGGTCATGATCTCATGGTTCATGGGTTCGAGCCCCGTGTCAGACTCTGTGCCGACAGCTCAGAGTCTGGAGCCTGCTTCCGATTCTGTGTCTCCTTCTCCCTCTGCTCCTCCCTTACTCACAGTCTCTCTCTGTCTCTCTCTCTCTCTCAAAAATAAAGATTAAAAATTAAAAAAAAATAAGCATGTATTCTGCTCCTACTGAATACAAAGGCTATGAGGATATAAAGAAGACAATGCAATTTTACAAAAGGAGGAGGCATGTTACAGATACTGAAACAGCAGGAAAAAAGGTGGTAGATGCCACAAGAGCAGCAGGAACAGAGGGCACAGTGGTTCATAAACAGCAACCATTTCAACTTCAAAACCCATGTGGGCCTCTCATAACAACAGTGCTGTTTTAGTGTGGGTTGATTGGAAAAAAGGATGATGCCAACAGGTGTGATGAGGGCTAACAGTGAGTGAGGGTTTCCAGAGCTCCACACACGCTTCGAAGCATTTTGAACAGAGTAAACTCAGAAGTAATTACTCTTATGATCTCCACCTACCAGATGAGACAACTGAGCCAGAGATTAGGTAACTTGCCCCAGATAACAAAACAGAGTCAGGCTTCAAACCCCTCAAACTCTAGCACTTTTTGCCTTAATCTCTCCGCTCAGTGGCTTCTCCACAGCTGCCCTAACTTCTGGATGGTTTATGAATCATTGTGTCACCGGACAGTATTCATTACAACAGCACCTCTACGTCCTTGAAAATCAGCAGAGCATATCCGTGTGGGATGTAAAATTTATTCCAATCCCTAAGGAAACACTGGCAGGCAGACCACAGTTCAGGAGCTGTGTGGTGGTTCCAGGGCTCTAGGCTGTCCGAGTGGGTGAAGTTTATACTGGGTCTGGAAGTGAGTGGGATGTTCACAAGCAGAG
This sequence comes from Prionailurus bengalensis, assembly GCF_016509475.1. Lineage (NCBI taxonomy): Eukaryota > Metazoa > Chordata > Mammalia > Carnivora > Felidae > Prionailurus > Prionailurus bengalensis. Next base: position 23,336,642 of record NC_057360.1, read on the forward strand.
GTGGAGGAAAGAAGGTGAAAGGTACACTGAATAAAGGCGCAGGGAGGGGGCTAGAGCCCATGGCGGCGCAGGCATCAGTGGGAATCAGGCAGAGAGGAACAGGTTTCTCCACGGCCCCTCCCTGTGCCCATTTCCTCCCCACTCAGTGGGTGAAACCGGCCAGCTACCCCTAAATCTCTTCTGCATACTGCCTGTGTTCGTGATTATTCTGAAATTTCAATTAGATGCTTTTCAAACAGTTCTTCTCTCAAACTTAGTTGATAAATCATTCACTTATTCTCCTGACACACAGTTTTGCATTTTGGTATCAAGCAAGTCATCTGTAGAAGTCATAAATTGTTTCATATTTAAATCAGATAATCAAAAGGTTTTTTTTTCTCCTAGCAGTTCTAAGACTCGTTAATATTTTATATACCAAATATTTGAATACTCTGGTTTCTCTTCAGATCGTATAAATCTTTCGCCTTATATACCAAATATTTGTGAATCATTCATAATACTAATAGTACTGGTCGTCTCAGATTCTTAGAAGAGGCAGTCTGATCCCCCATTACTGTGAAATATTTCTGCAGATTGAAATAATTTGGCCGTTCATCTCACTGTAAGCAAGTTATTGCCAATAAAACATTAAGAAATACCCTCGAAGTGTAGTCCCAAATGTGCAAATTATGGTGTGACCTTCATCAAGCCATCTGGCACCTCCCGGCCTCTGACTGTCCACCTATAAGATGGAAGGATTGGACACCCATATGCACTTACACTTCCCTACTTAGTTCTGAGATACTACATGACAAGGCTATGAGACTTACCAGCGCCACAAAGCTAGCCTTCCAGTTTATAGAACGAACTCAGGCCATTTCCAGCTCAGGCTTCCTTCACGAGTTCACTGCTCTTAAACCTGGCTAATCTTGGCAGTCACCTTAGGACTTTAAAAAAATGCAGCTTTGGGGGGCACCTGGGTGGCTCAGTCGGTTGAGCATCCGACTTCAGCCAAGGTCATGATCTCGCGGTTCGCGGGTTCGGGCCCTGCATGGGGCTCTGTGCTGACAGCTCGGAGCCTGGAGCCTGCTTTGGATTCTGTCTCCCTCTCTGTCTGCCTCTCCCGTGCTCACACACTGTCTCCCTTTCTCTCTCTTAAAAATGAAAATAAGCACAATGAATCACGGGAATCTTCCCCCAAAACCAAGAGCACACTGTACTCACTGTATGTTAGCCAATTTGACAATAAATTATATTTAAAAAAAGAAAATAAAGTTAAAAGAATTTTTAATTAAAAATAAATAAATAAATGAGTAAATGGAGCTTTGCATGTCCCATTCAGACTTTCTAAATGAGCATCTTTACTGAGTCTGGGAAGTGTGGTTACATTTATTTCCTCCCTCTTTATAATTTTTTGCACTCTCTATATTTTTGTCTCTGCACATGTTTTCCTTGATTATCAGGGGAAGAAAATAGCCTTTTAACAAAAATTGGGGGATGAGAGGTAGGTGGCATTTGTTTTTAATGCAATTTGTTTCTGTTTGCCCAAGAAAAGACTGTACTTGATTTTTAAAAAGTCTCTTGAGGAGGGGGAGGGGAATTGAATTATATGAGCTGATTAACTCTTAGAGAAATTAATTAAAACTTAATAAATTGTTATATACAAGCATTGAATCATTATGTTGTACAACTGAAACTAGCATAGTGTTAGATGTCAGTTATACCTCAATTAAAAGAACTTAGTAAACTGTGTTTCTTAGAAGACAAGCTATGCACATATAATGATGATTGATAGTAAACAGGAGGGTCACCAGCATTTTCTTTTTTGTGTTAGGCATTGCATGTTTACAGGCACCATGCAGAAAAATGCATTTCATCCCAGGGTAGGGGAAAGCTTGGGGAGAGGAGGGACTGTTTATTTCAATTCTGAAAGCATCTAATGGCTTTCCATTCTGGTGATGCTGGCACAGGACTCCCTGTGCTGGTCTGTCTTGCCCATTTGAACTTGCTTTGGCTGTTAAATGGCTCTGTGGGCACTGCCCAGCCGTGGCCTGGCTCCAGTGACTCTGAACTCAACTTTGCCTATAACAAGTGATGGTTTTCTGGCTGTTTCCTATCTCAGCAATGGTGGCCGAGCCAGCAGAGAGAAGCTGTGCGGAGAGTGTTCAACCATTCTTGGCGTCCATCCTGGAGGAGCTCATGGGGCCAGTGAGCTCAGGATTCAGTGAAGTACGCTCACTCTTTGAAAAAGAAGTGGATGAACTTACCCAGAACTTTCAGACCACCAAAGACAACGCCCAGCTAAAAGAGGTAGATATGAAGCCAAGGAATTCAGTGTGAATGGTCTGCATGGGGCTGCCTTTTCCTTGGTGCTCTATCTGCATTCATGCTTTCTTTCCTTTCTTCCTTCTTTCCCTCTCCTTCCTTTCCTTCTCTCATTCATCTAGTTCTTCCATTCCTCCAGCCCCCCCATCCATCAGTCCATTCACCTGATTTCCTTTATCAATGGTTTTCAAGTTGCAAGAATAATAATATGCTTGCACAAGTGAAGCAATATGCTCATATATATGAGCATAATTGATCACCCATACCCACCCCAACACCTACACCACCTCGACTCCTGACTCCCTGAATTAACTGATATAAATAGCTTAGAATGTGTTTTCACATAATTTTTTCTTGTTCATACAAATATAGAAGCATATACCGTCATTTATATAAAGTTTTTTTGTTGATTTGTTTCCAATAATAAGACTCATGATAAAAACAATGTTTCTCAAAGTGTGGTCCCTGGACCAGCAGCGTCATTATCACCTGGCTGTTAAAAACACAAATTCTCAGCCCCCACCAACTCTGTACTGAATCAGAAACTTGGGCAGAGGGAGGTAGGGCCCAGCAGTCTGGTTTACAAGGGCCCCCCAAGGATATGATGTACCCTGAAGTTCAAGAATCACTGACAGACATAACGTGGCAACTTGGTTTTACTCTTGACACATCGCTACGAGTCAGTGGATAAAACCAGATACCTCTCTTTTTTCCCCCCTTATATCTTTATGCATACATATGCATGTAATTATACAGAAACAAGATAAATTTTATGAATATTTTGAATTTTCTTTTTCCAGCCTTTTTTAAACCTTGCCTTTACTCTCCCTCATACCCTGGCACCACCCACCTCCCTACAAGTCACTAGTGTTAACATCTTAGCATATGCCATTCTGTCCTTTTCCCCATGTTTCTATAGCATATAAAACATACACATTTACAGGCTGTTTTTTCAGATTGTTCATTAGAAAAATGGGATCGTATTACAGATCCGACTCTGTTTATCAGTGTTCTCATTCAAACATACCTCATGAAACTGTCTTCAAGTTAGCCGTTCTAGCTCTAAATCATTCTTTTAATGGCTACATAATATTTCACGTATGAATGTACCATGATTTATTCAACTATCCAAATGTTGCTGGCATCATGGACAAAGCTGCAATAAATAACCTTGTTACATATATTATGCTCTGATGCTTTCATGCCTGTGGGATAGATTCCTAAAGCAGGATTGCTAGGTTGAAAGGTAGGTTTATTTCTCCTGTTAACAGATGTTGCCATTTGCATTTCAAAAAAAAAAGGGATTTAAATTTTACGTTTCCACCAATTGGGTATGGCAGAGGACTTTCTCCCATATGCCCATCAGCAATAGGTATTACCACTTGTTTAAACTTTGGTGGGTCTGATAGAAGCCAAGCAGTAACCCATTTTCCCTCTCCTGCCTGCTTAATTGTTATTTCTTAAAAATAAATACAGTACATATCATGTGAGGAGGGACAAGTTTGACCCCACGTGTGTGCTCATTCACTCCACTTCAGTGAGGCTCTCACAGCTCACTTCTCAACAAGAGTAACGTTTTCTTTTTAAAAACACACAAAAAAATGGGCCCTTTAACAATTACTATTTAGAGGCACCTAGAAGTCTAGATTTGTCTCTTTTCTGTGACTTGAAAATCAGAAAGCACATCCGATATTACTCACAGTTACTCAGTATTACTCCCCACTTCTCCCTGAGCATACATTTTCAATACCTTTCTATCTTCTCTTTCTCCACCCACCATCCTGCTTATTCTTGAAATCCAGTATTCAATTTTAAAAATTAGTTTAAAATAAGCTTGGAAAATAGGATGCTTTATCTTGACAACAGTCGCGGTGTAAGAGCATGTTGGTAAAACCTGACGTCTCTAGCAGAGGCGGTCCGTCGCTGCCCTCATGCTGGAAGCCCTGTGGCCTCGCTGACCAAGTCACTGCTCATGCAAGCCAGAAGGGGAGGGATCCCAGTTTCTAAACTGGATGCCTCTCCTAGGCCAGGCCTGTTCCTACCACCCACCTCCTTACCCACTGGCACCATAGAGAACCTACGGCAGAGGGAATCTCTGTGGGCACTGACAGAACCTCCGAGAACTGGGGAGATTCTGGCTTCATTCCCAGAGTCCCAGGTGCGAGGACATCCCGACCTTTCTGAGGTTTTGTAAGTTCATGGCACTCATTAAAGAAGGCCTGGGAGGCTTGTGGGCCCAGCAGCAATTCCAGGTGCCAGGGAGCCTGCCCGCCTAGTTCTCGTGTTCTGGAGGTGGGAGCCTGGAGTCCATCAAGAGCTAAGATTGGAGCCCCCCAAATGCTTCCCTGGGTCCTTCCATCCTCCAGCCGGGTCCTCTATTAGTCCCTGCCCTAGCAATAGAACTGCCCCAGGGACCCCTGAAGGAGGGAAGCAAGACAATTGAAATGTCATTGATATAGCGACCTAAGAAGCGATTCACTCTAATAATATACATCTGATTGTTTAGACTTTATGTAATATGTAATATGCATGCAACATTGCTCCTGACTCTGAAGGTATTTAACTTTTCCCTTCACCAAAATGCAGCATCTAGACCGGCTTATGAATCTTCCACTGGATTCTGTGAAGATGGAACCTTGTTATATTAAAGTCAACCTGCTCCAGGAACGCCTGCAGGATCTCAAGAGCCGCTTCAGATTCCCCCACGTCGATCTGGTGGTCCAGAGGACCCAGAACTACATGCAAGAGGTGGGAGCACCAGGGGCCTCCGTGGGGGGTGGGGATGGAGACAGCAGAGAAACTGGGGCTGGCTGGTGAGATTGGTGTGCTAGTGTCGTCCTGGGCCATGAGGTCCATTTCTCCGCGATTTCTTCATCATGTGGCGTGAGGATGTACTTTGTCCTCCCCGCTGGCTTCATCTTTCTTCCATGTGGATGAGCATCAGAAAGAAAGAAAGAAAAAAAAACATTTCAGGGAAATAAAGTAGCATTAACTGATAATTACTTGATTTGTCAAACCAGTGCTTTTAAACTTGACTGCACATTTGAATCATCTGGAGAGCTTTTGAGAAGTCCTGATGTCTAGACCCCACTCCCGGTGGTTTCCCCTACTCCTATGCCCACTGCTTCTAATATGCAGCCAGAATGGAGAACTATTGGATTAAATTAATTCCCTAACCTGGTTAAGAGTAAATCAATGAATAAATCAATCAAGCGTGGCTTCCTATTTGGATTTCTTGGATCTACTTGATAGAGCTACCTTTTTTCCCCCATAAGGAACCTTTTCTCCAGGAACAACTATAAATTCTTTTCATACCCTACTGCTTTCTAAATGAAGAAAGGGTGTGATCACTGAAGCCATAAAAGACCAATTCTACTTCAGAGGTGTTCTGGGGGAACTCCCTAGGGGGCTGGACAGTGTGCCAGACCCCACTTCAGAGACAGATGCTTAGATAAGTCACTAACAGTGTTTGAGAGTGCTATAACAAAGGTATGTGTTCATGCTTTGAGATCACAGGCTTGGGGAAGAAAGGAGCATTTTTGTCCTTAAAAGTTACAGGATGGATTAAGTGATACACCGTATTATCTCACCTCTGAGTTGTGAAGGATTAAAAATGGACCAGGAACAAAACTGGGCAACAGTTTAACAGAAGCCCCTTTGGTGATGCTGAACCCAGTGAAGCTGATACAGGCACATGTGCGGAGAATAAGAAATCTCAATCGCTTCCGTTTCCTGACCCTTGAGCACATCAGCCATTCTCCCCACCAAGCCCTGGCCCTGCCTCCCTTCCAGCCCGTCAGAGAAAGGCAGAGAAGTGAGGTGGTAGGCTGGAAGTGGAGAGAGGTGTGCTGGTGTGGTTTGCATCCACCGAAGAGTGGAAGTGCAGGATTAAAGCAGCCAAAAAATCACTGGAGAAGCTTCCCACCTCACTTCGTCAAGGCCTGGCTGCAGGTACAGAGACTGGAGAAAGGGGTTGACCACAGGGGAGGATGGTATTCTCAATCCCATGGCCTCCATAGGTTTTCTAGCTCAGAGAATAAGAAGAGAGGAGGGGAAAAAATACACGTATACATGCCAACACGCGAGTGTGAGTGTGTGCTTATTTCTTAGACTCTTACTGATCCCCCTGTGGCCAGGTGCCTATTTATTTCACAGCCCAGGTGGAGGGCGTGAGGATCTGTTCTTCTGGGTGGCCCCAGAGTAGTGCCTGAGGGGACTGTGATGGTCATCCCCTCCCTGCTCCAGGGCAGAGACCCTGGCCTCTGACCAGGTGTCGTTCTGTGTCGCTTTTGGTTTCTAGTTAATGGAGAATGCAGTATTCACTTTCGAGCAATTGCTTTCCCCACACCTCCAAGGAGAGGCATCCAGAACTGCGGTCGCCATTGAGAAGGTTAAGCTCCGAGTCTTAAAGGTAAAACCATTCTCTCATTTGTGGGAAGCATAAAACAAGAGCGTGACCCCTGCTTTTGTTAAGTGGAAAATACCAAGTTCTCTTTCACACTCCCTGTTTGTAATCCAGCCCCTTTGCCCCCTTGAGGTAGCAATGGCTACCAGGCATCCGGTACACCCCCCCCCCCCCCCGGCATAACTTTCATGCCTGTTCTGGCATCTAGTGGCAGCTTTAGGGACCACAGGTCCTCAGTATCATTGTCCATCAGCTAGAAGTGACCTGTTCCCAGCTTACATTCATAGCAGTTGCACTTGATATTTATTGCCTGTCCACTGTAAGCAAAAAATTGTGGTAGGTATTACCTGTGATAGCCAATACACAGCCTCCTTCAAAGAGCTTACGATATAGTAAAACCCATTTAAATTGGCCAACAGTTTTTAGAAAAATCGAAACCTCCTGGCAAAGGAAGTACTCAAAAAAAAAAAAAAAGATGCCCACCATGTGAAATTGTTTTTATTGTGCTTACTGCTTAAGTATATATCAAAATGGTTTTTAATAATAACAGCTTACACTGGTGTATTTTTAAAGCTTTTTTTGTTTTTAACCTATCCTGTTTTGTTCGATTCTCACATGGACTTGTGATATGATTAGAATATGTCTCCATTGTAAAGATGAGGAAAGTGACCCACTAAGAGCTAGCGTGACTTACTTAAGCTCAACAGGCTAGTCAATGGTAAACCTAGAGCTCAAACTATTCTTAAACTTTGCCCACTAGTTTCTTACTACCTATTCCCTTAAACAGTGCCTTGAAGCAGAAGATAAAAGTCCCACAGAGCCTAGAAGGTGGTCCCTGAATTTTAGACCCAATCTTAATACCTCACAGAAAGTAGGAAACTCTGGCAACCAAATCACTGAGCAATAAAATAAATAAATAAAGCAAATTAAAAAAGCAAATAAAAAAGCAATTTTTATTATGATAACACAAATAATAATGAGCTTTCAATTGGAAAGAAAAGATAGAATCAATGTCAATAACACGTCCAGTGTTAGGACACTTTATACCTTTCAGGACAGTCCATTCCTTCTCTGGACACCTTTAACCGCAAGAACATACTACCTGATGTGAAGCCAAAGTTCTCACCATTGTTGATTCTAGTTCTGTCCTCCCTGTCCATGTCCCTCAACATAGTAGCCTTTGGTTGTTTTCAAAGCTCAGAGAATAAGAAGAGAGGAGGGGAGCTATAATTTCACCCAAAGTTATTATTTCTGGTATGAATGCCTTCATGTCTTTAACCATTCTACTCACATGCCTGTGACTATGTTCCGGTTTGTCTGTGTTCCCCTTAAAGTATCATCTAAAACCAAACTGTGGTCCCTAGGCTTGACTATTCCGTGCAGAACAGTGAATGATCATCTTTCTTGGTCTAGATACTAAACTTCTTTGGTTAACATGCCACAGTGTTAAGGTTGCAATGATCCAGACTCTGTCTTCCCTTGTGGAAACCATTACAACCCACTAATCCTGCTTTTAGGATATAGAGTGAAAGAAGTAGATGACTGTGGCTCCTATGGAGCCACCCAGGACAGGGGTGATGACATACAAACTCACTCCCCAGTTCTGTCCCCAACTTCTTTATAATGCAGAAGTTATTGTTTTGGTCTTGCCTCAGTTTCCCTATCTGTAAGAGGGGAGGATAAGATGGGTCACTAATAGTCGTACCCTCCACCCAGGGTTGAGAGAATTGCATGATAAGATCTCTGAGACCTTAGAAACACCACAAGTGTCCTCAGAAATTAGGGGAAAAACAGAGACAAGTGAGTGACTGAGTTTTTGTTTAAGCAAAAGTTAACAGATTGCAATGTTGCTATTTAGCATATGTTTCTATCTCTGTATTGACAGCAATATGATTATGACAGCAGCACCATCAGGAAGAGGATATTTCAAGAGGCACTGGTTCAAATCACACTTCCCACCGTGCAGAAGGCACTGGCATCCACATGCAAACCAGTAAGGAGATGAGTTACTCCAGAGAGCATACTTTTATTGCTATTAAGTTCAAGCAAGTCCTTTTGCTATGATGTGCTTACAAACAGTAGACTAGACCCGAGAGGGGTCAGCAAATTTTTCTATAAGTTGTCAGATAGTAAATATTTTAGGATTCATGGATCATAGTGTTTTGTTGCAACTACTCAGCTCTGCTAAGTGCAAAAGCAGACATAGGCAATACATTGACAATGGGTGCTTCTGTGTTCCAATAAAACTTTATTTGCAAAAACAAGCAGTCATCAGATTTGCTGACCCCTGACCTAGACAAAATCTCAAAGGTAATGATCTGACTCTGAGCCAAATTAAGGCTTGCCATAGAACACCTGAGGACACCAGGCGTTCTTCATCATAGTATGACTCTTGGGAACCACATGTCCTCTGAAACTTGACCGCTAAATCCCGAAAAAGACCTTAAGAAACATGATTACAGAAGGGTATTTTTTTCCTTTAAATCCAGTAATGTTTGTTTGGTGAAATCAATGAAACTGAAACCACTTAAAGCTGCTACCAGTGACAGCCATGATTATGAAGGTGTGACTTAGTCTGCAGAGCAGAGTAATGAACAAGCTGCCTGTGGAGGCTGGTTCAACATCTGGGTGCAAGTTCTGGCTCCTCCATATATTGGCTCTGGGGCCTTGAGCAAGTCACTTTTCCTCTTCCTTGGCCTAGATTCCATCTTCTAGAGAATGGAGATGACATATTTTGTGGCATGTTTCTTAAGATTGAGGAGACTAGAATGATTTGATTAATATTCGGTGAGTGCTTACCATGTTAAACACTTTGTATGGACTATCTCAATAATTTTCATGACAACTCTAGGAGGAGGTGCTATTTATATCTTCATTGTACAAATGGGGAAATCTGAGGGATTAAGTCACAGGCCCAAAGTCACAGCTGGTAACCACCAGAGTTTGATCTCAGCTCACACTTGCTAATAACATGGCTTGCACTCAGCAAATGGTATATTTACAGTAAATGGTATATTTACTACTATTACAGTTTCTACATTTTAGAAATGATATATGAGCCTGGACATTATCAATGCCTTTTCCCTCTTGGAGCAAATCATAAAGAGCTTTTTAGAATTTAAAAAGGGCTTTGGGGTAGCTTAGAGGGTCTCCAAGAGTTGGAATATTAAAATCCTTTGCATAAGCTATTTTACTGCAGAAATTTCTTTGGTCATTTTTATATTCTGTAAATGTTTTTTTTTTTTTTTCCCTTTAGAGTCTTGGCATATCTGGTACCCAGCATTTATTTCTGGGAGTTTGATAAAAGTCAAAGGAGTAAAGAATCTGTCCGTATGTTTGGCCCTTGGCCATATGTGGATGGAAAAATGCTGCCACCCAGAGGATGACTTAGTCCACCTCTAGTTGTGTCTGTACACATATTCTGCCTAGGGTGTTTTTCTTCTTCTATCCCAAAGCAATCTGGGTGCCTCAAGGCCACCTTCTCCAAGAAGAGGAGAAGGGTAAAGAAAGTCCCCTTTTTCATCAGTTCCCTTTCTCCAAGCATCAGCAGAACTGTACCCAATCTATAAAATGCTCTTATGATTTTTAATCAAGAGAGATTAGTTGCAAAAGAAGCTGATACCCCAGGTTTTCAGTAGTTAAGGATATTATTCCAGTGCCAAGAAATTTCCTAAAATCTGAATTGGCAGAATGGGCAAATTTTGGAATTACTTGCTTCATTGAAGGATTCTTTATTTTACTAAAGCATGGTCCTTTTGGTTCTTTATATCACAGCTTCCTAGATCTGTGGTACTCCATTCCAGCCGCACATTAAAATTGCATGGGAAGCTTTAAAAAAAATTCCAGTTCCTCAAGACCCAACCTCAGGGCTTCCAGTTAGATTGCTCCAAGGAATTAAACATACATTATCGTTTAATCAGTTCAATATAGAAGACCTATTTTATAAAGCCGGACATGTCATGACAGTATAAACATCCCTAGAAATTGTTCCTTTCCACACACTTATTTAGCCATTTGAAATTTTAAAGGCCTGCTGTTTATTCCACAAACATGTATTGAATATGTATCAAATGTGATCCAGGCACTGTGCTAGGCCAATGTCCCTGCTGTCCTGGAGTTCATAGCCTAGAGGCAGCTGACAGGCATGGACAGGCATATAGTATGCCATGTGATGAGCACAGCAGTGGCCTTATGGGAAAGAGCAATGGCCACGGTTCTGAGCCGGGTGCCCAGCTCTGCTTATGGGGTCAGAGAGGATGTCCCAGAGTCATGTTTTCACCTAGTCCTTAGGCAGCAGTCAGGGGAGTAAAGAATGGGAGACCACCTAGGGAGATGAAAGGGTGTTGCAGACATGAGCCTGTGCCCTTCGCTTTGCAGAGGAAGGGAGAGGCACAGAGCAGTGACATGATTTGTTCAGGTCCCACAGCTAATCCAGGGCAGTGTCCAGCCTCCTGGGCAGTGCTCTTTCCACACAGTTCTCGTCTGTGTGTCAGTCCTGCCTCACAGACCCTCTCAGGGTCATGGAGGCTCATGCCTTTTCAATCCTTTGGCTTTGCTCTAGGGCGGATATAAAGGGACCCCATTATCACCTGTTGTGACCTGGTCCCGAACAACAGGCCCCCAAGTCCTATAGCACTAAGTTGTCTGCATGTAGTGGCTTCTGATCACCTACTGTAAATCCTGTCCCTTCAGGTGAAAAGCATCAAATCCCGCTGCTAAGGCCCTGGCCCTTGGGGCCCTTCCAGCACCATGAGCTGTAAGGATAACTGAGTTCATCACTGGCATGTGATTTGGTACATTTTGATCCCTTCTGTGTCCTCATGCTGATAACTGGGATATGATTTGGTACATTTTGACCCCTTGCTGTCCTCAAGCCATCTGGAAACTCTCCGAAAGCAGGAAGGGTTAAGGGCTTCTGCATCCTGCCTAGGTTTGTCAATGAGTGTCAGGGCCAGTTGGAGGGATAGAAGAGAATGTTCCTGAAGAGCTCTTGACTAGAGATTCCCCACACCTGAAAAAGGCCCCATCCTAATAAAGTTAAATATCTAGTCCAGGGACCCAGGAATTTCACTTCTAGGTATGAACTTAAGATAAATAAACCCCTAAATCCAAAAAGATCATGCAAAGGATGTTTATAGCAATTATATTCATAACAGTTAAAAATGGAAAAATCTCAACACCATCAATAGGAGTATAGCTAAACAATTTTAGTCCACCCATATAGTGAATGCCTTTAATCAATAAAAGGGAGTGAGCTACTGATACAGGCAGCAACACGGATGAATCTCTAAGCCAAATACACAAGAAGATATGATGCAATTTATATAAAGTTCAAGAATTAGAAAAACTAATCTATTGTGACAGATATCAGAGTAATGCTTATCTCTTGGTGGGGGTATAGGCTAGAAAAAATGCACAGGGTGTTGGAAATTTCTCTGTCATGATCTGGGCTATAGTTACGTGGGTTTAGTTAATATATTTAAAATCACTGAGATGCACTTATAAAATGTGTACATTTTACCGTGTGTAACTTACTTGGTAAAGTCCTGTTGGAGTTTAAAAGGAAAAAAAAAGAGGAAGAAGGGAGCATTTTGGTTGTGATGAAAAAAAAGGAGGGCCTTGAGACCCACTGACCCACCGACAGGGCTTTGAGATGATCAAAATCTGTGTGCGCAGTCCAGGAAATGGTGCCTTGGTGCCTGGGGAAAAGGAAGGGAATGACCAACGGCTGAGTGCCCCACTCTCCGAGGAGGGGGTCATGAGTGGGAGCCATACTCTCTGTACCTCCTCTACAAATTGCCCTCTCACGCCTTGTCCTCTGTCTTCCTATCTCTCACCCTCCAGGAGCTCCAGAAATACGAGCAGTTCATTTTTGCAGATCACACCAATATGATTCACGTTGAAAATGTCTATGAGGAGATTTTACGTCAGAGCCTCCTTGATGAAACCCTGAAAGGTAAGGAAGATTTACTTGGTGCCGAGAGTGGGGACACCAGATAGATGGGAGTACCCCTCAAAGGGGACCCAGTGAGGCCAGTGAGGTTTCTCAACAGGGATGAAAGGGGAAGAAGAAATCGATACTGGTTTGTTGGGGAGACAGAGAGGAAAGAGAGAGGGATACTGACCTTGACTGAGGTTCATGGTTTGGCACACACTGTGCTGGCCCGTTAGATATTATTTCTTTGAATATCAATAAGAACTCTGTGAGACAGGAATTTCAAGCTTCATTTTTCAGAGAAAACCAAGGTTTGGGGAGATTAAGGCTGGACTGTCTCATGAACAGCTGTCTTCCTCCAGTTGCTCCAGACAGAAACAAAGGAAAACAGGTGCTTTTAGCCACAGACTCACAGCCCCTCCCAGAGCCAGGAGGAGGTGAATCCAGGAAAAAGGGCTGCCAGCTGCTCCCTCAGCACATTCCTCACCTCCCGTCAGCTGGACAGAAGCAGACACGGGGTGCCGACACAGTGCTCCATGTCCACTATCCGTGGACTGAGGCCTTGCTTGTGATGGGACCGTGGACAGGAAAACTTTGATAGAAATACGCCGGACAGGGCCATTCCCTGAAACCATAGGCCTGAAACGTATCTGGTCTTCGTGGAGAAGGTGTTAGTATCCCAAAAAACCCTCCACAAAGAAAACTGGCCAGGCACAAGCCCCAGGTCACAGTAGCCAATCCGACGAGATAAAAAATGTAAAGATGTCAGCACAGTGTGTGACAGGAGGGGCCCGCTCAAGGCCCGTCCACCGTGGCACCTTTGAGCCAATTAGGAAATGGCTCCCGTTCTCCAGACACTTGATTGCTCTCTGTCAAAAAATTGCCGTGATACACTGATTTTATCACAGTAGGGTGCTCTGCTGCTAGGTGCTGGAGAATTTTGCTGACTACACAAATCTGTGCTGATCCTGGAGCGAATGGCGCCCCCTTGATTGTGATCCTTTTGGGCACTATACAACCGGCACAGCTGAAGTCAGTGTCAGTGTCAAACTGTCAGTGAAGTCAAACTGTCAGCCGCTGTCATTATTTTTACTGTTTGTAGTCCTCTCAAGGCCTCTAAGACTGAGTGGATGCACACAAGTCTTCATTCTAGACACTACACATCAACAGGGCTCTCTCTGCATGCTCAGTATGGAGTACGCATTACACATTCAGGACTAGACTGGGAGGTGAAGCAGAGAAATGTCAGGCCTGCCCCTGCACTGGGGCCTCCATGAGTGCCACAGATGATACTGTTCTACATTGCGAGCTCCTTGAAAGCAAAAGCCGTACTTTATTCATCTTTGGATTCTCAAAGTCTGTCCCATCGTTGATGCCCACTTTGAAAAAATGAATGAGCAAAGGAATGAATGAATGAACACTACAGAGGTCCAGAGTTTGGAATGAGTTTGTGGGCTTTTGGTCGTCAGGGAAGGACAGCTGGAAGAGGGTGAACAAAAACTGGAATTTGAAGTCGAGAAATGTATGTGGATAGCCAGAAAAGCTGGGAAGGAAGCTTGGCTTCTGGATAAAATCAGAAACCCCAGGGTGGCCAGGGCAGAGTGTTAATGTCATGTTTTGTGTTCTGGTCTCTCTCAGTGATAAAGGAAGCTGCTATCCTGAAGAAACACAACTTATTTGAAGACAACATGGCCTTGCCCAGTGAAAGCGTGTCCAGCTTAACTGATCTAAAAACCCCTGCAGGGTCAAACCAGGCCAGCCCTGCCAGGAGAGCCTCAGCCATTCTGCCAGGAGTTTCAGATAGTGAGACCCTGAGTAATGAAGTATTCCAGGAGTCAGGGGAAAAGAAGCAGCCTGGGGTCCCTAGTCCGTTGGCCAAAGAAGAAAGCCTTTCTCTTCCTGTACCTGACCCTCCCCCGGGTGAGAACGGACAGGTGATTATTGCAGGCATGGATGGCCCTGTCGTAGATCTTGTGGCTGCAGAGGACATGGCAGGAGCCCTGGGCACATGCTCACCAGAGCTGGAGTTTGGAGGGGCTCCTGAGGGTGGAGAGCCCACCTGCGAAAAGCCAGAATCCAGCTCTGCCTCAGGCTCCTTAAAGGAGCTCAGAAATTTGTTGACAGTGACCATTGAGGTACCAGTGGAATCTGCCACCCTTGAGATTGAAAAAGATACAAACGAGGAGACCCTTGTTCCCCAAGAAATTGAAAAATTAGAGGAAACGACTCAGATCTACACAGAGGCCGGTCCAGCAGCTGCCTCCAGCCAACACAGCTGTGAAGAGAATGAAGTCAGTGAGAGGGAGGCCCATTCTCCCCCTCCGGAGGCGGAGGCTGGCAGGGTGGAGTTGGGGGGATTTCTGGAGGCTCAGCTGATCTGTGAAGGGCTCACCCAGGGTGACAGCCGCCCAGACCCCACAGAGCAGCAAGCAGAGGCCGGGGAGCCCGCTGAGAGCGAGCTCACAGGCAGGGCTTCCAGACTGGAGGCCCAGGCTGTATCCACTGTGGAGGGTGAGGCCGGGCAGCAAGCAGATTGCATTGCCAGGGCTGACCACACGTGCCCCAGTGAGAGCCAGGTTTCTGTGGAAGAAGCGGTGGGAGGGAATAGCAGCATGGCCCAGGCTGCTGCCAGTGTGGAGACAGAGCAGATTCAGGCTGCTGGTGTTCATGAGTGTCAGTGGGTGGTGGAGAATGTTCCAAACATCGATCCGCTAGATTCACAAGACGTCGGGGAGAGTACCCTAGGGCAACCCTCAGAAGAGTGAAAGGGGCAATTTGGCATAAGTATTTTCTTTGCACAAACTCAGCCAGAGGTTAATGGTTATGGGTACGCTTAGGGGTTACACGCAAGTTGTTACCATAAAGAGCAAACAAACAAAAAAACAAAATTAAGTACTTAGTGTGTGTAATGAAACCAGAGGCTGTGCACACCGGGCATGTGCACTGAGGCAGACCTTTGTGGAATTGAACAGTTCTACCATGAATTACTGCATTAGCATTTTAATAGGAATTACAAAGTGATGGAGTGTTTGGGGTGAAAGGCAGCTGAGGGTGTCTAAGGGAAGCAGTGGTGTTCCAGCAAAGATGAAGGAAACAGTGGGAGCACGGTTGCCAATACACTGCACATTTTCCTCTAATGCACTTTAAGGCTTTTTAATTTTGGGTAAGAATGCAAATGTATACTGTAAATCCAGCTTCACCGTCTACTATCCCCACTTCACTGTCCCCGAAGGACTCAGCATTCATCCACAGTCAGATCGCAGGAAAGGGTAGGTGGCGAGCACTGGTCACCCTGCTGTGGGCAGTCCTACAGCGCCTGAGACATTATGCCTGAGAGAGCCCATGGGGAGCTGAGCAGAAACAGAGGAACGTTGTGGTCTGTGGGACTGTCTGAGCCTGTTACTAATTCCGCTATCAATGTCTTGTTAATTAATCGTGTTGATTCTTATTAATTAATCACCTTTTGGGGAAATTCAGATGAGGCAAGAAAATTTCCTTGGCATGTGTAAGCCTGAAAGCATTCCAAATTAGTCTTAGAATGTGCAGAGAGAGCTTAGCTAATTACCGAGTGTAAAAGACTACCAATTAAACAAGCATTATTTGAAAGCTACTGTATGCCACGTGCTGTGCTAGGCATAGTAATAACAAAAAAGAAGAAGAAAAGATAAAGGTGCTTTGTCTAGCATAAATTAAAAGGCCTATGGGAATTTAAAGAAAAAAAAATATGTCCATTTTCAAACCATGACAACTTTCTGTCTATCCATTCAGCAGTCCTGGTTCATTCCCAGAAGGGGAATAAGGTGAATAAATGGGGAAGGAAGGAAGAAAGGAAGGAAGGAAGGAGAGAGAAGAAAAAAGAAAGGCAGACAGAGAGCGAAAGAGAGAAAGAGAAAAGCCAAGTTGTACAATATCAAATTCCAAAGATGTCACCCCAAGTGGAAATCATTTGTTTGATCATGCAGCAAGTTAACTGAGTCCCAATTATGTCCCCGGCACTGGAGATGCTGTAGTGAAAAAGACTCTGTTCCTCTCTCCCAGAACTTATACCTTAATGGAAATAGACACAGATACATCTTCTCAATGGATCATGACCAATGATAACTGTTAATGTTAAAGGACTTACTTGCAAAAGATTAAAAAGATGTGTTCTAATCTTCAAGAAAATACCATGTTATTTTTTAAAAGCTTCTGGCCCAGGAACTACCTGTTGATACTTCCTTGCATAAATTTTAGCATTAGATCCCAACATGCTGTCCTAAAAGCCTGTTTTGATCATCATCAGCAAATTTATATCAGTTCTTTTATCCCACAGTTTAACTATTTAACCAGGAATTAAAATATAGCTCTGTCCACCTCCCCAGGAAGAATTTCTAGGTTTCTACGTCACAAAGAATGAAGAATAATCAGTATAACTATATTCTCATATTGAATCATTATAACTTCTCTTAGAGTGTTTAGATCTTCACATCTATGAAGGATCTCCTTGTAGGGAAAGAAGGCAGAGGCCACTCCTCCCCTGGTCCCCTGCAGTACCCAGTGTTCACTCATATCCTTGCATTTAGCATAGAGTATTGAAATTCTATTTACTTCCCGTCTCTTCCGGGGGCCCCTCTGCTCAAGGACAGAAACTGGGGTTTATTAATCATGTGTGCTTCCTGCTAGGGAGACACAGCCTTGAGTAACGGCTCACTGCCTTCTCAAGCCACTTTCATATCCCTAGTGCTGAGCATAAGCACTGGCACGCGTCAAGCTGCTCAGGAAATGTGAGAACTGAACACCCGCCACGCTGCTGTGCCGGGGCTATCTGGGGCTTGCTGTCAGGCAGGGAGACGTTTTTAATTGGACTTTTTGCCCTTGGGGAGTCTTCCCTTAAGGCGAGTCCAAAGTCCAAGAGGCAGACAGCCAGATGGTCAGATGTGCTGCCCAGTAAGGCCAGGAGCCAAAGGAGCAGTGCCCAGCCCCACCCGGGACTGCCCTTCTCTCTCCAGGAGACGTCAGTGAGCAAGGAGGTACGAGCCCATGCTGGAGCTTCCCACCTTCCTCCCTTTGCTCACCTCAGGGCTTCTTGGACCCCTCGGAAAACTAAGAGATTTTTCCAACCCTAAAGAAAGTACATCTCACTGCATTGGATGGATGAACATCAGTGACCTCTCTTTACCCATCTTGTAGGCCAGAGGGTGCTGGGAGGATATAGCTGACAATACAAATAATTTTTCTGTACAGATTTCACAAAAGACAAGTCCACTAGATTAAGCGGGATGATTGTTCTGTTTGAAGGTGGAACAGGAAACTAACGTTCGTTAAAAATATTCCTTATTCATTTCAACATGTCGAATGGCATAGCTCCATGTTACTATGAGCTTGTCTTGTTTTTAGTAGACTTGTTCATGTTGATTCAGTGGTTTCCAGGTTAGAGCAAGGTTATTGTAATTTAAATGAGCAGCATGAAAGGCTTCTGCAGGCTGCTCTAGGGATCTCTCCTATGGGCAAATCCATTAGAAATGCATAAAACCTCAGGACATGGTTTTTGGCAAAAATCCCATGACTTTAAATCAGCTATGTTACTATTGACCTTTTACAAAGAGAATGTTTTCCTTGAAAAAATTTGGCTTGTCATTTTTTCCTTTGCAGCTTAGAGTGGAGACAGTGGTGCCTTGAGTCATGCAGAGAAAACTCTCTTTTCAAAAAAAAATATTTTGGAAACCACAAGGATAAGATTCCGACCTGTCCAAAAGCTTTTATAAAGAGGCTGAGTGTGAGGAACTGCAGGTCTTTGGGCCTGATCTTCTACATTTTATTGCAAAGATTCTCAAGTCTGGTTTTGTGACCCTCCAGACTGGAGTCGGTGATTTCAAAGGGTTTCACAGTTCTGCCAGATGAGTGTGATTTTCATTCTTTATAAAAAGTGCTAAATGCTATATGCTACATAGCAATTTTACTATGGGGAGGGGAAGGGCATTACTGATTAAAGCAATACAGATTCAGTAGGTTAAAAAAAGTCAGCTACGTGTGTCTTCTTACTTTACCCAGGGTTTGGGGACCTGCCTTCTGAAGTCTGTAACTTCAAGAATAAAATCTACACTGTGGATGGGTTTTTCTGGTCACTATATAAAGCAAATAAACTTAAAAGCACTTTGTAACCACATATTTACTCTGCCAAGTGCCTATATTCCAATAAAATGTTCATCCTTGAAGACTTGTCCAAATGTCATATTTATTTAGAATGGGGGTGGTTTCATCTTTTAAGCAAACGTCATACTCGAGCTGGGAGTAACACCCTCAGATGGAAGAGTGAGTCACTATTACTGTATTATGGAACTTTTCATTTTCTGTTGTCAGAAAGGAGTCCACAGAGAAGTCACTTAATGTCAGAGGTAATTATGCTTTGAAAATTAGGCTTATTTCTCTAGGAATAATTTCTCTATGTCTGTAATAATGGGCAATTACTCTTGATGTAATTGAACTACTGTTCAAACAAATTTATCTGCAATGGGTAACACTAAGCAAAACATTCATTCTTTCTACAGTCATGCATAAAATAATATTTACTCACCAATATCCACAGTTGCTCATTCCTCCATGAATTAATTCATCCAAAAAATAATGATTCTGTATTTATTATATGTAGGCACTCTAGTGGGTACTGGAGAAACAGAGGTGAACATGATGGATATGTCCCTGACATCCCCAAACTCAAGTTCTCAGGGTAAACATGGCCAGGGAGAGCCAAGAATGGGTATTTGCTTCCTTGCCTGGTGTAAAACACCTCTCAACCTTCGCCATAGTCTTCCCCTTTCCAAGAACTTCTGCCCCTCTTTGTCAACCTGGCCAATGCCCACTTTTCCTGTAAGAGTCAGGATATGTCAGGACAAACCTTCCCCCACCCTCACCACAACCACGATAACACTTTGCTGAACTGTCACCCTAATTTACTTGCCCACTTCTGGTTGTTTTCTCTTACTCTACCACAGCCATCTACCTTCTCTGTCTTCAGTCTTTGTGTCCCCAACAGAGCATACCTCCCTGTGTACAGAAAGTGCTCAATAAATGTTGAATGAATAAATATCACCAATCCCAGCAATGGTGTAAGAAGCTGGCAACTTTACTCACCCTCGGCCTGTTGAGATAGTTCTGTTTTAGTGATGGAATTTCATCCTGTGTTTGTGCACACCTGTCACTCTGGGAGAGGACATCAGAGCCAAGTTGCCCCCAAATCAAGCTGGCTAATATGAAGCACTCCTAGTTTTCAGAACACTAACCTCCACTGGATTTTCTGAGGTCCCTATGAGGTCAGCAAGGTAAAAAGAAGTTTACTCTTGGCTTTTACCCAAATCTGCGAGACATGAGCAAATGCCCAACTAATTCATGGAGAGCATCTGCCTTCGGGCAAGCCTTCCTCTTGAGGTTGGGCAAGGAGCAGGAAAGAAGCTGTGGTCCCTGCTTTTAGGGAACTGAGTCCAGTTGGGAAGACTGAGAAGCAAGTGGTGGTTCTGCAGGCAGAGGAGGAAGCGTTCTGGCAGCACAGATAAAGGGCAACTAAAGACTCTACTCAAGCAATTTGAGATTTGGTTGTTGAACCTATTGAGACTGCCCTTTATTTCCTGCTTTTATTTCTTCCCTGTCATGGACTAAAGTCCAGACTCTAGCAGCCTACAGATGAAGAAAATTTTTATCAAGACCCCTTTCCATCAACCCCTATCTGCTCTTTTCAGGAATCTTGAGTCCTCTCTGGATGCTGATCCACACCTTCTGCAGATCCATTGTGGTTTACTTCATGGAATCCAAATTAATGGATTATTAATTTCCCCCTCTGGTCTCTACACAAAGGGATACACACATGTAGTAGTGAGGCCTCTCTTTAGCAATTCTAAGTAGAACTGTTGGGGTAGGAAAGTGGGTGTATGTGTTGGGGAATTCTTACAAGGTACTGAAGTGATTTTCAAGCTAAGGGGTGGCTTTTGGTAGATAACACTTAAAACCCCCTTCCCTCCTTGCTCCCACATTCTATGCTGCTTCCTGAATCACGTGGGGGACAGTTTTTTTGTACGTTGGTTTGAGAGAGATCATGCGGGGGAAAAAGGATGGTATTTTCATTTCTATCTGTTGGAGGCTTCAAGTTAAACCCATGAATTTTTGATTCAGGCCCTAGAATAAATGATGTTTTCCATGTACCATCAGGATTCATTCATGGAGTAATTTTTTCAAAAAAATATTTTTTTGATATCTACTAATGTGCTGTGGACTCTGCTAGGCCCTGGGAACAGAATGGCAGACAAAACAATCAGCGCCCACACCTACTGCATTCAGACGGTGGGTTGTCTTTTTTGCCCTGACGAGTTGTATTACTCAACTTAAGCGAAATACTCTTACATATAAATGAGCCTCTCCACCTTTCAGATCACATTTTTAGAATTCACCACTAAGGTTGCTTATAAATTTGACTTTATGAGAAAATTGTATGGCTGTCAACTTACTGTGTGAACTTGAGCTAATTACTTACACTTTATAAAATCAGTTTGTAAAATGGGAATGATAACACACACATCACAAGGTTATGATGATGATTAAAAGAGATAATTTGTAATAGATATTTAAGCACATATGAACAAAATGAGACTCAGAGAAGTAACTTCCTGAAGATTACACAGCGAGTAACTAATTGAACCAGGTGCATCGTTTAGCAATTGCTGCAAAACAAAACCACTGCAAAACTCAGTGGCTTAAAATAGGGATCATTTATTATTGCTCAGAAGACTACAAGCCAGGAATCAGTAGATAGTTCTTCCGATCTTGGATGGCCCTCTCAACATGTTTGGAGGCTGGCTGTATGTCAATCTTGCCCAGTGGGGTTTGGGACATCTGGGCTCTACTCCATGTGGTCTCTCATCCTTCAGCAGACTGGTTCAGGCTCATTCTTGTGGTAAAAGCAAGGTTGAGAGAGAGAGGGAAGGAGAGAGAGAAGGAGAAGGAGGAGAAATAAAAGGAGGAGAAGAAGAAGTAGAAGAAGGAGGAGGAGGAGAAAAAGAAGAAGGAGGAGGAGGGGAAACAAAAGCTTCTTGAGACCTGGGCTCAGAACTGGTGCAACATCCCTTCTGCCTTACCCTATTGGTCAAAGCAAGTCATAAGACTGGCCAAGATTCAAGGTATGGGAAGAGCTACAAAGTCACATTGTATTGGGCATGAGTCCAGGGAAGCCATTAACTGGGGCCATCAATGCAATCAGCCTACTTCACCAGGATTCAAATGACTCCTGTACTATGTACAAAACCCATACCCTTGCTTCTGTATTATGTTAACCATAAACGCTCACACAGACAACACTGTGTCTGTCACATACTTCCCCAACACCTATGTGCTGTTCCAACCCCACTCACCATTAGGTGAACAAAATATGAGGTCTCCCAACTCCAATCCTTTGATCTATCAAAGAATCTTGATTTTTGCATTGGTTTTGAAAATTCATCTTCTATTAAAAAATATGTTTTTAAAACTTATAAACCATGTAAGGAGAAAGGTCTAAAAGGGATTTTTCTCCCTATCTTAGCAACAGAATTCACACTGTTTATATGCTGCTTTGATCAAATATAACAAGATCAGTGGTCATGATCAACATGTTAATTAACTCAAGGAAAGGGAGAAATTTGACCTGTGACAAATGTAGTATATAACCTCAGAAAAAGAAGCACAATTCTCTACAACAAACATGGCAATAACAGACACAGTTTTCCATAGCAAACAATCATAGCCTTCAGAAAAGGTTGCAATCCTTGGGAAATGATTATAAACACACTCCCACTTTTGAGGGGAAACTCTTGTCTTCTCAAAAGTAAAACAAATGAAACAAAAAATTTAAAACTAGCTAGAAATTCTATTCCCTGCCACCAAAGAAATAAGGATAAATCTTACATAAAACCTTTGTCCTACCTTTATTCTTTGTAACTCTAAGGTAACTGATTTATAAATATTCCTAACCCCTCTCCTTTTCCTATTAAAATATGATCCTCAGGATATAACATTTTTACAAGCAGTTCTAAAAAAATAAAAATAAGAAAAATAAAAGCAGTTCTATCAGAGTTTTCCTCTCTAGTTTTCTTGCTAGAATATTGTTGTTGTGATGTATGACTGTTTTTCCCCTCCAAATTTTAATGAAGGCTGAATAAAAGATCTGGGGCTTTTACTCTCCATCTTGTAGTGTACCATCTCACCAAGAATGTTCTTTCTTTTCTGTCTGTCTAACACATGGGACCACATCAGGACTTACATTCCATTTCTAGCATCAACTCCAAGCCTTACTCGGGATTCTTTTGGCTGTTATGTTAACAACATTGATTTTGGCACTTAATTATGCATCACCAAGAAATTTTTAATGATTTCCCAAGTGTTTTGACTCGCAACTTTTGGAGGGGAGGGAGTTTGCCCTATATGTCCAGATATTCAATATATTCATAGAATCACGAATGGTTAGGGTTGAAGATACCCTGATGTTCACCCAGTGCAAATGCACCCATAGCACTGGGAAATGCCAGTGGCATTTCCCCTTTCAAACCTTCCTGCTAAGTGGCCATCCACCAGGGATGGGGAGCTCACTATCCCCCAAAGATTATTCCATTTTCAGACAGCTCTGATGCTTCGAGAGCAAAGATTTTACTCTTTCATTCCCCACTTTTTCTCCACTAACATCCTCAACTATAATTTCTATCCCATGGGGCCCATTCAGTCCATCAGGGCTGTATGCAGTATTCTAAGCTCTTTTCCTCATGACAGATTTCTAATCTCCAAACAACTGATATCACTTCCCAGAATAAATATCCCCAAATTCTTCTCTCTTTTTTTTAATGTGACATGGCTCTTAAATTGTACTTATTTTTTGTTGAGGTATAATTAACATAAGTTATATTAGTTGCAGGTGTACAACATTGATTCAACAATTCTATACATTACTCAGTGCTCACTGTGATAAGTATAGTCACCATCTGTCACCAAACAATGTTACTATATTATTAATCATATTTAAATTTTTAATTAATTAGGTAGAGTGGTAGCCAAGAAGCCGGACTGATAGAACAGTCATGAAAATTATGTTTCTGGGGGTGCCCGAGTGGCTCAGTCGGTTAAGCATCTGACTTAGGCTCAGGTCATGATCTCACAGTTCGTGGGTTCAAGCCCCACGTAGGGCTCTGTGCTGACAGCTCAGAGTCTGGAGCCTGCCTCGAATTCTGTGTCTCCCTCTCTCTCTGCCCCTTCCCTGCTCACACTCTGTCTCTCTGTCTCTCTCTCAAAAGCAAATAAAAATTTAAAAATAAATAAATAAAATACAATAAAATTATGTTTCTGGCCGGATGATTACCAACACGAGCTAATACCCCATCATGAATATGGTAGCTTAGACCATCATTGAGAAATGTGACTTGTGCCTGGCAATTACTTCCATACCACAAGCACATGGAAAAGATGAACACCATCATCTCTGGCAAGAAGCTCCACAACAAGGTACAGCCTACATCATTCAGCTAATAAAGCAGATTTAGTCTCCATTTAAACTGCAGGAAGAAGAGAGAGGAGAAAGGATTGTTCTCTCTATCTGCAGGTCTCCAAACTCATAGCTGCACTGAACTTCAAAACACCAAGAAGAACAATTTAAATATTCTCTCAGCTGAGCTATTTTATTCTTAACGTATATGGGTGTACCAACCTTGGAAAGAATTGTTTACAAATAGTTTGCAATAATGTGGAAAAGGCTTAGCCATGGTTTTGAACTTTTTTTAAAACCTCAAGAAGATTAAATACATATGCATAGGCAAAAAAAAAAAAAAAAGCTTGAAAGAAATTTGGCTGAAATGAAAACAGTGGCTTGGGCTGATGGGATTTTAAATGTTTATTATTATTCTTTGTATCCTCCACCCTGACCCTCATGTTCCACAGTGAAGATATATTACTGTCAAATCAGGAAAACATGAATGTTTTAAAATATTTTAAATTTTAATTTAAATTGGGCAAAAGGATCCTCTTTTTCTAGAGTCCTGTAAGTTAAGGGATTCTTTGGGTGTATCCTTTGTTAACAACCTTGTATAATAGGGAGTGATATATAAACAAAAGGGAAAAATTCACAAGAAACCTTTGCCAAGTTAAAACTATCCCCTAAAATAACCATTTGATGAGTACTGTTCTGAAGGGCTCTGCTGCTTCTTTGAGGTTCTGATCTCGATTCAAATCTTCTTCACCATAACTCCTGTGGTGATGCCCTGGCATCTGTCAGATCACCTTGCTGGCACTTTCTTCCCATCATGGAGGGCCAAACACCTGAGCACAGCAAGATCTAACGGACTTCCTGGTGGGGAGTTAGGAACATCTAGGTTCTATTTTCAGCCATATAGTACTGAAGAATCCTCCAAGAGGTCTAACATGAAAGACAACTTAATTTATTTAAGCCCATTACTGCTTGCTTGATATGCCTTAAGAAATTCCAAATACAAAAAGAGATCACACTCATTAAAGCACAACATGACACGCTGTGAAAAACACAGCATATAGCTATTATCTGAAGTCTGAAAAGCCTGAATAACCCTTGATGTGTAAATGGGTCCTTTTTGATTCTCTGAAAAATAGTGGTTTCAAGATCAAAACCACAGATGGAAACTCTCTCAGTGGGTAAAAAGCACCTGAAGATAAAGTTGATAGAGTCCATGAAGGGGATGAGGTTAAATACATGAACACAGAGAATTTTAAACACATCTACATGAACAAGACAATCTCATAATTACTCTTTAAAATTTAGTAAACCCATAAAAATGGGAGAGACACTCCTTTAAATATTTTTTTCACTCCTAGTTATGTAATAGTTATCCTGGAAGTAGTTAACTTTGTTCCACTTACTTAAAACAGGTGACCCTTTATAAATTATACATAGCTGCCATCAAGAATCTATTCGGGGGGCACCTGTGCGGCTCATTAGGTTAAGTGTCCGACTTTGGCTCAGATCATGATCTTGTGGTTCGTGAGTTCAAGCCCCACATCGGGCTAGCTGCTGTCAGCTCAAAGCCTGCTTCAGATCCTCTGTGCCTCTTTCTCTCTGCCCCTCCCCCACTTGCGCTCTCTCAAAAATAAATAAAACATTAAAAAAGGAATCTATTTGGGAAAAATATTAGTTCCAGATCAGCAGTGTTATAGTAAAATCCTTGAGAACAAGGATTATGCACTAAATTTCATGCCTACCTCTTACTAAACTACTGCTAAGGTGGAAGTTGATTGTGAGATTGTAAAGTTCATTTTCTTCTCCTCTGTTATTTACCTGGACTTTTGACTCCCATCCCTAGGCCTTAGCTTAGATTTGTTTCACAGTACTTTTCCCTCTATAAGAAAAGTATACATACATATATAAATGTATGCACACACACACATATACACATACATACATAAATACATATATATATATTTCTTTAAAAAAAATTTTTTTAGTGTTTATTTTTGAGAGAGAGAGAGAGCGAGAGAGGGGCAGAGAGAAGGAGACACAGAATCCGAAGCAGGCTCCAGAGTCTGAGCTGTCAGCACAGAGCCCGACACAGGGCTCAAACTCACGAACCGTGAGACTATGACCTGAGCCGAAGTCAGATGCCTAACTGACTGAGCCACCCAGGTGCCCCTATATATATTTCTTTATTGTTTATCTTTTAAATTTACTTATACCCATGACCCACAGATCAAGAGTTGCATGCTCCTCCAACTGAGCCAGCCAGGTGCCCCTCTCTCTGTACTTCAGATGCACCAATAAGATGTTAGTTACCAAGTGCTAATCTTCTTGTCTCAGTCAAAGCTTTTTGGAGACAAGTAACAAAACCCTACCCACACTAGCTTAGGCTAAAAAAGAGGAGAATTGACAAGTCTATTGAACTGTCTCTTCAAAACTACAGAAACCGAGGAGTTGCGGCAAGATGGCGGCTTAGGAGGACGCTGGGCTCACCGCACATCCTGCTGATCACTTAGATTCCATCTACACCTGCCTAAATAACCCAGAAAACCGCCAGAGGATTAGCAGAACGGAGTCGCCGGAGCCAAACGCAGACGAGAGGCCCACGGAAGAGGGTAGGAAGGGCGGCGAGGCGGTGCGCGCTCCACGGACTGGCGGGAGGGAGCCGGGGCGGAGGGGCGGCTCGCCGGCCAAGCAGAGCCCCCGAGTCTGGCTTGCAAAAGCGGAGGGGCCGGGCGGACTGTGTTCCCACAACAAGCGCGACTTAGCGTCTGGGAGGTCATAAGTTAACAGCTCTGCTCGGAAAGCGGGAAGGCTGGAGGACAAAGGGAGGGAGAGCTGCTGAGCCCCCTGACAACAGAGCTCAGTTTGGTGGGGAACAAAGGCGCTCGCCAGCGCCATCTCCCCCGCCCATCCCCCAGCCGAAATCCCAAAGGGAACCGGTTCCTGCCAGGGAACTTGCTCGCTCCGCGCAAACACCCAACTCTGAGCTTCGGCGGAGCCAAACCTCCGGCAGCGGATCTGACTCCCTCCCGCTGCCACAGGGCCCCTCCTGAAGTGGATCACCTAAGGAGAAGCGATCTAAGCCTGCCCCTCCTACCCACCCCAGCTAATACGCCAGATCCCCAGCATCACAAGCCTGGCAGGGTGCAAGTAGCCCAGAGGAGCCACACCACCCCACAGTGAATCCCGCCCCTAGGAGAGGGGAAGAGAAGGCACACACCAGTCTGACTGTGGCCCCAGCGGTGGGCTGGGGGCAGACATCAGGTCTGACTGCGGCCCCGCCCACCAACTCCAGGTATACACCACAGCACAGGGGAAGTGCCCTGCAGGTCCTCACCACGCCAGGGACTATCCAAAATGACCAAGCGGAAGAACTCCCCTCAGAAGAATCTCCAGGAAATAACAACAGCTAATGAGCTGATCAAAAAGGATTTAAATAATATAACAGAAAGTGAATTTAGAATAATAGTCATAAAATTAATCGCTGGGCTTGAAAACAGTATACAGGACAGCAGAGAATCTCTTGCTACAGAGATCAAGGGACTAAGGAACAGTCATGAGGAGCTGAAAAACGCTTTAAACGAAATGCATAACAAAATGGAAACCACCACAGCTCGGCTTGAAGAGGCGGAGGAGAGAAAAGGTGAACTAGAAGATAAAGTTATGGAAAAAGAGGAAGCTGAGAAAAAGAGAGATAAAAAAATCCAGGAGTATGAGGGGAAAATTAGAGAATTAAGTGATACACTAAAAAGAAATAATATACGCATAATTGGTATCCCAGAGGAGGAAGAGAGAGGGAAAGGTGCTGAAGGGGTACTTGAAGAAATAATAGCTGAGAACTTCCCTGAACTGGGGAAGGAAAAAGGCATTGAAATCCAAGAAGCACAGAGAACTCCCTTCAGACGTAACTTGAATCGATCTTCTGCACGACATATCATAGTGAAACTGGCAAAATACAAGGATAAAGAGAAAATTCTGAAAGCAGCAAGGGGTAAACGTGCCCTCACATATAAAGGGAGACCTATAAGACTCGTGACTGATCTCTCTTTTGAAACTTGGCAGGCCAGAAAGAATTGGCACGAGATTTTCAGGGTGCTAGACAGAAAAAATATGCAGCCAAGAATCCTTTATCCAGCAAGTCTGTCATTTAGAATAGAAGGAGAGATAAAGGTCTTCCCAAACAAACAAAAACTGAAGGAATTTGTCACCACTAAACCAGCCCTACAAGAGATCCTAAGGGGGACCCTGTGAGACAAAGTCCCAGAGATATCACTATAAGCATAAAACATACAGACATCACAATGACTCTAAACCCGTATCTTTCTATAATAACACTGAATGTAAATGGATTAAATGCGCCAACCAAAAGACATAGGGTATCAGAATGGATAAAAAAACAAGACCCATCGATTTGCTGTCTACAAGAGACTCATTTTAGACCTGAGGACACCTTTAGATTGAGAGTGAGGGGATGGAGAACTATTTATCATGCGACTGGAAGCCAAAAGAAAGCTGGAGTAGCCATACTTATATCAGACAAACTAGACTTTAAATTAAAGGCTGTAACAAGAGATGAAGAAGGACATTATATAATAGTTACAGGGTCTATCCATCAGGAACAGCTAACAATTATAAATGTCTATGCACCGAATACCGGAGCCCCCAAATATATAAAACAATTACTCATAAACATAAGCAACCTTATTGATAAGAATGTGGTAATTGCAAGGGACTTTAATACACCACTTACAGAAATGGATAGATCATCTAGACACACGGTCAATAAAGAAACAAGGGCCCTGAATGAGACATTGGATCAGATGGACTTGACAGATATATTTAGAACTCTGCATCCCAAAGCAACAGAATATACTTTCTTCTCGAGTGCACATGGAACATTCTCCAAGATAGATCATATACTGGGTCACAAAACAGCCCTTCATAAGTTTACAAGAATTGAAATTATACCATGCTTACTTTCAGACCACAATACTATGAAGCTTGAAATCAACAACAGAAAAAAGTCTGGAAAACCTCCAAAAGCATGGAGGTTAAAGAACACCCTACTAACGAATGAGTGGGTCAACCAGGCAATTAGAGAAGAAATTAAAAAATATATGGAAACAAACGAAAATGAAAATACAACAATCCAAACGCTTTGGGACGCAGCAAAGGCAGTCCTGAGAGGAAAATACATTGCAATCCAGGCCTATCTCAAGAAACAAGAAAAATCCCAAATACAAAATCTAACAGCACACCTAAAGGAACTAGAAGCAGAACAGCAAAGGCAGCCTAAGCCCAGCAGAAGAAGAGAAATAATAAAGATCAGAGCAGAAATAAACAATATAGAAACTAAAAAAACTGTAGAGCAGATCAACGAAACCAAGAGTTGGTTTTTTGAAAAAATAAACAAAATTGACAAACCTCTAGCCAGGCTTCTCAAAAAGAAAAGGGAGATGACCCAAATAGATAAAATCATGAATGAAAATGGAATTATTACAACCAATCCCTCAGAGATACAAACAATTATCAGGGAATACTATGAAAACTTATATGCCAACAAATTGGACAACCTGGAAGAAATGGACAAATTCCTGAACACCCACACTCTTCCAAAACTCAATCAGGAGGAAATAGAAAGCTTGAACAGACCCATAACCAGCGAAGAAATTGAATTGGTTATCAAAAATCTCCCAACAAATAAGAGTCCAGGACCAGATGGCTTCCCAGGGGAGTTCTACCAGACGTTTAAAGCAGAGATAATACCTATCCTTCTCAAGCTATGCCAAGAAATAGAAAGGGAAGGAAAACTTCCAGACTCATTCTATGAAGCCAGTATTACTTTGATTCCTAAACCAGACAGAGACCCAGTAAAAAAAGAGAACTACAGGCCAATATCCCTGATGAATATGGATGCAAAAATTCTCAATAAGATACTAGCAAATCGAATTCAACGGCATATAAAAAGAATTATTCACCATGATCAAGTGGGATTCATTCCTGGGATGCAGGGCTGGTTCAACATTCGCAAATCAATCAACGTGATACATCACATTAACAAAAAAAGAGAGAAGAACCATATGATCCTGTCAATCGATGCAGAAATGGCCTTCGACAAAATCCAGCACCCTTACTTAATAAAAACCCTTGAAAAAGTCGGGATAGAAGGAACATACTTAAAGATCATAAAAGCCATTTATGAAAAGCCCACAGCTAACATCATCCTCAACGGGGAAAAACTGAGAGTTTTTTCCCTGAGATCAGGAACACGACAAGGATGCCCACTCTCACCGCTGCTGTTTAACATAGTGCTGGAAGTTCTAGCATCAGCAATCAGACAACAAAAGTAAATCAAAGGCATCAAAATTGGCAAAGATGAAGTCAAGCTTTCGCTTTTTGCAGATGACATGATATTATACATGGGAAATCCGATAGACTCCACCAAAAGTCTGCTAGAACTGATACAGGAATTCAGCAAAGTTGCAGGATACAAAATCAATGTACAGAAATCAGTTGCATTCTTATACACTAACAATGAAGCAACAGAAAGACAAATAAAGAAACTGATCCCATTCACAATTGCACCAAGAAGCATAAAATACCTAGGAATAAATCTAACCAAAGATGTAAAGGATCTGTATGCTGAAAACTATAGAAAGCTTATGAAGGAAATTGAAGAAGATTTAAAGAAATGGAAAGACATTCCCTGCTCATGGATTGGAAAAATAAATATTGTCAAAATGTCAATACTACCCAAAGCTATCTACACATTCAATGCAATCCCAATCAAAATTGCACCAGCATTCTTCTCGAAACTAGAACAAGCAATCCTAAAATTCATATGGAACCACAAAAGGCCCCGAATAGCCAAAGGAATTTTGAAGAAGACCAAAGCAGGAGGCATCCCAATCCCAGACTTTAGCCTCTACTACAAAGCTGTCATCATCAAGACAGCATGGTATTGGCACCAAAACAGACACATAGACCAATGGAATAGAATAGAAACCTCAGAACTAGACCCACAAACGTATGGCCAACTCATCTTTGACAAAGCAGGAAAGAACATCCAATGGAAAAAAGACAGCCTCTTTAACAAATGGTGCTGGGAGAACTGGACAGCAACATGCAGAAGGTTGAAACTAGACCACTTTCTCACACCATTCACAAAAATAAACTCAAAATGGATAAAGGACCTAAATGTGAGACAGGAAACCATCAAAACCTTAGAGGAGAAAGCAGGAAAAGACCTCTCTGACCTCAGCCGTAGCAATCTCTTACTTGACACATCCCCAAAGGCAAGGGAATTAAAAGCAAAAGTGAACTACTGGGACCTTATGAAGATAAAAAGCTTCTGCACAGCAAAGGAAACAACCAACAAAACTAAAAGGCAACCAACGGAATGGGAAAAGATATTCGCAAATGACATATCGGACAAAGGGCTAGTATCCAAAATCTATAAAGAGCTCACCAAACTCCACACCCGAAAAACAAATAACCCAGTGAAGAAATGGGCAGAAAACATGAATAGACACTTCTCGAAAGAAGACATCCGGATGGCCAACAGGCACATGAAAAGATGTTCAGCGTCGCTCCTTATCAGGGAAATACAAATCAAAACCACACTCAGGTATCACCTCACGCCAGTCAGAGTGGCCAAAATGAACAAATCAGGAGACTATAGATGCTGGAGAGGATGTGGAGAAACGGGAACCCTCTTGCACTGTTGGTGGGAATGCAAATTGGTGCAGCCGCTCTGGAAAGCAGTGTGGAGGTTCCTCAGAAAGTTAAAAATAGACCTACCCTATGACCCAGCAATAGCACTGCTAGGAATTTATCCAAGGGATACAGGAGTACTGATGCATAGGGCCACTTGTACCCCAATGTTCATAGCAGCACTCTCAACAATAGCCAAATTATGGAAAGAGCCTAAATGTCCATCAACTGATGAATGGATAAAGAAATTGTGGTTTATATACACAATGGAATATTACGTGGCAATGAGAAAAAATGAAATATGGCCTTTTGTAGCAACGTGGATGGAACTGGAGAGTGTGATGCTAAGTGAAATAAGCCATACAGAGAAAGACAGATACCATATGGTTTCACTCTTATGTGGATCCTGAGAAACTGAACAGGAACCCATGGGGGAGGGGAAGGAAAAAAAAAAAAAAAGAGGTTAGAATGGGAGAGAGCCAAAGCATAAGAGACTGTTAAAAACTGAGAACAAACTGAGGGTTGATGGGGGGTGGGAGGGAGGAGAGGGTGGGTGATGGGTATTGAGGAGGGCACCTTTTGGGATGAGCACTGGGTGTTGTATGGAAACCAATTTGTCAATAAATTTCAGAAAAAATAAAAAAAAAATAGGTAAAAAAAAACCAAAAAAACAAAAAAACAAAACTACAGAAACCGAAAGTCATCACTCCATCTTTCTCCACCTGTAATGCCACCTGGGGGCAAATCCTTCCCTGCCTCCTCCAGCTTCTGGTGGTGCTTTTGGCTTGTGCCTGCCTAACTGTAATCTCTGCTTCAGTCTTCCCTTCTGTTTCTTATAGAGACATTTGTCATTGGCTTTAGGGCCACCCAGATAATTGCACCTTGAGATCTATAATTACATCTGAAAAGACCTTATCTCCAAACAAGATCACATTCAAAGGTTACAGGGGTGAAACATAGACGTATCTTTTGGGGGCCATCATTCAAATCACTACAAAGGCCTTTTAAGGTACCATAAGGTACTTAAAAACATCAAGAGGATACAAGAGGGAAGGGAGAAAAGGGTAATGATTTGGGATTTTTCTTCTCGAAATTGTAGGATACAGAATTGAAAAGGTGTAATAGAATTTCAAGAATATACAGGATCCTATTTTCCAGGTTATAAATTTTACAGTCCTAGATATTCCCTGATGTGTTCATTCATCTAACCTTTGGGCCATGTGATAGGCCATACCTATCATACAAGTGTGGTGGTGTTTTTCGCTTGTAAAAACTTTCCTGACAAAAAATTGTTTGGCAGTATGAGACAATCCACATCATACGAATTTTGCTCCACTATCATAAAAAATCATCCTTTGAAGGGCTTCATCAAATTTCCCCTGGTACTTTTCAATCCTTTGGTATTTAAATCACTCTTTCTCAAAGAACTTACTCTATTCTAGAGACACCGGTATTAAACTAAAAATGATATTTGAGTGCAGACTAACTTTTTCAGAGGTCAGTTCTTAGTGAATATTTTCATCTTAAAATAACTCTTGCTTTTATCCATAAATTGTATTTTCAGAGTTTTGGAGAACAAATATTTGATAAAAGAGCTTCTATTGACAAATGAGAAATGTGTCAAACAAGGAAGAGGAACAGGAATTATTCTGTTTGCCCTGGGGAGGAGCAGACTTGAACTGAGGTTAGATGAGAGAGCATGATAGCTGTGAAGTTCCTTACACAGTACCTGGAAGTTTTTAAGTTGCATTAAATGGTAAGACTCATATGGCAAGAAGCATTTGATATATTTTAATTATGCTAAAGGAAAAAGTCTTAGAAATTGAAAGTACAGAGAGCCAAATTTCTTCCCACTATAAAGGGTTTCTGATAGTTGAGACTGTCCATAAATGGAAAAGATCATCACACAGAGTATTAAAGACATCCATCATTAGAAATTTTTCAACCCAATATCAGTGACTCTGGGATACACTATCAGTGTCCTTGCATTGATTTGGGGTATGAGAGAGTACAGGGTGGAGAGGTTAAAAAACTCTTAGGTTTAAAACTCTGTAAATTTTCTATTAGGATTATGTGCCATAAAATAGGTCAATTCAAGCCTGGAAAAAGAGGGCCTTTTTTGCTTTGTTTTGTTTTGTTTTGTTTTTGCAACTACATTTAAAAAAATTTTTTTTAATGTTTATTTTTGAGAGAGAGAGACAGAGTGGAAGCAGGGGAGGGGCACAAAGAGACTGAGACACAGAATCTGAAGCAGGCTCGAGGCTCTGAGCTGTCAGCACAGAGCCTGATGTGGGGCTCAAACTCATGCGCCCTGAAATCATGACCTGAGCCAAAGTCAGATGCTTAACCAACTGAGCCATCCAGGCACCCCTCTCCTATGCAGCTTCTAAATCAGCACCATCCAACAGAAATATGATATGAGTCAGAATGTAATTAAAAATTTCTAGTTATCACATTAAAGAAAGTGAAAACAGGCAAAATTAGTGTTCATAATATATTTTAACACAATACATCTAAAATATTATCACATAAACATGTAATCAATGTTAAAAATCATCAGATATTCTACATTATATTTTCATAATAACTCTTTTAAATCCAGTATATACTTACATTTATGAAGTAACCATATTTCAGGTGCTCAATAGCCACATGTGGCTAGTGGCTACCATATTGAACAGCACAGTTCTAGAATAGCCATTAATGAAAACACAAATCAGATTTCTGGGAGTTAAAAAAAAAAAAGAACCAACTTCATAAATGCACACAAATGGTTTCCAAAATCCAGCTTCCCTGGCATATTAGAGGAATGGAAGTGATCGGAAAACACTTCTGTTTAACTGGTGAACATTCACACTTCCTTGGGTGATTGCTCTCATAATTTCCCT
The DNA here is from genome assembly GCF_016509475.1 of Prionailurus bengalensis. NCBI lineage: Eukaryota > Metazoa > Chordata > Mammalia > Carnivora > Felidae > Prionailurus > Prionailurus bengalensis. The sequence continues at coordinate 23,371,354 of NC_057360.1, forward strand.
GCTTTCTCACCAAAATCTAGTATTAAGTAAATTAAATAACTTTGCAAAGCACTAAGTTTCCTTATGAACTTCTAACACTCCACTGTTCCAAAAGTGAAACAGTAAATAACAACCCTCTAGTATGTTCATGTTAGTCCTAGTATATTTTGCTATTTTATCCATTCTTTTATTCCAGGAGCAACCGCAATTACCGATACAGTAGTAGCTCCTGTCTGTGGTTTCATTTCTTGTGGTTTCAGTCACCTGTGGTCAACCACTGTCCAGAGCAGATGATCCTCCTTCTGTTGTATGGTCAGAAGGTTGACAGTAGCCCAATGCTGTATCACAATGCCTGGCTCATTCCCCTCACTTCATCTCATCACATAGACATTTTATCATCTCACATCACAAAAAGAAAGGTGAGTACAGTACAATAAGACATCTTGAAGAAGACAGAGAGAGGGAGAGGGAGACCACGTTCACATAACTTTTATTACAGTATGATTATTATAACTGTTCTATTTTATTATTGTTGTTGTTAATCTTTTACTGTGACCAACCTATAAATTAAATTTCATCACAGGTATGTGTGTATCAAATAAATAGTACATATAGGGTTTGGTCCTATCCAGGTTTTCAGGCATCCAACGGGTGTCTTGGAACATATCCTCCATGGATAAGAAGGGACAACTGTAGTACAGCTTTTACCGCTTACTAGTTGTGGCTTATCACCATGGGGTTGAAGTAGTCTCAAGGGAAGCTGCTTTGTAATATTTCCAGTGGCACATTATCTCTATGCATCTTACCCAGAGGAGAAAGGATAAAGTCATAAACTGGGCTACCTCTATAACTGTAAAATTCCCCCAAAGCTTGGTCAAAATAATGATGTGTTTTAACACTTCTCCAAAGAGATCCTATTACTTATTTATAGCTTTTAGGAATTTTATAGGTGGGGAACACTTCCGCTCTGTTGGTAGGAATGCAAACTGAGCAGTCACATTGGAAAACGGTATGGAAATTCCTCAAAAATTAAAAATAGAGCTCTCCTATGACCCAGCAATTACGCTACTAGGTATTTATCCAAAAGATACAAAAATACTGATTCGAAGGGGCACATGCACCCCAATGTTTATAGCAGTGCTATCAACAATAGCCAAATTACAGAAAGGGCCCAAATGTCTATCAACTGACAAATGGATAAAGAAGATGTGGTATATATATATATGTGTGTGTGTGTGTGTGTGTGTGTATGTGTGTGATGGAATATTACTTAGAGATCACAAAGAATGAAATCTTGCCATTTGCAACAATGCACATGGAACTAGAGTGCATTATGCTAAGAAAAAGACAAATATCATATGATTTCTCTCATATATGGAATTTAAGAAACAAAGCAGATGACCATAGGATAAGGGAAAGAAAGATAAGACAAAAACAGACAAAAAATAATATAAAAATTTAAGACTCTTAAATATGGAGAACAAACAGGGTTGTTGAGGGGAGGTGGGTAGGGGGGTGGGCTACATGGGTGATGGGCATTAAGGAGGCCACTTGTTGGGATGAGCGCTGGGTGTTATATGTAAATGATGAATCACTAAATTCTTCTCCTGAAACCAATACTACACTATATGTTAACTAACTTGAATTTAAATTAAAAAAATTAAGGAGCACCTGGGTGTCTCAGTCGGTTAAGCCTGTGACTCTTGATTCACATTGGGTCATGATCCCAGGGTGGAGTCGATCCCCATGTCAGGCTCCGTGCTGAGCATGGAGCTTGCTTGGGATACTCTCTCTCTCTCCCTCAAAAGAAATAGATAAAACTTTTGAAAATAAACAAATATGTAAATAAATAAATAAAATTTTTAAAAAAGGAGTTAAGTTACATAAGTTATATGTAATAAGAAAAATTAAAAGTAAAATGGAACAGATTTTCCAGTTAACCCATTTTAGGAGTCCATAAATATTTCAAAACTCATAGTTGCATCTTCAGTAGAAGTGTGATCATGACTGTAAAAACACCAAAGCTAGACTTCCCAATATTTGTTAGCCTCTTCTCCTTTCTAGTTGTACAATCTCTTGAATTTAATCTGGACACATGGCTGCCCAGTTACAAGCAAAAAAATCTCAGCGTTCCTTGCAGCTAGGTGTGACCAATTGATTAATTCCTTTCCGATGAGATGTGAGCATCAGTGAGGTGTGCACCTTCCTGGTCACATCCTTTATAAAGGAAACTGCTTCCCCTCTTCCCTCTCCTTCCCTTTCAGGCCAATGGGAAGGTTTAAGTGATGCTGGTGAACCATTTTCTACCATAGAGAAGCCTGCTAGGGAGACTTTATAAGATGACCTAACTAGTGCTACCGTCTAACTGCCTGTGTGTTTCACTTGTTAATGTAAAGGCAAACCTAATTAAATATGCCACTGGCATATCACTTTATTAACTTTGCCTCACTCCTCTCAAGTTATTTAATGGATATAATTTTTCTGTAAACATGTGCTGAATATCCACTGCAACAGAACCCACCTTAGGGAATTTGCTAGTGAGATAAGGACCTTTCAGTGCTTTCTGCAGCATGGGGCACTATTGACTACTCCTTCCTTCCAACGTTCTCATCCTTTGACTTCAGTGACTCACCCGTGGTTTGCTTTCTGGCTTTCTTTTCTTTGCTACTCTTCTTCCACTTCTTATTTTGGAGATCCCCAACGTTCCTTCCTGAAACTTCTCTTGTCACCTATCATTCTTAGCCTTGCTGGAGTCATGAACCTCTCGGATATTGTGCTGCAATACATTCTAGGGGGAGGACTTGTCACATATAATTTTAGGATTACATGGACATACTGAGACAACTGGTAGATTCTCAAAGGGTTCTTACCCCTGAGATTAAGAACAATTTTTCCATGGCTTTAACTTCCTCCCATGGTGCTTAATAATTCCCTTTTATACTTAACCTGGATCTCTCTCTTTCTCTCTGTCTCTGTCTCTCTCTCTCCCTCCAGACCTACACATCTGGCGGCTTATTGTATTCCTCACTTGGATGTCAAACAGGCACCTTCCATTCAAACTTATCATGTCCCAAATGAACTTATCATCTATCCCCCTTCTCTTCAGCTGTCCTTCATCCTATGGTTTCCATCTTGGTGAGTGGCACCACATTCCAATAAATTGTTCAAGTTGTAAAGAAATAAAAGCATCAATCCAGATTACTACTTCTGAAAAAAAAATGTTTGTTGAATGACTAATGAATAAATGGAACGATAGATCAAGTATGCTGAAGAAAAAAGAGGATAACTATTGAGAATGATGTGTACTAAAGCTTATGCTCAAATGTGCACACAGGGCTAGAGGCAGGTTTAAATAAGTAGTCATCAAACAAGTGAATGTGTATTTATTAAGTACCTTTTAGTACAAGGCACTGTGTTAGGCACTGATTTCATTCAGGATTCTATTTTGACAATATTTTCAGGGAAATGAGGAACATGATTTGTCAGAAAAGAGTAGTCAGAGTATATTAAGTGGGATAAATTTTTACTGAAGTTCAATTAATCTTACCTCATGACCAAGAAATGCTAAATTACTAATAACTTCTCTAATTCTCATTAATAACAGCTCTCTAATTCTTATCTAATTAATAATACTGCTCCTTATTATGCCTTCAAAGATGTCATCATAGTTCATACACAGCAGCTGTGATAATGGAAACTCAAGAAGATGGGATGCTCTTTGGAGCTTAAGGTCATTAAATCTGGCATCTTTCCCTTCCTGAATTCCCATAGCTCTTTATTTGCTTTTCTCTGATGGCATTTATTTTCCCCTTTATTTTATGATGATTTGTGTGCATATCTTACCTCTTATCAGAAAGATTTTCTCCCCCCACAGACTCTGTGCTTTATATCTGGAAGGAGAACATTAAATACTGAGTCAATGAATGCTTTCCAGTTTAAAAAAAAAAAACTCATTTAAAGGTAACATCAAATAAATCCTATAAAGTCGAGTAAATCTTGTTACAAGTGATGTTAAGAAGTTTATGATATTTTCCAATATGACAGCAGCATAATATTTAAGTTACAGATGTTTGTTTTAGTACTATAAGATAGTTGGGAACATGTTAACCCATCTTAGATAGTAATTTATGAGGGAAGGTATTGGCTGGTTGAATGCAGCCTCCAGAGCCAGACTGTGCAGGTTCAAATCCTGGCTTTGCCATTCAATGGCTGGGAGGCTGAGGACCCCTTGGTGCCTCACTTCCTTCATCTGGAAAATGAGAATCTTAATAGGACTTACTTCCCGGAATTTTTTTAAAGGATGAAAAATAATGTACACACATAAGGCACCTAGAATGGTGTTAGAATTCATTAGACACTAGCCTTCATTTTCTTACAATTTTAACAAGAATAAGGGGAGCTGTGATTAGATTAGGAAAGAATGGAATTTTCTTCTTAGACAACATGATATAGATAACGTCTCTCCTATCTTCCCAGCTCAAAACATTCCTATGATCCCCACATTGTCCATGACACCACAAATGCTTATCAGGTATTTCCAAGATGTAGGTAAGAGTTGGAACACATTTTATGGGAAACGAAAAGGTTTAAGTTTCACACAAATAGTGTTTTATCCTTTTTAGCATTCCCTACTCAAAAGACTTATTTGCCTTCCCAAGAACAAGGCAACAGATTTTACCATCCTCTCACTCTGTCCCCAGTAAAAAATACTTTCTGGAGTTTAAAGAAAGAGACTGGATCTAACCAAATCTAAGGCACAATGCAAAGAGTTAATCAGAAAATTTCAGATTGTCTAGGTCGACTTGTGGGCCTCCTCAAATGTTCTCACTGTGCCATTGGTGCCCGTTACTGCTGACAGCCCCCTACTAGGGAAGCCTCAGGCAATGTCAGAGGTGGGAAGAGAGGGTGGCTGCAACTTAACTTGGTGCAGAAGCTCCAAAGAATAGAACATTTCAGAGAGGGGGCCACACAAAACATCAGACTAAGAGGCTCTGATAGTCCACCCAGTCATGGGATGATGAGTGACAGAGAGCTGCCTTTGCCTCACACAAGAGCACTTCTTAGTCCTGGGGGCCTGCTCCTTCCTGGGTCACATGACGTGTCTCTGCCACGGTGAACCCTCACACGAGAAAAGGCCAGCATTTCTCAACCCATACACGTCCACAGGCAGCTGTCTTTATCATTTCAGGAAAAGGTCATGGCAGTGACAGAGATTTTGTTTTGCCTAAAAAAGGAATGCTCTTTGAAAAAATTTTCAGTGCATCCTAGAGAAGTGCTTTTTAGTTCCCATAACTGACTGGTAAATGTAACTTTACACCAAGGGTGTGATTTTTATATTGTATTTTACCAAAGTGGTAAAATGTGGGTGCAAAAATTGTTTTCCCCTTAGTGTTTCAGAGTAAGTATGAATGGAAACAAGACAAAACAGACACCAAACTTAGTCAATATGAATGTTCGTGGGCAAACATGGTTGAAAATGTAGCTTAATTTCAATATCGTTCTTATTCTTCTTCCTATAATTTTCATTGTATTCTATAACTGATTAGTGTGTCCAATTTCTTGGTGACTCATTATTACATTTTTCTTAGCAAAGGAGGAGACTTGTATTTCCTGTTAGCAGGACTTTCTTTTCTTGAATTGTACCACCTAATTATATTGTTTTTTTTCTTCCTTTTATTCAAAATAGCGTGGTGGTACAAGAAGAAGCCAGGCTAGAACTTGCTGTGGTGTGTTCACTTATCTGTTAGAATCTGACATAGGTTGGGGATGAGGCCCTTGGATTTTTGAGGTGATGTAATGTAGTTTGGGCTTTATTTTTTTTTTTTAATGTTTATTTATTTTTGAGAGAGGGAGAGCACATGTGAGCAGGCGAGAGGCAGAGAGACAGGGGGGACGGAGGATCAGAAGCAGTTTCTGTGCTGAGAGCAGAGAGCCCGATGCGGGGCTCGAACTCACAGACTGTGAGACTGTGACCTGAGCCAAAGTCAGATGGTTAAGGCCAACTGAGCCACCCAGGTGCCCCATATAATTTATCATTTATATTGAGACATTTTTGAAAATGAAAGGGGGCACTACTCAGGATAATAGGACAGTGTAAATCAAGACTGTCACAAGCAAAACCAGAATTTATGGTAGAAATGATCTGGCCTTCTATCCAAATCTTGGCTGTGCCAATTTCCTACTTTGACATGTGCAAAGTGATAAACCTCTTTGAACTTCATGTTCTGCATCTGCAAAAGAAAGATAACAATTCTCAAATGTTGAGGGAGAGGGGGAAGTGCCTAACATATTATGTATCCTTTGTAAGTATTATCAAGATAATGTTTGCCATGTATACCTTAAAATTCTTCACAATAGACAGTATGATATTATAAATGGATCAGGTGAAGTTACACTAGGGGTGCAATCAGTTGTCCCAATCAGAAATTCCCACTCCAAGGGCACCCGACTTAGTCGGTTGAGTGTCTGACTCTTGATTTTGGCTCAGGTCATGATCTCATGGTTCAGGAAACAGAGCCCCATGTCAGGCTTTGCACTCTGTGCGTGGACCCGGCTTGGAATTCTCTCTCTCTGCCCCCTGCCCCACCAAAGAAATAAATAAACTAAAAAAAGAAAAAGAAATTCCCACTCCAGGATGGCAGCTAAGGGGTCTCAACAGGATGTAGGTACTACAAGCACATCTTTCCAACTTCTCTGAATGCAGACTAAAGATCATTTTATTTACTATAACAAGTGTCAAAAATGAATTTTTCATTGTTGGAATTAGTGGTTTGTTAGCCATAATAAAGGACATTAGAAATAGACTCCCAAAGTGGCTCAGTTGGTTAAGCAACTTCAGCTCAGGTCATAATGCGGTTTGGGGGTTCGAGCCCTGTGTCAGGCTCTGTGCTCACAGCTCAGAGCCTGGAGCCTGCTTCAGATTCTGTGTCTCCCTCTCTCTCTCTGCCCCTCCCCTGCTCATGCTCTCTCTCTCTCTCTCTCAAAAATAGACAAACATTAAAAAAAATAAAGAAATAAGAAAAAGAAATAGGCTCTCACTGATAGAATTTATGATTTTCAAGATGTGTGGACTGGCTAACATATTTCAGAGGTACTCCCATGCTTTTATGAACACGTTGGTAAGAAGCTGGACCAGTAGGGACAGTGTGTGGGACAGAGGACTTCCAGTTGTCTGGTGCTTCCTGAAAGGGTGACAGAACCCTGGTTCTGGAATATTGTTCATCCTCCTGCAGTGAACCTTTCATGCAAGGTTATGATTACAGTTCCTAAACGGAAAGAGACCGGCATGTCATCAAACTCATAGAACAGGTGGTATGTGTTACCTGTTGATGCTTGCTAACTAATGTTTGTTTAATAAATGTCTGTACGTACGACAGAAATTGGACTGAGATTGGTTTAATAATAAAAACTGGTTATGAGGTTGTTGGAGAATAGTTCCTTTTTATCCCAATTCCTATAATTTGGCTGCAATCACTATCTACCAATAAATAAATAAATAAATAAATAAATAAATAAATAAATAAACAAACCGGTAATTATGCATGATTAAAATATTTAATGTTTTTAGCCACTAATGTGACTCTACATTTGGATCTTCTGTCCACTTCTGTTGGCCAATTGGAATGAAAACAAAAACAAAAACAAAAACAAAAAACAAGTGTTAGAGGAACTGACTTGCATAGAATGGTAAATGGCAGATCCAGGTCTAGGACTCAAATCATGTGATTTGAAGTTCAATGCTCAGGAGTGGGTACAAAGCAAATGTGTGTATGTGTGTGTGTGCACATAGATGCCCGTGCCAGATGAGGAGGAAGAGGAAGAGGAGAGGAGGAAGAGGAGAGGAGGAAGAGGAGGAAGGAAACCGAAGTGATGTGAGGTGACATGGAGGAAAACCAAAAAAAAACATTAGGCAATACTGTAGGGTACTAAAATTAAGCACAAGCCTGCAAAGAAGGGCTGGGAAGGTTCTGAAGTTAGTATTTACTTAAGAGCTAGTTCCATAAATAATAATAATAATGATGTCTATTAATCATTAGCAGTAGACTAACAATAGTACATTTCCTTGCACAATGCAGATGTGTTTGACTCATTGCCTGGTGCCATGAAAATGTGGTCAAGAGGGTAGGGATACCTAAAACCACATCTCTCCAAGTTTTAAGTACAATCATGTGTATTGGAGATTGTAGACTGATTTTCAAATACCACAAGGAAACTGATCTGCAAAGAAACTAAGAACTGTTTTTTCTACTTTTCTCCCATGGCAAAATTTCCCTCCCCTTGGCTTATCACCTAAACTACTAAAAGCTCCGCTTGTGAAAAGAAGAAAAACTAAAAACCAAGAAACAAAAGCACAACAAAAAAAAGTACAAAATCTTTCAATACATTTGGAGAAGAACCAAATAAAGCATTATTTTCATACAACTTTATGCTGGAGAAGAAAGCCAGGAAATAGTTAATTTTAAATATTTAAGAACTGTGGGGGCCTGGGTGGCTCAGTGGGTTAAGCATCCAACTCTTGATTTCTGCTCAGATCACAATCTCACAGTTTGTGAGTTCGAGCCCCTCATTAGGCTCTATGCTATTAGTCCTTGGGATTCTCTCTCTCACCCATTCCATTGCCTCTCTCCCTCTCAGGCGCATGCACATGTACTCTCTCTTTCAAAAATAAATAAACTTTAAATATTTAAGAACTGTCAACATTTATCTCAATGGAAGGGCACACTTCTGAAGTTAACAAATGATGAGGTTTGACAAATTTGGATCACTCTCTCTGAGGATTATGGGATGGGAGGAAGAAAGCCTGAAAAGGCAGTAGTAAGTATGTGTGAGAAATAAGCCCACTGACCCCATCAAAGGAGGGACACAGAGACTCAGAGCACAGGGAACCCCGGGGCTTTAATCAACATTCTTGCAAGAGTGGGTGTCTGATGGACAGGCACACTGGGGGCAGTTACAGCAGGCAATTTATCTCCTAGCATGTGAGTCCCTCCCCTGATTCCTCATTGACTGAGTGCTACAGAGTTTACAGCCTGGCCTGGAGGTCGCCTATGCCCACATAAGGCAAAAAGTAATCTGACTGGAACAAATATACATTCCTCCGTGACACAGAGACTTCAGTTCTTTGGCACATGCTCATTGCAAAGCCCCCCCCCCCTCCAAAATAAGCCTGTGAAATGAAGAGGGGGGATGAAGAACCAGGAAGTGAAGTGTCTTAGGGTTTAGGATTCCACTGTGTGTGTGTGTTGGGGCTTGCACATATTCCCAATAGGTTATCAACCTATTGTTAAATAGACAGCACAGCTTTCATTTGGTATTTCTGAAAATGATTCATCTCACTTCTCACAGTGTGTATAAATTTTCTACATGTATATCTATATATGCAAATGGAGTTTCTAGAAGGTGACAATGTCAGATTTGGATAATGTGTAATATCAGCATCACTACAGAAATAGCTAACTTTTAATTCTTGAGTGTCCGAATACTAAGATTGCTCTACCTAATGTTTTTGACCCATTCAAATGTGCATCTTTCACTTTGATCCTCAATTTCATATATAGTTAAATTAGCATAAATCCAACTGAGTATCTTTTAAATCCTATGGAGGTTGGAGGGAAAATGCATTTTTGTAAAAACAAAGTAAAAAACAGAACGAAGTCACCCAAAAAACTGAAAAGATTTCCAAAGTCTATTCCACCTCTGTAACTTCAAATGGCTTACAGATGAGGCCACTTTTAATTTTAAGAGGGGAAGAAAAGTACATTGTGTTCGTATGTATGTTTACTCTAAAACATGGATGAGGCTCTATAGCTTGTACAAGGTCTCCATGGCAGAAACCACACATGAATTCAAAGGTCTCTCGAGGTGCATGTCTAGGAGGGCTCACATTTTTGGACAGAGAGGCTGCAGTAACAGTATGTGGTCAGCAAGCAAAGGAAGTGGACAGGATTCAGGGCTGAATCATGATCCTACGGGCTAGGGAGCCACTGCGCCTACCCCCTGACTCCTGCTCTCACCAATGGCAACTTTTCCTTTCCACTCTATAATGACCAGCTATTGTTTACTGAGCTCTTTCAAACTGTGCTAAGTATTTTACACACAGCATCTCACCTCTTGCACAACACCCCTAGGAGGAAGGTGTTACAACAAGTAAACCATTCACTCCTTTTAAGAGTGCTGGAAGGCAGGTACTATTCTTATTCTCATTTTATAAGGGAGGAAACCAAGGCACAAAGACATTCAGTAACTTGCTTAAGATAACGTGGCCAATAAGTAGCAGAGCTGGCTCAGAGCCATTTTTCTTGGCCACCATGTCAAGTCAGCACCATTCAAATGTTGTGGAACGGTGCAGACTTAAACCTCTGTGGCCAGACTAAAATATAAAGTGGGAACCGTGTTGGTGATACAAGGGGATTTAAGAGAGAGGCCACCGACAAGATGCACTTGCTTGTGAAGAGCCATGTAACTTGGCTTTGTTGCTGATTGATATGTGGAAGTAAATGGAAAATGGCTACAAAATGAAACACCCAACCACAAGCGTGAGCTTAACATTAAACATGATATAGGAATGGGGCACCTGGGTGGCTCAGTTGGTTAAGTGTCTGACTCTTGATTTTGGCTCGGGCCATGATCTCAGGGTTCGTGGGATCAAGCCCACCTGGGGTCTGCACTGACAGTGCAGATTCTCTCCCTCTCTCTCTACTCCCCCCTCAAAATAAATAGACATTAAAAAAAAAACAACATTATGTAGGAGCAAAATCTCTTGCCTAAGAGACCTGGTGCAGGTGTCACTGAGAGAAATAAGATAATTATCTGAAGCTGAAGTGATTTTTAAGATCTTGAATCATGATTGAGAGGTGATAAAAGCCCTGGGGACATCTTTAGCAGCAATGAATCATTCGTATTTCCCATTCTCTTTCTTGGAATCTGGGTAAGTCAGACAGCCAAGCCTGAAGTCAGCCCACAACATTCACTATCTTTTCATTAAGTAGTCTTTCTAGGGCCTTAAAGTCCCTGGTTGTGAATGTAGAATAAATCCCATCTTTATTTAAAGTTTGTAATATTGGGTCCTCCAGAAGTGTTCTGTAAATTCCACGCACTATCAAATAAGAGGAAAAGCAATTTGAAGAATGACAAAATCACTACTCACAAATTCCACACTAGAGTTTTCAGAGTAACTAGATCTGTAGTACTAAAGAATTCAAGTCATTTAGGGGCAACTGCCACTGTTTGGTCAGTCTCACACAGCTGCTTACAGCCTCCTGGGACTATTTCTGAGCAGTGATATTGAAGTGGAGCCCCTCCCTTGTGTTTGTGAATCCATAGGATTCTAACCAGGATTCTCCTGCCCCTCCCTAAGTCCTGATCCATCCGGGAAGAAAGTAAAGAGAACACAGGTGAGCATACATATTTACATAAGCTACAAGGTTGTGCAAACAAACTCTTAACTGCTAAAAGGGCATTTTATAAATGGCTCTTATTTCTAACCATTTGCTTTGACAGCTTTATTTTTTTAACTCAAGCACAATTAACACAGTGTTATATTAGTTTCAGGTATACATTATAATGATTCAACAATTCCACACATTACTCGGTGCTCATCAAGATAAGTGTACTGTAATCCCTTTCACCTATTTTATCCATCCTCCCAAACTGCCTGTGGCAACCACCAGGTTGTTCTCTATATTTAAGAGTCTAGTTTTTTGTTTGTCTCTTTTTTTCTCTGTTCGTTTGTTCTGTTTCTTAAAATCCACATGAATGAAATCATGTATTTGTCTCTGAGACAAATTTACTTCTTTCACTTAGCATTATACCCTTTAGATCGATCCATGTTGTTGCAACATCTTCTTTATCCATTCCTCTATGGATGGACACTTGGGCTTCCATATTTTGGCTATTGTAAATAATGCTGCAATAAACATAGGTGTGCATATATCTTGTTGAATTAGTGTTTTCATTTCCTTTGGGTAACTACCCAGTAATTGAATTACTGGATCATATGATGGTTCTATTTTTATTGAGGAACCTCCATACTGTTTTCCACCATGACTGCACCGGCTGGTGTTCCCACCAACAGCTCTTTTCTTTCCCCATTCTTGTCAATACTTGTTATTTATCCTTTAGAGTCTAGCTATTCTAACAGGTGTAAGGTGGTATCTAATTATGGTTTTGATTTGCATTTTCCTGATGATTAGTGATGTTGAACACCTCTTCATGTACTTGTTGGCCATCTGTACGACTTTTTCAGAAAAACGTCTATTCATGTCCTCTGCCCACTTTTAATTGGATTATGTGGTGTTGAACTGTATAATCTTTTTATATATTTTGGTTATTAACCCCTTATTGGATACATCAGTTAAAAATATCTTCTCCCATTCTGTAGGTTGTCTTTTGTTGACGGTTTCCTTCGCTGTGCAAAAGCTTTTTATTTTGGTGTGTGATGTCTTACAATTTTTAATGGGCTTTACACATCTAAAGTCTCTTCCATATTGTTTTAAAGTCCTTATCCTTAGTCTCCTTAATGTCTTACACCAGTGTTTTTCCCTCTGTATAACACACCAAGGTTTCTCTTGTTTAAATCCTATATCCTTTTTATCATGTGTTTATCATAAAATAATGTGTATAGGTTTTAAAATAATGAATGTAAATTTTTCCTAGTGTCCATAACTGCCAATTAGCTAAGAATCTTGATTATTTCCATCATGAGGTTAAAATGGATTCTCTTTTGAAATGCACTTTGTGAACATATTTTTCTTTCACTTCCATGGGCTCCACCTTACATATGATAAATTGCAATACTGTGTAGGCCATATAAGCTTTTCTACTCACAGTTTTGCAGAGATTAGTGAAAAATGGACTCAGCAACTGGCTAGAAATTGAATTTCAGTAAGGGAGGAAAAAATGATTATTATTTAGCAAGTCAACAAAAAATATGTTCTGGGTTCTCATTAGACATTTTTAAAATGTAGTGTTAGCTTGAAAACAAATAAATGAGTCAAGAGGGGAAAACAGAAAATTCTAAACATTAAAAGCCAGAACTCCTTCCTGAGAACATTTTTGTTAATGATAGTTACTAGTCAATTTTTGACTTCTTATAAAGGCTTGGAACATTAGGAAGATAAAGAAAACTGAATTACTGCCAATAATCTACTACAAATAATTGACTTGACTAAATTTCATACAACTGAAGGTCACTGACTATTTTTCTATTTTCTTTGTTCCTAGTTTTCAAATACTGGATGGTTGGTATTGACCTTTAGCTTGTCATGTTCTCTATGCCAGAGCCAAGAACAATTCACAGGTATTATTTATTTAGCTAACTGCATCCTTAAAGCTGCCAAAGAGGATCCAGGATGGAATCCATATAGGGTTGCAAGTCCATAAAAGGAATAAAATTAATATTGTACAGAAATGACCTCATGTGTTCTCACAACCTTCATAAAAGTAGATAAAAAGACTATATTAGTCCCATTTTATAAAGAAACTGAAGGAAGATGGAAACAACTATATTCAACACTTATTAAGCACTTATTATTAACACTTAATAACACTTATTACCTATAACAGCAGAAGCACAGTGCTGAATTTTGGAATATAATTAAGGTGAAGTCCATATCCTTCAAGAAGTCATAATCTAGTGGGCATGGCTGACTGTGAAAAACACAATCATAAAGACATAAAATACAATGAAAGAATAGGGGAGAGAATGACCTCTCTCTCTCTCTCTTTTTTTTTTTAAGTTTATTTATTTATTTTGAGAGAGAGAGAAAGAGCATGAATTGGAGAAGGGCAGAGAGAGAGGGGGACAGAGGATCTGAAGCAGGCTCCGCACTGCTGCTCCTCAGCAGCGAGTCTGATGTGGGGCTCAATGTCACCAACCTATGAGATCATGACCTGAGCTTAAGTCAGACACTCAAGCACCTGAGCCACCCAGGCGCCCAGAGAGAATGACTTCCACTGGCTGTAAGGCTATGAAAGGGTTTTGTAGATATGAAATCTGAGCCAACTCAATGGGAAGAGTGTTCTACAAAAATGGTGGGATAGCAGAGGATAACATGAGAATTCGTTAGTTATCACATAGAATCTGAGGGCAGGGCAGGGGTATAAGGGAGATGACATGTACAGAGGGTCTGTAGATGTCCTTAAATGCCAACTCCGGTAGCAGTGTTGTGAAAAGTAGGGTGGCAGGGAAGTAATTAGGAGACCATTGCAATGGTTCAGGAAGGAGGTAATGAGGCTTGAACTAAGAAGAAGTAGGAGTGCCAGCCAGTAGTGATAGCAGTAGACTCTATGTAATTTGGCAAGTGGGTGGGTGTGGACCATGAAGGAGGAGGAGGAGTTGAAGATGAATCTAAGGCATTAATTTGAAACAGTGAACATATTACATTTGAGCTACCTTGAGCCACAGAGAAGGGAATTTCCATCAGGAAGGTGGAAGTGTGGGTCTAGAGATCAGGACAGATATGGAAATCACAGGCATGTGATGGCTGAATACATATGAGTGGAAGAAATCACCAAAGGATAGTGTACAAAGAGAAAAAAAGACAAAAAGAAAACCTTAAAATGCAGGGAACACCAGCGTTTTAAGAAAGAGAGGAGTTTAGAGTCATTGGTGTCACATGAATGGCCGGTCTGAGAGCCAAGCATATGATGCAAAGTGATCAAAATCAACAAAAGTTTCCAGAGATACAGCTGAACGCTGCTGAGGGGATCAGCAGGCGATTTCCTGTGGTCACAGAGATCATATCCGCACCTAAACTCTGCACCTACCTACTCAATTATCACACAAGAAATACAATGTGGTTTTTCAAGAGGAACCCACTCATTTCACCAATAGTTAATGTGGGACTCAGTGATCAAAATAAATTGCAAGTTCCAATTTCCTTCATTAAATTTTCTTTCAAGCTCACTACTCTCCTTACATTGAGGTAAAAATGAACTATTATTAATCAAGCACGTGCTCTCTTTAATCCTTGTGGATGTGGTTACATGCAAGGACTCCTGAGTCACAGAGGTTTGTTGGGTGTCTAATCCAGCAGTGTAACGAGGACTTGTTACCTAACCTCTTCAGACTCGGTTTCCTCATTTGCAAAATGGGAATGGTGATACTTACTTGTGAGAGTTGAGAAGAGTGCATGAGAGAACGTGCAAGCAAAACTCAGCACGTGGCATCAAAGGTCAACTCACTTTTGCTGTTACTGTTTTGTACTTTCTCTCGGGGCAGAGGCTACCCCAACACTACTTCCGAAAGCGGGTAGCACCGAGCTGGGGACGCGTGAGCCTCATTCGGCCAGCCCTCCGGGAAGCGTCAAGCGCAGGAAGAGGGATAAACAGCTGACAGGTTCCCCAGGACTCGTTAGCCTACAGCCCCGGAGGTAGGACTGGCTGCAAGACGCCGCTGGAAGCGGGATCCTAGTCACCGCCTGTGACCCTCGGACGACCACACATCCCAGGGTGCAGCGCGCCCACCCAGGGTGGAAATTTAGCCAGGCGGAGTCTGATTGCTAGCCCGCCGGGGAAAGCAGCGCACGCTGGGACTTGTAGTCTTCGAGTCGCAAGCTTGCGGGTCGGAGGAGGGCGGAAGCCAGAGGTCCCGCCTTTTGTCCACGTCTCACTTCTCCCGGCCAATGCCCTCTCCTGTCCTCGGAGCCAGCCCCTCTCCGATCTGGTCCCCATTGGTCCTGAGCCTCAATGCCCCGGGCCCTACCCGGAAGTAACGTTAGGGGAGGCGGTTTCCTAGACTACGACACCGGAAAGCTGGGGGAGGCGCTCCGGGCTGCTAAGGGCGGAGGGTGGTGGCAGCGCTGGCGCGGGGGACCGGCTCGGCGCTTTCGGGAAGCAGTTCGGCTACGGCTACCGCTTGCGTTGCTCCGCATCCCGCCCTCGGCACGGCTCGCAGCCCCCTTGCCACCCGCGTCCGGCAATGTGTCCCACCGGCCGGGCGTAGCCGCTGCGCGTGCGCGGAACCGCAGGGCCATGAGCGAAGCCGGCGGCGGCCGGGGCTGTGGGTCCTCGGTCCCCCAGCGAGCGCCATGGAGCCTGGTAGCGGCGACGGCCGCCTTCTGCCTGGTGTCGGCCACGTCTGTGTGGACGGCGGGGGCCGCGCCCATGAGTAGGGAAGAGAGACAGAAGCTTGGGTAAGGGTGCCTGGAAGCCTGGGGTGGGTTTCTTCAGGAGGTGGACCACAGGCGAGGTGCCTGTCATTGCGACCCGGGCGTGCAGTGGCCTCTCCTGTCGCGATTGGAACGGTTGCCCCGCGAGGACCCTGGCGGGGAGGACAGGGTCCGGGAAGGTGGGGATCGTCGCCCGCAGTGCGACCTCAAGGGACCATCGGGGTGTCGCCTGGGCCGTCGGTGACATGTGCAGCCTCCTTGAGGCCATCCGTGGTGTGTCAACGCAGCTGCCATGTCAGTGTCCCGTGAAGGGGGCTACAGCTCGTGCCACTACGCGCCAGAGTCCTGTGGTTGTCTTTCGTCGGAGACGTGGTTAGATTCTCGCACAAGTGAGCTCCCAGCTGGGAAAATGTTGCTGATCTCACAGTAGTTAAGGAAATAGTCTTTACACCTGTTACGGAAAAGGGGGCGTACGTTGAAATTTGAACTTTACACATTTACCATTTCCTTGCAGTGTTTTGTTGCACTGCACTTTCTAATAGAACAGTATTTGATGGTATTACTTAGAAGCCTCAGTTAATTATACCTGTTCCCTTTGTTCAAAGTAGTCTTATCAGTCTTGAGAGTGTGATAAAATTATCAGTTATATTTACAGCATTTAATTGGGCATCACTATTCCTAATATATGCTAGGTCCCACAAATTAATAAGAAAAAGCCAAGAACCAGTAAGAAGATGGGCAAAGGGTATGAAGAGTTAATTCACACAAGAGGAAATGCAAATGATCAATAAACATGAAAAGTTACTCAACCTCTTAAATGTGACAGATGGCAGATTAAAGCAATGAGACAGCTCTTTTTTGCCATCAGATTAGTACAAAACACAGGTACTAACTAATTGAGGTGTGAGAAAAGACTTGGTGGGAGTGTAAATTTGCTGTAACTTATTGACAGTATCTCCTAAAATTTAAATTGTATCTACTCTTTGATTCATTAATCTGGTCTCAGGGAATCTATCCTACAGAAATAAAAGCACTCTTGATGTAGAGATAGGTATACAGGGATGTGCATTTTTAAAGACTGGAACTGTTTCTTGGAGCATCTGTATTATGGAGTAATATTCAGATATTATGGAGGAGGTAGAAGGCCATCCAGGATATATTCCCAAGACAAAAATGCAAGTTGTAGAATAATATGTATAGTACCATCCTATGTTCTTTTAAATGCAGAATAGAAATTGTAAAAGCTCAGAAAAACATGGAAAGATGATTACCCCTGGGTTTAGGATGGAGGTGAGATGGAACCATCAGTTTTATTTTATACACGTACTTCCTTATTGTTTAAATCATTGCAAGAGTATTAGTTTCTTAGACAACGATTAAGAAATAAGAAAATAAAAGATGCTTGATGGAAAAAAAAAAGTATCAGCTACCAAAACAAACATATCAGGAAATTCTCTTTAAAAAAAATTTTTTTTTCAAAGTTTGTTTTTGAGAGAGAGAGAGAGAGAGAGACAGACAGACAGACAGACAGAGTGCGAGTGGGGGAGGGGCAGAGAGAGAGGGAGACACAGAATCTGAAGCAGGCTCCAGCCTCCATGCTGTCAGTACAGAGCCCGATATGGGCCCGGAACCCACAAACTGTGAAATCATGACCTGAGCCGAAGTTGGATGCCCAACCGCCTGAGCCACCCAGGCGCCCCAGTAAACCCTTAATAAGTATCTTACATTTTCTCTCTTTATGAATTTAATGTATCCTCGATAACTGTTTTAATGAATGCCCTGCTCTGTGCCAGGTTCTTTACATCTCTGTAATCCTCCCTGTTTCTTAATGAGGTGAATGTGATTCCCATGGTGCAGATGAGGAAATTGAGACTCAAGGTCAACTTGTTCAAAATCAGAGTTAGTAAATGGTGGAACCAGTATTCAGACCCAGATCTGTGTGACTTCAGAGACGTTCTGTCCACTGTGTTGCACTTCATAAGATTTGGAAAGAGAAGCTTAAGTCTGTTAAGGATAGAACGTATCTTATTTGATCACCACTCCCTTTTCTCTTTTTTTGTTAAAAATTTTTATTTGAAGAAGAGTCATTAGTTAAGTCATTTGTTGACCAAAATTAATTTTTAACTGGAAGAATCCAACCAAAGTGGCTTGGAATTTCAGCTCCAGTTTTGAAAGTACGAATCTTGAGCTATAAACCGCAAATACATAATTGCTTGATTGCTTTCCCCTCTGGGAATTTTCGGGAACCTGAACTCTGATTCATTAGGTTTACCTGTATGATTTTTTTTTTTTAAAGCCCAAATAATGATTTATGATAAAAAGCATAAAATGCCCCACCCTTTTTCCTATCCTACCAAGCCAAACTGATGATACAGACTGGAATTATCACTAATAGTAAAGAGTTGCTCAATTGCTTACAGTTCATGGAATTTTTACTTGGTCATATGTAGTCTTATCCTTCCTGGAATACATTGTTTTTTGTTTTTGTGATTTAAATATTACAGCAGTTGTTAATGTTCTCTTTTCATTAAAAAGAAAAAGTATAAATGCAGTTTCTATAGCACCTTGGCAGGCAGTGTAATTTAGATAAAGCTGACTTACAAAAATTATTTTAAAGCGAAGAAAAAGACATAATGTTTGAACTATGGATCTGATTTCCAACATATTTTTATTCACTTGTTGAATAGATATAATCTTAGAGACATTTTTTTTCTGTTGAGTATAGTTATCTACCATTCTGTATTTAAATATGACTTTGTAGACTTACGTGTTTAAGTAGGAGAGAGAGAGCACTGAACTGGATATTAAGTATCTCCACTTTGAAGTATGTGTTGTGAAATCTGATGATCATGTACTGCATAAATGTAAGGGTTGGAAAATAACACGTTCTCATATGCAGTCGTGATTTATTCATAATCATGAAAATCAAGGGCTTACGAAGTTTGGGTTACCGAGTTACAGTTTATGTTATCTATAATGCGTGTGTCTGGGCAGTGCCATTGCCAGTTAAAGGAATTTGTACCTCTTGACAATAATCTTGTATTGATTCCATTTCGGTGAAAGGAAGAAGGATTTCCTTATTCCATTTGTTGATATCAGTGCTTGAAAAGAAAATCTTAACATTGTTTTTGGTTGTTTATTAGCTAATTTGAGAGATCTTTATCATTTGTAATATAATAAAGAAATGTATGGAAGAATTCTTTAAGATACTCCATAGTTTTCTGAGATAACTTGGTCCATATTCTGTCATACATATAAACACATACAGAATTAATGTTTTAGCAAAGTGATAAGATCTTGTTTTAAATGCTTGTTTTAAAATGATTATTCATAAAAAGTTTGCCAGGCCTTATTCAGTTTATAAGTTTTGAGTGTGCTTGATTTTGCTGGTCATTATAGCCAGGATCCGGAAATTAGTTCTTTTCTGCCTGCTAGCTTTATTATTACCAGTGTTTCATTATCCATGGTTACAGTTTTTAAAATGAGAATTTCAACATAACAGGAAGTAAAATAAAATTATACCCAGCCATTTTCTCTAACACTTTCTTCAGTTCTTGCTATTAGTGATTGGAACTTTGGGAATAATAGCATTAATAAAAGATTACCGAATTATTTTTCCTTTGCTAATTATTTAGATATTTGGCTTTGTCAAACCATAACATTAAATGTAGAACAAGGCCAGCTGGGTGGCTCAGTTGGCTAAGCGTCTGACTTTTGATTTCAGCTCGGGTCATGATTTCACAGTCCTGAGGGACCGTGAGATCGAGCCCTGAATCAGGCTCTATGCTAGGCTGGGCCTGTAGCCTGCTGAAGATTCTCTCTCCCACTCTTTTTGTCCATCACTTGTTTGTGTGTGCGCTTTGTGTGCTTTCCTGCTCTCTCTCAAACAAACAAACAAACATAAAACATTTGTAGTTTTTTGTATAGTTCTTAAGACCCCAAACTTGAGAGTGTTTAATTGAAAGACTAGTTAGTTGGTCCAGACAGTACAGATTTTGACTTAGTAAATCTGATGTGGGGATCAGATATCTCCATTTTAAACAGTCATCTTGGGGATTTTAAGACACAGAGATAGCCAAAACACACAAATTTCTTTTTGAGGATTATTTTTCTCATTTTATTTATTTTTTGAGAGAGAGAGAGAGAGAGAGAGAGAGAGACAGAACAAGCAGGGGAGGGGCAGAAGGAGACAGAGGATCAGAAGCAGGCTCTGTGCTATCCAGCTGTCAGTGCACAGCCCAATATGGGGCTCAAATTCACGAACCTTGAGACCATGACCTGAGCTGAAGTAGGATGCTTAACTGACTGAGCCACCCATGCGCCCCTATTTTTCTCATTTTAGAGATGAATATTATTTATTTGACTTTTGACAGTTTTTTAAAGGAGCAGAGAGTACATCGTAAAATCATAAAATTGGTCTTTTGAAAGTGTGAACAAATATGTATTAATAAATATGTATTAAAGTAAGCATTAGTGATTTTATTTAAAAGGGAAAGTAGAAGCTGTTAGAGTACTGTTATTTCATATCCTTACACACCCACCTCTCTCTTGCTAGAGTATATATACTCTATATAAGCAATAAATTGTAACAATTCTTCTTTTGGAGGTCTCCAGCAATATTCTTCCTTTTAAGACAGATATGTTAAATAATTTTTTTAAGAGGTAATTGTTTTTCAGCATCAGACTTCCTTCTCTGTGCACGGCATCCATCATTTATCAGTTTTCTTAGGGAACATAAGGTAAATTTTACATAAATTGCTAGGAATAGTAAAAGTTTGGCCTAGCCCTGTGTGTTTCATGAAAGCTTGTCTATTCACACTGATTATTTCTTGACTCTGTTTATGTCTTTTTCTAACTATTTTTTTCTTTTGTTTTTTAATTGGTGCACATGTATGAAGGAGCTGTAGCTTTTTGAAAAACAATAAATAGAATGTTCTTAACTTTTTTCTATTTCTGCTCTTTTAAAATTAGGAATCAAGTACTGGAAATGTTTGATCATGCTTACGGTAACTATATGGTAAGTAAAAGGCTTATCTTGACATAATTTATGTGAGCAGATGGTTGTATCAGCACAGTCACCTGGGAATTTTGAAACCTGAATTAATAGCATATTATTTTAAAGGAAGTTTTTAAAAAACAGTGCAAGCAGAGGCTAATAGAGTATCCCTGATAATTGGTTCTTAGAGGACCAGTTTATTAAATAGGTAAAAATTGAATTAGATTATGAAACTTTGTACTTAGGTTGTTTCCTTTGGTACTATCAACAGTGTTTACTGAGTGGTTTATATAGCTAGATACTGTGGATGTACATGAATAAGATGTTCTCTCTGGCCTTCAGGGAAATTATTCTCTTAATTAAAAAAAAAAAAAACTGCAACATTACTTTATTACTCTGAAGAAAACCGTTGCTTAAAAGAGACAGAATATGACCTAGTTTCTGTCCAAATTTGTCTTCATAGTGGTCTTTGAATATATTTTGCTTTTCAGATACACTGATTTGTACTGTTGTAAATGTCTTAGTGTTCACTGGGGTTGAAATAGTTTCAGTTTTGCACGATGAAAAAGTTATGGAAATCTGTTGCTCAACAGTGAATATACTTAATGGTACTGAACTTAAAAATGGTAAATTTCGTGTTACATGTTTTTTTTTTATTTTTACCACAATTAAAAATTTAAGGGGTGCCTGGGTGGCTCAGTTGGTTAAGTGTCCAACTTCGGCTCAGGTCATGATCTTGCAGTTTGTGAGTTTGAGCCCTGCGTCAGGCTCTGTGCTGACAGCTTGCTCACAGCCTGGAGCCTGCTCTGGATTCTGTCTCCCTTTCTCTCTGCCCCTGCCCCACTCACACTCTGTCTCTCTCAAAAATAAATAAATATTTTTTAAAAATGAAAAAAAGAAAAAAATTAATACCCAGGTGCTTGGGTGGCTCAATCAGTTTAGCATCTGACTTTTGATTTCAGCTCGGGTCGTGACCCCAGGGTTGTGGGATCGAGCCCTACATCAGGCTCTGTACAGAGCATGAAGCCTGCTTAAGATTCTGCCCCTCTCTCCTGCTCATGCTCTCTCTTTCTTAAAAAAAAAAAAAAAATGAATCCCCACACAGCACAGGGGAGCCATTTGGGGGACAGTAGGGCTGAGGGGGTTGTAACTGCCCCCCTACTTCTCCGTGCCTCTTTCCCCTTAATACAATGATCTTAGACTCCAGGGAAAAAGTGTTTAATTTCTAAAAAGATGAACTAGCAGGGAAAATTTGAGAGTTGAAAGAAAATTTTCTGGGTAAATGTGTGTCATTTTGAAAAGAGTAATCAAATTATTCTGAGAATACTTATGACTTTGTTTTTACGTTTTAAAATATGCTAGCAGATTTTCTTTTAACATGAAGGCCTATGAAATATAGTTGGGAAAAGTTTGGCAAAGAACTCATTTTGATTCTGCTTTAAGTATTTTACAACTGATTCTGGAATCCATTTTTACATTATATATTACCCAAATATCTTCATATATTAACATCTTTATAAACATCTAAGTACATACATTATGCATTTTTGTATTGTTTCAGCATGTTTTATATTTGATACTTCCTGTTCCTTTCTATAGTGCACATTTTAAAATGTTTTTTTTTAAAAAAAAATTTTTTTTTAATGTTTATCTTTGAGACAGAGGGAGACAGAGCACAAGTGGGGGAGGGCAGAGAGAGAGAGGGAGACACAGAATCTGAAACAGGCTCCAGGCTCTGAGCTGTCAGCACAGAGCCCAATGCGGGGCTTGAACCCACGAACCGTGAGATCATGACCTGAGCCGAAGTCGACGCTTAACCAACTGAGCCACCCAGGCACCCCACATTTTAAAAGGTTTTTAGAAAATAATGGTAATGAAGTTTCGGGTATTTTTGCAATATTGAAAACACAGTTTTAAATTCATATCTAAAGCTCTTGGCCATTTCCTTAATATTTCTTTCAAAATTATTTCTCTCTGGTTAATTCTATTTGAGCCAAGCATAATTTAAAAAAGCTAAGCTAATAGTTTTGAGGTGGTCAAACGGACCCATGCTACACCCTCAAACCTTAGTCATCTCATAAATGCATACTTTTGGTTCCAAAGTTGAATAGCTGGATCAATTCAGTACATTTCTTTTTTAGAGTTTGTTTGTTTGTTTATTTTATTTTTGAGAGAGGGAGAGAGAGAGAGCAGAGTGTGAGTGGGGGAGGGCAGAGAGAGAGGGAGACACAGAATCCGAAGCAGGCTCCAGGCTCTAAACTGTCAGCACAGAGCCCAACGCAGGGTTCAAACTCATGAACCGTGAGATCATAACCTGAGCTGAAGTCTGACTGAGCCATCCAGGTGCCCCAGTTTAGTACATTTCACCGTGAAGAGGATCCTGTCTTTGTAAATCACAGTATCTTTAATGTCTCTTATTAGGTAAATGGCAGAAAGTTTTATCAATACATTTTTTCCTATTATAGAATGCACTGTAGTAAGTGGGTTTATAACAAAGCAGACACTGAGAACAGCTCTCAGAGGACTTCCTGGTGTAGTTCCTATTTATTGGATCCTAACTGGGAAACTTTAGTATACCTGCCTACTTATAAGATCTAAAGGAGAGGGATTTCAACCCCAAAGATTGGGAACTCCTGGAATTAACACTGTCTTCCATTTTTCTGGTGGATCCACACCCATCTGCAATCCACCGCAATAGATATTTTTATCATTTATTTATTTATTTCTCCGTTTATTTATTTCAAGAGAGACAGAGAGAGTGAGCGGGAGAGGGACAGAGAGAGAGGGAGAGAGAGATCTGAGGCATGGATCCAAGCCTGATGCGGGACTTGAACTCACGAACCATGAGATCATGACCTGAGCCAAAACCAAGAGTCGGACACTTAACAGACTGAGCCGTCCAGGTGCCCCTGCAATAGATATTTTTAAACGTTCAACTCTTTTACAACATGAGTGACTTTTGTAATGTACTTATGCTCAGTTTATGTGAAATTTGTAACATAAGATTTGGTCTAGAATTCTCACTTCCCCTTTTCAAGTTCTGAGCTAACCTGAAACAGTTCTAAAATATTAAATAGAGACCAGGTGCTCTATATTTGTTATTTGAAGTCAGTTGAAAATTTTTTCCAGTTACTGTACTCAAACAGTGTTAGCTTGCTGTAGAGCAAAAGTATATAGATTTTGGAATTAGATGGATTTGAGTTCTAATTCTTTCCTGGCTAGTTAACAGCTGGGACCCTAAACAGATCATTTAACCCTCTGAGCAATGTCTTCCTATGTAGCCTGTAAGATGGTTGAGAACAGGGATCATTTTAATATGATTAATATTATGATTAATAATATGATTTTAATGAATTTTTAATAAATTCATCTTTTATAGGTCTTGTGCCTAAAATCATGCCTGGTACACAAATGCTTATTTAATTTTTTTAAAGAACTGAATTGTATTCTTGTCAAGATGTAATCAAATAGTGGGGTTTTTTGTATTTCATTATTATGATATATCTTTGCCTCATAAATTCAAAGAAATCATTTAACAAACTTCATTAAAGATATGAGTTTATGGTGAATTTTGGGATCTAGAAGTTTACTTCTTTTGTTGTAGTTAGTTGCCTACTATGCCGAAATATAAAATGCCTGGCACATAGTGGACTGTTAATAAGTGGTGAAATCTTTTCATTTCTCACTAGTCCTCCTTAATATTACTCTCCATTCTAGTGCACGTTTAGAGCAATTCCTTTTAACTTCCTTAGTTCGTAGGAAAACAGTATTTTCCAAAGAATACAATATAAAGAGCAAGTGAGAAGTCTGGAAATGGGACAGGACACCCTAAGGTAGCTGTGTCACCTGCCAGCTGGGTTGCAATGAAACAGTTAACTAATCTCCCTGAGCCTGTTTTCCTCATCTCTCTCCAGTGGTTATTGCCTGCCCCACACTGCCATTGTAAGGATTAAACAAGTTAATGTCATTCAAGTGCATAGAACTAGTGTCAGGCAAATAGGAAGCCCTGTATAAGAGTTTGCTGTTATTGTTACTAATACTATCATTATCCATTCTCTGCCTGAGATTGAAATTGCCCTCCTAAACTTCATCTAGATTCTAAACTCGTTCCTCAGATTGTGATTAGAACTTCTTTAAAACACACATTCTTTTCTGTTCTAGGCATGTACCCTTTGAGCTTATTTTTTTCCTTTCCTTGTTTTTGTTTTTGTTTTCGGATTCCCCAAGTTCTGCAAATGTTATTTTTCGATAACAGTGCCCCGCCAGCTTTAGGTAGGGCAATACAACTCTGCCATCTTTTGTTATGTCCAGGCATTTTCTGATTTTAAATATTTTAAAACCAAAATATTTTATCAATATTGGTTTAATATTAATATAATAACAACTATGTTTGACGTATCTCTAGTCCCAATCAGACTGCAGTTCATCCACAATAAATTGCACAGATGGCTTTCTTTTCCCCCCAAATAACATGAAATTTGATGTTTGTTTTGGCAGTTCTTGTGTGGCCTAATTTAACCTCAGACCATAGCCACTCTAGCACTTCTGTTAGTATGTTTTTAGTATTTGTGCTGAGGTTAGTTTGCAAATTAAGTTAGACAACAAAATGACATGTATTTAGGCCACCAAATGCAGAACCGTTTTGGATCTGAGCTCTTTGACGTGATATTTGTCTCCTGAGGTTTTTCCTGTTACTGTAGACAACTCAAACTGTTACAAGTTGTAAAAAAAAAAACAAAAAAAAAAAAACCTGTACTTTGGTAGAGCCCTAAACGTTACAAATAAACCTTAAAAGAGTTGGTAAGAACAGTTTCTTGTAACTCAGTGGAATCATACCTAATAACCACTTTTAAGCTTGATTTTGTGAGAGCACGGTTCAAAGAAACAGTAGATTAGTCCTTATCATTAACCAAAGGAACTGTTTTAAAGCATAACTTCCTTAAAAATTTCTAGATTTGTGTAAGTTTTCTTAGAATTACTTTTTTCCCCTAATACTACTTTATTTAAACATTTTTTATTGTGGTAAAAAGTATCATAAAATTTACCGTATTAACCATTTTTAAGTGAACATTTCTATGGCATGAAGTATATTCAGCATGTTGTGTAACCATTACTGTCTGTTTCCAGAACGTCTTCATGTTCCACATTGGAAACTCTGTACCCGATGTTTTCTTTTTGATAGTTTGCTCATCAAAAAGAGTAATTCTGTAAATAAAGTGCTTTTTGAAAAGCAGTGCTAATGGCTGGGAGGAGGTAAGTTAGGAGCTTAAATGTGCCTTTTTTGTGTGTAGAGAAGTGTGGGACTACCTTTTTGTTAACCAGTGTTCCTTGGTCTGTACTTCTAGAGCATCCTAAAACTGCCAAAATGACAAATTCTGTAGTGTTCTCTTGTGATATTTTATCATGACACTCTGATACTCTATATAGGACTTTAACTTGGTAGAACACAGGTTTTTTTTGTTTGTTTGTTTAGTTAGGTATAATTTATAGACAAAAATCTTTAAGTGCACAATTCTGAGTTTTGACAGTTGTATACATTTGTTTAATGACCACCACAGTCATGACATATGACATTTTGGTCACAAAGCTTCCTCGTGTTAACAGTGAGTTCCTTTTCCACACCTCTGACCTCCAGCAACCCCTGTGATCTGCTTTCAGCACAACAGTTTTTCCTCTTTAGGAGTTCATATAAATGGCATCGTATAGAATATAGTCTTTTGATTCAGATTTCTTTTGTTTAACATGATGCTTTTGAGATTTTATCTATGTTGTTGGATATACCGTAGTTCTATTTGTTGCTTAACCGTAGTTCCTATTTGTTGCTTAATAGTATTCAGTTGACTTGATAGAACACATTTGTTTATCCACTCACCAATTGATAAATAAGTATTAGGCTTGTTTCTGGTGTTTGGCTACTATTAAAAAGACTGCTGTGAAAATTTGCCATGCATGCAAATTTTTATAAGGACATATATTTTCATATATTTCCCAACTAGGAACGGGATTGCTAGGCTATATGAGAATACGTTTAACTTAATAAGGACTGCAGGGGTGCCTGGGTAGTTTAGTTGGTTAAGCATCCAACTGTTCTTTTCGGTTCAGGTCACGAGCTCATGGTTTGTGAGTTCGAGTCCTGCATCAGGCTCTATGCTGGCAGTGCAGGGCCTGCTTGGTATTCTCTGTCTCCCTCTCTTTCTGCCCCTCCTCCGCTTGTACTCTGGTCTCTCTTTTTCTCAAAAATAAAATGAACTTAAAAAAAAAACAAAAAAACTACAGAACTTCCCTAAAGTGTCTGTAATATTTTGTATTCCCCACCAGCAATGTATAAAAGTTTCTTCATCTTCCCCAGTGCGTTGTATTTTCAGTCCTTTTAATTTCAGCCATTCTAATGGGTATGTAGTGGTATGTTCTTGTGATTTTAATTTGACTTTTCCTGATAACGGGTGATGCTGAAAATCTTCCTGTGTGCTTAGTATATCTTTTTTTAGTGAAGCCTGTGTTCATATCTCTTGTCTATTTTAAAATCAAGTCATTTGTCCTGTTATTGCTGAGTCATAAGAGTTATATATCCTGGATATCCTTTCTCACCTATATTACATATCACAGATATTTTCTCCCTATATGTGCTTTGCCTTTTCATTTTCTTAACAATGTCTTTTGAAGGGCAAATGTTTTAAATTGTGATCAGTTTTCTTTTTTCTTTTATATGCTGCCTAAAAGATATTTGCCTAGCCCAGGATCCCAAAGATTTTCTTGTTTTCTTCTAGGTGATTTATAATTTTAACTTGTTCGTTTAGATCTATCACTCATTTTGAATTAGTGTTTATATATAGAATGAGGTGAAGGTAAATTTATATTTTTTTCTATGTGGATATCCAATTATTCCAGCACTGTTTGTTGAAAGGATATCCTTTTATCACTGAATTACTTTGATATCTATATAAAATTAGTTAACCATATGTGCATGTATTTTTTCCCATTGATCTGAATATTTTTATACTAATATCACACTGTTGTAAGTGTGATATTAAGTTGTGAAATCAGGCAATGTAAGTCTTTTGGCTTTTTGTTCTTTTTCAAAATTGTTTTGGGTATTCTAGGTTCTTTGCATTTCTGTATAGATTTTAGCATCATATTGTCAATTTCTACAAAAACGCCTGTTGAGCTATTGATTGGGATTATGTTGAATCTATGGCTCAGTTTAGGGAGTTTGACTTAACAATATTGAGTCTTCTATTCCACGAACATGGTATCCATGTCCATTTATTTTGGTCTTATTTAATGTCAACAGTCTTTTGTAGTTTTCGGTATACAGGTCTTATATATCTTTTATTAAACTTACATATATTTCATATATTGATGCTTTTGTAAATTGTAGTTTTTCAGATTTGTTTGTCCAGTTCACTGATGTTATACAGAAATACAATAACTTTTTGTCAGTTGATCTTTGTATCCTGCAACCTTGCTAAATTCACCTGTTATTTGTAGTAGTTTTTTTTGAGAAATTCCTTAGGACTTTCTACATTGTCAATCACATCATCTGCAAAGAGACTTTTCCTTCTTTCCTTCTGATCTATGTGCCTTTTATTTCTCATTATTATAACAGTGGCTAGAACTTCTAGTATTATTTTGAAAAGAAGTGGGAATGTCCTTGCTTTTCTCCTAATCTTAGGGAGAAAGCAGTTAGCTTGCACTATTAAGTATGATGTTAGCTGTTGGTTTTTTTTTTTTTTTTAACGTTTTTTTAAATTTATTTTTGGGACAGAGAGAGACAGAGCATGAATGGGGGAGGGGCAGAGAGAGAGGGAGACACAGAATTGGAAACAGGCTCCAGGCTCCGAGCCATCAGCCCAGAGCCTGACGCGGGGCTCGAACTCACGGACCGCGAGATCGCGACCTGGCTGAAGTCGGACGCTCAACCGACTGCGCCACCCAGGCGCCCCAGCTGTTGGTTTTTCATAAGATGTCCTATAATAGGTTGAGTAACTTTCTTCTCATTTCTAGTTTACTGAGAGTTTTCATCATTATGGAATATTGAATTTTGTCAAATGCTGTTTCTAAATCTATTGATATAATCTTCCTAAAAAGTCTGTTAGTAGTAGGACTTTTCAACAACATTATTATTTATCATTTATTCATTTCATGTAACATTATTTCATAAGTTATTTTATAATTGATCAAAAACCAAATCAATTGATTTATTGGAAACTTCTTTCTCATGTAATTTTGAGTACATACTTTATGCTAACATTCTGCTCTGTAGAGATTAAATCTTATGAGACAGCTGCACTTTTATTGTTACTTGTTTCTCCTCAGTGCTGAGAAACATTTCATAAAGTACACTCTGTAAGAGGACAACAAATGTTCAATGTAGGAAGTAAGTCTGATAGCTAAATGAAATCCTGATACCTGAAAAATGTTTTAATAAGTGAATGTAGTGAACAAAAGAGAATAGGAAAATTTGGGGTGAAAAAGAACAGATAAACTTATGCAGTTCAATCAGTAATTAGCATATGCTGTCAGTATGTGGGAGGTGGTATATTAAATATCAGTTCATTTTTGGGGGGAGGAATACCTTATCTGCCTCAAGGAGGGAGGTATTTAAGAAGAAGGATATGGAATACGACATTTTAAAAATGTGTATAGCTTTGGAAATTAAATAGGTTTGATATTTTTAATAACTCACTTTTATAAATAATGCCTTTGATGTTTTTAGGAAAATAAAGTCTCTTCCCTTTGTTTTCAGAATTGGTTTTACTAAAGTCAGTGTTTGATGCTGCTTTGACTTGAGTATTTTAGAGCAGGGTTCTGACACCTCAGTGCTCTGGTAAATTTAAAATCTGATATGGAGAGCCTACTCTGTTTTGTTTTATGTATTTGCTCTTGCTTTTAGCTAGGCACATGTTCTACTTAATTTGTGTAGGACTCTTTTCTCACCTGAGTTTTATTTCTGAGTGATAATCGTTAAGTGTGTTTCGTGGTTCTGTGTCATAGCAGTATGAAGTAGTTATCCCTTGTTCTGGCAACATATTGTGAAGAGAAAGTATTCCTGTACCTCAAATAGACAGGATGTTTGAAGTGTAATCATGGCTGCTTATTTGCCACATATGCACTGCTCTGGATTGATGCAAACCAACTGTAGTTCACTTTGTGGTCAACCCAAAGAAAAGGCTGTGGTTTTGTTTTTATCCTTAATCTTGAAATAGGGGGGTGTGAAGTATTTTTACATCTGGTTCAAAGCTCCCTAATTTGATTATTCTGCTTATAATTGCTATTAATGTTTTTCTTATCTAGATAAGCCTGGGGTTTGAGTTTCATATTTAATTTCAGATAGAGATGTTTGCGCATGTATGTGTTTTTGTGAAACCCTAAAAATAGTAGTATGAAGGCTTCTAAGTGGTGGTTTACGGTAGTAAGGAACTCTTTACAATTAACATTTGAATGATCTCTTACAAAGTTGCAAAATACCTCGGCAAGCTGAAAAAGATACCACTTTTTTTTAGTTACTTCTAATTGTTTATGTGCTAAATAGGAAAGTTAAGCAATCAAAAATAGTATGCATTCTGGGAAATCATAGTTCTGTTGGGATTAATACTAAAAAAGAAATTAGGATCTTAATATGTTAAAAGACCTATAAAAGTTATTAGAAATTTATGCTAAAAATTTTATGTAATACTAAAATGACAATATGTTCAATTCAGAAATTAGTAGCTGCATGTGGATTCTAATTATAGTGCAAGCAGTTGTTGTCTGGAATCCTTTCCTCAGGAAATGAATCATTATGGAGCACTGCACTTTTTTAAATACCTGAAGGGTTGCAGTCTTCAGTGCTTTTTGTATTCTTTAGCCTACTTTATTATTTTTTTGTCCTTCCTTTTCTGTTTAACCATGTGTTTAGTGTTCCTATCCTTTATTCTGTTTTTCTGCTGCTATGGATTTGGAATATAGATAACTGAGTTTAGTGAGAGGCAGTAGGATAGAGTTGGACGTGGAACTGGGAGTTTTTCTGCTGAACTTCAAGAATTAAGAACCATAGGGGCATACAAGTATAGGACGTACAGATCATTCAAAAAAGGGTCGGACTAGTCTTAGAAACTTTGCCATAGCCATACTCAATGCAAGAAGGTCGTAGAACAGTATCCTCAGATTTCTGAAGGAAAGAAAATACATCTCAAGCATTTTATAAACATTTTATTTTTCAAGTGTAAGACAACAGACATCCTAACCCAGGAATACCAGAGAAGTAACAACACTGTTGACACTCTTTTCAAACCGACAAACAAAAACCTATCTGAGGACATGTCCAGGCAACCAATAGCTGAATCAAAATAAAAAGTCAGGAATGGAGAAGCCACAGAAAAATGGTGTGTGTTGACTACTACTTAAGGTAAAATTCTAATACTAGCAACTGTGAGAATTATGGTTCTAGACCAGAATAGAAATGTTATAAACATCTTAAAATCTTTGTCAAAACATGTAAAATTCTTGGGGAACCTGGGTGGCTCAGTCGGTTAAGCCTCCAACTTCAGCTCAGGTCATGATCTCACGGTTTGTGAGTTTGAGCCCCATATCAGGCTCGCTGCTGTCAGCATGGAGCCTGCTTTGGATTCTCTGTTCCCCTCTCCCTCTGTCCCTCCACTTCTCATGCTCTCTCTCTCTCAAAAATAAATAAGCCTTTAAAAAAAAAAACATTTAAATTCTCTTCTAATGGTTATAAGTATACAGAGAAGATTTTAAAATAGCAAAACTCATATTCAAAATATTAGAGACTTTGCAAATTGAAGTGTCACTTATTTGCAAAAGCTAACAAGAGGATCCGGTAGTTCTTGCCTGGCTTGCCTTCATCTCACTGTGTGACCTAAAATAACAGAGCACGCATCTTCTGTGTGCGGTGGTGAATTGTCCCCCTTTCAAAATTTGAATCCGTTTGAAAAATTTTACCCTTTGCACTACGTACCCTGAAATACCTCTGGGAATTTCTTTAATGGGAAGCGTTGTGCAGGTATCGTTTCCCTTGTGACATCTTCACCCTTTATGTCGCAACTACTTTCTTTATCTTTGTAGATAATTATGCCTTCACTCGGTTCCTCCAGCTGTGTACCCGGCATCTCTGGAGCGATCTGGTGTCCTCTACATTCCGTGGCCGGCTGTGCTATACCCCATTTACGTTCGGTTCCATTTGCATTTTCAGTGTCCTCATTTTTCATTTCTTTGCTGAACTTTCATCTCTGTTGGCTAATCTTTGTTGATGATCCATTTTTGTAAAATCATCAAACTGTCATGCACGATTACCACTGGCTGACAAGGAGACAACTGCACACTTGCTGTGCATGAACTGAAAAATAGATACACAGTGATCACATCACTGACAGACTTCGAAAGAAGTGTGTGGTTGATCACGGATCATGATGAGCATCTGTTACTTACATAGGGACTTGTGGATCGAAGAACTGGCACCGAAGTTTGTGTTTTGTGCACTTACTGCAGTTAATATACATACGGTGGTTGAAGTTTGAACTATGTTGTTGAGGGTTTATTTAAATAAATTACAGAAACTTGTATATAGTGAAAGCAAAGACCGCCTATAATAACATAATTGACAAAAATCCTAAATTGAATGGGGAACAGTATGAATGTATTAATCCTATTATTCTTGTCAGGGAGTCAGTAAATACTGTCTGAAATTGAAATACATGAGCACAGTGATCTAACCTCTAAATGTTTCTCATAATCATATCATTAATTTTAGAGGAATCTTTTAGGGACTGTCCCCCAGAGAAGAAAATATAAAGTTCAGCAGGTCTTTCTGGTTTCTGTCCTTTTCTGTTAAGACCTGTAGCCATTAGGTGGGGATGTGCCAGTCAAATTTCACTGAGGCAACTATCCAACTTAAAGAACCTGCCTCTGGCTTTCGGCCATGTGTGCAGGGCCAGTTCCATCAACTCTCATACCCTTTGGGCATTAAAATAATTCCCACTAGAGCCTCTGTTTATTTCTAATGCCCATGTTGTGGTCACTGCAGCTTCATCTTCTGTATCCCATTATTCACTTTTGGTACTTGAGGATTTCTTTTCTTGTTCTCAAGCTCAGCTGTGTATTTAAAATAATTGAGGGGTGCCTGGGTGGCTCAGCCAGTTGAGGGTTTGACTCTTGATTTTTGCTCAGGTCATGATCTCACCGTTTGTGGGCTCGAGCCCCACATCTGGCTCTGTCTGCGCTGACATTGCAGAGTCTGCTTAGGATTCTCTCTGTCTCCTCTCTCTGCCTCTCCCCTGCTCGGGCTCTCTCTGTCAAATATACATACACACATACATGCATACATACATACATAAAATAATTCAACACTGACAACATTTCTGTGTGTTTGTAATAAGAGGGAAGATTTTTTTTGCATGTGCTTTATTACCATCTGGATTAGAAATACTCTCTTGGTCATTCTTAAAAAAAAATTCCTCTCAAAATAATATTGCAAACATAAAATTCCTATTAATAACTATTAAGAAATGGGTGAAACCTATAGAAGAAAACTAAATTCATAAAAGAAGATCTGAAATAATGTAGTGACATTCCTAGATGGGAAGACTCAATTGTTAATGGTATCGATTCTCCTCAAATTAGACTCTTCCAGTTAAAATTTCAGTGGAATTTTAAGAAAAATTGAAAGTTTTCCAGAAGAGTAAATTGGAAAAAGTAGTTAAGAAAATTTTGAAGAAAAATAATTTGGGGAGAGTAAATTGCTATACTAAGTAGCAAGGTATGGTGCAGAAATAAAGTAATCAAGATAATGGTCAGGAGCAGGAAATAGATCTGTAGGGCAGTAGAAGTAGGAAACAGGTCCGTCAAGCAAATTGGACTGTAGAACAAAATTGAGACTACAGAAACGTGTGTATAGACAATTTTGAACTAATCTGTATTTCAAGCAATTAGGGAGAAGATGGATTGTTTAAAAAGCAGCATTTAGAAAATTAGCTATTTTGGGGGGACACAGTTAACGTCCCTATTTTATATCAAAAAGAGAATTAGATTCCAGAGGGAATTGGATCCTACATTGGATTGATCATTTCCTATGTTAGTGAGAGTATTATAGGGATGTAAATTAGGAATGTCTTCAGTTTGATAGGTATCAAAAATTAAATATTTATACCTTTGACCCACTGGGTCTATTTCTAGGGATTTAATCTATAGAAATAAAAGCATATGTACAAAAGATATATGCATATAGATGTTTATTGTAGCATTGTTTATATATTGTGAAAAATTGCATTCAACCTATATGTTCCTCAATAGAGGAATAAGCAAATTTTACTGTATCTATACTTTGGAATATTGTGAGGTACTATGAAAGGTAATAGGCTCTGGAGTCAGGTTGCCAGGTTTGAATTCTGGATTCATCATTTACTAGTTGCATGTCTGAGCTTACTTAACTTTTCTGGGCCTCAGTTTTCTCATCTGTGTGAAAGGGATAATTGAATTTGTTTCAGAGGGCTGTGTGATAATTAAATGAACTAAACTGCACAGAACAGTGCTTAGAACATAAGAACTCAATAATAATAGTTAATATTAAGTGATCATTTTGCAGTTACTAAAAAAAAAACCCCAAAACCAAAAAACCCTAAAATTCTAGCACGGAAAAACTGCACTGTGATTTAAGTAAACAACTTTTAGAGCATTTTAGAGCAGTGTATGCATAAGGCGTGAGCAGCTGCTTGTAAATAAAATGTAAATTATATATGTGCATGTATTTTAATATATGTGGATACGTTTGGAAGCATAAATGCCAGTCTTAACAGTAGTTACCTCTGGGGAATGAGATTGGGTGGAACAGAAGCAGATTATCAGATTTTTAAAGAAATATTTTTTAGTATGGTTTTTTTTCCCAAGCAGTTTTTCAAACATTTGTAACTAAAGTTTTTAAAAACAGATCCCATAGACTGTAAGAATAGTAGAACTTCTAACTTTTATCTTACCCTGTTTTTTTAATAACTGCAAGAAGGTTGTGTCCTGGGTGATGTTTGCTTTCTCTTATTTTTCTCAGTGACTCACTAAAATTTTCCTTGCAGGAACATGCTTACCCAGCTGATGAACTCATGCCTTTAACCTGCAGAGGTCGTGTTAGAGGCCAGGAACCAAGTCGGGGTGACGTTGATGACGCCTTGGGAAAGTGAGCATTAACGCAGTGGGTGGTGTGGCACCTCCTGGGTCCCAAGTCTCAGGCTTCCTAGATGTAGCTTACAGTTGTATTTCTGGGGATTGGTTAAATTTCAAGGACTGCTTTAAGTATTAACATTAAACTCTTTTATTTCCTTCTGTTATCTTTTATAAAAAATCAGTTTACCTCTTAAATCAGTGAAAAGTTGTTTGTTAAGGTAACTTTTGAAATGTATATAAAGTCTACACATTATAAGGTGTTGATGCTTTAATGTTTTTATTTGCTTTAAAAAGAGTTAATGAATATTTTCATTTGAAAGATATGTAGATACACTGAACATTAAAATGTAATTAATGTTCAGGTTTTTCAGGTGCCTTCAGTGCTTTTTTATAAGTTACATTGTACTGTAGATGATCGGAAGTACTAGCTAATAGAAACTACCAGTCAATAAGGCATAGATACATCTTTAGTTATAAATTCATGGATAAAGTATTCAGAACTCTAATGGTTTGTATCTCATTATACTTGTTTCTTAGATTTTCCTTGACACTGATTGATTCTTTGGACACTCTTGTGGTAGGTTGGATTCTTCTTGAATTTACTTATTTATAAATCTCATAATATGTACACTCAAATATGAATACAATCATTACACAGTAAGTCTGAAGTAGAAGTTTTCAGAATTTAAGGTGTTCTGCTTTCACACTATTGAGTTGATTATTTCACGTGAATGTCAAATGAAATTATGTAGAAATCATGGAGATAATGAAATAATTTGTAGATATGTCAGCTTATGTGATGGCACTTTTAATCAGGAAGGTTGCTTCTCTTTATACAAAGAGATTAAGAAAACACCATTGATATATTTGTTCCATGGCATACTACAGTGATACTAAAATTGTTAAATTAGAATTCCTATAGGTTATGTTCATTAAAAAAAAATTAAGTTTTACCCAGCAGTGATTTTTGGCACTAAGTGATCACTTCTGGGCAATCCTTTTCAGGCTCATGGGATACAAAATCATTTTAATTAATTTTGATTGGGGATGGTCTGTTATGACAGAGGAGAAAGATTGAGTTCTAGGTGTCATGATTTCTAAATACAGTATCTTTCTGGTTTTCTACTTTTAGACCACTTACAGTGTAAAAGTAGGCTTGTTTCAGGATTTTCCTTAGGACATAATTCTCAGCTTTGAGTTAGTATCTCAACTACTGATTAATATTTTAAAAAGCAAAACAAAAAATCTTTGGGGTGGCAGAAAATTTTCAGAACCAAGATTTTCTTCCCAGTATTGTTTCTGCATTGTTCTTTCGCTAGGCATTTTCTTTTTCCTCGCCTCTGCATTCCCCGCCCCCCCCTTTCACTTCCCTCCTTCTGTACCCGGAGGCACAAATTACCACTCTGGGAGGAACTAAGTGGTGTTATTTATTTGTAACTGTAGCTGGGTTATACTCTTCGCATGTACCTTGATTGACATGGTGGAGTAAGCAAAGAGCAGTAGCTCTGTGTTAGGAAAGACCATAGGTGAAATTACGTTTATTTCTCATTCTGTCAGCTTTATCCTTCCCTGTGGCAAGTTCCCCATCATCTCTCTGTAAGCTCTTAGTTGATTTTCTTGAACATGGATCTCAGATATCATATGCTGTAAAACATTTTTATCAGAAATAAAGGAAAAAAGGTGGTTTCAGTCTGTGTAACTTTCCCATATTTAGAAATCTGTTGGCTTCTAATTGAGTGGTCATTAATTATTACCCAGGTGATATCTTTCAGGTTTTGCCAATTATATACTTTGGCATCAGTTCTCAAAATATCCCAGCAGCAGCAGCAGCAGCAGCAGCAGCAGCAGCAGCAGCAGCAGCATCACCTGACAACTTGTTAGAAATGCAAAATTCTGGCGCCTCATCCCCAGACATACTAAATCAAAATCTGGGAGTGAGGCCCAGTAGTCTGTTTTTTAACAAGCTCCCAGATGATTCCGATGTATGCTAAAGTTTGAGAAATACTGGATACTGATGCAGTGTTTTTTAAACTCCAACATACCACAAAGTCACCTGGGCACCTTGCTCATATGCAGAATCTGATCCAATAGACTGAAGCCAGGGCCCAAGAATCTCTGTTTCTCATAAGCTGCCACTTGGTGGTGCTGCTATTGCTGGTTAGCTGACCGTGCTTTCGATGACCTGGGTATAAACTTGAGTTCGGGCTCTTTGTGACTGTACTGATGTATGTGACCTTAGCCAAATTATTAACTTCTCTGGGTTCCTGTTTTCACCTCAGAAGGGCCTAGACTAGGCATTTAAGTTTCCTATTAACTGTAAGGGATTATTTCTTACTGATCTTTGGTTCAGATTCAGATAAGTAACTCCTATTTGTTTGTTGAAGCTATCCTCAAGAAGGGTTAAGAAGGAAGATTGATAAAGTCTTACAAATATTTAAAAAATGGTACTTTATATAAACTCTTTAAATTTTAGTATTTTCAAGTAGGAATAACCTAAGTAACTTATTACATATCATCGTAACTTCATAACACTATTTTAAACATTTTCTTTTTAATTTAAACAGAAGAATTAAAGTAGTTTAGAAAGTTTTTTTTCCTACATTTAAAAGGAGTGCTTTCTTGTACATTTTATCAATACATGTATTAATATTTCTAATTTACTTTGCCTTGACTTTGTGATTATTTTGTGATTTATTTGAAAATATTAATAGAACATATCACATATGTACATAAAACTCTATTTTTATTTTGGTCATACCATGATATGTTAAATACAATTTCTGTTGTCCTAGTTTGATCTTTAAATTTAACCTGTTCCTGATTCTAGCCACCTGGTTTCTATTGATGTAATGAAGCCAAGAACTAAAACTTTAAATTTATCTTAAAATTTTACATTACCATGAAATGTATAGAAAGAAAGATATCAAAATAAATTAAAGATGATAGGGGAAAGGAAGAGACCTGAATTCATTCTTTGTTATCACCTAGGAGCTTAAAAGGTCATCCACTAAGGGCGTCTGGGTGGCTCAGTCGGTTAAGCATCTGACTCTTGATTTCAGCTCAGGTCATGATCCCAGGGTCTTGAGATCAAACCCCTCATCAGGCTCAGCACAGAGTACAGAGCTTGCTTGGGATTCTTTCTCCCTCTCTTTCTCTCTGCCTCTTCCCTGCCCGTGCCCTCAACTCACTCTCTCTCTCTCTCTCTCTCTCTCTCTCTCTCTCTCTCTCAAAATAAATAACCCATCCCATCAACCAGTAGAGGATTTGGAGTGAATTTTCTAATTATGGATCAAGAGACTTTTCACTTTTATGCTCCTTTGAAACAAATAACACTGGTCCAGTTCTTGGAAGTAGTTCTCAGGAGATAGACTCAGGAAGAAGAATAAGATTAACAAATGATACTAAGAAGTGTATGTGTGGGTGAGTGAAACAGTTGTGTTTTATTCTAAAAGTGATAAAAGGTATGCATCTGCGCTAGTTGGCTGCAGAATTTACTTGGACTTGGAGATTGACAAGGAAAAGCAGTTAGTTTAAAACCAGGCTTCATAGTATATTTTACTCAAGACTTACCCTGAATTTTACTTTTATTTGAATTTTAGTCAAATTCTTATGGAATGTTTTATACTTAAATTAGAATTTTTAGTGAAAGTATCGAATCAGGTGAAAAAGTACTAGAAAATATTATCAAACAGAAAGATAAAACAATCAAGTGAAGGAAAACTGTTTTTCATGGATTTAGAGTCTAAATACCACATAATTGTGCACCTGTCACCGAACAATCTATCACAACCATAACTCAGGAAGCCAACAGCTAAGACCTGGCACACTGTCTTGACCAACTGCTCCCTCCTCGGGAATCCTGAGGGGGCTGGACAAATCAGAAACATAGCTCCTGGCTGGGTTTACCAACACTGGTGGCAAACAAACTCTGATAAACTCTGAGAAGTCAATAACTCAAGAGAGAAGGGTTTGGAAAAGAGATTTATTTTGGGTGCCGATACTTGGGGGAGGTAGCAAGTACAAGCCTTACCTCTTGGTAAGTACAACTGACCTCTTGGCAGGCAAGATGGACACCTAGAATTTTATAAGGGGAGGTTGGGGAATGAGGTGGGGGGGGGGTACATGCAGGAGAACAGGCAGCTTGTGATCATGGGCGGGGGTCCGTAGGTGCTCAACTCATGATCATGGGCAGGGAAGGGGGCATGTAGGTTGTGGTCTTCTAGGCATCCCATTGATATCAGGGCTTTTCTGGTCTGGCAGTTGGAATGTTCTGGTCACTGCAAAATGTCTTGTCAGTGACTCTAGAAAGTGCGATAAGAAATAAGCACAATGGGTTGTAGTTAGAACTTGAGTTAAGTGGTCTTGTCTATTTATGGTTTTAACTGTTGGCATCAGTAGTTGAGCCTGAGGGCTCACTGACACAGTTTTAATTGAGACTGAAAAAGCAACTATGAAATGCATTGGCCACTTTATGGAGCTCATTGCAAGAATCCATAGAATCCTTAGGATTCTAGATGCTCGTGGTAATAATAATTATA
Organism: Prionailurus bengalensis; assembly: GCF_016509475.1. Taxonomy (NCBI): domain Eukaryota; kingdom Metazoa; phylum Chordata; class Mammalia; order Carnivora; family Felidae; genus Prionailurus; species Prionailurus bengalensis. Next base: position 23,411,124 of record NC_057360.1, read on the forward strand.
ACAGCAATGATATTAAACACTTATTAAGTCAGGCACTCTACTGAAAGTACTTTATATATATTACTTAAGAAATCAGTCCTATGAGAGTGGGTATTTCTTCTTTTTATGGGTAAGGGAACAGGCTCAGAGACAGAAGTCACTTGACTGAGATTATACAGGTAGGGAGTGAAAGAACCAGAGTTCAAATCAGGGCTTGCTCTTGATCACAACATTATACTCCTCCTCAATTAGGGCTCAGGGCATCCATGGATGAAGATGGCAGGTAGTGTTTGGTTTAGGATCAGTCATTCTCTGAAGGATGTGTTTGTTCTCTTACAAGAGTAAGCAACCTAGGGGCACCTGGGTGGCTTAGTCAGTTAAGCGTTGGACTCTTGATTTGAGCTCAGGTCATAATCTCATGGGTTGTGAGATTGAGCCCTGCGTGGAGCTCTGTGATGACTACGGGGAGCCTGTTTGGGATTCCCTCTCCTCTGCCCCTCTCCTGCCTGCTTGCATGTATATATGCACACTGTCTCAAAAAATAAAGGTAAGAGGGGCGCCTCGGTGGCGCAGTCGGTTAAGCGTCCGACTTCAGCCAGGTCACGATCTCGCCGTCCGTGAGTTCGAGCCCCGCGTCAGGCTCTGGGCTGATGGCTCAGAGCCTGGAGCCTGTTTCCGATTCTGTGTCTCCCTCTCTCTCTGCCCCTCCCCCGTTCATGCTCTGTCTCTCTCTGTCCCAAAAATAAAAATAAACGTTGAAAAAAAAAAATTAAAAAAATAAAAATAAATAAATAAATAAAGGTAAGAGTAAGCAACCTTTAAAATGATGTTTGGTGAATAGTTGATGTTTGGTAAAAAGTTTTCGAGTTGTTTTGACTTGGAAACCAAGTCAGTGAGATGAGTAGAGCTCGTCTCATGCAGCTCTAGGTCATGGGTTATATATTAAGAAACTGGTTTTGTGATGACTCTTGTAAAGTCTTAATGATATTTTCATGTGTCTAAAAAAGAAGTGTATAAAGATTCCTTATAATGTAGGCATTTAATTTGGGGAGGGGGTTTAGATACCACATTTTTATCATAGGCTTGAGATAAACATTTTGTTTGTGTCACTTTTTAGAGTCTTAAGGTATTAATTTGCTTTTAGTAGCCATTCTAACACTATTTCTCTTTTACTTGGTGAAAAGAACTTTATTTTCATAACTTTCTTCTCCTAGGTATTAAATAAAACTAAAGAATTTGAAGATGCAGTGAGAAAAGTTTTAAGAGATGTTAATTTAGATAATGATGTAGTTGTATCAGTCTTTGAAACAAACATCAGAGTTCTTGGGTAAGTATGTAAGACACTAAAGCTATAACTTTAATAACAGAAAAGCCTAGGGCATACTGTTTATTTCTTGATGATACTAAAGCAAGAAATTTCTTAAGTTTAAAAGATAAAAGTTGGGATATTATGAAACACAGAGGCTGTGAAATGGCCTTGCATTGTATCAGACACAGACAGCAGCAGGCTTTGGAAATAGTTGTAGACTCAAAGGTAATCCCTGTATGTTGTTAAAAAAAGGACTAGAGGTTAAACATTTGCATATCAGCTATATCTCATGTTTTTTGCTAGTTTACATAGTTTGCTGTCTTTAACCAATACCTCTTTAAGCCAAATGAAATTAAATGTATATTACCTTTCGACTAAACAACTTGAGATGTTCTTAGAACATTTAAAAATACTGAATTATAGGATTTATTAATTCAAGTTTCAATGTTATTAAATTTTTATATTTAATGGTTACTTTTATGCTATTGTAACATGTTTCCTTTTGTCAGATAAAGTGAGTCTTCAATTTAGGAAATATTTCACAGAGTTTATTAATCTATTACATTTAATACAGAGTGGGGAGGTTTTTTAATGTTATACTGTAAGAATTACAGATTTCATGATATAATTAAGTTAAATTTAAAATTTGTTAGAATCAAATGTTAAACTTGTTAAAATAAATTATTTCTAGAATATTCTTTTTTTTTCAGATATTCTTTATTATAAGAAATGTTAAGGTATTAGAGAATGCCAAACACTTTACAGCAGATAGAACATCTAAAATTTTTTTGAACTGGCTGTGGTTTGCCATCAAATGAGTAGCCAGAGTTAGGTAAAAAACAAAACAAAACAAAACAAACAACAAAAAAACCCCAAGTTCTCCTATGTAATTTCCTTATGTGTGCTAAACTGTTGATAACTAGATACCACATCTTTTTAGGTGGTAACGTAAAGTATCTGTAAACGTGGATAATGTTTCATTTCTGTGATCGTAGGGGTCTGTTGGGCGGACACTCCTTGGCAATCATGCTGAAAGAAAAAGGCGAGTACATGCAGTGGTACAATGATGAACTTCTCCAAATGGCAAAGCAATTGGGTTACAAACTTTTACCAGCTTTCAATACTACCAGTGGCCTTCCTTATCCAAGAGTAAGTAATTCTGAAAAATATGGCAGTCTTTATATCCTTCCTTTGCTGTCTTAAAAAAATGAATTTTTGTGATTGGAGCCATTGTTCTTCATTTGCTTGAGGCTGGAGTAAAATGCTTCATTACTATATGATACATTTATATTGACATTTCAATTAATTTGTGTTTGAGTGGTATGAGAATTTTGATTAGTTTAAGCCTTTTATGTGCCACTGTGTAACAGATTAGATAGATTATGCTGCAGGAGGGAGAAACAGATGCCAGACTAGAATTTGGGTTTGGAGTTACTTGGGCAGAAAACACAGGTGCATCAGCAAGCATGGGTATTGATTCTCCAGAGGAGAGGATATAGAGAGAACACAGGACGGAGGGGAATGAGGAGGGAGTAGAGCATGTTCAGAGACTTGTTAGGAAGAGAACCACACAGTAGCTATGGTATTCTGAAATCTTAGAGCTTTGAAAGGAGGTATTTTAGAAACCAACAGAATTAGATGCAAACAGAGCCTTAAAGGATGTAATATGGGAGAATAAAGGGGAAAGATGGGTTCAAAGTAGGTGAAAATATAGGACCATTCATTTTTAGGTGTCTGTGTTGGTAGTTGAAGAGAGGTGGCAGCAGAGTCACTTGAGGGAGTTCTGTGTTTTTTCCCCCAAGAAGATTTTATATTTATTTATTATTTATTTTAATTTTTTTTTTTTTTTTAACGTTTATTCAGTTTTGAGAGACAGAAACAGAGCATGAGCAGGGAAGGGGCAGAAGGAGGGGGACACAGAATCTGAAGCAGGTTCTAGGCTCTGAGCTGTCAGCACAGAGCCCGACACGGGGCTTGAACTCACGAACTGCGAGATCATGACCTGAGCCGAAGTCAGACGCTCAACCGACTGAGCCACCCAGGCGCCCCAGAAAATTTTATATTTAAAGCAAAGGGAAAGAAGCCATTGAATATGGAAAGAACTCTCTTTCTCTCCTGATTTATTTCTTTATTAACACTATTGCTCTCTCCCTCTTGTCCAAGTTAGATCCCTCAGCCATTACCAAGCTCTGTTAGTTTTTTCTTTCCTTATTGCTGCTATGCTAGTTGAAGCCAGTATAATTTTGTTCCTATACTGTTATAAATTCCAATCTTACTCTTTTCTCTCTGGTTTATTCTTTAGAGGCTTAAAAATTAATCTTACTAAAACATAACTTTTATCAAACTACCCTCAGAAGTTTTACTGACTCCCTATTGTACAGAGTATCTTTTAACTTACAGAATTCATTATGGTTTGGCAGTAGGCTTTCTTTCTGACGTTCTCTCAGGACCTCATACGCAATGTAATGAGTGTTCCATTTCAACAGAAGAATCTATTAGTGTCCCCCCAAACACCTAAAGTATGTGTTTTTGTTTTTACATTTCCATGCCTTTAGGCCTGCCATCTCTATTACCTGGAATAACTTTTCTCCCAATACAAATCTAGTAAGACTAACTTTCACCATCAAGAAACCTCTGACCATGATCTAGAGCAGTGCTTTTCAAACTGGAGGTTACAATATATTCCTTTACCCACCAATTTAGTGGACTGTGACCAACACTTTTTTTTTTTTAAGTAAAACAGACTAGTTATTCAATCTCTTATTTAAATTTCTAGTTTTTGATATTTTGAATGGCTGTTCTGTGAATGTCTTTATACAGGTCATTTTACTTATTTCTTCCATAGGATAAATTACTAGAAGAGGAAATAGTCACAGAAGTAGGGAATGCTTTTTAAGGCTTTGGGTACTTACTGCCTAGTTGTTCTCCAGAAGGGTTCTACTTTTATAGTTACTCTGTGTTTTATAAAAGTATATGTGTCATTGTCCTGTTGCCAAAAATATGAATTATTCTTTGCTAATTTAGTGAGAAAAAATGGAGTCTTGTTTTAATGTGAATTTCTTTGCTTTCTAGTATGGTTAAACTTATTTGTTGATTTTTTTATTTTCTTGGCATATTAAAATTAAAAACAAAGTTATTTTGAATAAGCTAGATGTTTATTTAATTGGATTTACTTTTAGTAAACATTTTTAGTTTTTGTTATAAGTGGAGGTGCTGAATTATGGGGAATCTAGCATGTCTTCACTTTTGCCGTAACAGGAGAAACAGTCAAGGAATTAAAATAGTAGCTACTGGGGGGCCTCAGTCAGTTAAGCAACCGACTTTGGCTCAAGTCGTGATCTCACGGTTTGGTTCGTGAGTTTAAGCCCCGCGTCGGGCTGTCTGCTCTCAGCACAGAGCCAGCTTTGGATCTGTCTTCCTCTCTCTATCTGCCCCTCCCCAACTCGCACACTTGCACTCTCTCTCAAAAATAAATAAACATTTAAAAAAAGTAAAATATAAAACAGTAGCTAAGAGTATTATAGTAAAATAAAGAGAATGTGTTATTTTCTTATACTCTGAAGTATCAAAGTTTTTGATACTGCTTTTTAGAAGTAGACTGCAGACAGAAAATAAGTATCTTCCCATCCTTCCTTAATTCACACTTGTTAAATACTGCTTTTGCTCATGAAAATTTGTATAGTCAGTCTCTCTTAGATATGCATGCATAATTTATAGTATGACATTAATGGTTTTGACTCCAAAATTTGCTGGACAGAAATGCTATAATAGTTAATGGTCATTTATTCCACCTGCATATAAACCCTAGAGGTAGTCCACGGTATGTGATGCCATTTCCTCCAACGTAATTAAAAGTACTTTGCCAGTTTTTCATTTAAGACCTCATTTCTAAGATCAGGTAGATGATTCTATCCATGAAGTACAGGGTTAGTAAGAATTCCATTATGATTCAGTACATATTTTAGGGGTTTAATGGGTGTAGCAAATATATAATATAGATGAATTTAATGTAGGTAATTTAAAATTCTATTTTTTAATTAAAAAAATTCATTTTAAGAACTACTTTGTGACTCTCAGGAACACAGGATCAGGAGGAACCAGTTTCCAAATTCCTTCTAAGTATAAAACCTTTATTATACATTTATCCCTTTTTGTCTTAAGACTTTCAGATAAGGGGCAGTAAGCTCCTTGCTTCTGACTTCTTCATGACTAAATGGATGCTACTACCAGTGCCCTCTTTTGAGATCTTTTGAGATCTAGTCAGGAGTGGAGCTTATCTAGCCTCTAGAGCAAAAGTCAGCAGTAGGATTTCCATTAGCAAAAAAGGCACTCAACGCTTCTTTCTTGTCTTGTAGAAATAGTAGTGCCCCCTGGAGATTTTGCATTTGAAAGTTGTTTAGTGAGGCGCCTGGGTGGCGCAGTCGGTTAAGTGTCCGACTTCAGCCAGGTCACGATCTCGCGGTCCGTGAGTTCGAGCCCCGCGTCGGGCTCTTGGCTGATGGCTCAGAGCCTGGAGCCTGTTTCCGATTCTGTGTCTCCCTCTCTCTCTGCCCCTCCCCCGTTCATGCTCTGTCTCTCTCTGTCCCAAAAATAAATAAACGTTGAAAAAAAAAAAATTAAAAAAAAAAAAAAAGTTGTTTAGTAGCACTCACCTTCAACATACGAGATTGAAATGATATGATACTATAAATAGCTGTATTAAGAAATAGTCCTTTTATAGCATTTTGTAGAGATCATCTTGGAACAGTAAATAAAGATTATAATTCAGTATACAAACATCTTAAATATTTTTAATGTACAGAACTTCAGTGATTCAAAATATCTCCTTTTTTGTTGTTAAGAGAAAAGATACTAAAAGTAGTATATAAATGTTTCCCCTGTTGTGTTTGCTTTGCCATGACTACTACTCTGGACTTCGCCATTGTTAGCCCTTAGCTACCCCCAATTATGTGATATTTTATTATATATCAATGATATTTCTTCTGATTTTTAGATCTTAGCATTTGTTGTCAGTTCCATTTGTTTGGCACTTACTTCTGACTTTCCATTATTAGTTACCATCTCCATTTATATGTCTGTCTTATTTGCTCTGTCTGGATTTTAAGCTCCCTGAGGACAAGGATCTTTTCAGTTACTTTATGTCTTAATGTAATACCCAGCATGTAGTAGATAACTATTGGTCAGTTGATTGTAATAATTAGTAGAACTAACCAGAAAATAATTTTCACTGTTGACTCTTACTGCAAATATTTATAAAAATTATTATACTTTAGCATAATTAATGTAAATTAATTTTAAAGTTTATTCTCAATTTTAATTCTGTAGGTAGAGATATAGGTAACATGGAAAGGACAAGGGATGGTTCCCATTCTGGTTCTTGGTTCAGAACTACCTAAAGTCATTTATTCTTTCAGAATTACAAATGAAAGAGATAATTATGAATTTGAGTGGAGATAGAGAGATGCTGCTAGGCTAATAGCACATGAAACATGAGGTAAATTTTGCCTTAAGTGGCATTCTGCAAAGTGAGATAAATGGCCAACATAGCAATCTGCTCTGTGTCTCACCTATGTTTCACTCTTGTTATTTGTTTATTGGTGGTGAGTGGGTATTATCCCTGTCTTCATGCATAGGTATTCCTAGAGTGTTGATTGGATACTGTTAAGGTAATAGGCATACCCAGCAATTGATTTCTGCAGCTAAGTCGAAATACAAATTTATTTGAACTTCTCCTTACGAGTCTGAATAGTAAGTGATCTAGAAACATGATTTTTATTTGTTTTGTTGTTGTTGTTACGCTAAATCTTGGCATATGCTTGCTCTTTTGTTATTTATTTGGACTGTGGAAGACCATGAGTCTAGTCAGTTTGGTTCTGGTTCACCCAGTTTTATCACGTAGTATAATGTGGTTGTCTTTGAATTATAAAAAAAAAAAAAAACCTCCTTTGGAAAAAATTTTTTGTGTTGCTTGATAGCCCATCAGCAAGGCTGTACACTGTGTTTCAGAACTTTTAAAGCCTTTAAACAAAATTTTAATCTTTTAAATACACCCCATGCCTAATTAGTTTTTTCACTGTGGAGGGCTAATATAGTACTGGTTTTTCACAAATTCTCAATTAAACTGAATTTCTCTTATGGCTAGTCTAATATCCTATTCTTGTACTAACTGGTTTAAACTGTCCAGAGAATAAAATTGTTTTGGAAGGTATTTTCTCTATGTAATTCTTAAATGGGTACTTAATTTTGGTCTCACTGAGGAAGGACATAAATGAAAACTTACCCCATGAATATATGTATGGTAGTATATACTTCACTAGATGTTAAATTGGAAAGTCACAAAGATCATCAGATTAAATTTCAGTGTTTAGGTATTTTATTAATTCTTTCCATGATTTGATGAAAAATCTTGATTGAAAAATAATCACTTATCCAGAAGCCATTATCTCTTGACAGTTGCTAATGATAATCTTCTGATTTTATTTAGATTAATTTAAAGTTTGGTATCAGAAAACCAGAAGCTCGGACAGGAACTGAGACAGATACCTGTACAGCTTGTGCAGGTACCTTGATCCTTGAGTTTGCTGCTTTAAGTCGATTCACAGGAGCAACAATATTTGAGGTTTGCTTTTCATAGTCTTTGATTTCTTGGGTTTTGGACATAACTAACTTTATATCTTTTTTTCATTGGTCAAGTATGAGGATTATCAATTGGAGGAGTACTGTTAGTTTAGGGAACTTTTGTCTGGATTCCATCACATGGTTTTTGTCAAAACCCCAGAAGTCATTGTGAGGTAGCTGTTTGTTAAATACAACTTTGCATTTCTATAAATTTTTAGCTCTATTCTTAGAAGACTTTTAGCTATATTCTATGAATTTGATATCACAAATGTCTTATATGAAAAACTGTCTTTTTGTTTATTCTACTTCTAGATGGTCTATTGCATTTCTGAAAGCTTCACTGAAACACAGTGAACTTTTTACTCTTGTCTTGACAGAGTCATAGCTGTAAGTTTTTTACTCCAAGGTTAATGTTATTTCTTATCTAAAAGACTTAATATTCCCTAAGTAATATGTTGTGGACTAGCTGTGTCTCACACCTTTAATTTTATCTGTATGTTTAAGCATGTCACTATAGTGCAATAGTATCACAAAATACCCTCTTTTTCAAACATATGATTTAGGAAAATTTTTAAAAATTCAGCAGATGGCACACAGAACAAGCTGAAATAGGGAATACTTAAACACATTGGATCTGAGTGTAATTAAAATAAGTCAAGTGGTCTTTGTGTGTATGTGTATGTTTGGTTTAGTGTTTATTTTGTATTTTGCTGACATATTTTCCTTTCATTGAAAAGTATAGTCATTTTTGCATACTGTCTTAATTCAAACTACAAACTCTGAGATATTGATGCATGTATAGGATGGGCAAGTGAGACTTAAAGAGGATAAGATGCACAGCAAATAGGTGAATGAGTGGAATTGGAATTAGAATCCATGTCTTTCTAAATACAAAGTCCATACTCTTTCCACTAGTCGATTTTGTATTTATGAGTAAGTCTCTTGAAAATTATGATCTTTTTAACTTATGATTATACGTTAATTTATTGTAAGAGAAGCAACCTGATGCAGTTGACAGAGCATTGATCTAATATAGGGTTGGCAAACAACAGTCAGGGCCAAATCCAGCCACTGCCTGTTTTTGTGAATAAAGTTTTATTGAAACACAGCCATGCTTATTTATTTATTTTTGTCTATGACTCCATTTGTGCTACAGTGATAGAGGTGAGTAATTGTGACAGTGACTGTATAACCCGTAATGCCTAAAATATTTAGTATTTGGCCCTTATCAGAAAAAGTTTGTTGGTGTTGATCTAACAAAGAGATAAGAATTCTCATATTAGTTGTCCTGTAATTCAGGTTTAAACTTTGGATAAATCTTTGATTTCATTGGGCCTGTTTTCTTAACTGTAAGATAGGAATAAGGAAATATAATCTTTCTGAAACTTCTGGCCCTGAAGTTCTAGTGTTTAATTAAAGCCATAATCTGCTTTGTTCTAAAAAATCAGCATAAATAAGTTGAATCAAGAGTTAAGACTATTTTACACTCCTTTTAGATCTACAAAGTGGCAAATTGGTTTAACAATTTTTTTTCTTTTGTAGAAGTACTTCTCCAAAGCTAAATAGAGTCATGCTCTGAAATTAATTTTAACTCTCCTGTAATGTCCTTTGCTTTTATCTTTTATAACATTTTTTCATCCAAAGCCAAGAATTTGATCAGAAATTATTTTAATTTAGTGTCCAATGGGTAAAAATAAATGGAAAAAAATGGTATCATAAGGTTATAAATTTGGTATTGCCAAATGAATACTAGTTAATATATTTGGTCTTCAGTAACAAAGTTTTATGCTATTTAAGAAGTGGGCTCTTGAAATGCCTGTTTGTGTTTCAAAGATGACATACGAACTTTGAAATTCTCTTCTAATTCTCTAAATAAGACTATCTAAGGAGATCTTCACTTTGTATTTAAATGATAGGCATTATTTTAGCAAGTACATTTAATTATGGCAGCAATTAATATAATTTAATAATGTGTGAATGTGAACTTGCACTATCAGAGTAGATGAACATGATGGTCTCAAAGTGAGATCACTGCCACTAAACAGCATTTTTAGACCTGTTCTTTTTAACTAGACTTGATTGGCTGAAAGAAAAAAAAGCCAAGATTTTACTTGTAAGGAAGTTTAATATAATAAATCTTATCTTAGGAATTTTACTTAATTCTTAAAATATGCTGTGAGCCTTTGATTTTTGTTTCTTTGTCTCCTGTTTTCCAGAGACATATAGTTCTTCAGGTGTGCTTTTCTTTTTTTTAATTATAGGAATACGCAAGAAAAGCTCTTGATTTTCTCTGGGAAAAAAGACAGCGAAGTAGTAATTTAGTAGGCGTGACTATAAATATTCATACTGGAGATTGGGTAAGAAAAGGTATGTAAGTCGGGCTTCTTAAGCCTTCATATCCTCAGAATGGTTGGGAAATAAAGGATTTTCATTTGTTAAAATAATCTTTGGGACAGTATAAAGCATAGTTTTTCACCAGATTTTCTAGAATTTTAACTAATTTAACTTGATTTTCTTCTTTGGTGTCAAATAATAGCACACTTACTCTAGATGGGCTTACTGTTTTGTTTCATATTTTATTGGGTATAGCATTATAGATATAGGGTATAGATGAAACACTAGAACTATTCCTTTGAGAACTAGAGGATCAGAATACCTCAGCCATCTCACATTAAGTGGAAATCTGTATTTAATGTTATCACCAGCCCTTATTAAAATGAATTGGACTCGTGAGACAAGTGTTATTTGAACAAACCAAATGTAGTATTATATAAAGAATATGAATGAATCTTTATAAGACACTCCTATAAAACATAGATGAATGGAAATATACTAGAATATTCCTAAGGAGATTATCTTACTTACTATCTATTTAGTATTATAGAAGATTTTTCCAAATTTTGTCTGTAGGGTTCCTGAAACTAATCTGAATTCTGGCTTCAGAATTCTGCAGTTTCTTTTTTTAAATTTACTTGGAGCCCCACATTGGGCATGGAGCCTATTTAAAAACAAAACAAAAAAAGAAAACAGTGTAATCTGCTTGGAACTGAAGTGCAAATTCATCAGAATTAATTTTCAATCATAATTTTTGGTTTATGACACACTCATCATTGGTCCATGCATGGCCCATTTTGCTTAGTCATTTTTAAGAATGTAGTAAGGACCTACAAATGGGCCATCCATTACTTGACAACATGCACTTCTGCGTATGGTCCTTGACTCTCTACCTGTGCAATCCCACATCTCTGCCTTCTCTAACTGAAATAGTCATCATTCTTATGACTGATGATTTGCTTTTAATAAAGTTATGTTGCATCTGTATGTATTCTTAAAAAGTACATTTCTTTGTTTTAAACTTTATAAAATCTTATGTCCTGTATGCTTTTGAGACTCTTTCACTTAATATGATTTTGCTAAGATTCATGTATATTATTACATGAAGGCATATTTCATTTTATTTTGACTGCTGTCTAATATTTTATTGGATGAATGAACCACAGTCTAAGTATTTAGATAGTTTCCAGGATTTTACTGTTGTGAATAATAGTGCTGTGAATATTTTTTATGTTTCTCCTGTTGTACATGTTTAAGAGTTTTTCTTGGCTATATATGTAGGAGTGGAAGTTTTAGATCACAGGATAAATTAATGTTCAGCTTTAGGAGATAATGTCAAAATTGTTTTCAACATCGTTTTCCAAAGTCATTTCACCACTTTATACTTCCATCAGCAACATATAAGAGATCCCACGAATTAACATCCTCTCCATTGAGTATTGTCAGACTCAAAAACGATTTTGCAATAAAATGGGTATAAAATGATTTCCCATTGTGGTTTCATTTGTATTTCTTTGACCATTGATGATGTTTAACACCTCTTCGTATTTAGTGGTCATATAGGTTTCCCTTTTTTTTTTTTTTTTGATATTGATGTTTTTGTATTTTGTCCATTTTCTACTCAGTTGTGCTTTTAAAAAATATTATTGAGGGGCACCTGGGTGGCTCAGTTGGTTAAGCATCCAACTCTTGATTTTGACTCAGGTCATGATCTCGCAGTTTATGGGATTGAGCCCAGAGTTGGGTGCTGCTTTGAGAGTGTGGAGCTTGCTTGGGTTTGTCTCTCTCTCAAAATAAATAAACTTAAAAAAACCTCACTTTATAAAAAAAAATAGTGTTGATACCTATGTGATACTTATGATCTATGTGACAACTATCCTTTGAAATTTATTGACATTTTCTTTTTGGCCTGGAACATAGCCAGTTTTTGTGAACATTTTGCTTAAAAAAGTGTGTATTTTCTAATTGTTGTATGTAGATATCTATATATATCAATTTGCTTAATTTGTTCAGATCTTTGCTGATTTTGTTTGCTTGAACTCTCAAGAATTAAGAAAGGTGGATAACGTTTCTGACAAAGATAATGGACTAACATCTGCCTATAGTTCTATTGGTGCACTGGTCTATTTTATTGGGTGCATACATTTAAAATTGCTCTCTTCTTGGTTGACCCTTCCATCATTATGCAGTGATCATCTCTAATAATGCTTTTTGTCTTTTAGTCTGTTTAATCTGATAGCAGTACAGCTCCATCAGCTTTATATTGTTTAATTGCCTGATGAGTGTTTTTTCTATCCTTTTACTTTGAGTCTTTGCAGGTGCTCATGCTATAACTCTTATAAAATGTATAGGTTTGTAAAAGCCAATTTGTCTTGTCTTTTAATTGGTGATTTCAGTCCATTCACATTTACTTCTATTTTTAATATATTTGGGCTTATACTATCTTAATTGTAATTTCAATGTGTTCCACTTTAATCAGTGTGTTTTCTCTTTATCTTTTTGTTATTAAATGAAACTTATATTTACCTTCTAGTAAGACATGGACTTTAGCATGTTCTCCTGTCTCTGTCTCTGCTCGCCCCACCCCCATTTCCCATTATATTGATATTATGTAGTTGGTTCTTATTCACTCTGAATGTGTTCTTTTTTCTTTTGGTCTTAGTGCTACCCTCCTTTTCCTTTAAAGGTAACAGACCGTCAAGATATTTGCTCACTTGTACTTTGTATATTGCTCGCAACATCTGTTAGATTTGCCTCTCTTCTTATTTAAGTAATTATTCCTGCTTTCAGTAGCTTTAATAGCTACTGAGGCCTTTAATGCCTGACAGTCATTTTATTATGTTTTCGTATTTGAGTGAAGGTTTGGCTGTATATAATTTTCTGTTTAAGTTCTTTTCCTTCAAGTCTTTAAAAATACAACTCTATTGTCTTCTTACATCCTGCTAAAAAATCTGATATTATTCTGATTTTTATGCCCTTGTGTGTATGATCTACTCTTTCTTTCTCGAAGATTAAGAATATTGAATGCAAAGAGGGGTGCCTGGGTGGCTCAGTCTGTTAAGCGTCCGACTTTGGCTCAGGTCATGATCTCACAGTTCGTGGGTTGGATCCCTGTGTCGGGCTCTGTGCTGACAGCTCAAAGCCTGGAAAACTGCTTTAGATTCTGTGTCTCCCTCTCTCTCTGCCCCTCCCCCACTTGTGTTCTCTCTCTCTCTGTCTCTGTCTCTGTCTCTCAAAAATAAATAAACATTAAAAATTAAAAAACAATAAAATATTGAATGTAAAGAAAATTTTCTGAAAATTTCACTATAGTTTTAGATGTAAAATATTCTTTAGCTCTCCTTTTGGTATTCTATGGGTCCTTTCTACTTAAAAATCTTTGTTTTTTTTTTTAAGTTTATTTATTTGGGAGGGGGGCAGAGAGAGAATCCCAAGCAGGCTCCCCACTGTCAGCACAGAGTTTGACATGGGGCTCAATCCCACAACCGTGAAATCACGACCTAAGCCAAAATCAAGAGTCATACGCTTAGCCAACTGAGCCACCCAGGTGCCCCTAAAATCTTTTGTTTTTAATTGCTGAAAACTGGTCTTATTTTTTATTTTTTTCATCTTATTTTTAGACGTTCTTTTCATTTTTATTTGTCTTTTTGCAATTCCTATTATCTTAATCACTTCTATTTCTATCCTCTGTATGTCTTAGCCTTTGTATGTATATATATATACATATATATATTTGTGTATATATACATATATATGTATATATATGTATATATATTTGTATATATATATACATATATATGCATATATATTTGCATGTATATTTGTATGCATATATATATATGTATATATATGTATATTTTTCCCCCCCTGCCTTTTCTTTCTTCTGGAAGGTTGCTTCTGGTCTTCCAGTTGGCTCATGTGTTCCTCAGCTGCATCCTTTCTGCTGTATATCCCATCTATTATGTTACTTTAACTGTGTATTTTTATTCCATATGTTTCTGCCCGATTAAAGATTTTTTTCTTGTTGGGGCACCTGGCTGATTTCAGTCAATACAGCATGTGACTCTTGATCTCAGGGTTGTGAGTTCAAGCTCCAAGTTGGGTGGAGAACTTACTTAAAATTTTTTTTTTCCTTATTTTTTACTGCTAATAACTTTCCTATCTCTTTAGTATGTTTGTTAGGCTAAATTTTTTTTAAAATTTTAAAGTTTATTTATTTATTTTGAGAGAAAGAGAGCACAAGCAGGGAAGGAGCAGAGAGAAGGAGAGATAGAATCCCAAACAGGCTCCACACCATCAGTGCAGAGCCCCATGCGGGCCTTGAACTCACAAACTGTGAGATCACGACCCAAGCCAAGATAAAGAGTTGGACGCATAACTGACTGTGCCACCCAGGTGCCCCTATTTGACTAATTTTAAAATTAAATAATTAAAAAAAAAATTTTTTTTTAACGTTTATTTGTTTTTGAGACAGAGAGAGACAGAGCATGAACGGGGGAGGGGCAGAGAGAGAGGGAGACACAGAACCGGAAGCAGGCTCCAGGCTCTGAGACATCAGCCCATGGACCGCGAACTCATGGACCGCGAGATCGTGACCTGAGCTGAAGTCGGATGCTTAACCGACTGAGCCACCCAGGCGCCCCTAAAATTAAATTATTTAAAACGGGTGTTCCTGTTCTATTTCTTGTTCTGATAAGTTCTTATTCTAGTACATTCTTTTTATTTTTAGAAAGTCATGCTTCTTAAATGTTTTTGGCCTACAAGTTCATGTTCTTTGTCATCTACTCTGTGGAAAGATCAGATTCCAATCCCTGTCATCCTCAGTGATCTTAGGGATGAATTCTAAGAAATTTTTTTTAAAAACACTGATACGTAGATTCCTAGAGATTCTGATTCAATTGACGTTGAGTGTTCCCTGGGTATAGGGATTTGTAAGATTGTAATTATAATTTAGATTGTAATTCACTAGCCTCAGTTGTGGGGAAAAGTAGGGGAAAGAATGTCTAAAATTAGTCCGCCACTCTTTTGTTCAGTTCCTTATGCAGGGCTTCTATGATGCCCAGATTTTACCCTGAGGATACCTGGAACATAGACTGAGTTGTAGCAAGGATAGGAGGAGACATTGTGTCTTATGACAGTGGTGGGACAGAAGCATCTGCAAAGCTCTAGCAGTTTCCCACCTGATTGACTTTCTTAGCCATGTCTGGCCGCCTTCTGTTCCTGGCCAAGGCCACCCTCTCCCCCACCTTCCCTGCTCCTGCCGCGAGGTTTCTTACAGGTTTTTATTTTCTTTATTTGGTCCATTTTAATGATGATCTTGGGGGAAGAGGCCACTAGTCACACTAGGTGCAGCAATTAGAATTGTCACCTCTATTGGGGTGCCTGTCTGGCTTAGTAGAGCATGCAACTCTTGATCTCGGGGTTGTAGGTTCCAGCCCCATGTTGGGTGTAGAGATTACTTTAAAATCTTAAAAAGGGGGGGGGGGAAAGAATTGATACCTCGAAACAGCTGCAGTCTTGATTTCATATCTACTCTAACTCTACAGATTGATGTCTTACTGATTAAGGGTATAATTTTTTTTTAAAAAAAATTGCACAGTGGTCCTCTCTAGTATTTCCTCTTTGGAGTTCCTCACTAAGAAAATGAGCTTTGAAAAACTTCTTTTAAAGCTAGTATCTCCTGCTTTTTTTTTTTTTTTTTTTTTTTAGTTTTTTTAATGTTTCTATTCATTTTTGAGAGACAGAGACAGAGTGTGAGCAGGGATGGGGCAGAGAGAGAGAGAGAGACAGAAAATCTGAAGCAGGCTCCAGGCTCTGAGCTGTCACACAGAGCTCAACATGGGGCTTGAACTCATGAAGTGTGAGATCATGACCTGAGCCGAAGTCAGACACTTAACCTACTGAGCCACCCAGGCACCTCTCCTGCTTTTATTTTTTTAATTTTTTTTTTTTTAATTTTTTTTTTTTCAACGTTTATTTATTTTTGGGACAGAGAGAGACAGAGCATGAACGGGGGAGGGGCAGAGAGAGAGGGAGACACAGAATCGGAAACAGGCTCCAGGCTCTGAGCCATCAGCCCAGAGCCCGACGCGGGGCTCGAACTCACGGACCGCGAGATCGTGACCTGGCTGAAGTCGGACGCTTAACTGACTGCGCCACCCAGGCGCCCCTCCTGCTTTTAAATAAGGTTTATGTAACCAGTTTTGCAAAGTAAGAGTCTTTTTTTTTTTTTTTTTTGTAAACATACAAACATCAGCAAGGAATTGTCGGTTATTCAAATAGTAGGGTTAATATTTCTGTAAATGTTGAATTTTTACTGTAAACACAATTTCATGTTTAGACCAGTGTTTCATTCTTAGTGTACTAATATCCTCACTTGTACTCTGTAAAGAGTTTTTAAGACTTTTAAAATAAAGAATTGTGTTTATGTGTATTTTTTCCATAGATAGTGGAGTTGGAGCAGGGATTGATTCATATTATGAATATCTATTGAAAGCCTATGTCTTACTTGGAGATGACAGTTTTCTGGAAAGATTTAATACAGTAAGTTGATCCAATTTTAGAGCCAATTTTATTTGCCAGATTTTGATAGAAGCTCAATTATCTGAGTGGCAATCTGAGAAATAATTTGTTTTTAAACGTGTGTGTGTGTGTGTTTGTCAGTATTCCCTGATGATGTTGGGCAGGGATAGGACAAAACTATATAAATTCCAAAAATTAGTTTACAAAGTTTTTCACTGTAAACTAATTTCAATTTCATTTTCATTACAAAAGTTTTCATTTTCATCTCTTATCAGAAGTTTTTAAGATCTGCCAGTAAGTAATAAAATGGGTAGATTCGAGTTTTACCTAATCTTCTACACATGAAGAGAATTTGTTGGAATAAATTACTAGTTATTTTTTTCCTGTGGATTCCAATTCTTTGTGAAAACTTGGAAGTTTGACCTACTCCTTGATCACATCAAGCATACAGGGCTTTGGATACCTAGGAGAAACTAGTGAGTGTTCATTTCAAAAGCAGGTCTGTAAGTCTTAAGTCTAGGTCAGAATTACAGGCATAGTTTTAAGAGAGAAGGGTAAGGATTACTAAACCTGATTGGATTGCCTTTGTAATTGAAGCAAAATGAAATCAGTACAGCAAACTCATCAGCTGTATCACTGTGGGTTTTTTTGAAATTATTTATAATTTGTTTGTGCACCCATCAATTCACCCACATTACTGTGAGACAGTACAGTGTAGTGACTGAAGTATGGGAGTTGCTCTACCTGAGTTTAATCCTGGTTGTACCACTGGTTGTACCACTGGTTTGTGACTTTGGGCAAGTAACTTTACACTGTCTCTGTTCCTTATCCATAAAATGGAAATAATAGTACCATTCATGGAGATATTGGAAGGATTAAATGAGCTAGGGCATATGAAGTGTTACAGCCGTGTCTCAGCATCTAGCAGATACTCAGTAATGGTCATTAAATAATATACAAGTTAGGAAAAACCAATAAGAGACCCAATAATCAGTTATCGATTGAATACTTTAAAAAACACTATCATATATTGTTTATTAGATTACTACAAGATTTTCTTGAGGTGAACAAGAACAGATTATTTTTGTTGGCTCATTACCATTCATTGACTAACAGCTCAACTTGTTATTGTCAAAGCTGAGAAATATCTAAGGGAGGAAGATAAAAGAAGGGGAAAAAAGAGTTTTTAAGAACATAAAAGACATCCCATCAGGGATGGGATGTTCAGATCTGTTCCCCTCCGAAGATCTTATATTAACTATAGTCTTTAATATTCTGTATCAGAATTAACACAGGGGAGTATATATATTTTAGAAAGATTCCCATACAGAATAACTTAAATATTTACATAATTACTTAGTAAATTTATTTATATATAAATTCAGCTTTACTTTCTTCACAGCGTGATTTAACGAAATGCTGTTTTTAGAGTAGTACATCTTTTTTCATCTGCTTTCATGAACACGTATTGTGATCTTCTAGCATTACGATGCCATAATGAGGTACATTAGCCAGCCACCTCTTCTACTTGATGTGCATATCCACAAGCCAATGCTCAATGCTCGGACTTGGATGGATGCTTTGCTCGCCTTTTTTCCAGGTTTGCAGGTAAAAAAACCCCAAAACAAAACACTGTACTTTCTTAATATTAACGTAGAATGACTAAGTACATTTGTGACCTCTAAAATGGAATTACCAAAATGGAGTCACATTTTAAAATGTATTAATGTGCATTTTTCTATGTATATAATGACTCTAGATAAAATCAATTCCTATTTTATTAGGTAATTTTGTTGTTATTGTTGACTTCTAGGTCTTAAAGGGGGATATTAGACCTGCCATTGAAACTCATGAAATGTTGTATCAGGTGATTAAAAAACACAATTTCCTACCAGAGGTAAGCAAATAATCTTTGGAATTCTAATTTATATATACTGTAACTTGCTAATTTAATAACGTACCAAGTGTCATCTTCAGGGTTGGTTTATTCTCTTTTTCTGTTTTTTCCCGGTTAAATAGTATATCCATTTATATTTGGTTTATAAACTGTTATATATGTTTTTCCTTTTTCTCATACACCAGAAGAACTCAAGTTTAAGGTAATGCTGGACTTTTGTGTAAAAAAACCCAAAAACCCAATTTAGTATTTTTCAGCCTTTCTAATCCATGCTATTAGATATGCATTGTCTAGTTCTAACTTTCACATATATCCATCAGCTAGAGAGACTTTTTTTTACTCTTTATTTTCTAAAGCTTATTTTATGAAAATGATAGACATTGAACATACTCTTGCTGATCACATAGACTGCCTGATTTTTATATATTAGTAATATTATTTCTAGCTTGATATGGCAAGATTTTAATAGCACACATTTTGGCTTTCCAGAAATGTACCATTAAAAATTTTCAAACTCATGTGTGACCTTGTTCTGTCGCTGCTTACTCCCTACACTGTGGGATATCTGAGCATTCCTAAAGTGTTTGTTTTAGAAAGTATAGTTATATTAGCCTTCAAGTAAGTAGGACTGTGCATTGTAGAAAATTTGCATTCACTCTGAATAAACTGACATTTCAACTAAATACGTCTTACCCAGATGAAGTTTTATTTGGTTCCCACAAAGGTTTTGGTCTTGGGGGCTGGGGTGGCTCAGTTGGTTAAGCATCCCACTCTTGATTTCAGCTCAAGTCATGATCTCACGGTTTTCAGATCGAGCCCTACATCGGGCTCCACACTGAGCATGGAGCCTTCTTGGGATTCTCTTACCCTTCTTTCTCTGCCTCCCCCCTTTTAAAAATAAACTTTTAAAAAAGCTAACAAACAAAGTTTTAGTTTTATTTTAATCTTTTTTTTAACACTTTATTTTCTTTTTTGAGAGACAGAAACAGAGTGTAAGCAGGGGAGGGGCAGAGAGAGACAGGGAGACAGAATCCAAAGGCTCCAGGCTCTATGCTGTCGGCACAGAGCCTGATGCGGGGCTTGAACACACGAATGTGAGATCATGATCTGAGCCAAAGTTGGATGCTCAACTGATGGAGCCATCCAAGCTCCCCTTAATCTTTTTTTTTAACCAGTTGGCTCTGTTAGTGAATAATTTCAAGTGAGACTAGTGTAGTTTTTTTTTTTTTTTTCAACGTTTATTTATTTTTGGGACAGAGAGAGACAGAGCATGAATGGGGGAGGGGCAGAGAGAGAGGGAGACACAGAATCAGAAACAGGCTCCAGGCTCTGAGCCATCAGCCCAGAGCCTGACACGGGGCTCGAACTCACGGACCGCGAGATCGTGACCTGGCTGAAGTCGGACACTTAACCGACTGCGCCACCCAGGCGCCCCAAGAGACTAGTGTAGTTTTTAACTAATGCTCTGTCTCACTCTGCAGAGGATTTGAGGTTACAAAAGAAAGTGTATGCTAAAATGCCAACATAGAAATATAAGAACTAGGGACTTAAGAGGGGAAAATGGAGATAAGGAAAAAGAAAACACAAAGGCCCATGTAGTGGCATTATTGAGTTTCATAGTTTTCTCTAAGCTTCCTAATAGCCAGAATGATCATTTACAAAAATAATTACATTTAATTGGTAAAAATAGCACCTTACCAAAAATGAATTGGGATTTTAAGTGATGAAAATTTTCATTTTGTAGATGAAAGTTATCAGTATTTTAATTATTTTTAAATTGTTTGTGGTCTAATTCATGTGCTATTATATACTCTGGAGTCACTTGTTTATTTTTTAACTCACATTACTGTACCTATTTGTATGTTGTTTTGTCCAGGCATTTACGACAGATTTCAGGGTACATTGGGCTCAACATCCTTTAAGACCAGAATTTGCAGAAAGTACCTACTTCTTGTACAAAGTAAGCTATTTTACCTCTTTTTTTTGTTTGCTGTTTAACACCCATTTTGTGTTGGGTATCTCACTATCTTATAATAGTAATTGGGTTTTCAGACTGCTTGTTTAATGTTATAATGATTGGATATGTTACAGTTTTCATTCATCTAGTCCATAGTTACTGAAAGATGTAAGAATTGACATCTAAGTTTTTTGTCTTTTCAAAATACTTGTATAAACATTTCTATATAGAGTTTTATATTTGAGAGCTGCTTTCTAAAGCATGTCTCTTACCTTTCTTTAATCAGGCCACCTTTCTGGGCATTAAAAATTTTATCTAAGGGTTGAGATATATAGTTGGACAGCTTTCCAGTTGTGTGTTTAAGAAATTCCATAAAGCAGATCCATGGCTTATTTTCAGAGCTAAGTTCTATGTAACCTGTGTTCCAGTGCCTGATACAATGCCTAAGCACCTAGTAGGTACTCAATAAATATCTGATAAATGAGTGGGTGTATGGTAATATATAAGCTATATATATGTATACATATATTCTCCTTTTTAATAGGCTACAGGAGATCCTTACTACCTTGAAGTAGGGAAAACACTTATTGAAAATTTAAATAAATATGCTAGAGTGCCTTGCGGATTTGCTGCCATGAAGGATGTTCGTACTGGAAGTCATGAGGACAGGTAAAACAATTCCTAACATTCCCTTTCCTCAGGGTAACTTACAGCAACACAAAATAGGACTCTTAGGTAGAATTAAGATACGCTTTACAAAAGGTATTTGAAGATGCAAAACTTAGTTCGTCGTGTTTAATTTCTAAACTCTCTTGAATAGGCTGATTTAAAATTGTTTGAAAAGTTTGTATTTTTATCATAGTGCCTGGCATATAGTAGGTGCTCAAATGATTTTTACACAGATGAACAAATGATTATTAAATATCAGAAAGTATTAGAAACGGGGTGTTCTGTGTTAATTTCTGACAGTTTACATAATATAAAAACTGTTACCAGGATGATTAATGATCTGAATTATGATATATGTCAAGAATTCCTCAAAGTAGTATCGTGGTTAATGTATATTCTTATTCTGTTGCCGGTTTGGAGGCTAGGGAAGACCACTGGCAGTTTCTGTTTCATTGGTTACTGATAGATGTAGATGGCATGAAATAAGCTATAAAAAGCATACTTTGGTTACTGTGATAGTCACTAACATTCCAGTTATTTTAACTGTCCAGAACATAGCAACACATTTCTAATGAACACTAAAGTTTATTTGGTTAGCAAATGTTCATTCCATAGGCATTTATGAGGTGTCTTATATGCCAGAGTTATACTAGTTTTTGAGGATTAAAGATAGGAAAACATGTCTTTTCCATCTTTGAATCACTGAGAATGGATGGGTAAATAAATTTTAAAACATTGTGTAAGTGCTGTGAAACATTAAAGGGACATGAAATGCAAATTGGGATGTGACGGTCACTGGAAGACCACTGGAGGTTCTTGTATCTTGAAGGATGAACAAGGGTTAGGAAGAAGTACTAAAAGGACTTTGAGGCAGAGGGACTAGAGGCAGGTGAGACACAGCACTCGTCATCTACTCGGAGTTATCCCTTAGTCCTTCACTCCGAGTATTTAGATAATAATTAATGAGGCTGGGGCGCCTGGGTGGCGCAGTCGGTTAAGCGTCCGACTTCAGCCAGGTCACGATCTCGCGGTCCGTGAGTTCGAGCCCCGTGTCAGGCTCTGGGCTGATGGCTCAGAGCCTGGAGCCTGTTTCCGATTCTGTGTCTCCCTCTCTCTCTGCCCCTCCCCCGTTCATGCCCTGTCTCTCTCTGTCCCAAAAATAAATAAAAAACGTTGAAAAAAAAAAATTAAAAAAAAAAATTAATGAGGCTTGGGACCTACTTCCCTGATCATAGCTGATGAAAACTGGTTAGGTTTTTAGAAACTGGCATGCAGATACCAGCAAGAAATGAAAGCAAATAGGCTGTGTATTTGTTTTTAACATTTATTCACTGCTTCCCACCTTCTGGGTGCTCTTTTTTTTTTTTTTTTTTTTTTTTGAGAGAGAGTGAGAGATGGTATGCAAGCACAGCGGGGGCGTGGAGAGGGAGCAAGAATCCCAGGCAGGCTCCTCACTGAGCATGGAGCCCCAGTGCAGGACTCGATCTCACAACCGTGAGATCATGACTTGAGCTGATATCAAGAGTTGGATGCTTAACCAACTGAGCCACCCAGGCACTTTGATTAAGCTTCTGATTAAGCACTTTCTGTGTTTAACTCATTTGATCTTGAACTCTCTGAAGTGTAATTTCTACTATAATCTTCATTTTATAGATGAAGAAGCTGAGGCACAGAGAAATTGGGGAACTTACCTAAGGTCACACATTAGTAAAGTTAAGTCCAGATTCCCATCAATACTTGAACTCTAAGAACACGAAGCTCTTGAACACCATGCTATTCTGGCAGTTCATTCAAGGAACAATAATTAAATACCTTCTTTATGCCAGGCACCACACTTAGGTGTGGGGATGGAAAAAGAAATTAGAATCAATTCCTGCCCTCCCATGACTTAACAGTTAGTGGAGAAGATAGGTGTATAAAGACATAATTGCAAACATGTGATTTGTGCTGTGGTGGAAAAAAGGGGTAACAGGTTGAAGAATTACAGAGGAAGACATGATATATCCTGTTGAGAGAGTTCTAGTTTTCTTTTTTTTTTTTTTTAATTTTTTTTTTCAACGTTTATTTTTATTTTTGGGACAGAGAGAGACAGAGCATGAATGGGGTAGGGGCAGAGAGAGAGGGAGACACAGAATCGGAAACAGGCTCCAGGCTCTGAGCCATCAGCCCAGAGCCTGACGCGGGGCTCGAACTCACGGACCGCGAGATCGTGACCTGGCTGAAGTCGGACGCTTAACCGACTGCGCCACCCAGGCGCCCCGAGAGTTCTAGTTTTCTAAATTTAACATTCTTCTTTTTTTCCCCAGTGAATATTCCTTACATGACGTTGTTTCTAGACCTTTTACCACTGCCTTTGCCCTAATCTGATTTCATATTCCAAAATGTAGAGTATCTCTTAAAATAACAAGTCCAGAATTAATCACACTTAAGATGTGCCTGGCAAAAACATCACTGTTAAGAACAGTTGTAAGGTTGCTAATTTTCTGAGGGGCTGATGGGTTTACACCCTCTATTCAATTGAGGATCACTGCTTCATCAACTCTGTTCCTCATGACAGCATTGAGGACAGCATTGGATCTTTTAGGCAGTTGGCCGAACGAAAGGTTGAGAAGTACTAATCCTCATCATTCTGTGTTATTAGATGTGCTTTAGATTTTTTAGCAGCTTTATTATATTCACCTCACGGTGAACTTGTAGCCAATTGACCTCAGTTACTTGTGGCCTGCTGACAAATGGGTATTCTCCACCCTACTTTTGAGTAAATGATTTTTTTTCTTTAGTGTAAACTTAGAACTTTATACTTACCTCAGCAAAATTTGGTTTTGTTGGGGTGTGTGTATGTGTATGTGTTTCTAGACCTAAAAGAGAGCTTGAATCTCATCTTAGTCATCTAACATATTACCTAAGTTCAGTGGGCTGCAGTTGAAGCGTACCTTAGAAAATTTCCATCTAAATTGCCAGGAAGAATTCTGGTTAGGACCAAAACCAGTGTACCTTATGGTGTGGAACTTGAGAGTTTGCAGGTTACAAGCTCTTTGCATTTGGTTGCTTATTCCTTTACAGATCTACCAGTGCTGTCACCTGGCTCACCAGTGTCCCTGCGCCCATGTACACACGCGCGCGCGCACACACACACACACACACACACACAATTTTCAGAATGGGACTATCTGTATTTTCTTTATAATAATGATCACTGGAAAGAATTTAAATGCAAAAATAATATGAAAATCTTCGCTAAGACACTTCCCCTACATGCCCACCCTAAGATAACCACGGTTGGCAATTTGATAGTCTTCCAGACGGTTTTATTGCATGTATGTTTGCATTTGTTTTTTGTTTGTTTTTTTTTACTGTTATTTTTATTTATATTTGAGAAAGATACAAAGAAAGAGAAGGAGACGAATCCCAAGCAGGCTCCATGCTGTCAGTGCAAAGCCCAGCCTGGGGCTCGAACTCATGAACTGTGTGAGATCATGACCTGAACTGAAATCAAGGGGCGCCTGCATGGCTCAGTCAGTTAAGCATCCGACTTTGGCTCAGGTCATGATCTCACGGTTCGTGGGTTTGGGCCCCACATCAGGCTCTGTGCTGACAGCTCGGAGCCTGGAGCCTGCTTCTGATTCTGTGTCTCCCTCTCTCTTTGCCCCTCCCCTGCTCACGCTGTCTCTCTTTGTCTCTCAAAACTAAATAAATGTAAAAAGAAAATTAAAAAAAAAATAATATGAAAATCTTTGCTAAGACACTTGCCTTACTTGCCAGCCCTAAGATAACCATTGTTGGCAATTTGATAAACAGTCTTCCAGACAGTTTTATTGCATATATGTTTGCATTTCTGGGGTTTTTTTTTTTTTTACTTTTATTTTTATTTATATTTGAGAAAGATACAAAGAGAAGGGGATGAATCCCAAGCAGGCTCTGTGCTGTCAGCACAGAGGCCAACGTGGGGCTCGGACTCATGAACTGTGTGAGATCATGACCTGAACTGAAATCAAGAGTCGGATGCTTAACTGACTGAGCCACCCAGGCACCCCAATGATTTTTTAATACAAATGAGATTATATGATAAGATACCCAGTTTGCTAGCTTTACCCAACTCATACTGTAGTGATCTATCATGTCTCCATTCTTTTCTAAATGTTTCCAAATCATTTGTTTCATAATCAGTTCTACAATTCACCACAAGTTAACACTGTGTTCATCAGTCTATACTTCTCAAGCTAACATTTTTTCATGATGGTAACTCTCCATTATCATAAGTATATTGCAGGTTGACAGGGCATGTTTTATCTATTCTGAAAAGATTAACTACAAAATGTTCAAAAATTTTTGTGACATTACAGGTGAGTAATGAAAGTCATCCAAAAATGAAACATCATTGGGGCGCCTAGGTGGCGCAGTCGGTTAAGCGTCCGACTTCAGCCAGGTCATGATCTCGCGGTCCGTGAGTTTGAGCCCCGCGTCGGGCTCTGGGCAGATGGCTCAGAGCCTGGAGCCTGTTTCCGATTCTGTGTCTCCCTCTCTCTCTGCCCCTCCCCTGTTCATGCTCTGTCTCTCTCTGTCCCAAAAATAAATAAACGTTGAAAAAAAAAATTTTTTTTAAAAATGAAACATCATTGATGTGTAGGAAAAATGATAGCTGTGTTCTGAGCTTATACATATGCCAGGTGCTATGCTAAATAATGGACTTAGAGTATCTCATTTAGTCCTCACCCCAATGTTAGGCAGGTATTGTTATGTCCTTTACAAAAAAATAAACTGAAACTCACAGTCCTTATATAATATCCCCATGATTACACAGCTAGTCAGTGCAAGGCCTTTTCTTTTTCCAGAGCCTGTGTTCTTATCACTGTGTTCCATTGCCTCTCTAGTTCATTCTTTTTGTAATACTGCTAAAAGTTTCATTTGATTTAGTAAACGTTTATTGAGTGCCTACTGTGTGCCAGGACTTGTGCTTGGCAGGAGATGTAAAACTATGTCATCTGTCCAGTAAGCCACAAGTTATTACCACCAAAACCTAGGACTCTTTGGGAGGTAGTAAATGTAATGAAATTTCATGTTACTGTAACTACATCTAACAGCTGTGCTTTTTCTGCCACTTTTGATTTTATTAAAAGCTTTTCTTTAAAATGTTTATTAAAACATTATAACATTGAATCATTTGTAAAGTCATATATATTTATATTTTTATTCCCTTTGTTCTATATTCCCTTCTTGACAGGTATTTAAATATTTACAGTTAGAATCATAGTCCCTGTGATTTTGTGTTGTACTTTTTTCTTGTAATTTTTTAGAAATGATTTCCTTTACCTTAAAACCTTCTTGTATATAACTTAAGTGTCTACATCATGAACTCCATCAAAATTGTATTACTTTATCCAATTTAATTAATATTAATTGACAATTCTTGTATGGCTCTTACTAGTAAAGTTTCATCTGCATTACCTCCCTCTTGTTGCTTCTCTGTAGAAGAAATGGAAAACTCTCCTTCATTGGAAGGCCAATAGGAAAATCTTGTCTGCACCATTGACAAGATTTAGTGTGCCTGTGTGGTAGGCAGTCCCTCTGGTCTTTGTCATTTCCTTGGAATATGCTTGGAGTCAAGACTATTACCACCGGGGGATAGATGGATTCTGTAGTACTTTGGACATCTAAATTGATATAGACATGTTTATTGACCTTGACTCTTTGGCTTTCAGATAGTTGGTATTTGAATATTTTTATGTTCTAAGATTTAATTATGACCTTTTATTTTAGAATGGATTCTTTCTTCTTGGCTGAGATGTTTAAATATCTTTACCTGTTATTTGCCGATAAAGAAGACATTATCTTTGACATAGAAGATTACATCTTTACAACAGAAGCTCATCTGTTACCTCTTTGGCTCTCTACTACAAATCAAAGCATCTCTAAGAAGAATACAGTAGGTTATGTTTTTTAATTAAATGTTTTATTGTCTTTTATGTGTTTATTTTTCCAAGTGAAAAGTAATCTGTGCATAGAATTCAATAAATATATGTATGGTAGGAGGAAAAGTACACTTGATATTTTCTTTGTCTCCTTGATTGCATCCTATATATTCTTATATTTCATTTAATGTTTCATTTGAACAAGCTGTAATGTTAAGTAAAATAATTATTTTTATTTACATAACATTCTTTTATATTGTAGACTTCAGAATATACAGAACTGGATGACAGTAATTTTGATTGGACTTGTCCAAACACTCAGATTCTCTTCCCTAATGATCCGTTGTATGCTCAGAGCATTCGTGAACCCTTGAAAAATGTGGTGGATAAGAGCTGTCCTAGAGGCATCATCAGAGTGTAAGATGTATTATTTTATATTTGTTAATATTAAAGTTAATTGTTCGTAAATGATAGAGAATGTAAGGAACATGTAACAGCCAAAAAGACGTTTACTTAGACCAAAAATATTGAAGCATATAGTTACCAGTAATTAAAAGTTATTCATTGGTAAAGTTATATGAAAAAGTTTATTCTGCAGTAATGTCTTTTTCTTATGGAAATTTTCTTACGGAAATGTATTATGGTGTATCTTTTGTTTAATGAACTAAGTATTAATGGTCAGTGGGTGGCATATAGTAGTTTTTAACTTCTGTAGTTCATTTTTACCCAGAATAGTTCCATCAGACATTTCCACATGTCTTGTATATGTAGAAAATACTTAAAAAATATTTTTCCTTTAACTGTGTTTTCTACATAAGGAAAGTATAGATTTTGTTTTAATTGATTGTATTTTTTGATGAAGTACTTATTCTTGATTTTTAAATAAATTTTTTTGGCTTAATGAGTTCATTTTTTCCCAAATAGTTACATTGAAAAGCCATTAATAAATTAAAAAAAATTTTTGAGTATTGTTACTCACTGATAGAAGTATTGTTTTACTTTTAAAATATTGGGAGAAAAGTCTGTTTTTCAAGGGAGAAATCGGTAATAACAAATCCCCAAGCCGATCTATCCTGTACCTTCAAATAGTTTATAAGGCTGTTGACTAAGACAGTCCTGCAGATAATATACATGCTTTGATAATTGTAAAATATTTGAGAGTTATACCACTTAATAACCTAAGTAATATATGGGAAAATAATTGTTTCCAGTTTTTTCCAGTTTCACTAGTTCTATAACTAGCAATTTTGCAAATACCTACAATTATTTTTATTTGCCTTCTGTTTTTCCCCAGTTCTGATTTGTAGTTTTTTAAACCTTGTCTGTAATTACTTTTAGCAGAGAGGAGAGTTTCAGGAGTGGAGCTAAACCCCCTCTGAGAGCCCGAGATTTCATGGCCACTAACCCTGAACATTTAGAAATCTTGAAGAAGATGGGGGTGAGTTTGATTCACCTCAAAGATGGGAGAGTCCAGTTGGTTCAACATGCAATCCAAGTAAGCCATTGCTGTACTAATTAGATACCATCTCTGCCCTCTGTGGTCTCATTAGCTTGAATAAGATAATGACATTTGGCTTTCTAAAAGCTTTTAATAGATGATTTAGAGAATCATTCTAGAATTTTAGGACTTGGAGAGGTATCTTGGAAAGCCATGTAATTCAACCCTTTCATAGGCTAGATCAATTAAATCACAAAAAGGTTAGGTAGTTTGCTTAAATTGGTATAGTCAAATGTAGGGCTCAAATCCAAATTTTTCTGTTTTTCAGCCCCTTGTCTTTCCATAATTTAGAGCATAATCTTAAAAGCTAATAATTAGTTTTAATATCTCTGTAGTTTACAGTATTTTAGTTTCCAAAACATTCCTGAATCTAAGTATTTTATTCGTTATGGAAATCAAAAGTTGCATGTACATGTCTATGCCTAGGAAAGATAACAAATTTCCCTTTTGGGAAAATTCTATTGTTTTTGTGCTGGAAAAGCTTTCATAACATGAGGCCTTTTAATTACCCAGCTTATTAGTATATTGATTCTGAGAAAACTACATAGTTTGCTAAATAATTTCAACCTGGATCCATACCAGGTATCCCTCAAATTCAGCCTTCCCACAACCTTAGTTTCTGTCTCGGAATTCTGTTTCATCTCTGTTGTCACATCCATCCTTCCTCAAAGAGTATTCTATCCACTTCCTTATGTTTCACTTACTGTCACTTCTCAGTAGTGGGAGTGACATCTCTAACTACATTACTTTTACTTATGCCACCAATGACATAATTACCACCCAATGGCCTCTTAATCCTTACTTGATTGAATTTTTCTGTAACTGTTGACTGACCTCTTTTTAAAACCTATCCCTTTCTTGGCTTCCAGGGCATTCCAGCAACATACATCTTTCCTACTTTTCTGTTCTTTGCTTTGTGGATTCCTTTGGAGCTCTCCTTTTTTGGTACAACCACTCAACGTAGGCACTGCCAAAGAACCTGGATCATACCCTTTTCTCTCTATACTCTTCTTCAGCAGTCTCCTCCGTTTCTACAAGTTCAGCTGTCGTCTTTGTACACATGATTTCTTAGATACACATAGGTAACCCTGACTCCTAATTCAGCTTTAGTCTGCCTGTCATACGTGTCTGCATCTCCGTCTCAATCTGTCCAAACCTGATTTAATTATCTCTTCCTGTCCCCACCTCAGTCCATCTCTTTTCCTTTTTGTTGTCCGTCTCAGTAGACCCTAACATCATTCTCCTAAGTCGCCGAAACTGGACATATCAAGATAGGCTTGAACTTGTCTCTGTGTCCCAACCCTCTCTGTTTTCTTTCATCCTCTGACTCCTGTCAAATCCAAATGGCTTTTCCTGTACAGTCTCAGGAATCCACCTTCTTTCTACCATAGTCAGGCATTCTTTAGCTTTTCCTCTGTTAAGACTCAATTCACTTGTCATTCTAAATATTTCCCAGATCCACACTGGCAGAATCAATCATTCCCTTGTCTGTGCTGCTAGTCTACTTTCCCACTGGAGAATTTTATCATAGGTAATTTTACATGTCTGTCTCCTCTGGATACAAACTTCTTAAAGTGAAAGACTATCTCCCCACTTCCTAGTGAAGTGCTGGAGCCCAACACTAATAGATGCCTGATACATATATTTTGAATTTAATCTGGTTGTTGGTTTGTAATTCCAAAGAAGCGAAGTGTGGGTCAGGTATGAGGTTTATTTCTATAAAGAGGAAGCAGTGGGGAGAAATCAAGCATAGTATTAGCATTTGAGCATTTGGTGGAATACTCCCATTTGTATCAGTGGTTTGTAGAACAGTGAAAGAGACATTGATAAAGATTATAAATTTACTTTCAGAAAATATTTCCAGAAGTAATATTTTTGAGGACAAAAAAAAGCCATAAAATATTTGATAGGGACCAAAACTGAAAGGGAAAATTATTGTAGTAGTATTTAAGAAATCAGAAAGTTGAAAGTTTTCATAAGGAAAGGATAAAATGAATTTGTTTTTTTCCTAGGCTGCTAGTTCAATTGATGCTGAAGATGGGTTGAGGTTCATGCAGGAGATGATTGAACTGTCAAGTCAGCAACAGAAAGAACAGCAGCTACCTCCACGAGCTGTACAGATTGTTTCCCACCCATTTTTTGGCAGGGTAGTGTTGACTGCTGGACCAGCTCAGTTTGGGCTAGATCTGTCTAAACATAAAGAGGTGTGTACACTTACAATGTACTTGTTGAAATTGAAGTTAAAGTATTGTGTAAGTATTATCTAATTTCTTAGTTGCTCTAATTTATTAAACCTAAATATTTAATTTATTAAAACCTAAATATTCACTCTCCCACATTAAAGAAGATTAAAGTTAAAAACATATCTTGAAAATTTTGAGTCATAATTTATGTATACAACATACTTATAGGATTTTACTTAAAATATTGTTTAGATACTGTCCATTTCTTGGCCTGTTCTCTAATTTAGTATCTTTAAATTATCTAACAATGGGTTTTGGGACTTTCTAACCACTACTAGAACCTTTTGTTGAACAATAAGCTAACTTGGAGCCTTAACGTAGAGAACAGCTCTAAAAGCAGAGGTGTTTTGGCCCAAGTGGCTATGGAGAGTGATGCTGAGGTCCCACCAGGCCAATAGGAAGACCACTAAGCTAGCCCATCCCCTTAGTTTTAACACAGGAAACAAAGACCTGCATTGCTAAACAGTGCACAAGTGTATCTAATTGGTTGCAGAGTTGGGACCAGACCCAAGTAGCCTGACCATCTAAAGCCAATGGTCTTTGAACTCCATTACCCCTAATTTAGGCCATTTTTATATGTGTATTTTAAAGGTATATAGGTTTGTGGATTGACTCATCCATTTCAGCACCTCTTTATTGAGTCCCTACTATATTCTAGGCACTGTTTTATTAGATGTTTGCTGTATATCAAGTTTACAAAGCCAATGAAGATCCATGCCCTCATGGAGTTTATGTTCTAAGAGAGGGATATTAAAACATCTTAATTTTAGCATCTTTAAAGTCAGTTCTCTAGTGGATTTAATTTTTCTAAGAAGAAGAACTGCTTACAGATTCATGTAGACCAAATCCAATTTTTTCCTCTTTCAAAATTTTTTCTGGCTACCAGTGATGATTTAAAAATGGTTACCAGCTATTTTAATTGTGGGTGTGGGTACATAGTGAAACTGCCTACAGATTTACATATTCCAACTTTACCACTCACTAACATTGTGTCTTTGAGCATACTAGGTAAACTGAGTCTGTTTCCCCATATGTAAAATGGAAATATCATCTGTATTATTTTTCTTAGAGTTTTTATAAAGATCAGATTTAGTCATTTATGTAAAAATGCTTTATAAACTGCAGAGCACAGCAAAATGTCAGTTGGGTA
The DNA here is from genome assembly GCF_016509475.1 of Prionailurus bengalensis. NCBI lineage: Eukaryota > Metazoa > Chordata > Mammalia > Carnivora > Felidae > Prionailurus > Prionailurus bengalensis. The sequence goes on from NC_057360.1 coordinate 23,443,209, forward strand.
CTATATGATATGCAAAATGTTCAAAACAAAAATTTATATATTGGATGTGTTATCATTAGAAAAGAAATAAGGCTTATTTAAAACTCTAGATAGTGAGTGATTTGAGAAGATAAAGGAATATTTAAGTTACTTTTATTTCTGACAGACGAGAGGATTTGTTGCAAGCAGTAAACCATACAATGGTTGTTCAGAGCTTACTAACCCCGAGGCAGTGATGGGAAAAATCGCTTTGATACAAAGAGGACAGTGCATGTTTGCAGAAAAGGCACGCAACATTCAGAATGCTGGTGCCATTGGTGGCATTGTTATTGGTGAGTAATCCTCTGTGCCGTTGTGTTGAGGAGGAGATGATTTTTAGGACTTTTTCCTTGTATTTTTCAAAATTTTATTGGAATTCATCATATTATTTTTACTTCACTAGTCAGTGTAATGGATGGGTAATCCAGTGACACTCTTAATAATTTCTATGTATCTTGTATCTTTTTTGAAAGTCTAGATTTAGGTTTCTGTATATTAATGCCAGTGAAAGTGTGTGTGAAGGCAGGGTACCCCAAAGCACCCAACACTATGGATAAAAAATGTGCTTTGAGATCCAAAGCCCCTTAAAGGCAAGAATTACACCCTGTCATCTCCAGTGGGGAGCCATTAAAAATACTCATTCCTCCACAAAGTTGCAGGGTTTGGAGTCAAATACATGGGGGAACGGTTCCTGGCTCTGCCACAAGATCATGGTGTAACCTTGGCCTTGGCCCAGCTTTAGTTTATCAGTTTATTCAATAGAATTTTTTTTTAAGCTCCAGTGAAAATGTTAATAAATATCTTTTAGGTGGTTGTAAGGTTTGAAGACAATACATAAAATTTCTTAGCATAAGGGCTTACATACCATAGGTATAAGTACTAATTGCTAGCAAATTTTTATTTTCTTGGGTCTTTTTCCACTGAAATTACAAACTCAAATCATTTTACCTCTGCATTTCAACCAGTGTGTTCTGCTTTTTTATTTTTCATAGAAAATCACTTATAACAGGCAGTCTGTGACTGTCAGGGAAAATATGCATTTTGACACTATAAGTAAATAGTTTATATTCAGAACTAGAAGACCTGAGGTCACATCCTAATTATGAAGTTAAGTTTTTATAGTGTTTCTCACAGGGGAGATCTATTTTTGAATTTTTTCTTTCTTATTAGAATAGATTTCCTTTTTGAATTCAAGATAAATAAAAAGACATTTAAAATAAGATATTAGGATTTAGGGGCTCCTGAATGGCTCAGTCAGTTAAACATCTGACTCTTAGTTTCAGCTCAGGTCATGATATCACGGTTCGTGGGTTCGAGCCCCACGTCAGGCTTTGCACTTCTGGTGTGGAGCCTGCTTAGGATTTTCTCTCTGCCCCCCCCCCCCCCCCGCCTTGCATGTGTGCTCTCTTTCTCTCTCTGAAAATAAATAAATAAATAAAACATAAAAATATATGTTAAGGTTCATTTTAATGAAAATAATTTATGACGTTTAAAATAAAATATTAGGATTTCTTTCAATGAAAAAAAATTATTTATTGTCTATGCCTACTTTAAAATTTTTTTAATGTTTTTTTATTTTTGAGAGAGAGCGAGCATGTGCGCACGCACAAGCCAGGAGGGACAGAGAGAGAGGGAGACACAGAATACAGAGCAGGCTCCAGGCTCTGAGCTGTCAGCACAGAGCCCGATGTGGGGCTCGAACTCAGGAACCGCGAGATCATGACCTGAGCTGAAGCTGGACACTTAACTAACTGAGCCACCCAGGCGCTCCTGTCTGTGCCTACTTTTGAGCCACAGTAATGGAGTAGAGAACTGCATAGTCCAAAACATTCACTTTCTGGCCAATTACAGAAACAGGTTGCTGATGCTCCGCTCAAATCATCTCTCTATCCTTAGTTATTTTCCACACAGAGATATCTTTTATTGAAGAATTTAATGCTTGTCATCACTGTCACTTTGAACACCTCTTCACCAAGACTTTAAAATATAAAAAGTAAAGTCTGGAACATAAGTGGAATAGTTACCATTTTCCCTATAAAGTGTGACTCTTGTGGTATTCTCTACTCTGCGAGGTTTGTCAAGTCAAATGTTGTCTTTAGTAGTTATTAGTAGCAGAATCCTCTACTGAGTTCTGTGGGTAAACAAGAGGCAATGATCTTTATTCTCAGAAAATTTAATTTTTAAAAGGAAGCTTTCTTGTATTATAATTTCTTTTTCCTATGTTTTTTTGTTTCTGATGAAGTATTTTGTTTTTTCTAGTTTTAATTGTAAATGAATGAGCTAATAATTAAGACTAAGTTTTTTACCGCAAGTACTAGAAGTAAAAATTATCTTAGAATAATCATTTGTCTGCAAGAGACAGTAATTGATTAAACTGGTTTAAGATGGAAAGTTTGTTTACTACATGGGACTGGGTTATTTTAATTGAACACGAAAGAAGTTCAACTGAGCAAAAATCATCAGGAACCATGATTTTTTTAAGTAGCATTTTTCACATCTGTCTGTCTCTTATCTCTGGGTCTTCCTAGACTCTCTTCTCTGCATCTCTTTGCAGTTCTGCTTCACTCTCCAGCTTCTCACCAGCTTGTTCCCTCTTTGCCCATTAGTTCCAAGAAGTCATTGTAAAATTGCAGCCTCAACCATGAGTCTGTTATTTTACTAGATCACTACCCACTGCTAACCGGAGCAGTCATTCTGTGTGCCACTTCTAGGTCCTCCAGAGAGACTGCCAGGTGGCCATGCTTGTCTAGTCAGTTATTGCTAAGGAGGTGGGTCCTCAGGGCAAGCTCTCTGAGAAGGGACAGGGAGGTTCTTCACCTGGCGTGTGCAGTTAGAGGTGGACATGGCCGGCCCCGTGGTCAAACAGTATTGAGCAGTCCTACTGCGGTTAGCTAACCAATGTAAACTAACAGTAATGGTCACCTCAACTTACAGAGCGAAAACGACTATCATAATTCTTCTTTGTGAGCAGTATATAAAAAAGAACTACCAATAGGTAGTTTGGTAAATGCCATTAAAGGAAATCTTAAGCAACAATAAAATTTCATTCATAGTTCTATCATTGTAATCCAAGTCTTTGAGTGAAAAATCCAAGGCTTTTCATAAGCATATGGAAGTTTTTAGTCATAATCATAGAATTTTGAGTTCTACTTTTTTCATGCAGTAATAATAATCTGTTTTCCTGGGTGTCCCATCAAGTACTTAATTATAATTTACTTACAATAGTTCACAGTTGTTCACAATTATAAGTAGCACTCCAGTAAACTACTTTGGGAGTAAATCATTTTGCTTCTTTTGAGTTCTTTCCTCAGGATAAATTTCTAGGAGTGGAATTAGTGAGCCCCAAGTATGTTCATTTTTATGATTCTTGATGCATAAAATAAATGCTGCCAACAGGGAAAAAAAACGTAAAGTTTTGTCTGTAGATCTTCTTAATGGACAGATGTTTTTATGTTTGCTGTATTCATTTTCTGCTAGATGACAATGAGGGGAGCAGCAGTGATACTGCCCCTCTGTTCCAGATGGCAGGTGATGGGAAGGACACAGATGACATCAAGATCCCCATGCTATTCTTATTTAGTAAAGAAGGAAGTATCATACTGGATGCCATCCGGGAATATGAGGAGGTGGAGGTGCTCCTTTCTGACAAAGCAAAAGATAGAGGTAAGGGTAAAAAAAATCCTTGTTTTTGATGTAGCTTAGCATTAGTTTTACTAGTTTGATAACAAAAATGAGTTATAGAAAGTTATTTTTGGTGCACTGGTAAAAGAAGTTAAAAAGAAGATGCTTTCAAAATATATTTTTCTTTTGGAAATAAGAGTTGCAAAACATTTACTTTGCTTTGTTTGCTGACTTAGGATGCTTTCAGAATAATGTATTTTACATGTAATTTATCATTTTTGCTATGGTCCTGCCCAGTGATAAACATACGGGGGAATATATCAAGAAAGTCAATTTAAATATCCACACATGTTCACCATTCAGTTCTGCTGATACTAGATCTTACATTTCTTTTATAAGGAATAAAAAGAGATTGTATCGAGTGGTATTGTATACAGTATATTAGTAGTTAGGTTTCAGCAGGCCACCAATAATCAAATGACCACTGTCTTGTTGAAGGCAGTACAAATCTAGCAGCTTCTACCCACTGAGGTGTAGGTTTATCACATAGGGATTTATAAGTTATAAGAGATATAAGTGATGTCTGAAGAACAAGGCAGCATGCCTTAATTCACAATAATATATAGTCCTCTATAGGCCACAATGTTTGTTAGTTATTTGAAAGCTATTCGAAACCCAAATTATTGTATAAATGGCAGGTATTACTGGTATCCTCTTGTATTTCACATCCTGGGATAGTGGAGAAATGAGGGAAAGTGAACCATCAGACATAGACTACTACCATCGTGCTTATGGTAGCCGCACCTCCTGATCTACTGGAGGAGCCTGGAGGGAGAACTCTATTTCTCCCATTACCTGTAAATGGCTAAAGTTGTGTAATTGGTGCAGGTTGTTGAATCCCCTGGGATGTTTGTTTCACAGATATGTAGGAAACTGATTCAATTCAGTGTAACTTCCAGGTGAAACAGTAAAAAAAAAAAAAAAAAAAAGGTTAGCTATAACCTAGTGCTAGCCAAGTCAGTGTTGTTTTGTCTTGTCTTCTCATTCTTATAGTGCTTTATTCTTCTTTGAGATCCTTTCAAGTGTCAACTATTTAAGAACAACGGAGTAGGACATATGTACATAAGGATGTAGAGTTGGGAACAACAGAATAGAAAGGATTTCTAATCTTAAATCCTCCTGTGTTTGTGATTTTATTTCCCCAAGTCCTTTTGCTCAACTCTTTCCTATGTATATGCATTTATGCACATCAAACACAGGCAAATTATTATTCCATATAAGTCTTTAATGCCTTTGCTTTTCTCCCCCCATTTTGTGCTACCATTGGAATTTCAGCAGCAATATTAAAAGGTAAAATGATTCCAAGCTACATTATTAACAGTAGTAAGTATCTTGCATTAATAAGCCTTAAATTATATATATGTATATATGTATTTGTGTACGTGTATATATCCACACACACGCAAATGCAAATATATATATATATATATATATAAATATATATATATATATATATAATTGTGTTTCAGTGGATATCATGATAATTATCTTGTTTAATGTGATTAGATTATTTTCATGTCTAGTCAGCTGTCCCAAGATAATAATTCTTTTTCAATCCTGTCATAACAAATCCTGTGAATTATATATCCATATAATAGATGAATTCGCTAGTCCATGTCAATGCAAGAGTCAGTCTAACAAAGACGTTGTTTTGGCATGTGTTACTTTTGATCACTTTTATTTGAATACAGTATAAAGTATGTAAAATATCGACTTTGTTTTAGAAATGTGTATGTGTGTAGGAGTACATGGGATTAGGACTACAAGATCATAGCAAAGCATGTGCTTCCCATACTAGAGAAAGAATGTGAGAAAAGATAAATTCTATAGGTAGCGCCCCCCCCATCTGTGGGAGATATGTTCCAAGACCCCCCAGTGGATGCCTGAAACTGGATAGTATATCGATCTGTATATTTGCCATGTTTTCCTATGCATACATACCTGTAATAAAGTTTAATTTATAAAGTAGACACGATAAAAGGTTAATAATTATAACTAATAATAAACTAGAACAGTTATGACAATATACTGTAATGAGACTTAGGGGAATGTGGGCTTTCTCCAAATATCTTATTGTACTATACTCATCCTTCTTCTTGTGGTGATGTGAGATGATAAATTCCTACGTGATGAGATGAAGTGAGGTGAATGACATAGGCATTGTGACAGTATTAGGCTGCTAGTGACCTTCTGATGTTGTGTCAGGAGGAGGAGGGTCATCTGCTTCCTGACCATGGTTGACTGCAGGTAACTGAAACCTCAGAAAGGGAAACCGTGAATAAGGCAGGAGTGGATTACTGTACGAAAAGTATTATCTGAACAGTGTTCTATTTTAAGGACCTTGCAGTAAAAGGGCTTTACTTAAATTATATGTATTTTAAAGTTTTGCTGGTCTCTAAATTTGTTGAACTGTGATTCTGTTATAGAGTCATCTTTTGACACAAAGTCTTGAAAAATTCCCTTTTTTATGTAGGTCTTTCAGGCACTGTACAACTATATTTACTAAATCAATGTAACACTATTATCAATATGACAAAAAAGTCAATAATAGTTTTAGTAAATCAACTACTTCATTCAGAATACTTAGGAAAATATCCTAAGAAGTTAATGTCTGTGGTGGTTGTCATTGATTTGTCTTGTGCCATTACTGCATGCATCAGTGTTTCTCTTCTGCATCACAATCAGCTGACGTACTTGTTACAAGTGTAGATTCCAGAGTCCTACTCCAGAATATTGAATCAGACTCTCTGAAGGCAGGGGACCAGAATCTGACATTTTAAACAAGCATCGCAGATAATCCCACTCAGCTACACTTTAAGAAGCACTGAATAGTACTAAGTAGGCACTTTTTTTTTTTTTTTTTTAATTTCCAGCTATGTCTGAGCCATATTGTACCATCAGGGGTACCAGGTAGGATTGTATAAGTACCCCAAGCAATTAGCATCCTTAAAATCTCAACATTAAAATGTCCTCCAGATTGCCCTTTAAAAATCTCATTGCACAAATCCATACTTCCTGTATAATGTCATACAGTTTGGATCGAGCAGTTCTTCCCACATATTAATACAGAAAATAGAAGTCCAGAACAAGCCCCCCACTCCCACTGTTAACTCTCTTATTCTGAGAAGTCCCAGCCATTAATACAGAAATATCTGCAACAGTCCTATCTGCTAGCAAAAATGTTCACGTATCTTACTACGCATTCTTCAGAAGTAAAGCATTCTTAATTTATCAAGTGGAAACATTGCTTCCTCGGGTCAAACCAGTCATACATCTAAAAGTTAAGTTATCCACAGAAGTTTTAATATTATGTCTGTCATGTGTGCTCCGTCTTCCCAAATTTCAAGAGTTTATAAAGGTACTTAGTCCAAACCTGTGCTCACAAACAAAATACACTGTGCTCTTTCATTTAGGTCCAAATTTCAAACAGCTTATAGTTAAGAATCCATTTCCCTTTCTCAGTATTTTCAAGGGGAAAAGACTCGTCATTTTATTTTTTTTTTTTTATTTTTTTTTTTGTTAATATTATTTTTTTTTTCATTTAAGACATATTTATTGAATGCGAACTATTTATTGAACTCTGTACTAGGCAGAGTTTTAGAAGTTGGAGACACAGTAGTGTATACAGCAAAGCTTCTGCTGTCTTGTCATTTTAAAGGTTCAATACATTATCATGCTTGCAGTTTATGATGTAGGCTTGTGGTACCTTAAGAGCTGTAGAAGGATGTTTTCAGGGCTACTCCTATATTTCTGTCTACCTGATAAAGAGGCAGACAGAGAAAATAGGGGAAAGAGAGGAAAGGTGCCATGGTTTGAACTGCTCAAGGTTGAAGTCTGGCAGTGTAATTTTTCCCAAGATTATTTCCCACTGAACTCGATTGGGGTGAATGTGCCCTAAATTTGAACGGTAGGATTTGGGTTGCTATTGGAAAGGATTTGCTTCAGGGAAAAAAATCTAATATGTATGCAGAAGGCCTCTTTGCCTAGAAAGGAGCATCTGAAACCTTCTTTTAAGCAGAATCGATACATACCTACCCTCCTACAACCTGGCATGCTTTCTCATGTGTTTTTGCATTTGGACATCTCTTCCCTCTTTCTGGAAATGCTCATCAATCCCTGTCCCCATCCCCATGGCCCATTTTCTCTTTGAGGACATTTAGCCATCCTGCATACCCAGTTTAAATACCACCTTCTTTATGGAATTTTCTCTTATAGGTAAAATTTAAAAGTGTCTTTTTAATGAGTTCTACTTTGACACTCATATCACATTGTACTTCTTTACCTGCTCTCATCTCTGTCTTCTTGTTTCAGCAAATGCTGGTTGTACAGATGAATGAATGATTGTGGAACATCCAGTCTCTGAGTCTTTGCCAAGGCTTCCTTGTCCTTTTATTATTAAAACTTAATAACTTTCTTGTCTTTGTATCTTGACATTTTCTTCACTCTTTTTTTGCTTCCTGTGTTTCTGATCTATTCCTGAATTTAATGACATAGCTGTTAATACACTTAGGATCGTGGTACTCCATGCCAGTGCTAACAGGCACCTTAGAATCAAAATGTGTATTAGTGTGGCAGACACTGACTCCTTCCTTCCTTTTTCTATTTCTCCATCTGCCATTTTTACTTTCCTGATTGCTGCCTCTTTGCTATTTACCAGCTCTTCTCATATATTCCATGTGTTTCCAGACTAGCACTTCTTTTCCACTGATCTGTTTGTTTACTCCTATGCCAATAGTACAGGTTTGCTGTTTTGAGTGCATTTTGATATCTGATAAGGCAACTCTCCTCTCACTAATTCTTTTTACAGTTTCTTCACTTCTCGTTGGTATATTCTTCCATAAGAACTTGTAAATAGTTCTGTCTGCTCCCAAAAGAAAACAAAAAGAAGTAGAATGGGAACATGATGCTTTCATAGAAGTAGGAAGTTTTTGTTAAATATTATGACAGGAACATACCCTTAGCTACAAATATAATTAGATCTTGTTGTGTGTTTTCATTGAGATTTTATAGTATTAAGTAATATAGTCTTGTTCCTTTCATAATAAATTTGTTTTGTAGTTTTTACTTTTATTGTGAAAATGGTACTTAATTTAATCCTAACCAGTTGTTACTAGAGAGGTTGTTTGCATATGTATCTTATTTTTACCCTCTTTATCAAGTTCTTTTTTTTAATGGTATTTTTTTAAATTGAGAGTTGCTTTGAGTTTAAGCATACAATACAATTGAAAATGCAATTTGATCTTTTCTTTTCCTATATTTACACCAACTCTTCTGTTTTCTTATCCTTTTGTGTTAGCTAGATTTCCAAAATAATATTACATAATACATGTATCCCTCGGGTAATTTTGCCAAAAGCACAATTTTTATTACTAGACAAAACAGCACTACGCCCTTTCCTATCCTTCTAAAACTAGATTAATACAATTCTAGAAAAAAACTTGAAGGTTTTCTTTTTGTTTTCCCTTAAACTTAGGGTAGCCTAGTGTAAATGAGCGCCAAGCAGCCAGCTTCCGCTTTCTCTTCTTTGGTCACCACCATAGTTTTCCTGATTGTCGAATTCAGGTGTACCTTTTCCACAGCTTAGAAGAGAATGTGGAGACTCCCCCAACCGCCCCCCCCCCCCCCCCCCCCCCCCCCCCCCCCCCCCCCCCCCCCCCCCCCCCCCCCCCCCCCCCGCCAAGAACTTAAACTTCCCTAGTCAGATAATCCTACTTAGAGTACGCATAAACACACCTCTCTGTACCTTCCTGCATACCTGTATTTCCTTTAGTTTTTCTGGTTTTATAATATGTCCATCTTCCCTTCCTTCTTTGATGGATTAACTCTACTTTTAAATCTGAGCTCAAGTGTCAGTTTCCAAAGGAAACCCTCAACTCTATTCTTTCCTATTCCCTGTAACCTTTCCTAGCAACCTAAAACATGTCACAGTTAGAGTTTTCCATTTATTTTGTGTGATTATTTGGAAATGTTTTCCCCACCTGGACTAAAAGATCCATAAGGGCAAATCTGGTGTCTGTTTTTGCCTCGTTTTACCCCCAGTACCTTGCACAGTGCCCATCACACAGAGGACCCTCAGGACTTGCTTGCTGGCTAAGCACAGAGATTGAGGATGAGGCAGCATGGGGCATCAGTGCTGTGGAAGCACTTTCTTGTAGGAACCCCAAATAGGATGCTTCTAGTGGCTTCATTGTATATTCATTACAAGAGGTTTAACCTACTCTTAGCCTTCCAGTGGATTTTAAAATGGTCTTATAATTCATAGACTTACAATAATGAAATACAAGTTTTGTAAATAATCTTAGTTCGTGTCTTTATGAAAATATTTAACCACATTAGTACCCTCAAATCATCCAAAATTTTGTATTATTGGCATTGTCATGGCTTACTGCATGGGAATTTCACTTTTCAAAAGAATATTATCTTAAAATATAGTTATGATAAGTGCTGTTTAAAATTTACTCTATTTCATATGTTCTCATGTGCAGGCTTTCCTGAATTGAGATATTTAATAAATTTTAGACCTACAGTGCAAATCTGTGTACACTTAAATAATAGTATTGTTTAGTGTATTCGTTGGCATATTTACTAATCCCCATTGAAGACTTGTCAGTTACTAGAGTCACTCTTTTCAGTTTGGAAGAATGTTTATTTTGTAATGGCACATTTTGCAAAATGAATATACAGAAAACATGTGATTACATGATTAAAGGCAGTCTTTTACTCTTCAGTGTTAATGTTCACTGCTCTGCATTAACATGTTTTTCTTTTTTATTTCTTCATTTTATTGCAACAACCAGTAGGCTGTTAAAAGTGTGATAGTAAATATTTTGAGTAGGAAAGTAGCATGAAGCTTGTTTCTTTCATGTACAGATCCTGAAATGGAAAATGAAGAACAACCATCCTCTGAAAATGATTCTCAGAGTGCTGAACAGATTACATCAAGTTCTCAGGAGGTTGATTTGGTTGATCAAGAGTCTCCTGAGGAAAGTTCTCTAAACTCTCAACCAGAATCATTATCTCCAGCAGATATGGACAATGCTGCAAGTGTTTCTCCTTCTGAACAGATTTCTAACCCCATGGAAAACCATGAGACTACAAGTCTTGATGGTGAATGTACAGATTTAGATAACCAGCTTCAAGAACAATCAGAAACTGAGGAAGATTCCAATCCTAATGTTAGCTGGGGTAAAAAGGTCCAGCCTATAGACTCCATATTAGCAGACTGGAATGAAGATATAGAAGCATTTGAAATGATGGAGAAAGATGAACTATGACTCACTAAAGAATCTGGTGGTAGGTATTTAAAAAGAAAAGCCAAACTGTGGTTAACAGACACCCGAATACTAAGCAGGCTCTCTAATGGGAGTCTTTAAGTATGGTGATGAGCAACCACGTTCTGACTGAGATAGTTAACATAGGAATCTGGAGCATGCCGTGTTAGAACTGACCTTGCTTAAAACCGTCCCATCAAAAATGGAAACTCCCAACCCTCCCCCTCTCCCCACCCTGACCCCATGACAGCGTCGCGTGCCACCCTGCAGCACCTCAGGCCAGGAAAAGATTGCTGGCGTTCCTAGGAACCAGATTTCTGCAGTCTTGTCAGATAGACAAGAAACAAATTCGGTTAATAGTGGAGAGGAGAATAGGAATTTGTAGAGCTTTCTAATTAAAGGAAGTTCGGCTTTCTTGGTTTTGGGGTTAGAGACTCTTTGGGGGAAAATACAGATGAGTACTGCGGGCATTCTGGTTATGTTGCCTTCACAAAAACACTCAGAGTGACCTAAGTGATTGTGAAGCAGATGGGTTCATGGTGAAAGCAGCCTTTGCTCATCACTTTCACTTGCTTCATTGTGTAACAAATGATCAAGAGGACTTGATTTTTTTTCTCTCCTCACAATGTCCTTTTCATTTAAACCAAAGGTGAAGCCAGTGTACTTTCTCAGTGAGTTCTCTGCATAAAGGCTAATCGTTGGGACCAGGATAAAAGGTCATATAATATATTGTGGAAATTGGTTACTTAATGCTTCTGAAAAATGGAACAAGGGGGAAACTGTAATGTTGTGATAATGAACTTGCCATTGGGCCTTCCATAAGGAAAGCTGTGACTGACCTGAAATGGCACTTAAAGTTCTGTCCTTGTAGGGCAAATTATAAATCTTTTCCAGTTCATCGCTCTTAGAGGTGATTACCTCTAGCCATCAGCCTTACTCCATCCCATGTTTAGTATGCAATTTGAGCCACAAGGGCCACATCGCCAGTAGCTGAGTACATTTTGTTCCATTTTTCTATCTTAGGGAGCCATAATAAAACTGTGGTAGTAATCTGAAAATCCTAGGGAAACTACTATTTTTCTTCTTTGAAACTATGGTTTCTAAAGTTGCACCTAAGGAGTCTGTCACATTTTCTGTTGAATCATGGTTTTTAAGGTGTTTCATTTTTGTTTTGTTTTAACAAATATTCCTTCTGATATGGACTTGAAAATTAGTCTATGGTAACCTGTGTAAAAAACTTACACAGTAGCAACTAACAAATAGCCATATAGCCTAATGAGAATTTCTTTTTCTTTTCTTTTCGTTTTTCTTTTCTTTTCTTTTCTTTTTCTTTTCTTTTCTTTCTTTTTTTTTTTTTTTTTTTTTTTTTTTTTTTTTTTTTTGGTGGCAGTCTGGTGCTAGCCACATTTAAGTTTTTAAAAATTGTTGTTTATATCCTATAGACAGCCCTGTAGTTGAAATCATGGTTTTATTCATTTTATTTATTTTTTAAAACTTACCTAAATCAGTCTAAAGGAGTATTTGTGAGACTTAATTTTCTTTCTCTTTACCATGACATGACCTAATAGTCTTTTCTGAAAACAGTTTTGAGGTACTAATGAACTTAAACTGTATATGGAGCTGTTAAGAGAACAGCAGTGCTGTACTGTAGTTATGTATATTCATGTACAGTGTGTCTTAGATCCCAGGTAGTCATATTCTTTTGTAAGGGGATGAATAGCTGCTTTCAAAAATTCCGGCTAAATGTAACTGGGTCAATGAGTAATAAAACTAATAGAGAAGACACTTTTGGGGGGGAGAGGGGTGGGGAAGAGTAGTTATAAGACCATTATTGGCCCTTAATTAAACCTGACACTAAAGTGGATATTTTAGTCTTTCTGCATGTGAAATTTGGTGTAAGAAGATAGAACTATAATACATACAGTATATGGAAGGATAGATATAGTGCTTTGTTCATCTTAATTGCAAAGCTGCCAAAATAGCTGAAGCTTAATTATTTGACTTGCCTTGATTTGTAGGACTGGGGCTTTGAGAAAAGGAGCAGATGTTCCTCTAAGACTTTGATTACAGAAGCCTTATATACATTGGTTTGATTTTGTATTTGTAGCTCAGAGTCATTGTTGTCTAAATCCAACTTTCTAAGTTAGCAAAACAACGTAAAAAAATTTTTTTTCCCCACAAAGATCTCATGGTAACGAGAACCAGCTTACTCTCCCTTCCTTTGGCCATTAGGGGGAGTTGTTGCCATTCACTGATGTCTGGAAGCAAATTGTTCACTTTTTTAGAAAAGTGAATCCTTAAAAAAAAAAAAAAAAAAATTTAAGAAATTATACTTTATACCCAGAAAGAATCATATTTGATTTTTCCCTAGTTAAGAAGGTATAATGTTCAGCTTCAAAACTCCCAGCATTATCGTTATTCATTATTATTATTATTATTATTATTATTCAATGTACTGCCATGAAGTTGTTTTTGAGTTCATTAAAAAATTCCAACAGCATTAGGTTTTTGTTTTTTTTTTAACGTTTTGTTTTTTAAATACCTTTGATAGACGTTTTATTTACTTCCTAAATATTCGGGGGATTCTATGAGACCCTGAATTTTAGAAACATCTGGTCTACCTCAGTTAAATGTTGACTGCATAGAAATAGAGATGAAGTGATCGCCACAGCCATAAAATTGTTTGAATAAGAAAGATTTATACAATGTTTACAAACCTGGAATCAAGTAAGGAATTTATCTGAAAGTGAAAAGTTAGATATTAGAGCAAGTGTTTAATTCAGGTATTTTCAAGTTTTAAAACTTAACTTGTTTACCTACTAAAAATAGCTATAGTTTTTCTGCTTATGAAAGTCCATTGAAATGATAATACCCTAATTTGCAATAATTTTCCCATAAAGTTTTAGGTATGAAAGAATTGTAATTTACTGGATATGTTTGTTTAGGATGGGATATTTTGTTGGCAGGTTTGTTTTTTTTTTTTAAACATTTAATAGGCTTCCAACAAGAATACAGTTGTTTCAAGAACAAATTATTTTTTGACATTATACTTTTCCCCTTTTCTTCACAGTATTAGTAAAATGATAAATTGTGCACTCTCTGGTTTTAGTTTCTAATATGCTTATGCTTTTGAGAATTTTTTAAAAATTCAAATTATCATCATAGCCCTTTTTACAATAAAACCAGCATTTGTTCTCTCACCAGACCCCATGTCAGATTCATTATAAAGGAAGCTCAGCATAAGTAATTCAAATCGTGCTTATAATTTTGGAGGTGGGGGGGGGCTGATTTAGTAAATATTCCAACCGGTCGTTTTATGCACAAGGCTTCAGTCAGAACATAGAAAAAAAAAACATTCTGTGAATGAAATATTGTATGTTCAGATTTTATAAAAGACATTTTTAAAAGCCCAATTTACAGCCGTATATTTTCTTATGATGTAATTTATGAAAAAGATGTCTGTACTAACAGGTGCTGTAACACTACTGTTGTTGGATTTTATTGTTTGGTGATAAATGTATACAATATTTCTAAGGGAAACTATGTACTGTGATGTAAAAGTCTGGGCAAAATGTATATAATCCTTGTATATAATTGTGTATTTGATTATAATTACTGATTGTAAAGATTTAATAAAATATGTAAATATTCTGGTCTAGTTTTAATTTGGATTTTTAGCATCACTTTGCCTATCTTAAAAAAATTTTTTTAATGTTTTATTTATTTTTGAGAGAGCGAGCGAGCAAACAGGTGAGGGGCAGAGAAAAAGGGAGATACAGAATCCGAGGCAGGCTCCATTCTCTGAGCTGTTAGCACAGAGTCTGACGCGGGGCTCGAACCCACAAGCCGTGAGATCCTGACCTGAGCCGAAGTCGGACGCTTAACTGACCGAGCCACCCAGGTGTTCCATGCCTATCTTTATACTTTGGTATCTTTTTAAAAATTTTTTTCATCACTCTGTCTGCCCTTTAATTTTCACTTTACCCCTGGGGGAATGAATCTGGGAACAGGTTAAGGTATAGAAACAAACACTGAAGAGCTCCACAACTCGAATAGTGCCAACGACCCTCAGAGCAGAGTTAGAGTTAGTAATTCACAGTGTCAATACTGGTTACATGTTTATGTTTTGAGTTTACTTATATTGAATAAAGTCAGTTCTTTTGACATTGTCATTTAAAGTAACCCCGAGCCTCTCCTGTTAATTCCAATGAGGCCATTTCCTTTTAGCAGCCACTTTCAGATATGGTGATACTGCCCTCTTCATCTGTACTGTTCCTGGAGTTTCTGAGCACAGACATCTTGAAAGACCTAATAATAGTCACTAGTATCAATGGGTAATTGCTTTCTTTAAAGACGACCAAGTTGAGACTTGAAGTTCTAAGCATCTTACTCAAAGTTCCGCATTTGGTGACTGGGCAATGGGATGGGAGCGCAGGTCTGTTTCCTGTGCCCATGGTCCTTTCCGTGTACCTTCTCCCTTTCTCTGTCTTTACTCCTTCTCCCACCCCATTCCAGTTTCTGCTCCCCTTTTGCTCAGCCACTACCTTCCCACCTGACCACTTTCTCCTCATTGGGGATTGAAGTGTAGAAATGGTAGCATCTATTCTCAGGTTCTTTGGACATTAAATCTCATCTCAGCCTGCCTCCATTCCCCTAGGACAATGCACCACTATTTCAGGAATAGTTTAAAGGATCCAACAGCATCTCTTGGAAGATTTCAACAGGGAGGTTGCATTTCTTTCCTGGGTAAAGCAAACTTAAGAGTTCTTTCTACTAAGGGGAGCTAAGTAATGTAAGGGTTGAGAATGGTACCGGTCAGCATCGACCTGCTAGTCAAGTTTCTAATTTCCAAAGCCTTGCTCTTGATTGACTCTAATAAGCCTGGTGGTCTGTAGTGTTCCTCTTCAGTGAAGTAGTAAATGGGAGGCCAGTGATGACCCTTGGGGAGGGATCCTCTTTATTCATAAAAGACTTCACTCATCATTCCAGATGACAGAGAAATGCTTGTCAGTGGCAAGATGAAGTATAATGCTAAATGAAGAAAAATCTAGAACTGTATGTAAAGTATTAACTCTGTTGTTTATGTGGAGACTCTTTATTCAACAAAGACTTAGCACCTCCTGTGTGCTAGACATTATATGGGGCCTGGGAATGTGAACAACGCATAGTAAAGAAGATAGGAAATAAAGTAGTTAAATAAATATGAAAATGAGTTTATGAAGCAAAAGAACTTCCGGTGAGAGGATAGTGATGGAAATCAGCACGATGTAGAATTCTCTTTTAAACAAAATATCAATTACGGTTATCTGTGGATTGTGGGCAATTTCTGTTTCCTTATCTATAACTGTTTTAATAAGTTTCCAAAACAAGCATTATGACTTTAAAAATAAAAACAGTCTAGGTCAGTTAAAGGATGAAAGGGAGAAAGAAAAATATCACACCAGAACCCCTACCATCCTGTGGTTCTGCACAGTTCAAGTCCCTGACGTGCTAGACAGCTCTCACGGACAGAAGCCGTGAAGGAGAGCAGAATACGCCACCCCAAAATATGCCACTTTGGCAAATTGATTATTGTGAATTAAAGTCACTTAAGAAACAGCCAATGCAAAAACCGGACACTCTGACCTTCCTTTGTCCCCCTGAAAAGAGGAAATAAATCTCCCATGGGAAAGGTACCCTCCCTGAACCAGGAGGATAGAAGGCATCCTTATCACCAGAGATAGCGAAGTTAGGGCTGAGAGGGTTGTCTGAATAAACCTTGTTACTTGCTACACCGGATCCAAACCCTTTTGTCATGCCAATTCTTTACATTTTTATGACTTCCTTCCCTAAAAGGTATAAAAAGCTGCCTGCTCTGGTCATTTCTTTGAGTCTCATATTTTTATGGGCTCCCATACATACAAAATTAAATTTGATTTTCTTTTGTTAATCTGTCTTATGTCAATTTAATTATTAGACCAGTCAAAGAACCTAAAAGGGATGAAGGGAAAAGCTTTTCTCCTCTACAGCAGCATATAGCTGGGATTCAAAAGTTTCTCAGGAAGAGTATGTGGATGGAATAGGAAAAAGAAGGGGATCTAAAACAGCCCTGAGATTGCTGGCATTTAAGGCATAGGAGGAAGGGCTTGTATAAAACGGAACGAAAAAGGGCAGGTGGAGAGGGAGGAGGAAAATGAGGACAGAACAGTGTTACAAAAACCAGAAGGAAAGATTATTTCAGGGAAGAAAGCTGGCAAATAATCTAGCCCAAAGAGCTGGTGCGAGCAAACTCGCTACATAAGAATGTAGGTTCAGTGTGGCTCTATCATCTAATGTTTGAGAAAAGCCAGAAAAGTAGGTGAAATTCCACCTTAAACATTGTTCAGGTTGAAATAGATGTGACAACAAAGTCCTTCAGTTTGCAACCGCTGAGCTGGCAGATCCTGAACCTCCAAATGTCTGGGCTCCTCCATTTTCAAGGCACCATTCACCAGTCTCCTGTTCTAGATTTATTATGTGCCCCAGAGGCCTCCTCAACTCTTGAGATTTTCTGGTTTAGTATCCCAAATGGTGATTATGCGGCTTTCCAAATGGAGATTACTGGTTTAATCAGGCAGGTCAATGGGGGAAAAAGTCTCACCCATTCACCTTCCTACAATTCTAATGTCAATCATTGACACCTTCTTTGACCTGAGGCAATGAAAGTTCCTCTCCTGAACCCCATTCAGATTTCCACTCCATCAACTGGTATGGCCAGACTGCTGACAGCTTGACCCCAACTTCCTTCTAGGGCTTCCCTGACTCCCACCCAGGATACATCTATCTGTAAGCCTCTGCTCAGCCCTACAGTGATTCCTTTAAATTCCCGCAATAATCTAAGAGGGCTAGTCCAGTCGGCTCTCCATTCATAGGCAGTATGATGACTAATGCCTTCTTCATAGACCAGATAATAAAAAGAGCTGCCACTTTTTGAATCCTCATGAGGCATAAACAAACACTGGGCACGCTATATTGGTGAGTCCTTACCCTTATAACAACCTTATGACATGTCCATAATTTCATAGGTCAGGAAAAATAAGATTCAGCAAAGTTGAGTGGCTTGCCAACAGGCACAAAGCCAGTTAGATGGATCTGGGATTTGAGTCTCGATTAATCTAAATTTTTTTTTATCTTTATTTATTTTTGAGAGAGAGCGAGAGCACAAGCAGGGGAGGGACAGAGAGAGAGGGAGACACGGGATCTGAAGCAGTCCAAGCTGTCAGCATGGAGCCTGATAACAGGGCTCAAACTCACAAACTCTGAGATCATGACTGGAGCCGAAGTCAGACACTGAACCAACTGAGCCACCCAGGTGCCCTGAGTCTAGATTAATCTAAATGAGAGTACTACACAGGGTGCCTTTCCTAACTTATGCACAGTGATCCATTTGAACCAAGGGTTATTCTGGCTGCTAAACAAGGTCGAATCAGAGATCCTTATAAACAGTGTTCTACTGCTAACCAGCTAGCCACAGAAGGGATCTGGGAATTGAAGGTACTTTGCATTTACCAAAGGGGTAGGAACAGGAGAAAGGACTGCTTTCACATTCAAGCTTATGGCCTCTGAGACAAAGGATATTTACTTTATTGGAAACCCTTCAAAAGACAGGGGAGGTAGGTCTCCCTCTTTCCAAGGCAACTACCGGTTTCTCAGATCTTTGGCTGAAATATATTATCATCTCCAGCCAGAATGGCCAGACTTAGGAGACATCTATAAGCCATACAAGAGTGGGTTTACCAGCTCATCAGGGGACTGGGAGCCCCTGGAGAAAACAGAAAAGTTTCTCCTACTCATCTTTTCCTCACCTCTACCAGTACCTGGCTCTTGGAAGGCACTGACTGAACATTTCTGGAGTAAACGGAATGAAATACCTGGTTGTGAACAAATGGACAGATGAAAGAGCTATGATTTGCAACCACTGAGAAATGTAAAAAAAAAAAAAAAAGTGACGTACCAGCTTTGAAGACAGTTGTATGAAGAAATCCCAAACTATTTTTGTTGCTGTTGGAAGTAGACATTGTAGGGAACACAACTCATGTAGTGAGTTCAGCGATTTAGAGCCAAAAGAACTCTGTTTCTATACATCATGGATTCTCCTCATTGGACAGAAAACAGAAACCAGAGGTGGGAAGTGACCTGACCAAGGTCACACATACCCAGATTAAGTCTTCAGGTTCTGGTGCAACTGTTTTCAAAGTCATTCTCCGTGCTTCACAGCCTCGGTACCTTCATTCCTTTGCGAGTTAACATTCAGCCAGTGAGATAATTACTAACTTCAGAGCTGCCTCTGAGGTGCCTTTGGAAAACTCCAGGGCTCCACTGAACACAGTTGAAAAACTACTGACTTAGATAATTTATTGCTCGTTATTTAAACTTTGAGCACGTTCAAGCAAAAACGTCTTTTAATTCCCAGAAAACTGGCTATTCTCATTGCCAGCACTTATTCTTCTCTTCCTTTCCTGATGAATAAACCAATTAATGAAAGAATACGCTGTGTACTTTCTTTTGTTCTGTTATTCATCTGAATTAATGTGTGTGGGCAAAGCTCAAAGATACAGATCTTTTTGCCTGGTGGGCCCTCTTGTGGGTCTTAAACCCAAGGGTTCCCAAGCTTTCTTTGTGGTGATGGCAGAAATGGTTCTCTTTAGACACAAACCATTGAACTGAAATTTCTAAAATTTAAATTCTGGGTAAGATACAGAACCACAAGGATAAACAACCTGTTTGTATTTGTATTGGTAAAGCAATAATGGAGAATTCCAGTCTCATGAACGTCTGGAGATGTCTCATGATTAGCCAGTATTTCTAAACCTCTGTAAAATTCTCTAATAGCTGATAGTAATAATGGTCACATAGTGGATGTTTACCATATGCATAGCACTTATAAAGCTATATGAAACAGGCATCATTATCGTTCCCATTTTATGGAAGAGAAAACTGAAGCCTAGCAGTTGGGGTTTTAACTCAGACTTTGGCTAAATAAAGCAGGGTGGTGGGGAGAATTCTTTGGAGGGTTCTAGTTGTGGCAACAAGGGGATCTGGGGGAGGGAAGATTTTCTCAATGTGGGAAATCTGAAGACTGAGCCAGACTGCTGAGATTAGAATCCTAGCTCTACCCCTTACTCTGTGTGACCTTGACCCGGGTCTCTCAGTTTCCTCATCGGTAAAGCAGTATTATTAGAACCTATTGTTCACTATTGCGTAAAGTGCTATGTAAATATGCATTTAAGTCTCCTCCTGTCTGCAACTGCGCTCCCTTCCCCTCCCCAGAGATTGCTGTCCTTGAGCTTCAACTATAAATTCCAACTATATTAATCAATTTTGTGTTATTAGTAGTAGGAGTTTTGGCCATGCGATGTGTCCTTGGACTTCTGATGGGTCCAGGTGGAGATGTGGGGAGAATACCCAACGGAAGAAACAGATCTAATCCCTCATTCTCTCAAAAGACAGCAGAAAAGACCCTTTGGAACAATAGAAGCTTTCAAAAGCCGTATTTGGGGAAGAAACAAAGGAGTGGCCTGGATTATTTTTATAGGTTTTGTGCAACAGGAGACCAGAGTAATAAATTAAATCTCACAATGAAACAAAGTACATACAATTGAGCAGGGCACATCCTGGGGACTTTGGCTTTTGTTACCACCCCAAGAACTCCCAGGGGCAGGACAGCCATAAGGGGAATGCTCACTAGCTCTCCAACGCAGTCCCTGAAGCTGCCTCTGAATAACACTGGCAGAAATGATCCCGGAATAGCCCTGGAAGCTGTTACACGAGAGGACCTCCACCACCCAGAATGGGTGCTGGTCTCTGCACAGACACAGAGAAAGATCCCCTAATTGTCAAAGGGCTGTACTGGAACAGTGATGGAAAGGATTTAAGAAAGAAAAGAAAGGAAGGAAAGGGAAGGAAGGAAGGAAGACAGGAAGGAAGAAAGGAAGGAAGAAAAAAAGAAAGAAAGAAAAAAGTCAAGAAAAAGACAATTATTCTGATAAAGTACCGACTTTACAAGGACAAAAACCACAAAGCCACTTTCCTGGGAATTCTCACATCACATCTTTCACAGTGTGAAAAAAGCACATTGCACAGCACATCTGCCTGGAAAAAGTAGGGGAAAATATCTCCCTCATGTAGCCTTGGGCCACACAGAGATTTATAGATTCAAGCTGGGACGTCATTTTTCTTTGGTTCTAGAGGGTTGCATCTTTTTAGTTGTTCCCCACCCCCGCCCCCCCCCACACACACAAATTTTTCCTGTCACATATAAGAAACAAAATTCCTTCCTGAAGCCTCTCATTCCCACTACTTGCACTGGAAGTGTCAGATCTTTAATGCAAACCTACTTCCTTGCCCTATGACCTTGGCAAGTTACCTAACTTCTCTGAGACCTGGTTTTCTCCCCCATTGAATATTGGTTTTGTCTACCCAACAGGCTTTCCTCCATTTTCTCTGTTAAGTGGGCCCCACCATGGGATTGACACTCTAGAAATAAAAGCTATCAGATACAATCTTGCTTTGGTCGCCTGTCTGGCAGCCAAGGGGCGAGGTCATAGCTTAAATTCTGTGAGTTGGGACTTTGAATTTGAGGCAGGATCACCTGGAATCTGTTCACAAGAGAGTGGGGTCAGCCACTACATTCAGTCTCCAGAGACACAATGACAACATTTGGAGCCAGGGACACTGACAGGTCTATCTATGTTGTGTGTGTGTGTGTGTGTGTGTGTGTGTGTGTGTATTGTGAGGGACTTATTTGTTTCCCACCCCTCATGTTTCTGTGGGGTAGGCCCTCTCTCAGGTAACACCCTGGCTTGCCTCTCCATACATTTGTTACTGGATTGGTGAACTAGAAGCCAATTTGTCTGCGGACAACATTCTTCCTCGTCTACTTTCTACTGTGTAGTAAAAGGAATCAGCCTATGAGTGAAAAGGGAAACCTGGGTTTTCCTGCTAAGCCAGTTATTGGGCAGGTCAGTCTGCCTAAATCTGTAATGAGGTATTAGCACTCCTATATTAGTCCACAAATTTATCACTTTTTTAAAACTTAGGTTTATTTCAGAAGGAAATTTTATATGAGCATCTTTAATGGAAAAAAAATTATTTGTGACTTTAAGCATGGGATAATCTTTAAATACGTGATTATTAAAAAATAATCATACTTGTGTAACACTTAAAATCATCTTCACATCAGTAGTATATGACTTTTACTTCGAAAAATGCTTTTATTATGCTTTACTTGCCTCAGTTGTTGTTGTTGTTGTTTTTAATGACAATAGCTGTTCTTGTCCCAAGGTAAGAAATGATCAGTTGCATTGAAATGAGCCTTAAACGATATTTATACAGCTATATCATTTAGTAGGTTTCCATGACAATTATGCAAATTTTACCTTCTCTTTATTACTCTAGCTTTCTAGTAAGTATTGAAATCAGGTAGTGTGAGTCCTCCAACTTTGTTATTGTTGAGATTACCTGAGCTATTCTAGGTCCTTTGCATTTCCCCATAAATTTTAGAATAACTTGTCAATTATTTCAAAATTCTTAGAAGAATCATGGAAAGCAAATGAGATAATGCATAGGGAAACACTTTTGAAAGAATAGCATGATATTTAAGTTATATTTATTATCATTAATGCAACAAAAAGAATCACTCCAGGGGCATGCACCTGTATTTCTACTAAAAGTTAAGAAAAATTCTGAGTCACTTAATTTTCATAGGCTTGCAGATGAGAAAGATAGTTCTTTATCCTCTTCCAAAGTATTCTAAGCTTGTAATTATATGCAGTTTCATATTCAACTGATATTAATTAAATGACAATCATGTATATATTGGCACACAAATATGCCTTCTCTTATTCAGTTTATTTCTCATAAAAAATAGTGCTCTCCAATGTATCAACATGTGACAGTAACTCAACATTTTTCACACTTAGATTCCACTCTTAAAATTTTATCCTAAGGAAATCATCAGAGACGGCACCCAAACTTAAGTGCAAAATACTTTTTGGAGCCTTATTCATAATAATGAAAAATTGGGAACAACTAAAATAAATACACCTGAAGGATTTGTCAAATAAACTGTGATGCAGGAACGTAATTCAATACTATTTAGTTGCTAAAAACATTTTCAGAGATTGTTTTATCACATGAGAAAATATACATAATATTGTATAAGAATAAGATTATTGGTTAAGCATCACGGTTATTATTTTGTTGAAAAATATGAATTAGAAAAAAGCTAGAAGGGAATACACCAAAATGTTAATAATGATTATTTCTGGAGTGATACTATTAGAGATGTCTCTTTCTTCGCAGACTTTGCTGGGTTCTAAATTGTTCACAATGAATATGTAATTTTTGCTTTCAGTTTTCCCTTTGGATGCCAGAACACACTCTGAATTGGATTAATCTTCAACTCAGCAAATACTCTTCTCATTGGCCCGTGCACACTCATTATTTACTAATATGTTTATTATGATCAATATATAAACTAGGATTCAAACAAAAGTTAACATCTAGATATGGATCCTCTCTTAATCCCATTTACCATTTTTCTCTACCCAAAAGAACCGCCTTCTCAAATCTCATCATCCCATTGTTTTCTTTTTTAAAAAGTTGTATTTAATTGGTACATAGCCCTAGAAAGCATGTGTTTTTTTTATTATTATTATTGTGGCTTTAATTCTTTTAAGAGGGTAGCGTGCATATGTTACCTTCTAGAAATTTTTTCACTTAATATTGTATTGTTAAGATTCATCCACTGGAGCTCATTTATTTTTATTTTGATGACTATTCAATATTCCATTTTGTGAAGGTATTATTGTTTATTCTGTAGGCTATTTCCAGACATTCTTGTATGTGTCTTCCCTGTGCCCCTTTGGGACAATTTCTCTTGGATATAAACCTAGGAGTAGAAAAGCTTATCATAGGGCATGTGAAAGTCTACCTTTCAAAGATGTTTTTCCAAAGGGTGTTTTTCCAAAGTGGTTGCATCAGTCAATATAAATTCGCACCAGCAGTGTATTAAGAGGTCCTCCTACCGATCTGTATTCTTACCAGCATTTGGTACTGTTGATGTATTGCTTTTATATTTTGGAAAAGAAGAATGTTTCTAAAAACAAGAACAAAACCAAAACTGCCTTGCTCTTCTTTCCCCCAAATTCTGGGAAAGATTTGGGGCACAGGGGGTGGTATATAAAACGATTCCTCCACTAACAGCTTTTCAAAACCTTCTAGTTCTAGAAACCCTGCCCTAGCAATGAAGTGGAAAACAGTGCGGAGGTTGTGAGAAGGTAGAGAAACTGCAAAATTTTGTGTCATGGGGACTCTTTCCAACAGATGATGAAATTATTCTGCAGGTCTGAATTAGAAACCTCTCTCCTACTCTCCACCTCTCTCTCTCCTTCTCTCCCTCTCTCCCTCTCCTGAGATACAAACACTGGATCATTTTTTATTCTCTGTAATATGTTCCCAAGACATTCGCTTTGCAACCCTCCTTGCAAATATCAGAGAACTGACCTGCTTATCAAATGTTTTCCTTTTCTTGACTGCAGAGTGAGAACCCACCCGTTATGCTAAGTGGGGCGACGGCTTCCCTGCACAAGCACTGTAAAGAAAAACTCAGCACTGTACGAGTTTGAAGGCCTATTCCAATAGTGCACACTGCCTGCCTCTCCTTTCAAATCTGAGCCCTAGTTTCTATCACTTTGCAGTAGTCTGGGAAGTGATACAGAGCAGCAGATGGACATGAGGATGTGTGATGTGCCCATCGATTCTGAGAAAGGTAGGCAGCCTATTTTCAAATGCACACACACACACACACACACAAACAGGATAAGCTTGAGGGCCAAACTGCTTTGCAGCCTGGGATGATCACTCAGCCAGAGGGTGACTCCTGGAGGTGGAGCTCCAGGGCAATTTCACAAGGTAAATCAGCCAGCCATGAGACCGATTTTCCCAGTTCAGTTTAGCAAGGTGCTCTCAGTGCTCTAGGGAAAGTAGGGGAGTCAGGGAGGCAGTTAACATGCCACCTTATTTTAGACAGAAATAGAGTAGCTTCAAAATAGTCTATTTAACATATTTGGTTCCACAATTAATTTGCTTATGAAAAAGTTTCCTCTATTTTAAAGAAGGTTTAGAAATCATTGCTAGTGTTTAGACCTTGAGGTCTAAAGGAAACAGAGATATAGATTTGAAATTCACTTTGGAGCAGCAGAATTGCATGGAATGAGGTTAGATGTAGATTCCATGTTGCAGAAGGCAGGTCCATGTGATTTCAAAACCAACCAAGCACAAAACAAGGCTGGAACACTCTGATAAACATTAAGGAGGGAAACCCAAGACTCTTACTCCAGTATGAGGAAGATTAATGAGGGGGAGGAAACAGTGCCAATTTTACTCACCATTGTTATTTTCGTGCCTGGTACAGTGCCTGAAAAATATCGGTGTTGAAAATATTTGATAGAGGAAGAAAAAGAAAGATGGAGGCAAGCATATCATGTGGGCAGGGCCAAGGTCCCTTTACAAAATAGTTTTAAGACTTTTCTAAAAAATAAACATGCACAAACACACATGAACACACACACACACACACACTCACACACACAAAGAACCTCTTATTTTTTCACCAGAGGGCACAATGAAGAAAGATCCAGAATAATAGCAAACATTTACTTCCTCTAGAGAAAAAAGCCCAACAACATATCTGTGACACATCCCATTTTAAACAGCATTGGTTCTTTGAACCTTCTAGGAAAAATTGGTGGTGAAGTGAACCTCTAAGAGTTGAATGAGCTCACCTGCTATCTAGAGCTGTCAATGGAGAAATTACATTTTTAACAGCAAGTGCCAAAAATGATTTGGGCTTAGCAGTAATTGATTCTAAGCCATTCGATCTGGAGGTAGAGAAGTAAAAGCTCTACACTTGGTCCCTGACCATCATCTGAAATCACCAGTGCATAGGAGGGCACTCTCCTTTCTGTTCACAACAGCAGGAACGGCTGAGTAGGTGGAATGCAGGCATTTTTTTTTTTTTGCAAGGATCAAAAAGAAGCCATAAGTCAGCACATATTTTAAGCAAAGGACACAAAACATTGCTCTATTTGGCATCCTCTTTGACAAAAAAAGAAAACTGTGTATATTTTCAAGAAACCATGCTTAACTGACTGTACTCTGAGGCAGTAGAAGATGCTGGTTCATTATAAGGACCAGTTACTGAGCTATTTTGAGGATAAGCAACAAAATCCAAAACTGGGTCTCAATCCACAGAATGAAAGGTTGAGGCAAGCTCAACATAGGGACAAGACCCGGTCTTCTTTGCATTCGTGAGAGAATCCCGCACGAGTTGACAGAGAGGCTGTGAAGGCTCCATGGGCCTGGAATCGGGCAGAGTGGCAGGCTGGCCCTCACCAGGAAGGGAATAAGCACAGCATTGAGGCAATGTGTTTAGTAAACCGGTAGGGCAATAGTTTGAAGGGAATAAACTATATTCGCAGTGCTTTCCAGTGGGTTTAAATTGATAAGTTGCACTGGACCCTACCAGTCAGAGCAAACCACAAACATGCCTTCAGGGAAAAAAACCTTTATTAGATTATTATAAATTTTTGAGGTTTTAAAATAAATTAAACTAGATGAGAAGACATGACCAAAATCCAACCCGAGAGAAGTGGTCTGCAAAACTGAAGA
The DNA here is from genome assembly GCF_016509475.1 of Prionailurus bengalensis. Lineage (NCBI taxonomy): Eukaryota > Metazoa > Chordata > Mammalia > Carnivora > Felidae > Prionailurus > Prionailurus bengalensis. Next base: position 23,469,869 of record NC_057360.1, read on the forward strand.
TATTTGTGCTGCGGTAGAGACGCGGAAAAAAGAGAGGTGTCAGTCTGGATTTGAGCTCCCGTGGTCACACTCAGCCAGTTCATGCCTGGTTGATTATGTCCCCAAATCTTACCTCATTCATGGTTGTATCTGCCAAACCCTGGCCCTTCCACAAAGATGTGAGTCTTTTGGATGCAGCAGTAAGTTTATATAAGATTTGAAGCCAATAAATTCTAAAGTTGACCCCTTCCAGATTCTATTAATACATGGTCTCGGCAGCTTAGCCAAAGTTTGTGTTCTTGCTAGTTCCCCAGCCTTGACAAGCCAGGAACATGTGGGTATGGCTTGCATCCACCCAAACATGGAACAGATATAACTCCTCGTTCACTATTTATGAGTCCCTAGTCTGTGCCAGGCACTTTGTCGGTCCTGGGGAGACAACGATGAGTAAAGTAAAGTTCCAACCTCCTTGAAGCCCCCCTTCTAGTTTTAGTCAACAATTCACTGATGGAGATTAGAGAAGAGCAGTGCATTTCTTGAGGGACCAGGCGTAGTTTTAAAACACCCAGAGATCAGGTTTTTAAAAAGTCACTAGGAAGATTAGACCTTCCCTTTCTGCATCTTTTCTTCACCATTCAATCCACTAGTTCAGTTGTGGATGCAAGCCCCAGCACAACAATAACAAGGGTAAAGAGGAAGGGGACATTATTTACCTGACCCCAAATCTTCATCTTAAGAGCCATAAGTAGAGAATTTACTATTTTTTTTTTTGAGGGGGGAGAGATAGAGAGCGAAAGCAAGAGCGAGAGAGAGAATCCCAAGCAGGCTCCATGGTGTCAGCGCAGAGCCTGGTCCATCTCAGGAACCGTGAAATCGTGACCTGAGCTGAGAGTCAGATGCTCAACCGACTGAGCCACGTGGGCGCTCCAGAGATGAATTCATCATAATACAATGCTGACACCAACTGCAGTGATAAAATTTCCCCCAGAGAGTCCCCATTCTCAGATTCTCCTTATCCATAGATTTTCTGTGGAAGAAGGATTTAAGCTGTAGAAGTTGCAAATAAGCAAGGCATTTCCCAGAGAGAGTTCAGATTAGAATGGTGCTAAAGATGTGCCTTAAGAACACTGGGACTTCTCAATGGGCAGGGCATGAAAAGTCTGGATCAGAGCAGCAGTCTCCAGAGAACCAGGAGATAAAACAGCAAGAGGCTGTGTTTCAGAGAAAAGTTTCCAGCTAGAGTTAGTGTCTAACCATGTACGTGGCATCAAGAGGCTTTGGCTAGTAGAAGTTCATTCACGACAGGAAAGAATAGTTTCAGTCAACAGTTGGAGGAAAAATCTGGATGCCATGGGTTGAGGGGGAAAATGGTGGTAAGGCAGCAAGGGCCCTTGAGAGTAGACTCCATGAAGAATAATTGCACTCACCTCCTAACTGGCTTTTTTGCCTCTGCTCCCTTCTGCACACCACTTGCTCCTAAGGGAACACTCTCAGGCTTAAAATCCTTTGATAGCACCATTATCACCTGCACAAAAATGTCACACTTCTTTTTTTTTTTTTTTAAGTTTATTTATTTTGAGAGAGAGAGAGCCCAAGTGAGCAGGGGAGGGGCAGAGAGAGAAGGAGAGAGAGAGAGAATCCCAAGCAGACCCTGCAGTGTCAGCGCAGAGTGCAACCTGGGGCTCTATCCCACGAACTGTGAGATCATGACCTGAGCCAAGATCAAGAGTCTGATGCTTAACCGAGTGAGCCACCCAGGAGCCCCTAAATGTCACACTTAGCACAGACATCCCATCCTACCCAAACCTGAGTTTCAGTTATTTGCTTAACTACCCCTCTTTGCCACTGGATTGGTTCCTAACAGATATCATCCCTTAAATGAAGGTACCACCTCTTGTTCGACATTTTACGTTACCCCAACTTCTACCCATTCCCATTTGTCACTCAACTCATGTAGTTGAATGAATGGAAAAATACGTGAGAGATGAATGGATGAATGAGTGAATGATACCAACACTGACTGTCTTTGTTACAATGGATTTCTGAGTCTCAATATGGCGGTTGAAGATAATTTATAATTTTCCTTTGTGAAATGTCTTGTCAAGTCGAAAGAAAGAGTTTCTGTATAAATCCAACATCCTGTTGTTACCTAGTCATCACTGAAGTGTTTTATTTTTGTAGTTTCAGTTACCTTGATGCTTCCTCGTTATAATTAGACAAGTTCAATTGGCATGAAGATCTCTGATTGGAGTAGGATTGTCTCGGTGAGATGACAAGGGTGTCTGGAAACACTACCTGATAGCGGGGCACTTAGATACGACACGTGTCCAGTTCTGTCGAACCTCTGAGTCATGCTTGTGGGATCAACCGAGTCACCAGGATGATAATCAACTTTGCTTTGTGATTCCCCTGTCGGCACATCTATTTTAGCTCTTCTGGCAGAGCTGGGGACTTGCTCTACTAATTCACTATGACGTTGCTTTCTAATTAGGTATCTTGACACAGCAGGCATTCTGGTCTTGAACATTTCCTTTGTTTCTTTAATGTGCCAGCAAGCTGTCTGACTTTGAGCTGCCTGATTTCAGATGTTACCTGCAGTGTAAAATCAGAACACAGATAAGGCACTCAGTCCAGTGTGTGGCACCGGGGTGGGGGTGGGGGTGGGTCTTCGAGAAATGTTTGTCACATTCTCCTGTCCGTCTGTGCCTTCTGACCTTCTGGTGTTTTAGTTAACCTTAAAGATAACGTATTAGCTTTGGAAGGCTTAAATTTTTCTGCATCCCCAAAGAGAGTCCAGTAATCCTATAAACGGATACTATGTGGATTTCTTTTTAGCCTCATTTCCTTTTAGCCTCACAGTAACCCTAGGGGGTACGCATTTTTACTTCCTTTGTTTTCTAGAGGGAGAAGCCATAGCCGAGAAGTCAAGTTCTGAGGTTACAGAGCGGGTGAGGAAGGGCGGTGAACAAGAACACACGTGCGCCTCTTTCCAAAACTCTTGTGTTCAACCGCCACATATACTGCCCCCCACAAGACGCTCTGAGCGGCCGGCACTGCACTGGAGACTATGCCGGTCACAGATGGAGGAGACTCAGCCTTATCCTTAAATGGCATCCTTCCTGGCCAGAAAGAACTGTGACCCCAGGTGTTAAGTGCCAACACTCTCTGAGCCCGGGGAGATTCCAGTTCCAGAGCCCGGCCCTTCCTAACCCCTTGCTCTGGGCTGTGCCCTCAGAGCCCCATCTGGAATGTGGAGGAGGAACTGCCTGCTTGCCCTCCCTCTCCAGCTCCACCCCTAATATCGGCCCGAGGGGAGACAACAGCAGGTGCTGCTGCCCCCTCCATGTTCTGGGAGCCCATTGTCTAATTTTGCTCAGGCCTGGCCTGCTTCCCTTTCAGCCCCGGGCATGTGGGCAGAGTACAAGCTAATTGGCAGGGCTGCTCCAAATACTAAAGAACACGGAGCTGCCTGTTCACCAGCGGGAAGGCCGTGTTCCCAGCTTGTGCTCTGACATTTTCTGGGGCTTGGGCAAAGCCACCTGCCAACAAAGGTGTAACGGATAAAGGGCAAACAGGGAGAATCAGGTCCTGACGGCTCGGCAGAGATAACCCCCAGGGGAAGGGACGCAGCTGAAATCCAAGCTCAAGATGCTTTGTCCCCAAGGAGGAGGCACGACTTGGGGAGAGAGAAGGGGTCCAGCAGAGTCAAAGGCGAGCTCATCCACTCCAGGCCTAAGGGTTCCCATCCTCCAGGTTCCTGGGGGCACAACGGGGCTGAGGAGGAGGCTGCGGAAATGTCTGGGGCCCTGGTGACTGTCGGGTGCCTGTGCTTCAGCCGAAGGCCAAGTTCCCTGACCTGCACGATGAAACCCCTCACAGACGGGAGCCCTGAGGGAGAAAAGAAGTTTTGCACAGTAGAGAAGGTGTGGACTTTGGAGCCAGACAGATCTATCTCAACTCTCAGCTCTGCGGCTGACTGGAAGTAACAGTACCATGACTCTACTGATAACACTTGCGACAACCCTTTAAGGGAAATCATCTTTTAATCTTTAATCTTTATTTTATAAGAACTAGAAACCCTTGCCCATGGAGACATCCTCAGAGAGTATCGGTGCCTGGCCTGGGACTTGATTCCAACTGACAGAAGTCCACACTCTTAACCACCAGGCCTCCCGTGCAAAGATGCTTTAAGTGGGAACGTGACATATGAGACCGACAGTACCTGTCCTCATAGAGAATGAGTTTCTTAGTTTCATCATCTCGAACGTGGGATTAATAATATGCATCTTTGAGTTTTTTGTGAAAATTAGAGCTGATACAAAAAGGCATGGGGGAGAGGTCCTTGAGGGTGGAGGTGGGGCTGGGGAGAGGCCCATCCCTCTCTGGGTGAAGAACTGCAGGGCCCAGGCTTGTTGCTGCCGTTCTTTTAAATTAAACATCTTTCAAGAAAAACACGCTGAATCAAAATGGAACAATTGTTGAGTCTGAATGATGAGGTCATGGTTTTGTTTTCATTTTTATATTTTCCAAATTCAAATCATATGTATTACATTTTCTCTGTATAATTGGAATACATGTTGATGCATTAATTATGCAAAATACAGAAACTGAAAGGAAGAAAAATCTTTACTTCCCATTGTTCAGAGATGACTAGTGTTGAAACATTTTTTCTTCTTCCTTTTTTTCCAGTGTTTTATTATTTGCTTTTTTTTTTTTTTTAGGTTTCTTTATTTATTTTGAGAAAGAGAGGTTGAGAGTGCACATACATGAGAGCGGGGGAGGGGCAGAGAGAGAGAATCCTAAGCAGGCTCTGTGCCATCAGCTCAGAGTCTGATGTGGGGTTCCATCTCATGAACCCGTGAGATTATAACCTGAGCCTAAATCAAGAGTTGGGTGCTTAACCGACTGAGTCACCCAGGCGCCCCACTTATTTTTTTTTACAGAATTGGTATCATCTTGCACTTTCCTACTTTTAAAATGTAATATATCATGAACATTTTACCATGGCATCAAATACCTCTTAATACATAGGAGAATAAATGGTTGCTTTTAAATTTTCTTTGCAAGGTGGTTCATTACTTTTGTAGTGGGAAAAAAAAATCTACTTAAAAGAACTTCACTGTGTTAAAAATATATTTGTGCGTTGCTCTGGGAGTGCCCTGCTTTGCCCAAAGGTATAGCGTGCTAGGTTTTATGTCTAGCTCAGGCCAAGTGGAGGGTGATAATCCTCCGGTATTAATCATGACGTATGGAATGGAAATAGGAATAGTTGGTTTTGTGAGGACTAAATGAGATCAGGTATGTGATGTTCCTAGGAGACCATGGGCCATATCAAGTGCTCAGTAATGACCAAATTGTGTCAGTCAGCGACAGTGCACGGAGAACAAGATGGGTGTTGGCCGGGAATTGGAGGCCAGCCCTACCTGTGTTGTGCTGGGTCTAGCTCTTATGGGCTCTTACAAGCCAATTGCTAAATTCTCAAGGACTTTTGAGCTGGTTTGTTAAATAAAGGCTGTGAAGCCATCTGTAGATTGAAATCAGTCTTAATGGGAGAATTTACACCACAGAAATGGCAAAGCAGCAAACGCTACAAATCAGGGCTGTTTCTTTGTTGATTTACTTATCTCTTTAGCCAGCACACCACTGGTAGGGACAATCCAGAGACAGGTTGTGCTATGCCCAGAGTGGTTGGAGGCCTGCAGAAAATGCTTCTGAGGGCCCGTGCAGTTGATTTCATACAAATGGTAAACATGAGCTGAAATCCTGGTCTGACTGCTGCTTTAACTGGCAGGAGGAACAGGGAAATGTATGCACTGGGGAGCCTAAAAGGGCAAACCAGAAGAGTTCTTGTTTATTCTCCCAGAACAGAAATAACTAGATGAACGGAGGAGGCAGCAGGAGATAGGGGGACTTGTCATCCAGAATGACAAGGACTGGTTAGTGTGAGTGAATGGGAAGTTCAGAGTTAGAGAGAAGGCTGTGGGAAGGGGTTGAGGAATGAAGGCACACAGAAAAGATTAAAAAAAAACAATCAAAAGGAATAGTATAGAAGGGAAAACTTAACATCACAAAAATGTTATTTTCCTCAATAGTAACATGTATAATTAACAGAATTCTAATTAGAATCTAGGTAGAGTTTTTACTTATTGGATACATAATCTTAAAATTCATGTGGAAGATTAACTGTCCAAGAATTGCCATTAAATAATGAGGAAAGGATAGTAGGGAGGACTTCTTTACCAGAAAATAAGTATTTGCTAAGGCCACTGTAATACAAACAGCACATTGTAGCATAGGAATTTTTAAAAATCTATAAAATTCCTGGAACAGCCTAATAAGCCCAGAAATAGATCTCAATAAACATAGCAAGGTACTATACCAAATGAAAAGGTAATATTTGAATCCAGTAGGGAAGGATTGATAAATGTAATAAATGGTGCTGGCACCATGTGCAATCCATCTAGAAAAAAGTAAAGTTGGATCCCTATCTCACACCATATTCAAAAAAGGAAGTTTTGGGGCACATGGGTGGCTCAGTTGGTTAAGCCTCTGACTCTTGACCTCAGCTCAGGTCCTGATCTGGCGGTTTTGTGGGTTCCAGTGCCACATCGGGTTCTGCACTGAACAGTGCAGAGCCTGCTTAAAATCCTGCCTCTCTCCCTTGAGCGCGTGTGCAGGCACATGCATATGTGCGTACGTGTGCTTGTGGGCGCACGTACGTGTGCATGAGCGTGCCCGTGCTCTCTCTCAAAATAAACTTTTAAAAAAGGAAGTTTTGATTGTACAAAGCTCTAAAGTAATAAAAAGGTTAAATAGAAATTTCAGCATGCATATTAAAAACCTGCCTGTTGGGGAGAGTATTTTTATTAAGATAGAAAAACCAGAAGGCATATACCCCTATATATGAACGATTGACACTGATAAGATAAATTCATATATTGGGATCCACAAAATGGAGAGGTCCCCAGTGGCCCAGCCCACATCACAGATTTAAATCTAAGTCAGCCTGGACTTCTGGGAGACACCCGTCAAGGAAATCTAACACACTAATCACAATTCTCCAACTTTATGTGGCTTACTTTACCCTAGAAAATAGGACCCGCTAGCCTTTGCAGAACATCTCCTAGCTTCCAGCTAAGCATGCTGTTTCCAAATTTCTTTTCTGGCGCTGTCTAAAACTTGCTCCTGCCCAAAATTCCTCAGGAAGAGCGCTCCACTTCTTGTGAGGCACTGTACTTGCTTAATCCATGGATTGTTTTCCCTTGAATAAAGCACATCAAACTCGTTGCTAAATTGTTTTTGTTTTGTCATTTGATGGCACAATTTTTTTAAACTTTTGCATGGTAAAAAATACCATAAACAAAATCAAAAAACAAATTATACATTTAAAGGAAAGTATTTGCAAGAAAGATTATAGATACAGAATCTATAGTTAATACCTATGATATCAAAGAGCTCTTCAAATTAAGAGTAAAAGCCAGTTTAGCAGGAAAGTGGGGAAGAGATACAAATCCGCAGTGTTTGGAAAAGCAATTTCAAATATCCATAAATGCATGAAACACTGGAGCCTAGTGTAGCAACTGGAGTGGTTAATCTTTTCTAGAGACAGACTAGCTTGTGGTGTGGCCTTGACCAAGTTATTGAACTTTCCTGTGCCTCTGTTAGTTATATCATCTTATAAATGGGGATACTCAGAATACCTGTCACACAGGGTCGTTATAAGGATTAAGAGCTACTCTATGTAGAATGTTCCATACAGTGCATGGCAGATAGTAAGCCCAGGGCAGAGTAAAGTATTATGTAAGCACTGACTATTGTTATGAGTTGGGGGAATGCAAATTCGAATAACAGAGCAATAGCACTCCTTACCCATCAGGCTGGCAAACATTAAAACCGTGACTATATTGCTGGTGGGAATTCATTGGAATTCATCAGAAGAGAGTTTTCTACTAGTGGAAATGTAGAATGTCATGATCATTCTTGGAGCACCTTCTGAGAGTATCTCTAAACATTTTAAGTTCATCTACTTGTTGACTTAGCAATTAAACTCTTGGGAGTCTATCCTGTAGAAATAAAGCCACTAGTACAAGGATACTCACTGCAGCCTTGTTTGTATTGGAAAACAAAGTGAAACAAAATGAGAACCTATCGAAAGGGGAAGGATTGAGTAAAATCATGGCATATTCCCAACCTTGTAATATTATGCAATCTTTAAATAGAATGACTTTGAGCTTTGCCAATTGACTTGGAGAGATTTTCACAATATGTTTTTAAGTGATAAAAGCAAACTTTACAGAAAGTATGGGGGAAAGTGTTTTTGTAAAGCAAATATTGGCACCCTTATATATATGTACACGTGTTTGTGTATTGTTATATAAACATGAGAATGTTAGAAAGACCATACAAAGGGTTATTGAGTGTCTGCCTTTATTGCATATTCGGGTCATGAAATATATACATGTAAGTATATATGCAATATATATATATATATATATAGGCTCAAAGAAGTATGAGGAAGAGGATTGAAAGGATCTGAAATCCCACCATCTGGAGATAATCACTACCATTAATGTTTTAGAGATCATCTTTCATACATTTCTTTGCACATATTCACAACTTCCTGTAGATGAGGTGTGTGATATCGTGATAGAAGAAATGTATATTTGGTTTATGACCAGGTTTATTGGCACAAGAGCTTCTAAAAGTCTTGGTGTTTCCAGAGTGGCAGGGGTGAGAGGGACAACTTCCGTTATTTATAATAAGCTTCTGTCAACCCTACCTGAGTTTGTGCTAATGAGGTGACCTAAGGTACACCCCTACATGGTTTCAGGTCAGGGCTAGTTGCCAGAGGAACTAAGCAGTGATTACAGGTTTGGAACTTTCAACCCTCCCCCCCACCCAACCCTGGGGAGGGGAGAGAGGCTAGAATTGAGTTAATTAACCAATTACCAATGATTTAATTAATCATGCCTAAGTAATGAAACCTCTATAAAAATCCTAAACGATGTGGTTCAGAAAGTTTCTGGATTAGTGAATGCATCCATGTGCCAGGAGTGCGGTATACCCCCAAATCCCACGGAAACAGAAGAAGCTCCTGTACTCAGGGCCCTTCCAGACCCTGTCCTATGTACTCCTTCATCTGGTTGTTTATTTGTATCCTTTATAGTATCCTTTATAATAAACTGATAATACTAAGCAAGGTGTTTCCCTGAGTTCTGTGAGCCACTAATAGCAAATTATCAAGCCTGAGGAGGAAGAGGTCATGGGAACCCCCGATCTGTAGCCAACTTGGACTGGAGTATGGGTGACCCGGGACCCACCACTTGTGATTGGTGTCTGAAGTTGGGGCAGTCTTGTGGAACTTAACCAGTGGGGTCTGCACTAATTGGGTAGTGTCAGAATGGAGTTTAACTGTAGGATACCAATTAGAATTGGTAGAATTGGAGAATTGCTTGGCGTGGAAACCCCACACATTTAGAAGTGTTATGTGTAGAAACAGATCTTAATAGGGTCAATGCTGTTTTTATCATGTATTCCTTTGTGAGGGGATCCCAACAAAATCACACTGAGTCTTATGGTGAGACCCAGACGACAAGTCAGGAGATGCTGAAAAGTGATGGCTCTCATCCCCTAATTAACTCCATGTGTGGGAGTTACTTCACTTCTCTGGGCTCCAGTTCCTCCCATAAAATGGCGCTATTTAGTAGATGGTCTCTGAGGTTCCTTTTTGTTTTGGAATTCAGCACTCCTATACTGTTGGCCGTGAGAAAGTCAGCCTGGCGTACAGGAGGCTTCAGAATCAGACAGCCCTAAAGTTCAACACCAAGGTGATATTACTGGTACACTAATAATGAAGTGCTTCCCTTGAAAAATGGGGAAATAATCATCACGCTGTAAGATTGTAAAGATTGGAAAATAAACATAAATCGGTAAACACAGCAGCATTCTTTCTCAGATTTAATGCCACTTAAGAGACAAATTATTTTTTAACAAACAAATTAAAATAACGGATGCTATATCATGCCTAAAAGGCCACTTTGTCATTTTTAAGGTGAAACAGTTTAAAATAGGCTATGAACTTCGATGAAGGGAAATGAAGAAATGATGAAACACACTGCCTTTGCAGTTTCTTCAGAGAGCTCATTTCAGAACAGTTTACTGTTGGAAACTTTTGGAGGGGTTTGTCCAGGTCTACCCAGACAGGTGCTGCTATAATAAAGGCTTCCTGGGTTTCAGCAAAATGAAGAGAGGTTTGTTAAGTTTAAACAGAGCAAAGAGCCATTTTAGTCAGGATGAAAAATGAGTTTATTTGGGAATAGCAGAGGAATTGCAATTTGGGACGAGAAAGCTATGGTGACCCGCAGGCCAGTCCAAAGAGATAAAGGGAAGGTCAGCTTTTTATTAGGTTTTAGGGGGAAACTGGGGATGGTTGTTTTGAACAAAAGAAACAAGAGTTAGGTTGTGGTGATTTCCCATTAGCTGTAAATGGTGGTTAGTGCTTGTTGTTGCCGGGGGCATTTTCCTTCCTTTTCTTTCTTTCTTTTAACGTTTATTTACCTTTGAGAGACAGAGAGAGACAGAGCATGAGCTGGGAAGAGGCAGAGAGAGGGAGACACAGAATCCAAAGCAGGCTCCAGGCTCTGAGCTGTCAGCACAGAGCCTGACGTGGGGCTCGAACTCACGAACTGTGAGATCATGACCTGAGCCGAAGTCAGATGCTCAACCAACTGAGCCACACAGGCACCCCCCCTTCTTTTTCTTAAAATCAGGAGAGGGGCACCTGGCTGGTTCAGTCGGAAGAGCATCGATCTTGGGGCCCTGAGTTCGAGACCCACTTGGGTGTACAGATTATCTAAAATATATAAATAAACTTAGAAAAAAGCAAGAGATAAAATTCCTGTGTGAAAAATGTCCTCCCTCGTTGAAATAATTCTTACCTTTCTTCTGTGCATGGTTCTGTAGGCACATGGGGGAGAGCTCCCCCTTAAGGCTTTTGGGATCCATTTTAAATGAGGTTTCCTTTATTTTCACAGGTTACATTTTTCTCCCTGGTGCTAATGCTCATTTTCCACTAAACCGAAAGGGAAAAAAATAGTTGTAATTGAGATTTCATCAACCAGGACATTTTAGACATGCAGAACCCGGACTTTTGCTCTTATACCATAAATCGAACAAAATGCAGAAAACCATCATTTCCCACTCACGCTACCAATCACTGTGTACCTACAGGGCCGCCTTGTGCCCTGGGAGGAGGGCTATGACATTTCATAACCATTATAACACTTCCTCTGAGGAATCTCAGAACCAGCCTGTCCAAGAACGTCCTTTGACGTTAAGTCAATGATTCAGCCAGAATCTGAAATATTCTTACAGAGAAAATCAATTAGAAAGTTGCATCACTGCAAACTCAATATTAAACCTTCAGCTTCTTTGTGTCATGAAAAGTACAATTCTTTAAAAAAAACTATTTGTGCACTGCACAAATAGAAGGTATTTTGAACTGGCCAAGAGTCATGATTTGGGCAAGGACCAAGGAGAATAATAAACAAACGGGGTGGAAGAATTTGGGATGTGATTTTTTTCCTGACATAAATTCATATTATTTATTATGTGCAGAAGACAGGAAGTGTCGTCTGGGCCAGGAGGACTCTGTCTCACCAGGTACCATCATGAGGTGTGAAAAGGCACCATTCTTTCTATTCAGGAAAAGAGCTGGATAGGCCAGGACCATTTTTTTTCTGCTGAAGAGTTGTGTCTTAAGACTGTCTGTACTGGATTTGCAGTAGTGGAATTCAGCTCTCTCTGAGGAATTTCTTCGAAGAGTCTCCCTTTGTCTTGTGTTCTGTTTCCCATTGGACCACCAGCCTTTGGCTCTGAATGAAAAGCTCCAGCCAGAGGGGTTCATCAACCAGCAGGTTGCTGTGTAGAAGAACTCATCATTTGTTTCTTTTTATTTCCCTTCCCGACACACATACTAAATTGAAATGACATTGAAAGTATCAACCTGAGGGGCACTTGGGTGCTGCAGTTCCCAGCAGGTGAATAGGTGATAACAAACTGATCAGGTTTGATTTCTAGTTTTGTTTCATTTTTAATTTATAATAGTAATAGCTAACGTGAGCTACATACATGAGTATGAGTATACCGTGTGCAGTTTATAAATTGCTTTAGCATGCATTCATGACCTAATGTGATTCTCATGGCAGTGTAATGATACAGATACCATCATTATCCCCCATTTTACAGAGAAGAAGACTGAAGCTCTGAGAGACTGATTTTCCCCAGGTATTCCAGGTAACAAGAGGCAGAGCTTGAAATCAAGTTTAGGTATTCTGACTTCAAAGTCTTTGTCCTTCAATTCTGTTTTTTAAAGAAGACCTAAAACTCTGGAATCCTTGAGCTGGAAGAGATCTTGGAGACCTGGCGGGCCAGGCTTTGCTTAGTCCTGCAGGGTGTTAACACAGGTCCCAACAAAGTTTGGGAAATGGCAGATTAAAAGATGTTGAATGGACTTCTTGCCCACAGAATGTCCCAAGGTCTTTGTTAAACTAATGGATCTTGATGCTTTGGCTAATCTTATTTGGTGATGGATTTCTTCTTGGGCAGCATCTACCTAAGACCCACAACCTTAGCCCCTAGCTGGTGAGACTCCTGCGTGGTGTTTTGGGTGAGTCCCAGACCGAACAGAACTAGAGCAACACTATGGTTTTCAACAGAATTATAAAGAGTGATGGAGTTTCTTCTGACTCTTGGGTCTCTTCTTTGTTAATGCTGGTTTTTATCCTATGGCCCCTCAAACCAAACTGCATGAGCTACTGTCCACAGTCCTCCTGGCCACAGTCGCCATTGGAGGGCTCACCTGGACCTCCCAGGCTTCCTTACTGATACCTGCTCTTGGTCCCTAGTATTCCAGGCTCCATGGTGAGGTGTGTTGGAGGTCAGGCTCTGGATTGCTCAGGTTTAGATCCTGACTCTCCTGTTCACTATCTGTGTTTGCCAGTGTCTGTCAGTTTCCCCATCAACAAAAGGAGGCTAAACAGTACCTGTTTCACATGGTCTTATAAAGATTAAGTGAGATCATATAAGTAAAGCACTCAGTTTATTGCCTGGTCCCTAGCAGGTGTTCAAAAAACTCACATTATGATTATTATCATTTAATAATACACTGAACACTAGCTAAGTATTTCCAGAAGACATGTAGGCCACCTTCCATTAATTTCTCCAGATGTACCAAGCAGTTATGACCCCTGTAGAGTTGTCATTATCGAGTGATGTCTTGAGGTCATGCCCTTTGAATGTTTGTGGGATGTTATGGGTTTATAAAAGTCGCTGGACACCTCCCATAGGGATGGTCCTATATCCCTTTGTGCTCTATGATGACTTCTTCATGAGACACTCCTTTCGGAATCAAGTTCTAGGAAAAATGTTTTGTATCTTCTTGTGACCTTGATGATGGTTCTTTCTTCATTTTGGCCTGGAGACAAATTTTTGCCTCAGCTTAATCTTATTTAACCTCCCTTAATTTAGCATTTTCCCCTTTCTTTTGATTTGTACTTTTCATATTACTGAGTTTCTGTTTGCATTTTAAAAATTTTGTTTTTAATGTCATTTTGTAATTGATATTTTTGTAAGCCATTTGAGTCTTTGGAGAATTAGACAGAGCACACATACATACACATGTATACATAAATATCCCAGAAGGATGAGCTGAGTATCAAACAAAAATCACTGTATTGGATAAGCATTTAGTACCAAATAGGTGGTATATCCTAAGTAATTATTTTTTAAGCAGTTTATCCATTTTTTATACCATACAGTATACCAATTCATAATTCTTCAAAAATCAAAGAATAACAGAAGTGTCTCAGCATAATTTAATAACACCTGTCATTTCATGAATATTGACTGTGTGCCCAGAAAGAGACTGACACGCATTTTCTCTATTTTTCTTAGCATGTCAGCACGTTGGGTAACATTATCTCCATTTTAAACAAAAGAAAACTAAAGCTCTGAGAAGGAAAATGTCTTCCTCAAATTCAAATACATTCAGCTGGTAAGTGGTGGTTTGAGATTTAAGTCCTGGAAGGTCTAATTATTGTCCATGATTTCTTCAGTACATTGTGCCCCCTTTCACACAATCAAGAACCCCTCTGGTTGGTAATGGTCGTCATACACATTTCTCCTGCTGAGGCTATTTTGTCCACATCAGATGGCACGGTGGTTTGATTCTCCTACCTTTAAGAGGTGGAGTTTAATTCCTCTTAACTTGAGTGTGGCCTGAACTTAGTGACCCTCATCCAACAAACAGAATATGGTGGAAGTAAAAGTGTGTGACAGCAAGATTAGGTCATTGAGCACATTAGGGCTGCCTTTTTGTTCTTCTCTTGGACCGCTTGTTCTAGAAGAAGCCAGCTAGCATGTCACACAGACCCTCAAGTGGCCCCATGGAGAGACCCTGCGGTAAAACAGAGGCTTCCCAGACAATGTCTTCACTGCAAGCCCATCAGAGACCTTGAACGAGAACCACCCATCTAAGCTGCTCCCAAATTCCCAACGCACAAAAACTGTGAGCTAATAATGTTTGTCATTTTAAGCTAAGTTTGGGGGAGGTAATGTATTATATAACAGCAGATAACTGAGAAGGAAGATGATATAGAATTTGAGGACCTTGCCCCAGGTCTTATGTGGGCCCTTGACAATAATTCACAGTTGTCTGCTACTGGATATACTGGATCTGCCTGTAGCTACTCCTGCAGCCCATGTTTCTGTTAAAGATGGTTGACTTTTCTGCAGATGAGACTCTAAGTCCACTCTCAAAAAAAAATATTTATTTATGAGAGAGAAGGTGAAGTGAATGAGGGTCAGAGAGAGAGAGAGCAGTAGGAGAGAGAGAGAAGGAAAGAAAGAAACGGGGTTCACCCAAAGCGGGGCGTGTGCTCACCAGATGTGGGCTCGTGCTCACCCAAAGTGGGGCCCAAGCTCACCTGATGTGGGACTCAAACTCACAACCCCATGAACCATGAGATCATGACTCGAGCCGAAGTCAGATGTTTAACAACTGAGCCACCCCGGCGCCCTGAGAGTCCAGCTCTTAAATATTTGCCAGTGAATAGGAATTTGCATTATTGTCTGGTAGCCCAGAAGGCCCTCACTTTAGACAAACAAGGACTGTACTAGAATACTTGCTGGAGAGGCCAGTTAGGAATGGGAGTGGTAGGCACCTGTAGTCCCAACTACTTGGGAGGTTGAGGCAGGAGGATCACTTGAGCCCAGGAGCTCTGGGCTGTAGTGTGCTGTGTCAATTGGGTGTCCACACTAAGACTGGCATCAGTATGGTGACCTTCTAGGAGCAAATGACCACCATCTTGCCTAAGGAGGGGCGGACCAGCCCACACTGGCAACAGAGCAGGTCAAAACTCCTTTGCTAATCAGTAGTGAGATCATGCCTGTGAATAGTCACTGCACTCCAGCCTGGGCAACAGGGTGGGAGCTTTTCTATAAAAAAAAGTATATATATGTATATATATATATATGTACGTGTGTGTGTGTGTGTGTGTGTGTGTGGTATGTGAAAAGAACCAACCTTGAGTGAAGATTTGTTAAAGCCCATTTAGGCCCACTGATGTTTGAGGCAGATGATAGACCCAAGAAGTTGTTAATGTTATCCATATATAGACCCTCCATGTTTTATCCCTGTATTAAATTGTTATAAGAAAGCAAAGAGCCTGGAACATGTTATCTCATGCGTCATCCATAAGAATCTCCTTTTAAAACCATGCTTCTATGCTTGCCCAAAACCCTGGCTGAGATATGTCTTCGAATGATAATTCAGCCAATACATATTCAGTGCTGGCTAGGTACTAAGTGCTACTTCAGGGGCTTGGGGTACAGCAATGAAGAAAACAGACAAAATCCCTGCCCTCATGAATCTTACAGTCTTGTGAGACAGACAGAGAGCAAGTAAACAAGCAAATACAGAAGATGGTTCCAGAGGGTAAGTGCAATGCAGAGAAATAAAAAAGAGAGTGTGGTGCTGGGCCCAAGGGAGCCCCGGGGGAGAAGAGGCAGGGATGACTGCTCTGAGGGGACACTTCAGCAGAGAGACATGTGTTGAGAAGCTCCATTGCCAACATTCCAGGCAGGGGCACAAGTCCTGTGGCAGGGATGAGTGTGGCTTCTATGAGGAAGAGCAAAATGACATTTGAGGATTTCTGTGTAAGGATTCACATAACAAATCCCCCTTGAGTTGCAGAGTTTCAGGAAAAGTTTGTCTCTGCTGACCAGTTTGTGTTCTTTTTGGCACAAAAATAACTTACAATGTCTCCCTTTCAGCCTGGGCTTCCAGAAAGCTCATAGCTAAAATCTGTACCGGCTGATGGTGGGTAATCATCTCATCTCAGGGGTCTGGGAGTAGCTGCTCACGCTGCTTCTTTATAGAGATAAATTCTCATTTGTCCTGGGCTTTCTGGGGGTATGCTTATGTTGTCACCCAGATGCCACCTCAAGCAGAGTTGAGAGGGCGTAGAAGAATTAAGGTATTAACATTGTCATTCAACAGATTTTCACTGGAAACAAGGAAGTAGAACAAAGTGGCAGATTTCATTGCCTTATTGATTCCTTGTACATTTATTACTTGTGTACCAGTTTCCAGAAACTGGGTGGGGATCTGTGTGGAAAGACGAGGAGGATGGTTTCTGCCCTCAATGTGTTCCCTCACATTCTAGAATGCAGCACAAACACAACAAGTAATTACAAACATCAGATACAAACTAGCACATGATGGGAGCCCAAAGAGGGAGGCAGCTCGTCCCGGGGAGGACTCTGATGGAGGAGGGGGTCTGTGCATGGGGTCCCTGCCCCTCATGGTAGGAGAAAGGCCACATCAGCCCCTTCACCAGCCCCTGTCCAAGGAGGGTAGTGACTGGCAGAAGATATGGGCACCTTCTGGGATCAATCCTGCCCCAGGGCACTGAGGGTCTGGGCTACACAGCAAGAGCTTTCCTGACAGGAAGAAGAAATAGATTGAAAATGTCTCAGCTCCACAAGTCGTATTTTTAATTGATTTGAACACAGACTCTTCAATCATGGTATTAATATTTAATTGTCCTGTCAGGTCAGATCCTTCCCGGTCAGACAGTTAAAAATGGCCTAAGACTGAGGAGGAAACTAGGTGGTGGGAGAGCATGAAATGAGGGAGGGGAGATGCTGGCACAGGGAAGCGGGGGATAAGATATGAGGGCCAAGGAGGAGCAGCCTGGCCCTGGGGTCTTGACAGGAAGAATTTCTAATTCACTGTCGCTCTGTCATTGTCCCTTCCTTACATACATCTGTAAGCATAGAAGCACTTGTCTACAAGGCCGTTTGGGGAGCCATGTGAGAGTTCACACAACACAGAGGCCTGTAGGGAAAATGGAGGTTTCTTCAAGGGGAGGAAGCTGAGAGGCTGGTCTTTTTGGAAGGATCCACAGGAACCAAGCATTCAAGCCCTTCAGTTTTCCTAAATTTGTGGGGGTGCTGACTGGGGTTTTGGGCCCCACCCCAGCCCAGGTGAAACCTGATTTACAGGCGTGTTCTTTTGAGAAACAGTGTCCATCTTGGCTGCCTGGCATCACAGCAACATGGAAAAATGACACGAGCACCATTTTAGGTGAACACACCCTCAGGAGCAGTCAGTCAATGTCTCCATACGACTGGTTCCAAGAGGCTATTATCAGGCAGGAGATGACAGGGATGGGAGAATTGGCTTTCAGTTCAGCCTCTGGCTTTATTTATACGTCCTTTTTAAAAACAGAATCTGGGAGGTAAGGCCTCTCCCCCTAGAACCAGAGGGAAAAGTGAGTGCCCCCCACCGGGAGGGCCCCACAGTCTTTTCTGACCACTGCCAACTCCCTCCCTGAACGAATGTCTAACAAGTCTAGATAGTTGCAGAACATCGAGATGAGGTGATGCCTTATTTTCAGCAAGCTAGAGGAAAAACTTGAGTCATCTTTAGGAGGGGCTTTAATATCGCCTTCACCTCTCTGTGTGTCTTCTTGGATTGAGGCAATGGTTCTCATGGGGAAGAAGCATCTGCTGGAAGGAGCCTTAGCAAATGTGTGGGTGCGTTTGGTTGTCTTAATGGTTGGGTTGGGATGTTCTCAGTGTTCAATGGGGGAAAGGGCAGAGATGCTAGACAGGCTGAATGGCTCTGGGTGGTGTCCCCAACCAAGAACGATCCTCTGTCTTGCATGACTCCTGGGTGCCCGTTGTGTGTGTTTGAGTGGAGAATGTGTTTGGGATGATCTGAGCATAAACCTGAACTCTATTTTACTCATAAAGCATTTGTTGCACATTTTCAAATACACAAAGTTTTTCCAGGAAAGCAACTGTTGTGGAAATCAAGGACAGACTGGATTTGGAGGTGGGGGGGGGAGTACTTTACCAAGAGCTGTTCACCTTTTAGAAAAATCACATCCCTGATGGCAATGCCACTTGTGGTACCTGAGTTACCACACTCACATACCTGTACCAGTCTGCATTCGCAACTGTCAGATTCACGGGAGCTTCTGTTCCTGCCCGGGGAGCATCTGATACTTTGTGTGGCTCTTAAAGTAATCACAACAAACCTTTATGTATTGAAACACACGCAATTAACATAAGCGATTTTCATTTTATTTCTCCTTTGTATTGCCATTAGGGCATTACACGGAGTTTTACAATTATGTGTAAGGTGGCTAATATTAGTTTAATATCAGGAATATAAAACGGGAATTGTAGAATATTTGTTTTTGGCAAGAGGCATTGGTTTTGATCTAGGTTCTAAACCAGGCTTGAGGTTACTGGTTTAGGTTTTACAACAGAAAACATCTTGAGAGAAGAACCAAGCAGGTGGTCTGTCAGGTATCAGACTCCCTGAGTCACATGCTACTCTGAGGCTCAGATGTTTCTGAGAACACAACCGTCCGCAAGCATTAGGCAGCTCATGGGAAAGAGTGAAGGGTTGGAGAAGCAAGAGCGCAAGGGTCCCGTGGAGCACCTTGGGGCACCTAAGTCACAAACCGGGACTTAGCTCCTGCTGACTGCTGCCTGCAGGAGTGTAGGCACGGTGTTGTTAGAGGTTTTTTTTTTTTTTTTTTTTTTCCTATTGGAAGCTGGCAAGCTGACATGTTGGCAGTTGCATTAGGTAGGGTAAGGCTAGTCTGCTCTAACAAAGGGAGCCAATACAATTGTCTTAAGGAACCAGGATGTTGATTTCTTCTGCAGGTCATGGTCAAGGCAAGGCCACAGCCCCCTCTGGGTGTCAGCAAGGAGAAGAGGGAAGAAGGCGTGGAAGAGAGTGTGTGAAGCATTATTAAGGTCCGGGCTCGGAAGCGGCCCACCTCAGTTCCACTGTGCCCATTTGGTGGGCAAATATACAGCCATTGTCCTGCTATAACACGGCCGGTGACCGCCAGTGTACCTCATTTAAACTTTTTAAAAATACATCATGTGGACCAATGCAGTACGGACCACATGGCTGGACTTGGCTCAAAGACTGCCGGTCCTGCCCTGCTGGCATTTATCATTTAGTTGGGGATTTAAGTTCCACACACAATTCACAATAGAGGAGGAAGGAGGAAGGTGGGTGACACAGGGTATTTAAGTTGGTGCAGGAGTGGCAAAGTCAAAGTAAACACTCTTAGATTGGAGGACAAGAATAGACCTTGAATGCTGGCAAGGGAGTTTTTGTTGAGGTTACCTGCCCCGCCTCAGGAAACCTTTCCTGACAAATCCCTCCGGGCCAGCCTCGGTGCTCCTGCGAAACACTCCCGATGAAATGCCAATCGCACTGACTTCTTGCCTGTTTTTGTCTTTCCTTCTAGGCTGCAGTTATATTTTGTTCACTGTTATAGCCTCAGGATCTTTCAGAGTCACTGGAATATGGTAGGTGCTCAACAAATACTTGATGAATGACTGAAAAACATCCTCAGAGCAGTGGACAATGAATGCACATCAGAGTCTGTGTGAGGCAACATCACAGTGTTTTGGTAGGAAGATTAATCTTGCTATCTTGCTTAGAAGGCCTGAGTAGCAGGACACAGAAAGACTGGGTTGCTTGTGAAGCACGCGGTGAGCGGGGGCAGAGATGTCCTGTGGGAAGGGATGGGCTTGGAAAGGCTGATGGATTTGGTGGGGGGTGGGGGTGGGGCGCGGTCTGAGTGAGGAGTGGAGAATGAGAAACTCTGATTCTGGTGTTGACCTTCCCGTCTGAAACAGCACCAACAGAGGAGGCCGCTGTACCGGTCAGCCTGGGAAGGCCTGAATGGCAGAGACAGCAGTGAGCAGTGAGCCCTCGAGGGCTCTGTGTCCTACCGAATGGAATTAAAATAGAAATGCTAGGAGAGGCATCTGGTTTAAGGAAGCATTTACGATGGGCTTTGAGGCCCGGCTAACATGAATACTCTGAAAAGGCAGCTCAGCTTCATTAATTGGCCAGGAATACAGTAAGAGTCCAATAAGTATTTTTATGAATGAAAGAATAAATTAAAAATGGATGGATGGATGGATGGCTTTGGTTTGTATTAGACTCTTTGGAAAAATGATGAAGAGGATGATTGAAGATTCTTCCCAAGTTAGAAAGTTTTTGGTTGCTATGTCAGGCCTTGGCCTCTCGAGGCAGTTGAAGAGACACATAATCTCTGAGGAACAGGATTCTGCTGGACAGGATGGGGGGTTCAGGGAAAAGTCAGGTCACCTCTTTCCTGAGCCAGTGATCTAGCTGGATCTCGCCCCTGTGGCCAAGGATCAACCCAACTGCCAACCTTGTCAGTCACACCAGCCAGGCTGGGAAGGCTTCCGCACCACCAAATGTTGGCAGCCGGCCCTAGCATCCGCTGTAACATCCTCACGGTGGTAAAAGACACAGGTCTTCCATTGTGTGCAGGGGAGGGAGGCTGCGGGTGGGGGGCCCCAGACAGAGAGCAGATACATATGAGAGGAGGCAGCCTCCACAATCAAACAAAGGCTTGGCTGTGTTAGAGGATCCCTCAGGGAGTCAGACATTCAGATGATCAGGCTTGAGTTAAGGAAAAAGCTTTCTCTGCAAATAGAGCAGGTGCCCAGAAGTCAGAGCACCAACTCAAGATGCTGTGGGAAGCAAAATTGAAAGGCCCAGGGTGACTGGTAGTCAAGGTCATGGTGCCACCAAGCAGGCCTCGGGAGCTAGGGGTGAGGAAGAATTGGGCTTGGTTTTAGTCCCTGGACAAGGAGGCTATGAATGTGGCTGGAGGTAAAGAAGAGGCAGAGGATAATCGTGTTGAAGGAGAACTTAGAGATGAGAGGTCAGAAGTCTTGGGGTTTAAATTCAAGCTTTACCAATTAGCAGTTGACCGTGAGTACATTTCCTTCTTTGTGCCCTCAGTCTTGCACCTGTTCTGCTCTGGCGCAGGATTGTTGAAGATGGCAGAGGAGAAATGGACGTGCCCAGGAGAGGAGCAGAGCCCCACACCACTGTGAAGGGCTTGGGCATCAGCGATCATGATTTCTCTGCATCTCCTCACGGTGCTCAACGAATATAAAACAGCAGCAGTTCCCAGCTCAGAGACCCCACCCTGAAATATTCCCCACCAAAGTCAAGCAGGCTGCAAATAACCTGAGGGAGCAATGATTTCCCCTCCCGAAGCCCTTGGGATCAATTAGAACTAATCAAAGATTTGGCCCAAGAATTATAAATTGGAATTGATATAAAGTATTTCACTTCCAAACACCTCATTCTTCCCAAAATGATGATTCAAATAATTGACATTCCGAATGAGACTGAAAAATGTGCTTTGGGAAGAAGATGAGATTCCTTTGCCGAACAATAGATTCGGTATTTTTGGAATGACTGAGAACAACAAAGATAAAATACCCAAACCTACCTCCTGAGTCAGTCAAACTAAAAAACCAGACGTTGCCATTATCCAAGTTAAGCGAACAATGCTTTCTTAATTATTTGTTCTAATCAGTCAAAGGTCAGCATGACCTAGGATCTGACTCTAAGTCTGCTGAAGAGAAAACACTTTAAAATTCAACTTTTGGGTTTATGGTAGGTGCTCAACAAATATTTGTAGGATGAATGAATGTGTAGGCTAAGAAAGTATTCATTGAAATAGGTCCTATAAGATCTAAGAGCAAGGGCTGGGAGGCACCCCTTGGCACCCTTGGCACTTGTCATTGGGCCCTGCACTCACACAAACTCAGGGCATGATGGGTGGGGGAAAGATCAGTTATTAGGATCACATTCATCATTTATAAAAATCAGTAATACAAATTTGTCCTGGAAAATAGCTGAATACTTATTTATCTATTTACTTGTTTATTTAAAATGTTTATTTATTTTTGAGAGAGAGGCAGAGACAGAGAGACAGAGAGAGAGAGAGTGAACGCATGAGCAGGGGAGGGGCAGGGAGAGGGAGACAGAGAATCCCAAGCAGGCTCCACACTGTCAGCACAGAGCCCGACTTGGTGCTCAACTGTGAGATTGTGACTTGAACAGGAGTTGGATGCTTAACTGACTGAGCCACCCAGGCACCCCCGCTGAGTATTTGAAGAAGGTCTCTCCTGCATCCTGAAATCTTGTTACTGTAATTACCCAAATCAATTCAACATCTACTGAGAAAGAGTGCAGATTGTTCAAGGATGAGAGGGAGCCATTCTTTTTTTTTTTTTTTTTTTTTTTCTCAACTGACTGAGCCACGCAGGCATCCCTCAAGAGGGCAACTTTATTTATTTATTTATTTTTTCTGAAATTTATTGACAAATTGGTTTCCATACAACACCCAGTGCTCATCCCAAAAGGTGCCCTCCTCAATACCCATCACCCACCCTCTCCTCCCTCCCACCCCCCATCAACCCTCAGTTTGTTCTCAGTTTTTAACAGTCTCTTATGCTTTGGCTCTCTGAGGGAGCCATTCTTAATTCCCTAAGAATGGCAGTCTAGGTGGTGGTGGAGTTGGGGCCAGGGGCCCCAGAGGCTGGCAGAAGAGCTGGCTCTGGGCGTCAAACAGGCGTGACACTCCCCCAGGTTGCTGCGTCTTTCAATTAGCGTAATACTTTCGAGAGTCACCCACGTTGCTTTATCAGTAGTTATCCAACTAGCATTCCATTATATGGATATACCACCATATGTGAAACTGTTTGCCAGTTGATGGGGATTTGAATAGAGCTTCTATGAGCATTAAGAGTATAAGTCTTGGTGGACATATGCTTTCCTTTCTGTTGGATAAATACCTAAGAATGGGATTGCTGAGTAAAATGGTAAATGGATGCTTATCTTTTTAAAATTCTGCCAAGTGTGTGCCATACCATTTTTTGCACTCCCATTGGCTATGTATGGAAGCCCCCATTGTTCCACACTCTTGTCAACACTTGGTGTGGTCGATTTATTTAACTTTATTTATTTATTTATTTATTTATTTATTTATTTTAGTTTTAGCCATTCTGGTAGCTATGTAGTGGTATTTCATTGTGGTCTTAATTTGTATTTCCCTAGTGACTATTGATGTTGAACGTATTTATCAAATGTGTACATATATTATATACAGCCTTATCAGATATATGCTTTACACATATTTCATTGCAATCTGTGCTTTATCTTTTCATTTTTCTTACCACTATCGTTTGAAGAGCAGGGTTTAAAATTTTTGATGAAGCCTAATTTATCAATTTTTGCTTTGATGATGCATGATTTTTGTGTTCTGGCTAAATATCTTTACTTAATCCAAAGCTGTAAAAGCTGTACTCTTTGTTTTTCTTTCAGAAGCTTTACAATTTTCTTGCATTTAGTACTAGGATCCATTTCAAGTTCATTTTTGTGTGTGGTCTGCAGTAAAGGTCAAAGTTCATTTCATGAATATGGAGGTCCGATTATACCAGCACAACTTATTAACCATAGATGTGTGGACCCATAGCTGGACTCTTACTCTGTTGCACTAATCTATCTCTACTTGTGTGTCTATACTCTGTGTGTGTCCAGGACCACATTGTCTATTTTTGTAGCATTATGTTAAGCTCTCAAAGTTGAAAAACAACTTTGTGGTTTTTTTTTTGAAATTGTTTTTCCTAGATCCTTTGCATGTCTATACAAATTTTATAATCAGTTTGTGAATTCCTATACAAAAGCCTATCAGGATTTTGATTGAGATTACTTGAACCTATATAGGTATTCATTTTGATAAATTAGATGAATACCATTGCTAACTGCCACTGATTTTTGAAACAAGCTTTGGCATTTCAGTAAACTGGTCAATTTTCAAGTAGGCTGAGGGTTGAGGAGCCTATGAGTCTCACCGTCTCTTCCGATCCTAGGATGCAGTGAGATGAGGCATCGCTGTGGTGATAGAAACACCACCCTGGAATGTACCCAAGGCTCCAGGGACCACCATTTTGTCCTGAGAGGAAAGCCAGCCTCCTCCTTCAGGGGAACTGTGTGTCTGCGATGGTGAGGTACAACCTCACAACTCAGGCCCAAGACCAGCTGTTTTAGGCATTTCCAAACAGCCACCCTTCCCTTGTTTGTCCAGAGCAAAGTTCGTGTGGTTTTGGAAAAGTAGTCTTACTCAGAGCCCAAGAACACCACAGGCCCCAGGAAGAGAGTATTCTGGGAAGGGGTTGAGGAGAGGCGCTGAGAAAGCCAGGGCGGAGGCACAATCTTCTGGAAGCATTGCCACCACGAGTGGGAGGTCTTCCAAATGGAATATCCAGAGCTGAGGCCACGATTGCCGCACGGCTCCCCTGGGGCGCACCCTCAGAAAGCTGCAGTTCGGCGGCAGAATTGTTGCCTGTTCTTTATACTGTGAATTGTTAGCAGCTTCTAAATAGACCATTCATTTTTCCTTTTAGCACAGAAGGGTCTCACAACTCCAACTACCACCACAGGCTTGAGTATTTCAAGTCAAAACATTCCCCGAACCACAGCCCTCGGGTGAGATGCAGGGCTGGCCAAGAGTTTGGAGTAAAAACAACCCCCCACCAGCCTGGAAATCACTGGGTACACAAGAGGCTGGGGCACCTTGCTCGCACGGGCTGGGAGCCTGAGCATTTTACCAGAATTAATCTGATAAAGCTACCTTCTCTATCTGCCTCCACTTCCCCTCTGCCCCAGGAAAGAAACCCATTCCAGGACCTGGATCCCAGGGGGAGTGGGTGTGGGGCACAGAGTGGGACAGCCTAGGGCACCTGGAGAACCTGAGCCATTCCCTCCTTAATCATGGAAAAAAATAAAAGAGGCTTTTGTAACCACCGCCCCCCCCTCCCCCGAACCCCCGCGGCTGGGTTTGAATCAGGGAGCTGCGGATCAGTGCCAAGCCTCAGCTCAGAGCCTACTAGGTCCGCTGAACAACTCCGGGAACAGGAGTGCGGTGGCAGCTGCAGGGAAGCCAGCCCCAGTCAACCCGGCGAAGCCGGGATCCCAGCAGTTTCAGCTCTTGGGGCCTTGGCCGCAGCCCAGCTGGTAAAGGAGATCCAGGAGGTCCTAGTGGACCCTCGCAGTGTGGCGGTTGCTTTGTGGGAAAGGGTGGCTTTATCAAGTGCTTTGAAATCTAGGTCTCAGACACCAAGAAGGTATTTGCAGGCAAGATCTTGCCGAAGTCGCTGCTGCTGAAGCCACTCCAGAAGGAGAAGACGCCCACAGATATTGGCATTCACCACAGCCTCGTCCACCAACACGTCATGGGCTCCATGGCTTTTTTGACTACAACAACTTGTGTTGGAGCTCTGCTGCTGGAGATCTCGGGGGAGGAAAGCACCGAGTGAGCCCGCGGCCCGCTACTACCTGTGGCAGATGGTCCCTGGCTGCCACCACCTGTACCGAAACTGGGTTAATCACTGGGACCTCAAGCTGGGCTAACTCCTACTCAGTGAGGATCTGGGGGCGAAAATAGGGGATTCTCACTGGCAACCAAAGCCGAGTATGACAGGGATAGAAGGAAAACCCTGCGGTGCTGAGCCAGAGGGCACAGTTTGGAAATGGACACGTGGTCTATTGGCTGAGTCGTGTATACCTTGTCAGCGGGCAAACCACCTTTTGAGACTCTTGCCTAACAGAGACCTCACAAGAATGAATACACTATTCCCACGCACATCGACCCCATGGTCACCTCCCTTGTTCACAAGATGCTTTGGACAGAACCCACTGCCCGTCAGGCCACTCAAGAGCTGCTCCATGATGACTTTTTTTTTTTTTTTAATGTTTATTTAGTTTGGAGAGAGAGAGACAGAGAGAGAGAGAGAGAGAGAGAGAGAGAAGGGGAGGGGCAGAGAGAGAGGGAGACACAGAATCCAAAGCAGGCTCCAGGCTCTGAGCTGTCAGCACAGAGCCTGACGTGGGGCTTGAACTCACAAACCTGGAGATCATGACCTGAGCCGAAGTCGGATGCTTAACCAACTGAGCCACCCAGGCGCCCCTCCATGCCTACTTCTTTACTTCCTGCTACATCCCCACCCTTGTCCACACCTGCCTCCCCATTCCACTCAGGTTTTCAGTTGTTCCCAGCAGCCTGGACCTGAGCAACGGGAAGCCTCTCATAATCCTCAGGGAAGGCGATGAAAACCCCAAGCCCCACCCGCCCCGGGAAAGAGGGACTCGTGGTCCGGGGTACCTGTGAGGTGGTAGTCTGCCACCCTGGTGACATGTGTGAACAGCACGACGGCCGAGTGGTTACAAGCCAGGCCGCTGGGTCAGATGCCCTGATCCTGGCACTAGCACTTCCTTGCTGTGTGACCTTGAGCAAGTCACTCAATCTCTCTGAGGCACAGTTTTCCTCGCTGTAAAGTGAAGAATCAGCAGTTACTTTATAGGGGTTATTGGGAGGAGTTGGTGAGGAACATTTTGTCACTGGTCAATGAGTGGCAGTGACAATTCGAAGGTGGAACACTGGGATCCAAATGACAGCTTTTATGCCCCACTTCCCTGGAATGATGCCGACTCTGCCGGTGTTTGAGAGACTCGGTTTCTACCAGGAAGCCCATCTCACCTGGGACTTGAGGGTGGGAACTCAGTGCTGACCACAGCCAGGTTTTAACGTAGGAAGAGGCTTCATTTTATGCTGGGGTCCTCCTACTTATTGCGATGACCCCATCTATTTGCTTATATATCAGAAGATCCTCAAGCTTTTTCCTTCCAATTGTGTGTCTGTGGTGGAGAGAGGAGAGGCGGGGAGAGGGGAGGTGTTTGAGGCCACCTCTGTGACCCCTGGCAGGAGCCAGAGGGGGCCTGGGGCACCAGAATACCACTGCATCAGCAGAGGCACAAATACCGGACAGATTATCCCAAGGATAAAAGAGGATTTAGGGTGACTTGATTTAAAGCTTCCCTTTCTCCTTTTTTGGGCAAAGTCCTGGTAGTTGGGTGGGACTGAAAACAGACAAGGCCTTGTTAGGGACTTGAACTTGCGTGTGTACAATGACAGAGTTTCAGAAAGGGATTTCTCCTTCATATGCCCCTCCGGTCATGTGCCATCCAACCCGATCTTTAAGTGTAAAACTCCATTTGTATTCCAGTGTGATTGTCTCCTGGGGGCTCCAGCCTTGGTTTGCAGCCGATGAGAAACATTCAGGGGGGCCATGAGCTGACAACACAAGACTGTGGGGAACCGGCCAGCATCCCACTCAGCGTCCTCACCACACGGCTGGGCCCCTGGGGGGCAGGGTGATGGCGGATCTGCCTCTACAACCACTTTTCACTGGCTCTTCTCTGTGTTGGTGGTATTCACGGCTGCCAGTCCCTGGTAGGGACAGCAGAGCATGAGAACCTAGCGTCGGGTCAGTTACCAAGTGTCCAGCATACCAATGACCAGAACCGTGTGAACAATTGGGGCAAGTGTTTGAAATTCCAGCCGTGAGCCCGGCTGCTCCGTGTGGGGACAGGCATATGTCTTGGGTAACATCCCAGCTGGCAGTTTCCAAATTCTCCAGGAATTCAACCCCTGCAGCCCCCAGCTATAATAATGATAACAAGCCCCACCTCCTGCCCCACTAAAGGCACAGGGCATATAAATGCTGCTTTTCTGTTTATTCCGCTCAGGGGCTCCACGGAGAGGGCAGCACTCTTGCCTTCAGTCCCCTGAGACCAGGGACTCCTCCTGCACACAAAGGCTTTCCTCCGGGCAGGGATCAGTTTTCCCTGAAGTTTGTCCATTTGGGGGGGAAGGGGTTCGTTTCCCGGATGCTGTGTTCCAGACTGAATACACCTCCCACAATGCGGGGCGTCCCGAAGGCTAAGTGAGGGGCAGCAGCTCAGGGTCCGGGTAAAGCAGGGGCTGGCTGAGGCTGCTGCTTGAGATTAGCCACGAAGGGTGAACTTCCTGCCCGGGAGGGCCGAGCGGCCAGTGGAGGCGGCAGCTTTCCCATCGGGGTGTCTTCATGAAATTCTCTTTCTTTGGAACAATTGAGCAAAATCGTGCCTGGAAACCAGATGGAACCTGGAGGCCTTTCCCTCGCTTGAGTGCTTCATCGTCCAGGCGTTGACTCATTCTCTTGTCCCATATCAACAAGAGGGACGCCCTTTCTGTGTCATTGGGGAGTCCCCACCCATTCTCCCACTTGCCTTGCTCATTCTCCCCATCCAGAATGATCGCAGAGCTTTTTTTTTCTCCCCGAGTGCTCACAGCCTTGGAGTGTGTGTGTACAAACCGGCCCGCTACTGTTGTTTAACTCCTAAAGGGCAGGGTTTATTTTGTTCAGTTTTGTTTGCTGGTGCCCAATTCAGTGGCATGCTGTGTAGACACATGGTTCTGGAATCCTCCCTGTACCTCACAGTTGCCTGGGGAGATATTTAAAAATGCTCAGCCCCACTCCCAGAAACCCTGATTTAACCGACCTGAGGTCGGGTGGTGATGGGCTGAAAAGCTCCCCTGGGGTGATTCCAGCGTGCAGCCATTGTTGAGATGTCCCCAGAGTAGAATATCAATAAAAACTAGCCTTAGAATGACCCAGTCAGACAGCTTTGCCCAAGTAGCACTTTCTCTTTTATTTATTATTTTTTGAGGGAGGGCTGGATTCTCAACCCCTATCACATCTTGCATGTGTTCACTGTTCGTGACATTTATTTGAGCCATAAAACTCTCGGGGAACCAAGTTCTGGAAGGCTACTGGCAGGCATTTGTCCTGTGATGTTTGGAGCTGCACTGAATATCTCCCTATGTCTTATGAAATTCCTGCCTCCGACACACAGGATTCTCTCACCTGTCCTCTGGGTTCATTCCATGCCTATCAAACCTCTTTCTCAACGTTTTCTAGACTGCAGGCCACACCTTCTGAGACTTGGTGGCAAGTGGTCGTGGGCTATTCTGAGGGGCTATGTGAGAAGTCCCAGGTGGGCCACACAGTCCCGGAGGGAGACCCATGTGGACAGGGTATTTTGTGCCAAACTGGAACACGCCCAAGGCCGGATAGAGTCTCACCCACGGCAAACGTGAGAGAAGTGGAATCAAAAAGTGAGGGTTGAGCCATTGCCAGGAGCTGAGGGGCTTCAAGGGAAGGCACAGTCTGGATCCGCCATCTATATGGGAGGGCTGGAGCGAAGACCATAGAAATGTGAGATGAAGAACACATTTGTCATGCTACCAGAGCTCCTGGGGAAGGGAGATCTGCTCCCTGTCATACCTTGAATGCTCTCACTCATGTCTGACTGCAGCCTGAGTATAACCTGCTGCAGATGGTCACTGGGCCGAGGTGGCTCCTGGATCACTCATGTGTCCCTTTAAACATGATGAAATGTTCCAAGTACACAGAAGAGTCTTTAGAGAATACCGTCCAAATAACACGGATGCCCTATCTCCCCAAGTTTGCTTCAGCCATTTTTTTGTTAAGTAGACTCCATGCCAAGGCAGGGCTTAAATAAACTCATGACCCCAAGTTGAAGACCTGAACTGAGATCATGAGTTGGACCCTCAAACAACTGAGCCACCCAGGTGCCCCATCTTCAGCCAATTTTTAAAACGTTGTTAACCCTCCTCAGCACCATTTCCTTCCCTCTCTTCATACTCTGTTGCAACTGGTCTTTGTCTCTCCCATGCATGGTACTATACATTTCAGTATCCACACGTAATATACGACATGGTTTTGCAAGCTTTCCAAGTTTATATGCGTGTCATCATATGGTATCCTCTGAATGTTTTTCATTCACTGTTTTTGAGGCTTATCCATGTTGATACAAGATTGACTGCATTACTATTTATTTATCCTTTCTCTTTTTGATGGCCATTTAGGACTGTGTCTAATTCTTTTCGTTAGAAATAATGCTAAACATGATGTGGAATGTCTACTCTGGTACAAGTGTACTTGTGCACAGGTGTTCCACTCTCTCCCTGAATGCCCTTCTCCATGACCATTGCAGCTTTCAGACCCACTGCCCACCCACACTGGGCTCTGCTATGGGCTCAGCCTTTCTCAGCACTGGCGATTTGGCTCTCAGTCAGAGAGAGCCACTTGGCCTGGTCGCTGGGCACTTGGTGACCTAGTCTGACACCAGAACTCTCCATGGCTCAAGTCTCAGGGCTTGCACCCCAAACCCTACCACCATCTGGCCCATCCTGTAAGGGAGAGTTCTTTTTGTCAGGAAAGACTGGTGTATCTTGGAGCCATGAGGCAGGCTCTCATGCAAGTGGTCCATTTTAGATGGACCTCAAAGGAAGTTCAGTTTACGGTGATAGGGAAAAATGAAGAGTTGAGGAGAGAGCAGGAAGCAGAAGAGAATAAACACGACAGGGTAGTGTAGGGGCAAAGACCCGGCAAAGAGCGGACAGCCCTGTGGAAGCTGGTTCTGCTGGGGAGCAGGCAGCTGCATTTGTAATGCAAGGTGAGTGGAAGAAGTTAAAGCTTCATGTCTACCTCCCGATGACTCTGTGTGAGCATTCTGGCAAGAAGTGGTGGATGGGCATTGTCAGTGGCAGGGTGACGGTGGCAGGGAGAACCCTGGGAGAAGCACCCGTCCCCCACAGCCATCGCCTGGACCAGCCCCAAGCTTCAGGATTGCTCACTCCTAGCCTTGTGGTCTGTCGCCTTATTTTCCTCCAGCCCACTGAGAGTTAAGGCTCCGGGAAGCCGGGCCTTCTTCCGGGAAGTTAAGGCTTCCGGGAAGCCGTGGCTCACAGGCCACTTCTCACCCCTCTGGCCTCCATCTGAGAGAACTTGGGCAGCCACACGCGGGGTTCAGCCCAGCAATTACCAGGGACCTGGAAGCTGACGTTGCTACCGAAGGCTTGGAGAGTGGACACCAAGGGGCAGTCTAGAGTCCTGTCAGCTGGACTCCTCTTCGACTTGAGGTTCAAGAGAAGCTCCCAAAGCCCCACTCTGGGGCACAGGAGAGAGGAGACCAGCACATGTGTGGGGAGGGGTGGAGCAGGGTTGGGGTTAGGGTGCTCTTTAAGCTTGGCAGGCCTTGTGATTTCCTTTTTTTTTTTTTAATTAAAATTTTTTAAAATATTTATTTATTTTTGAAAGAGAGAGAGAGACAAAGCACAAGTGGGGTGGGATCAGAGAAAGAGGGAGACACAGAATTTGAAGCAGGTTCCAGGCTCTGAGCTGTCAGCACAGAGCCCAAGGCAGGGCTCTAACTCATGAACCATGAGATCATGACCTGAGCTGAAGTCAGACACTTAACCGATTGAGCCACCCAGGTGCCCCTTGGCCTTGTGATTTTAAATGAACTTCCGCAGGAAGAAACAGGCTTGTTGTGTTTGAAAGAATTTACCCCGAGCAGAATCTTGGGCTTTTGCCTTGTTTGACAGCCCGTAACACTCGCCTGTAAATCTGAACTTCCAGCTCTACTGCTTGCAGGAAAAAACCTGGGAATAGTTATCAACTCCTTCTCCTTGGCAGGCTGTCATCCTCCCACGCACCACCTCCACCCCAACTCGCACCTCCACACCATTAGGCAATCACAAGGCAAATATTCCCAAGGGCAAGGGTGGAGGGCAGAAGGCTGGCTGGGCTGGCTGATGGACCAGCATCAGACGTGAACAGGCTGATGCATCAGGGAGGACAGAGCCAAGGGCAAGTGCTTTTGACTTCATGCTTGGAGGCTGTGTGTATGTGTATGTGTGTGTGTGTGTGTGTGTATTTCTCTTTGGTAGAGCCTGAAAGGCCAGTGTAGTTGAGAGAATCGATTTTTTTGAGCCTCCCATACGTGACAGGTACTCACCGAGTTGGAGGCGGGCAGGAGAGAGACTGTAAGGTACCTGCCTCATTTTTCGTGCTGCTTCTCCTGCATTTGACTTTGAAGAGGGCCATTCTGTAAGTCCTCATGTGCCTGTCCCCCTATTTGGGAGACCCCAGTGCCTGGCATACACTGTGCAATGAACACACATGGGCTGGCTGAGTGCCTTCATGAAACAGGTGGTTGTTCATTGAATGTTTACTATGGGATCTCCTCAGATCAAACCTATGAGAAAAGTGTCATTTTTTACTGATGAGGTGCATTAGGCTCAGGAAGGTTAAGTGACTTGTCCAAGGTCTTGCAGGTAGAAAGTCATGTGTGTGCGCATGTATGTGTGTACTGGGGAGAGTGAGTGGAGATATACAAGAGATTTAAAAGGCTCATGGCATGATTTTTTATTATTGCTCATTCTTGCACCTTCATCAAACCCATGAATTTGTGCATTTGTAGAAGCTGACGGGATTGAGTGGGCTGTCCCTGGAAACTGGGGGCAATGAAGACAAAGTTGGGGGCTTTCCAAGTGGGTCCTGGATGCAGTACATATCTGCAAAATCAGAACTTGAAAGAATGGATAGGAGAAGCCCTGTGTACCGAGAAGAGGGAAGAAGAGAGACGCAGGGAGGGACAACAGGGACAAGATCTGTGACATGTAAATGGCCCCCTCCTAGAGATCCAGGAAAGAAGAAAGGCACAAAAAAAGAACAAAGCCAGGTCAACTGTTAAAAATTATTTAATAGAAAGTCCAATGTCAAAATGTAACAATAAACAAAAATACACATGTATAAATATGTATATATAATTAGACCTGTACACTTTCTCAGACCCTTTTCAAAATGGAACAGAATCATCATTACATCTTGGTGGTCAAATCAACAATAATATTCGAGCGATGTGGCTGCTGAAGCAGTTGGAAGGTTCAAAGAATTCCAATCATGAGAGAGCCGGGGATGTCGCCAAACGTCCTCTTCTGGAGACCCAGAGAGGGAAGATGAGCAATCCCACGACTCTGGACAGTGTACCTGATCTTTTCTTAGCACCTGTAGCCACGACTGTCTGGGGATAGCTTTCCGGTCGGGCAGGTTTTTAATTCTTTAAATTATGTTGTGTGAAGAGTTTGCTTGCCCTGTCTCCCAGGTCAGAAGCTCCTGGGGATTTTATCTTAAGACCTTCTTATTCCGCAGGCCAAGCGCCAGCACGGTGGTTTGGGATGGACGCCATCAAGGTGTGCAGCTTTGCTCTTAAAACAGTAGCATCCAAAGTGGGTGTGCACATCCCAGGGGGGTACTTGAGGTCCCCCTCAGGTGTTCAGAGAGAAAATACCAGAACCTCTGTTTATGATATTTTTTATCTTATTCTTTTAAGATTTCTATGTTGTATACTTTTTATAATGTGTCTAATATATTAGTACAGGAGTATTATGAATATGCGCTTTAAATAAATTTCTAAACATACAGAGGAGGTGCTTCTCACAGAGTTTTTGCTGATAGGCATGTGCGGTGGAAATAACGGGCACCCACTGCTTTACAGAGTTCATGTGCATGCAGAGAGCTGGGGAGCCTGCCCAGCTGGGCTCCCGTGCCCGCCCGAGGAAGCTTTGCAGGTGCTCAGAAAGGCGATGCCCCAAGTCACCTCTCAGACACAACTGAGAGCTGATGCCTCCTGATCCTGCCACTATTATCTCCCGTGAATGTAAGGCCCTTCTCCCAAATAAAACACAATACGCGGAACAAATACACAGCCACTGACAACCAGCAAGGAGGCATTTGGATCTTTTCCCGGGGACAGTGAGGGAACTAGACCAGAGCTGACAATGGGGAGAGGATGCCCTAAGGCAAACTTCGCCATATCCCATGACCACCCCCTACTGCCAACGAGGGGACCCTCCAGGACCTTGATTTTAAGGTAGGCGAGTGTGAGGCCAAAGGTTCTTCAATTTCCGACGTCATGATAACCGCGGGCCAAATTCTAATCGAAACAGGCCAGGCCTGTGGGACATTTGAGTGGGAACCACAAGACACCGAATTAGAAATTCCTCAGCAAGGAGCCAGAGGAGCATCTGGGAAAAGGGTGGGTGTTTGAGCTCAAATCTTTCCAAGGTTCAGAAGGCTGGTGTTGCTGTAGAATATGCCAAGGCTGCACCCAGGGGGCAGGTGTGGGGGGTTTGCAAG
The DNA here is from genome assembly GCF_016509475.1 of Prionailurus bengalensis. NCBI lineage: Eukaryota > Metazoa > Chordata > Mammalia > Carnivora > Felidae > Prionailurus > Prionailurus bengalensis. Next base: position 23,504,171 of record NC_057360.1, read on the forward strand.
AGGTCAGTCCCTAGGAATATTCAGAACCCTTTGGGGTCCCCGAGCAGAAGACCAAACCGTACCTTCGGCCCCTAATTCCTCCAGCCTCTTGGGGAAACCAGCACTTGTTCGAGCCTTTTCTTAAGTTTCTAGAAACCGTGCTGCCTCATAGCTAGTATTTTGATTCATCGAATTCTTTCTCTTCTCTTTCTAAAATTTCTAATCATTTGTGGGGATGGGGGAGGGCAGAACCCAATGCTCTGAACTTCGAATGGGTTCTCTGGAAAACCGAGAAGGCACTGTGAATTGTCTCCACAGAGAGACTGCTTCTCCCCAAGCCTCCCTGCCTCATGACCAGAAGGTGCAGAGCTCTGAACTCTGGTGGCTCCTCGGTCCCCATGAGGTCCGTGGCAGCTGTCTAGGCCTGCAGGTATTTTCCATGTGCATACATTCCATTTGTGCTTTTTTTTTTTTTTTTTTAAATATCCCCTTTCTTTGGCAGGATTCAGGTAGGTACTCCGGACAGAGCAAAGGCTTGGCCACAGGGCGTGACCTAACTCGGTGAAAGGCTGCCCGAGCGCAGCAGCCTTTGGGTAGAATGAATGAAGGGGTCACACTAGGCCAGCCAGCCCTCTGCTGCTTCCCATGTGTTCAGCTTAGGGCACACCCTCATCACAGGGTCTAGGCCAGCCTCCTCCCAAGAGGTATTCTTAACCTTCGTGGCTCCACGGACAGGTCAGGATGGCCAGGCAGTGTGCCCTGTACGCCTCTAAGCAAGATCTAGCCCAGGTTAAAGCCCTTGAATGCAAACAGCTTTTGGCGGGAGGACAAGGTGGTGGGGTGGGGTGGGGGCAGAGGCAGAGGACACCTGGGAATGAATCATCTCAGTGAGCAACTGTGAGCTTTCACAGCAAGAGGGCCGAGCCTGGCCCTGGTGCTGCCCACACTTACCTCTCTGGGTGACCTCAGCAGTGACCTCTGACTTGGAGGGCAGAGCATGGCCTATAGCTCTTCTTTAACCCCCCACCCCAGGTCCACTGTGAAGCCTCTGAGGTCCTCTGGGACCGGCCAGCTGACTGCTTGTCCTCACCCTCTTTCCTCGACTCCTCAGCTCCCAGCTTCAGCGACTTTACCCCGACAGCCTATGCTGTCTCTCCTTTGGGCTGAGTGAGACCCACGCTGTTCCCTCAGCGTAGAAGGCCCTTTGCAACGTGCTCCCTCAGTCCTCTAACAAACTTGAGCTTTGATGTCACCTCTTTTGGGGAGCCCCTGATTCTCCAAGCCGGTCGGCTCTTACTCTGAGGTGCTCCCGCAGCACCCAGTACTGATCCCACAGTGTCTTCCCAACTAATGGCAGGCTCCTTGAGGGCAGGAGCTATGTTTGGTTCAACTGGGTATTGCTGGCAATTAGCTCAGTGCCTGGAGTATACTGTGCGCTCTATAAACACTGAATGCATGAGTCCTCAACACTGGAGAAGGCAATGCTAAACATGCTACATCTGGGACAACCTGGAGGAAGGGCCCCAAATCCTACAGGAAGGGGCTCCAGCACTGCTGTTGGAGCATCCTAGTGGAACTGCCGAAATGCCAGTCAAGGTCACACTGGATGAACAGGAGAGCGTGTAGGAAATGCTGTAGATGCAAATGGCTGGACGAGGCACATACCCTGAGGGATGAATCCTTTATGCACCACGGATAGGGAAAGGAGGCCAGCCACGATATCCAGGCTAGAAGCCCAGGGTAAGTCAAACATGTCAGTGGCAGGGCAGCCTGGTCCAGAGGGGGCACAGGGTGAGGTGACCAGCAGACCTCTATCCTTCTGTTTCAGTCTAACTCAAACTTTCACGACAGGGATCACCAGCGTTTCCTGTTTTGTCATTACTAGAGTTACACCAATACTTTCCTAGATGTCATCTTAGAGATTACAAAAAGCAAAATACAGCTTTTCCTTGAAGTATTTCAATGATAAAGTAGTTATATTTTCTTTCTCTATGCATCTTTGTGCATGTGCATGTGAGCGTGTGTGTGTGTGTGTGTGTGTGTGTGTTAAGAAAATAGATCCAAATTTAGAGTCCTAATAAGGCAGCTGCCTGATTCTGTTCCAGGGAAATAGATATGAATTTTTAAAAATAAATTTGCATCTTGTTTTGAATGGAAAAGCTGGCTTGAAATCTATTGTGAAGCTTCCCTTCCCTCGCTCACTTGACTGTCAAGAAAGAACAGTCCCTGAAGGTCTGGACGGAAATGCCCAAAACACAGGGGCTGTTCGATCACCTCTGGGTCTAGGCCAAGTGGTCCCTAAGGTGCCAGAGCTATTTTCAATCCTAGGGACCCTAAGGCAGTTCTGGCTGAGTTTATGGAGTTCTTTTTACTGCCTCTAAGTCTTAATCAAGTTCAAAGCCTTGGACTAAAAATAACTCCTAGAAAGGGAAAAACAGAGAATTCTGGGTAGAGGCAGAAGACAGTATTAGAATGAGGCCTTTGGTTTAGGAATGAATCTTGCTGAATTAAAGCCATTTCTCTGGCTTACAAGAGAGAAGAGCCATTTCCCACGTTATCTTGAAGGAATTTGACAGCTGCCGGGTTTGAAGGAGGTGAGATCTTGGGGATAGTTTTCACAGGAAAACTGAACTTAGCACCCCCTCTACACAAGGAAATTCTTTTGATTCTTTCAACCCAAGTGAGGGTAGGGGTGGGTCCCCTCTAGGCAGCACCTTTAACAGTTGCCATGGAGACGTGAGTCATCTTCTATCGAGGATGTGCCTTTAGAAGTAAGGAAAGGAACTCTGGGGAATTCTTGGGCTCTTCTGACCTTGGACAAGTTATTTAAATGACTATTCAAGTCACTACATGACTATCCAAAACATTAAAGTCTTGAGAGAGATTCACATCTAGTTTCAGTGCTTATACTAGCCTGGAAAATACAGACCCCGGTTCAAACATCAAAAAGAGACATCAAGACCTAGCCCACAAGAAAGGATTGTAAGTCAATGGTCGAGGCCTTTCCTCTACCTTTGGAGCTCAGATTCTCCCACACTTCTCTGCAAGGTTAAGGCTTTTCACCTTAAAATGGTGCAGCCTGTGATGAAATCAGCCTGGGGAGCCAGGGAAGGAAATCAAGCATTCAAAGGCCTGTTCTGGCTGCATCTGGCCGCATCTGGTGTTTAACTGCAGAAGTCCCAGGTCCCTTTTCCAGATGCTGTCAGGATTCCAAGAAGAGAGACCTGTGCTTAAATTCCCAAAGCCTTTTTCTTGTGGACCCTACACTCCTGTTAGCCAGTGGCCTCTCCTGTTTGTGGGCAGCTCATCAGATACGGGAAGGCCAAAGAAAACATTCCCCATGGCAAAGCTAGCTGGTGACGAGCCAAAGAGAGAGTCTGGAAGGTAGACACCCTCAAAGGGTTGTTTTCACAGTGTTGCAAAGGGCATAGTAATAATAAAAAATTCGGAAAATACTTGAATGACATCTTTCCTTCTTTCAACATGGGCATTTATGTTGGATAGATGCATTCTGTACTTACGATACACTACTTAGAACACGAGGGGAACAGATTCGCTTCACAGGATTATGGTGAGGATTATACGAGACAATTATACAATGCCTAGCACAGTATCTGGCACAGAGTTGAGTATAATTAATAAATATTAGTTCCTTTTCCTCTTTCCCCAAGATTAGGATTAGATCCCAGATAAGGTACAAGAGTCTCCTGAAAGACGTGGTATAGATAGTCTTCAGGTTTGTCACAAAAGTAAATATATTCACCCACCATCTTCATTTTCTGCTGTGGCCTTTTGACCCTTTCCCAGAGACACACATAAAGGTGACTGAAGGACATATTTTCCCCTTGGAAAAACAGGTCCATTCATTGGCAAAAGGCAACCCATACAACTCATTCACAAAATTCCAAAGGTTTATTGCAAGGACAGTTGCCGCGGCGTGAAAGCCGACAGCCTTATCCAGCTTTACACCAGCGCGTGGGGGTCTAGCAGTCCACACGTGACTTCCAGAAGCCAATGTTCCTGCTTCCTGCCACCTTTTCATCATGCCTCTAAATATATATTCCCTTTCCTCGACCCTGTCTTCTTTTCCTTCTGGCGTTTCAAGCAACTTAACAAAAAGCTTTATTTCTGAGAGGTACAAAGAAATAAAGCTCTGAAAATGCCTTCCAGGGGCAGAAGCATGGAAGGCAGATTTTATGTAAAATTATACAGTGCAATCTAATACGCCTTTTTTTTTTTTTTTTTTTTTTTTTTTTAATTTGGGAGTTGGGAGGAGGGAGGCTGCCTTAGACACCAATCGTTTTGCCTTTCATATAGAACATACTAGAGTCCCGGAGTCCAAGATTCAGAGTCAGTATTTTCTTGGATTAAGAATTTGATCATTTTTCTTCCTAGGAAACCAACATATTTAACGTAGTTTCTTTTCTAAGGCCAGTAGAGATGGAGTGCTCTTAAAATCCTTGCCTAATGTCTGAGCAGAATTTGTAATCAATATGCTGGCCTGCATCACAGGCTCTGAGGTAAAATTCACGAGAGGTATAATTTCTGCTTTTAGCGGGCTTATGGGAGAGTCTGGCCCTCAGAGGAAGAAAGTCTTGATGAGGTTGGGAGGAGGACAGAGGTGCAACTCAAAGCAGGATGGCATCAAATGGGGCCAGGAAGGGGGCGCCACCGTCCCTGGGCTGCTCCTGGGGGCTCTGAGGTCACAGGCGGGTCACTTCGGACTCTGGGGGCGCCCCTGACTTGCGGCAGCGCCAGTGCAGAGCCCAGACGACCTGAGGCTACTCCTCCACCAGCTCATCTCATCTCTTATTCGAGTCAGAGACGCCCCGTCTCAGACCAGGGGCTCTGAAGAGGGGGAGAGACCTGTCTCCCAGCGGGCCTGTGGGTGGCCACCGAGGGCTGACCTAGTTTCCTCGTCTCTGGACTTTGTACTGTTCTTTGTCCCTAAATAGACCATAACACGGCTCTATGCTCCAGCCTGGGGCTAGCAGGCATCGCTGAGGTAAAAGCTTCTTTTGAGGTTCTCTGCCAGTAACAAATGCGTATTCAGTTATGACAGCAAGGACTCCAGAATCTTGAATCTCCGCCAACCAAAAGAAAGCAGCGCATATACTGCTGAACTTTTACAACTCCACAACTTAGAACACATAAAGCGTGTGTAATCCAGCTGTAAATCTTGTTGGCAGTCGGCCCCACCCACTGGCCGCCAGGCAGCTGGATTTTGAATTGCATCCGGCACTTGGCCATGCTATCGACTCTCTCTGCTAAAAGCTTCTCAGTCCATTTCTCATCCTTCCTTTTTCTACCTCCATCCGCCAGGCCACTCCCCTCCCTCCCTCCCTCCTTCCATCTCCCTGAGTCCTCAGCCAGCTGAAGCACTAGTTTCTGGATGATTCTTTTCATTGTATCTGAGACAATCTGCTTAATGTTCAGATACACTTGGGTGAGGGCGGGGGGAGGAGGGGAAAGGCAAAATATTTTTGCATTAGACCCTTTCAGAAGGCATAAAAAAAAATAAAGTACAAACACAAATCACTTGACAATTTTATGATTAAAGCCAACGATGGAAAACAGACAAGCTTTGTGTGCTGCTAACATAGTCAAGCATCTCATGCCAACCCACTCAACCACCCCATTTCTCAGATCTATTTCTAGATACACCGATGTGTATGCAGATTTCATCTGCAGATGAAATCACGTCTGCACATCAAAGAGTTAAACCCAGGAGACAGAACTCCAGGTGAAGAGGCCCTGGTTCATGGGAACAGGCTTCTAGTTTAATGAAACACTCAGAAGTCAAATTCCCAGGACACATTTAGTTCCGTGTACATGTGTCTGATGTCAAATGTTAAAAATGACTGGAAAAAAACGATACGAGCATGTTTTATCTTTGGGTAGAAGGCGGTGATTTTCTGGGAAGACACTCTCTGAGACACCAAACAGAGGAGTCACAGGGAAGATGCTTCGTGTCAGCATCATTGTTGCCTGGTAAGAATAGGAAATCATCTAACAGTAGGCCAAGTCCCGAATGGACAGGTTTCAGGTGGGGCTCAGCAGCTCATTTACGGTGGAGGAAAACTATTTTAGTCACTTGGCCAAAACCGTACAAAGGGAGGGAACTTAGAACCCTAGGCGACTTGACTCTCTCTGCATTTTTCTGCTTGAAGCAGGATAAAAAGCCTTAAATTTTGGCTGCATCTCTATTTATGTAACAACCACAGCTGCTCCCCAAAATAGCTGCTGTCGGCTGAAAGAATTAAGGGCTTTTGTTGCTAACATTTGAGTCCATTTTCTGTAGCACTTGACTGAGTTTCCTCTCCCTCACTGTTGTGCCCCTCGGTCTAAACGGAGATAAGGACTCGCACCATTAGCACATGGATGGATTGTAAAGTCAAGGCTCATCTCCTCAGCAAGTGCAAATTCAGCTTCTGATTCTGTTCCCTGGCAGGTGCTGCTTGGCTACCCAGGACAAATAACTACCCACCTTGGGAGGGTGGCAGCGAGGCTGATAAACCCCACGAGAGAGATACACCCAGTGCTCCTTCTGTGTTTCTGTGGGACAAACCCAAACCTAGCATAGCATTTAATAGGGTGCCCTTCCCTGACAGTAACAAAGAGAACCCTCATCAAAGCTATCAAACGCGTTAAAAAAATACAAAAGTTATTTTCTCCTTTTTGATTGCTATTTACTTGTGACAACATTTGTTAAAAATATTACTTCTGTCTTCGAGAAGAGATCATTCTCTTCATATAATATGGAAAAATAAACTCTACCAAACCCACAGTCAACATTCCCCCACCACTGCCCTGGGGCTTTGGCTTCTGCATCTCCAAATATCATCGCCAGTGTCAACGTGCTACATTTCCAGTAGGCAGACGCTTTGCACTGTCCTAGCCAGTGCTGCAGGTAAGAGGAGGAGGAAGTGGCAAGGTTCATGGAACATTCTGAAGGGAGAGAGTGAGGACGGAGGATGGCTTATTTGCTAACGAAATGAAAGGTAACAGGGTGGTTTCAGGCCCTCCTAAAAAGTCGAGGGGTGTCCCCTCATCTCTTCTGACCACTGACAGCCTGCTAACGGGTGGTGGGTGACGGATGGGAGGGCAGGGAGCCACGAAGGTCAATTATCAGTGTCACTGCAAAGGAGGGCTCATCTTCTGCGCCCGGGATCATCGTGAAACACTGAACTGGATGAATGGGAGAAGACAAGGATACATAAAAACAGTAAAATGTTTATTTTCTTAGAAAAAAAAGTGGGGAAGAGGGATTCAAAATGATTGTGATCACACTTCCGTCTGCATCTGAGCAAAGCCAGTGTTGCAAGCTTAATCCTTGATTAAGATCCCTAGTCAATGACACCTGCTGCTCACTCCCACGTCACTCCGGGAGTCACGTCACAACATGCTTTTAATGGATAAGAGCTTCTCTACTTCTTCTTAGCAGAGAAACAAAGCTTGCCATAGCAACCATCCCATCTCCAAAGCGCAACACTGCCAGTGAGAAGCAAGGCTCTGGACCGCTCGGGAGAGACAGGGAGGGAGGGAGGAGAGAGGGAAGGAGACGCTTGTCTTAGAAGCGGAAGTTCTACAACAGGAGTTTGATATCTGAGTTCACCACTACCTCATCTTATAGAAAATAGGTTGGAGAGCATCTGTAAAACCAACAGTATCTTTAAGGTGAAATTGCAGAATTTTGCTGCATACCTGGACACAAGAGAAGTGAAAAGTTGCAACAAGTTTTAACTAGCAGCAACAAAGAAAGTTCGAGAACGGTTTTCTGTTTGTTTGTTTGTTTGTTTTTAGCAATATTCCTTTGCAAGTTCATTAAGAAACACTGTAATTTAATGGGGCATACGATATGGAACGATCTTCGTTTGCTATAGTGCTGTTCGTTGAAGAGAACCGACCTTTGCAAAGATTTCAACTGGGGTGTAACTTATTTACACAGTAGTAGCTCCTGGTTTGAGTGGTCGAATTGGTGCTATGTGATATCCTCTTCTTCCGAACAGTAATCTCGACCCTTGAGGGGAAAAGAGAAGAATAGCGTGTGAGTGAGAAATTCAAAGCATAGTCCGAGGCAAGTTACTCACCAGCAATTTTCTCTCAACGAGTCTGTCCCCTTGGAACAGAACTCAGGCTTTATCAGTGATGGGGCACAAGGTAGAGAAGGTGCAAATGCTTGTTGGCGGATTTATAAATGAACTATGCCTCGAGGCATGGAAGTTTTACCAAGTCCCAAATAAGCCCTTACTTTATATTGGTAAGAACTTATGTTAGGCACATACAAGACTCAGTCTTTCACCAAGAAATTACCAAATGGACGAACCATTCAGGAGACCAAGTTCTCATGAATAAGAGAAACTGAAATAAACAATGAACAAGCCACTTTTGTCTGGGGCTGGGGCTGCACATATTCTATGGTTACATCTCCATGCCTGGAATTTAGAATTTTACAGAAGGGGATGGTATAATCCAGGGATGTCATAGTTTTAACCCACTCCCAATTAAAACAGGGGTTAAATCCCTGCCCCACCCCCCGCCCCGCCAAAGATCCACTGAACTATGTATAACAGATCTGGGACTATGCTTGGTATGTGTAGGATGCACAAGAAAACAAAAATGCTTTTGATTCATTTGCTACCAAAACAGGTTACTTGAGGGCTTGAGGACTACATACAGTCGTTACTTTTGAACATTTTCCTCCTCTCTCTAGTGGGTTATACACTCTATGAAGACATGGTTAGGACTGGGATTTAGGCTCCACATCTGCCCCAGCTGGGTTGTCCTGGTCAGAGCATTCAGCTTCTCGGTCTGTAATCCCTCGAGACGGCACAGGAACAAAAGTACCTGCCCACCATGAGATCACAATATCATAGATAAGGGCTTTGTAAAAGGTCATGTATTAATAGTATTTGTATCCTTCAACCTTTTTCTTCCTGAATACACACTATGCATTTAAATTCTGAGGGGATACATTCCTTTAAAAACAGATTTCTCTACTTAACTGGAACTTATTCCTGAAAGTATCTAAAACAAAGAAAAAAACAATTTTGCATGAAACTGTTTCGCAAACGTATTACAGGATTCTTTGTCATAATATCTGGATGCTGCAAATATTTCACATTGTCCTAATGGGTGAGCATCATCATAACTAATGACTGTACCATCTGACAGGGCAGTAATCCTGGCTCTGTGACTAGCTCTGGTGTCTTGACGGAGTCACCTCTCTGCATCTCAGTTTCCCCATCTGTACAGTGAAGACAACTATCCCTACTTCACATGGTTGCTGAAGATTAAACAAGTTAAGAGTAGTACAGTGATGGAATCGTGTCTGGCACATAATTGTAGTTATTATGTGTGTGTGTGTGCGTGCACACATGTGCACATGTGTTTGATAAATAACAAAATGCTGCCACACAGTGAAATCTTCGGGGCCTGCGAGGCATGGGAGGTTGCCAGCTCCCACGTTAAATGGCCCCAGATTGCTCGTTCTCTTTGAATGTGATTCACGATGTTTGGTTTCCTCCTCCATCAGACTGCCAACTCTCACCCCTGCTACCTGCAGAGCGTCTGAGCCCCATGTCACCACCACGCTTATTTTAGAAGTGGCATGAAATGTCTCCTGGGCAAAGAAACTGGGTAACCGATCTTCCTGAGAAGAGAGGCATGCACTCAGCCGTCATCGCCCATCAACAGCCTCCCCGGTGACACTGCACAAGCAGATACCATCCCTCGCCGGGACCCCGACCACTTAGGAGACACTCTGAACCACGTGTTGGGGAGCTAGGAAGGAGAACCCCTTGGGCCCTGATGGCTGGGAGTTTACTCTACAAAGTGGGAAACAGGACACATCCAGACGTACCAGCACAGTGCTAGAAACATATCAGGTGATGCTCTCCACAGATCCTCAACTCGTGCGGCTCAGGGAGGGTATTTGGAAATGGACACTGTTGTTTAGCTGGAGGGGAGAGGCAGGGCTCATGCAGTTTTCATCAGGAAAGGAAAGAGGACATTTCCAGTGTATATACGGACGTACACACTGTTGTGTGACAACAGGCAAATTGCTGGGCTTTGGTTTCCTGGGGATTATCATGGTCTGTCTCAGGGTTGTGATCAGGATTAAATGGGAAAAACACAGTGCCTGGCAGATAGTCAATAAAGGTTAGCTGCTGCTGCTATCATTGCAATCATTGTTATTACAAATCCCGAGTGTGGTCAGTCTCCTGGCAGGGGAGCGGGGACCTCCTTCCTTGTGGTCATAAACTGTGATCTGATGGGTGTCCCTTCCTCCCACCTCAGCCTTGTACCGCAGGGAGGCCAGAACCTCGTGACCTTGGATACACTTCTGTGGCAGACCCTAAGTCCTTTCCTTTCTTATATCTAAAAGAGGCCTCAATCAAGGCAAAGCCCCAGCCAGCCAATGTGGTGTGCAGAAGGCACTTCATCCACAAGACAGAACTTGCATGCAATGACAGACAGAGAGCCACACGTATGTGAACGGATGTCCTCACTGACACAGCAGTGTCTCCAACTCTGTAAATGAGTTACAGGGTTAACACAGCAGAAGGAGCCTTTTAGATCCTCCAAGTTTACTGTTACCATAAGGGAGCGCCTCCTTTCGAGGGACAAAACTACATCAACCGTCTGTGTAAACCCAAGACTGCCATGATCACTTCCTGAGCATTTTCTTCTCTGAAATTATAACCACTATGAGGAGGAGGAGGAGAAGGTGGAGGAAAATGGCAACAGTTGTTTTGCTGACATTATTTCCTGACAAATGACACCTGCCAGGTGGGAGAAGCGCCATGTTACCTGCGGGGGGAACCGCAGAGGAGCCCAAGACCACAGACCACAGGGCTCATCCTCGTCCTTTTTGTTAGAATTGTAGTGAGTTGACAACTAACTTCAAATTCTAATCAATTCCACTTTTTTAAAAAATTTTATTTATTAAAAAAAAATTTTTTTTTTCAATGTTTATTTATTTTTGGGACAGAGAGAGACAGAGCATGAGCGGGGGAGGGGCCGAGAGAGGGGGAGACACAGAATGGGCAGCAGGCTCCAGGCTCTGAGCCATCAGCCCAGAGCCTGACGTGGGGCTCCAACTCCCGGACCGCGAGATCGTGACCTGGCTGAAGTCTGACGCTTAACCGACTGCGCCACCCAGGCGCCCCAAATCAATTCCACTTTTGTTATTGTCACCTGCCAGCAGCTCTGAGAACCAAATATTTCATGGACAGAAAACTTGGAAATCAAAGGCATGGAGAGTAAGAGCTCCCGGAGGGCCGGCATCATTCTAGAAGGGGAACCTGAGAACGGTTCCTGGCACATCCCACCCCCATGCGGGCAGACCTTCTGTAACATGACTGCACATCTCATTTAAATTTATAAAGAACTGTGCTAAAAAGAGAACCTGAAAACCTTCAGCTGTCAGAAGGCAGAAGTGGGAGTGAGCTGGGTTTAGAAGAATCACGGCAATTCTCCTGACCAAGGAGGCCCTTCCCCTTATGCGGCTACAGAAAGGGATGTCTGTAAAGACTGCTTTCTGCAGTCAGAATTGGGGCCTCGAGACACAATTTCCACCCTTGTGCAAAGGACCCGTTGAAAGCTACGGGGAACAAGATCCCTGGGAGGAGGCTGCAAAGTCCCAACGATGCTGACAAGGAAAGCTGTTTGAAGAACCACAGAGGCATCTTGGTGCAGACTCAAAAATCTTCAGGAGCTCTTGCCTCTGGAGATTTCCCCCACTGTGCCCCTACTCTGTATGGGCTTTCTGTGTCCTCTTCAGCTGCATTATTTCCTTGGAACTTCAAGAAGTTTATGTCAACACAGAGCATACATTTCCAAGGTTCCAGGGTATGGATTCTTTGTTGGTTGAAATGTCCGGGCTAAGAGTTGGGGATGTGAAGGAAAAGAGAAGGGAAAGCCATATCCTAATTTTAAATTCTGCTAGTTTAAAGAGGGGCAGCCCAAAGAGTGAGTTCGGACCAAGGAATTGTTCCTCCAAAGTACCTTGGTCCTGAAGTTAACTAGACAAGTGGTCAAGGGCTGGCCGTCCAGTTTCAGGTTTGATTTTATCATGGAAGTCTCTAGTACATTTCTGTAGACCTGTGTGCTTTCAGCCTAATACATGCACCTCCAGCACCTAACAATCAGCCACGAACAGAGGATTTTCCCAGGGGGGTAGATGACAACTGGATGGATGTTACTGAGAGGACGCAGCAAGTCTCAGCTTCCCCATCTGTAAAATGGGGAAAGTGACCTAACATGCAGTGTTGCTGAGGGAATCAGAAAACACATAAGGTGCTCAGCAAAGCTTGGCCCACGGGAGGTTATTTAATACATTAGCGCTCTTTTGATGATATTGAAAAATGAGTTCAACAGATGCAGCAGTGAATAAACTGTCTAGGTGAGAAACTGGGCCCATAGCTGAAGGAGTCATTTACACCTAGGTCCTCAAACAAGCCAGGCATGTGGGTGCTAGCCCCTCCCCCTCAGTCCCAGCTTCCCCCCCTCCACCCCCCATCAGCCCTCACCACACCCATCACTTCTCAGTTTCTGGATCTCTGCTCAAATGCCACCTCACTGTCTTCCCTGAACACCCCACCCTGTACACAATAGCCCTTCTACCTCGGCTTCATTTTTATTTATATCATTTATCATTTCCTGGCATTATTCATATATTAGTTCCTTTTGCTATTGGCTGTCTTCTTTCTTGAACAGAACCATCAAGTGGGCAGAAAGCGTTTTACGCAGTGCTGTATCTCCAGGGCTTTCGACCAGCGTCGGCAACGTGTTAGCTGCTCAGTGAATTGTGCCGCATTCCAGACAGGGAGCCTTCGCTCTGGGGATAGTTTTCCAAGCTGCCCATGAAACTGTTCAACAGCTGAACCCAAGCTCTGCCTGTTTGCAATTCCCAAAGGATGGCTTAATCCAGGCCTTTGGAACCAGAGGATAGGCCTTTCCAGACCGACAGCACGCCTTGGTCCCTTGTCTGCGAATCACATGGCTCCGTCTAGATCTTCCCCCTTTTGTATGGGCGCCACTTCCCCCATGCTCTTATTAAAACGGACGCATCCAAAAAATCCCCGGCACAGAATAAGATACCCCAGATGTGCAGCACAAGATACGTAAGAATCAAGTATCTGACAAGGGGGATCACCAGAAGTGACAGACTCCAAGAGAACTGATGTGCTGAATCTTAACCATAATGTAACAGACCATCAAACTGAACTTCTGTTAAAGTTCTGGAGAGGGAAACAGCTCTCATGGAAAGAGGGAAGTAACTTATACAAAGCAATCGAAAAAGAGTCCAAGAAAATAAAAACAGGAACACATCTGATCATGTGGAAACAGACTTCTGCATGTCAAAAAATAACACAGTGAAAAGGCACATTTCATAATGGGAAAAATACCTGTAGCATACAGTGTGTAAATAAGTTATAGGAGAAGCTCCTACCAATAATAATAAAAAAAGGACAGTAAGAGGATATCAGTAAGAAGGATGGGTACACACTGGAAACTCATTCAGAATGGAATAAGACCAGTGAACACATAAATAGAAAAGTGGCCTGCTTCAGTCATCAAAAAATACAAATCCAATCATTTGACGGTATTGGAAAACAGTGATGCCCAATTCTTGAGAGTCCACAATGAAACGGAAATCCCAGGTTGCTGGCAGGAATGTAAAATGGTATGGTGGCTTCCAAAGGCAACTTGAAAATGTGTACTATGAGTCCAAAAAATGTTCATACCCCTTATTATAGCAATCATTGAAATCAATATCAAAGATAAACCCCCAAATATATGTTATTTATTTATTTATTAAAAAATTTTTTAATGTTTATTCATTTTTGAGAGAGACAAAGACAGAATGCGAGTGGGTTAGGGGCAGGGAGAGAGGGAGACACAGAATCTGAAGCAGGCTCCAGGCTCTGTCAGCACAGAGCCCAACGGGGGCCCCGGCTTGAACCCACAAACTGTGAGATCATGATCTGAGCCAAAGTCGGTGGCTTAACCGACTGAGCCACCTAGGCGCCCCTCCCAAATATATGTTTTTTTAAAAAATATATGCATTGTTGCCCTGGGGCTGGAGGTGGGAAAGAGGATTGACTATAAGCAGGCAGGGGGGACCTTCCTGAGGTGATAGAAATGTTCTAGAACTGGAGGTTGGTGGTGGTTGCATAATTTGGTAAATTTACTATAAATGATTGCATTGTACATAGAAAATGAGTAAGTTTTATGGTATGTAAATTACAGCTTCATAAAGTTCTTAGGAGTGTATGTATAAATATTTTCATTGCAGCATTTTCACTAGGTGTGAAAAAACCCGCAAATATCCCAAGAAAAAAAATGGTTACCAAGGTACGGCCCATGAACACTCTGCTACCAAACACACGAACGAAACAACAGGACCAATCACCCACCGCGTCTCACACAGGCAGGTCTTTCTTGTGCACCACTGTACTTTCACACACATTGTTCCCTTCTCTCAGACCGCCTTCCCCAGCTGTCTGCATGCAGCCACTCAGTCTTTACAGTGTTGTTTCAACCTTGTATCTACAAGTGACATTTTCCCCAGGGCTCAGGGAGAATGGGTCTCTTCCCCTCTCAGTCGTCCTTCTATCCCACCACCAGGCTTTAGGGTGATTTTAACCCAAATGTTTGCCTCCCTTACTGCAGGCACCAGGGTGGGTCTCTTATTCACCCTTGTCTTTTTGGTACTTAATGGAATCCTTGTGTGGCCCACATCACAATGGTTATGAACACTTGCCGTGCTGTGTGTGTGTAGGCTGTTAAATGATGTTTTCAGGAAGTGTCTTGGGACTTTAATAAGTGAAGGCAATTGTCAACATTTTGTGAATCCCACAAGAAAAAGCAGTCCTCTTTAACAACACAGCTGAGGGGCACCTGGGTGGCTCAGTTTGTTTAGCGTCCGACTGCAGCTCAGGTTGCGATCTCCTGGTTTGTGAGTTCAAGCCCCATGTTGGGCTCTGTGCTGACAGCTCAGAGCCTGGAGTCTGCTTTGGATCCTGTGTCTCCCTCTCTCTCTCTGTCCCTCTCCTGCTCCCACTCTCTCTCTCTCTAAAATAAATAAACATTAAAAAATTAAAAGAGAAACAACACAGCTGGCAAAGAGTAAGGTTTGAACACAAGTATCAGCAGAGACTGGGGCACAGTCTGGTTCTAAGAACAGCCTGGAACCTAGCAGAGGGCAGCAGGAATGCATGGAGGGGGAACAAAGGCTGATATCAGAATCCCACTGTTCACTACTCATCATTCTTATTTATATAAATAATACCTATGTATAAACCACAGAAGGAATCATGTCCGGTCCTCGCTCTTTTTTTTTGGACAAAGCAAATGCACTTTTATATTTGGATTAAAAAATGTGCATCTGGACAGTTCAATTACAAGTGCCAATAGGAATACCAGCTCTCCTTTTTTAAAAAAAAATTAATTCCAGTATAGTTAACATACAGTGTTATGTTAGTTTCAGGTGGTTTGGCAATTCTATCCATTACTCAGGGCTCATCATGGTAAGTGTATTCTTACTCCCTTTCACCCATCTCCCTATCTACCTCCCCTCTGGTAACCATCTGTTTGTTCTCCATAATTAAAAGTCTATTTTTTGGTTTGTCTCTTTTTTTTTCCCCTTTGTTCTTTTGTTTTGTTTCTTAAATTCCACATATGAGTGAAATCATATGGTATTTGTCTTTATCTGACTTATTTCACCTAGCGTTGTACTCTAGATCCATCCATGTTGTTGCAAATGGCAAGATTTCATTCTTTTTATGGCTGAACAATATTCCAGTGTGTGTGTGTGTGTGTGTGTGTGTGTGTGTTCCACATCTTTTTTATCCATTCATCTATCCATGGACACTTGTGTTGCTTCCATATCTTGGCTACAGTAAATAATGCTACAATAAACACAGGGATGTGTTTATCTGTTTGAATTAATATTTTTGTATTCTTTGGGTGAATACCCAGTAGTGCTATTACTGGATCGTAGGTAGTTATATTTTCCGCAGTGGCTGCACCAGTTTGCATTCCCAGTCTGGTTCTCTTTTTATAATATTTAGTCAGGAGTTGTAAACTCAGTCTTTGCTGTTGTCATGAAGTTCTGATTAGAAAACTTCACAGGGGCCAGGTAACTAAATACCTTAGTGAAGATTCTCATGTTTGTAGAAAGCAAGCATTAAGCTTGGTAACAAAGGCCCATTATAGAGGTTTGTTTTAAGGAGGTTTATTTCTGTCTGGAACTGTGAGTTACACTTGCCATAAAGCAGGCTCTTGTTTGCTGACTGATTGACTGACTGAGTCTCCTCTCCTTGATCTCTCTGGATGACACCAGGAACCTCTGTTAGTTTCTGGCCTGTATATTATTTTGATTCTCCTACTCCCTGTGTGCTTCCTTTATATGATTCATCTTCCTCCTCTCTTCCTAATTATGGGCATCCTGAGTCTCAGTTTCTTGACTTAGCTTTGCCCCGATAGACTACTACCCGGCTTTGTGGGACTGGCTTTCAGGTGCCAAAGAACGCCTTGATTCGTGAAACATAATTGCTGCAACTGTGTTTTGGGGCAGAAATTCAGTGGGCCATCTCCTTGCTCTGCGCACCGTGCGCCCCCCCCCCCCACAAGTTTTTTTCCCCCAACCTTTTCCTCCAGGCATCACCATCCACAGGCAACCTCAGACCCATGTTTCCATGGGAATTTGGACACTTATGCTCTGTCCCTGCACCAGGAATACAGGGGCAGAAAAGCTCATTCCAAAGCTAGAGCATCTGTGAACGATGAGCTAGAAACCAGAACCCCCATGATGTGGAGGAGGCAGGAGGTGGGAAAGGGAGACAAATGGAATGAAGGCCACCCCCAGGGGCTGTTATTCCAACTTCTCTCTGCGGGGCAGGGGGCCAGAAGCAGGCACCCTCCACCCCTTCCTCAGGGCTGCAAGTGGTGGGGCCTCTATCAGTCAGTGTTCCAACAGCATTTTCCCTAACAGCCCAACAAAGATTTAACCACACTTTTGAGGAAATGCCAGAGAAAAGCAAGAATAATTAGCTGTGCTGTTAAAGTCTCCTCCTCCAGCTTACCTCCTTAGAAAAATCAGTCAAGGCATTAATGGCCACCTCTGTTTCTAATGAGCTTTATTCTAATTAGACTCACACATTGTGATTTCAGTCGGAAAAAAGGTCTCATTTGTAAAGAGCAGTAGGAGTGTGACAGCTTCTGACTGTTTCTTTGACCATACACAGGAATGATCACCACGATAACAGCAGCAATGACAGCCGTCCCAGTATATCAGCTCTTCATTCCCAAGGGAGAGCGAGTATTAACTAAATGGCTGTAAAACCCCCACCAAGCGTTTGTTACACAGGAATCCTCATTCTAGGAACAAAAAAGGAGGACGTTTTAGAAGCTTTAAAGGCACATATTCCTTAAGCTCTTTCTGTCATTGGCACTTGGATGACTTCAGTGACGCCCCTTCCCCATGCAGACGTGAGTGGGAGTTAGAATAGGGTGGGAGATTCCTATCTCTAGGCCATTTTGAACTTATGTCCTACAGCAGGTGTTTGGTAACTTTCTCTGTGAAGGGCCAAATAGTAAATATTTTAGGCTTTGCATTCCATACAGTCTCTGCTGCAGCTCAGCCCTACTGTTGTGAGCATGAAGGCAGCCATAGATAAAGTAGAAGAATGAGCGTGGCTGTGTTCCAATAAAACTTTATTTGTGGACACTAAAATTGGAATTTCACCTACTTTTTCACATGTCAGAAAATATATCCTGCTTTCTTGCTTTTCCAAACCACTGAAATATGTAAAAACCATTGTTTGGTGAACTAGGTTTGGCCCATGGGCTATACTTTACCCATTCCTGTTCCAGAGAATAGAATTACCATCAGTGGCTAACACTGTCAAGGGTTTGGCCTTCTTCCTAGAAGCTCAAGGAACAGAGATAATTTCCATCTTGAGAGAAATGTCTCTCAAGATGGAACCAGAGTTCTCTTCTAAAATGTCATTTTACAAAATTGTTCTTATTTTACAAACAAGAAAAGCATCAAAATAAAAATTTTGCTACAATCTATCTTCCTAATAAATTGGAGACTTTCCAAGTTTCATTTAAATTTCTGTTCATATGTTATTTTTATATAGTTTCAATCCAATGATAGACACATCTTTTTTTGTTTTTTTTCCACTTAATGTTATCTTATAAAATTTTTTCCTGTTTTAACTGATTTCTTCTAATGATAAATAGATATAACAAATTTTTGTGGAATTCTGTGTAGAAGATTTCCAGGCCATTTGATGGACTTAATTCAAAGGGATGTCTTAGTCTATTCTCAGGTGTAAGCATTAAGATTTTTTTTAATGTATATTTTTTTTTTGAGAGAGAGAAAGAAAAAAGAGAGAGAGAGTGAGAGAGAGAGTGAGAGCAGGGGAGTTGCAGAGAGAAGGAGACACAGAATCCGAAGTAGGCTCCAGGTTCTGAGCTGTCAACAGAGCCCAACACAGGGTTCAAACTCATCGACCATGAGATCATGACCTGAGCCAAAGTCGTATGCTCAACTGATTGAGCCACCCAGGCTCCCCTGTAAGAGTTAAGATTAGAATACCATCCCCTCACCTCCAGGCCAGGACAACCTATTTGGTAGACTGAGCCTCATGGGTCCCCTCTAAGGTTCACTTCTTCTAGGACATAAAGCCTCATGGCTTCTCTAGGGTTCACTTCCTTGAGGACAATTGCTTTAGCAAGTTTGGGATTTCAATCCTTATGCCTCTTGACAGAGATGTGTCTTCCAGACAAACTCTTTAGAGCTCTCTGTTCAGAACTAATCGCTTATACCTCAGAATGTACATTGAACATGGCTGGGGATTTGGGAGACTAAGCACCCACTTCCTTTCCTTACAGCTTTTAACTGAGAACAGTCTGAAGGAGTCAGATGGGACTGAGCTCTCTTGCTGGGTTAGAGAACCCCATCATGCCCCCCGCCCTCAACTGTCTCACCCCTGAGGCCCTATGGATGGTGATGGTGACTGACCCAGTCAGTCACAGATGGAGAGAGTGGAGGATGTTTGCCCGTTACTGCTCACAAGCTAGAAGACGAGAGAGAGTGTGAAAGGTGGGTTCCTTTCCTTCCTCCCTACAGAGAGGAGCGACCTTATTTGTTGGATCAGTGCTCACCACCCCTTCCCTTTCTCTTTGCTTTCAGAATAGGAAGCACATGCATTTGGCCAGGAAGGGAACCACGGCTACTGATGGGAGGTCCCTGCCTATAAAAGGCGGAAAAGAGTGGATTAGCCAGATATGAACGGACCAATGAGGAATGGGTGTCCTGGGCCCAGGGATGGGGAGAACATGTCTGTGTGGCTTCCCTCCTCATTTAGGACATGGCTAAGGTGGCCGAGCTGCACCCTGAAAGAGAAGGAAAAACAGGGTCCTTGGGACTTCATTATGGATCCTGAGGGTCCCACTGGCGTGATGAACCTAATGCATTTCTTGGGAATGAGCCTTTTGCAAGGATGACAACTGAAGGAGGCCCACAGGACACATGACAGACGGGGGCAAGCAGAACTGACTGGATTTGTAGGGACTTTTTAGCCTGATGCAAAGCTCTGATTAAATTAAAGATTGTCACACATTTGGCCAATTGGCCAATAAGCAAAACCATGAACAGAAGTCAACTGCATCTCTGATCATAACTATCAGAATCCTTGGAAGTAGTGGTGTCAACTGAAGTCTAAACCAGGAGCATTTCAGGTGACTTAGAGCATTGCTTGGTGCCTGGATCTTAGTGCTTCTTGAAGCTTTTCTTCTGCTGGGATGCAGTTGAAGATGTGAGCAAGGCCAGTGACCAGCATGTAATCAGACTTTTTTCCACCACATGTTTTGTCACATATTCCTGTTTTCATAGGCTTCTCTTCATTTTGAGAAATTTAAAGGACAAAGAATGTAACAAACACTGTATTTCTATAATGTGGACATAAGAAGCAGTGATATTTTGGGGCGCCTGGGTGGCTCAGTCGGTTGAGTGTCCGACTTCGGCTCAGGTCATGATTTCACGGTTTGTGGGTTCGAGCCCTGAGTCAGGCTGTGTGCTGACAGCCTGGAGCCTGCTTCGGATTCTGTGTCTCCCTGTCTCTCTGCCCCTCCCCTGCTCATGCTCTGTCTCTCTCTGTCTCAAAAATAAATAAAACATTAAAAAAATTAAAAAAAAAGAAGCAGTGATATTTTGTGACATTTGCTGCTGGCTCCCACCCTCCTGGATGGAAGTGCCACCCAGTCCTGGGCTCCTTCCCCATCCCCAGGGGCAAGCAGGGTCATGGGAGTAGTATGTGTTCTTCCAGTCCATTTCTGATACTCTAGTGTTCATATCATATTCCTACTATATCAAATAAATTATACTTTATATGTATATGTATGTTTAAACATATAACAGATGTAAATACATTCCAGTTATAAATATATCATGTAAAAATATACCATACTAATGTGTGCATACACACCGTGTGTGTGTGTGTGTATCACTACATGGTATATAGCTGGTGCTTCATAAATACTTGCTTAATGCCCATCTATGAACAACGTACGGTATTTTCACTTTTTTTTTGGTTAAAGTTTATTTATTTTTGAGGGAGAGAGTGTGAGCAGGGGAGGGGCAGAGAGAGAATCCCAAGCAGGTTCCAGGATGTCAGCACAGAGCCTGATTCAGAGCTCAAACCCACAAACTGCGGTATCATGACCTAAGATGAAATCACGAGTCAGATGCTTAACCAACTGAGCCACCCAGGCACCTTTATTTTTACATTTTTAAATTGGCATCATATCATACCATTTTCATCATTCTGCATATTCCTCTGTTCACTTAATAATACGGTTTCATACTGGCACAAAAACAGACACTCAGATCAATGTAACAAAATAGAGAACCCAGAAATGGACCCACAAACATATGGGCAACTAATCTTTGACAAAGCAGGAAAGACTATCCAATGGAATAAAGACAGTCTCTTCAGCAAGTGGTGCTGGGAAAACTGGACAGCAACATGCAGAAGAATGAACCTGGACCACTTTCTTACACCAGACACAAAAATAAACTCAAAATGGATGAAAGACCTCAATGTAAGAAAGGAAGCCATCAAAATCCTTGAGGAGAAAGCAGGTAAAAACTTCTTTGATCTTGGCCGCAGCAACTTCTTATGCAACACGTCTCCAGAGGCAAGGGAAACAAAAGCAAAAAAGAACTACTGGGACCTCATCAAAATAAAAAGCTTCTGCACAGTGAAGGAAACAATCAGCAAACTAAAAGGCAACCGACAGAATGGGAGAAGATATTTGCAAACGACATATCAGATAAAGGGTTAGTACCCAAAATCTGTAAAGAACTTACCAAACTCAACACCCAAAAAACAAACAATCCAGTGAAGAAGTGGGCGAAGAATAGACACTTCTCTAAGGAAGACATCCAGATGGCCAACCGACACATGAAAAAATGCCCAACATCACTCATCAGGGAAATACAAATCAAATGAGATACCACAATGAGATACCACCTCACACCTGTCAGAATGGCTAACATTAACAACTCAGGCAACAACAGATGTTGGCGAGGATGTGGAGAAAGAGGATCTCTTTTGCACTGCTTGTGGGAATGCAAACTGGTGCAGCCACTCTGGAAAACAGTATGGAGGCTCCTCAAAAAATTAAAAACAGAACTACCCTACAACCCAGCAATTGCGCTACTAGGTATTTATTCAAGGGGTACAGGTATGCTGTTTCAAAGGGACACATGCACTCCAATGTTTATAGCAGCACTATCCACAATAGCCAAAGTATGGAAAGAGCCCAAAAGTCCATCGATGGATGAATGGATAAAGAAGACGTGGTATATATATACAATGGAGTATTACTCGGCAATCAAAAAGAATGAAATCTTGCCATTTGCAACTATGTGGGTGGAACTAGAGGGTATTATGCTAAGTGAAATTAGTCAGTCAAAGAAAGTCAAATACCATATGACTTCACTCGTATGAGGACTTTAAGACACAGAACATATGAACACAAGGGAAGGGAAGCAAAAATAATCCAAAAACAGGGAGGGGGACAAAACATAAGAGACTGTTAAATACAGAAAACAAACAGAGGGTTATCAGAGGGGTTGTGGGAGGGGGGATGGGCTAAATGGATAAGGGGCATTAAGGAATCTACTCCTGAAATCACTGTTGCACTATATGCTAACTTGGATGTAAATTTAAAAAATAAAATAAAATAAAATAAAATAAAACAAAATAAAATAAAATGGTTTCAAATCTATCAGTCCATATATATACCTGATTCATTTCTTTTGAACTGCTGTATAATATTGCACTGTAGATTCCTACAGTTCAGTCTATTCATTCTTCTAGAGGTGGACACTTAGGCTGCTTCCAGTTCATTCATTCTTTCTTTTTGCTATCAAACACAGAATGCTGCAGTGAACTTTATTGTACAGATGTAAAAATAATTTCAAGCATGCAGACCCAGAGGTTTAATTGATGGTTTTTATTGGTTTGTATTAATTGTACTTCTTTATATATTCCAGCTACAGATCCTTTCAATGTTTTAAGTGTTACAATTATATTCTAGGGGTGCCTGGGTGGCTCAGTCGGTTGACTCTTGGTTTTGGCTCAGGTCATGATCTCACAGTTTGTGGGTTTGAGCCCCACATCAGGGTCTGCACTGATAGCATGAAGCCTGCTTGGGATTCTCTCTCTTTCTCTCTCTCTCTCTCAAAATAAATAAATAAAATTTAAAAGCAAATATATTCCAAATTAGTTCACTACAAGGTCTGGATTTGGGGATTATGAGGGTCATTCATAAGGGGGGCACTGATCCATGATAATTACCTGGATCCTTGTGCCTATTTTCAGTTTGTTAAGAACCCAGAATGGAGGCAGGGTATGATTAAATATCTCCAAACCTCCAGCAACTAATTTTGGGAATATGAGTTTAAAGGATTTTGGTATTCCTCTTTTGAATCTGTTTAGGGAAATGGGATTAAATGAGGGTAATCTAGAATTGCCTGCTCCAAGAATGCCTTCTCTAGGAATGAAACAGAATATGTTTCCACTCAACAGAACTTCAAAGAGAGGAATAAATATCCATAAATGACAAGATTATCTCAGAATAAAACTTTCAAGAAATATACAGAACATAATATGCTTCATAATTCTTTCCCAAATGATATAAATGGACATATGTCATTCTTTGCTACAGAGGGTTCATAATACTAGTGGGAATTTTAAAGAGTTGGGGGCAATCTAAAGTTCCTCTTAACTTGAAATTTTATGCTTCTAGAAGTTCCCTAAAGGCAAGAATCCAACTTTTAAATTATGCACCTCCTACTGGCCCCTGACTCATTTCTGGATCCAGAGAACACATCCCAGATATGCTCATCAAATGAATCAAGAGAAGTCAATCTTATCATTTTAATGATTTCTGGGGAGACCCCTTTTCCTAACTTGTTGTAGTTTTTGTTGCTATCACAAGCATTTTTTGGCAGGTATTACTATTTGCAAAAGCAAGTTTTTAAAAAATCTGTAAGAGTTAAAAAAGAAGGAAACTTCCAGACATGAAAAATATATATAGGGATCCAGCTGTACCCAGGCCACTGACTCACTGACTCATTCTGTAATCACAGCTCAGAAGCTAGCACGAGGCTATTTAATGGCTCTAAAAATGTTCACATGAATCTAATTCCTTAACATGTATATACCACAGGAGGCAGGCCAGTCAGTGCACTGGAGAGTGCACTAACACTCTACCTATAAGGAGAGACATCTCTACCACAGGCAGGCACTTTTGCTCAAGGGAGATTCAAGCTGTTAAATTCTGCATTTTTAGTTTCAGCTTTAGCCCCCTTCCAACCCCCCTCAATTTCAACAAATAGCCTTGATGATGAGGATACAAACAACTTCAACCAAAATAAGAGCTAGCGCATTTCAAACTCTCTGCTAGAGACTCTTTGGTGAATGATCTCGAATTTCCCAGACAAGTTGGTATTATTATGCAAATTTGTTTGGTGGCGAACCAGAGGATCAGAAAGGTTAAACAATTAGCCTGGGGTCACACAGCTAAGACTAGAGGTGGCCCTCAGATCTGGCCCAGGTTGGAAGCACAGGTTCTTTCTCTTACCCGGTGCTGCTTCGTTCCTCGACCTCTCTCAGTCCAGGTCTTGGCACTGTCCCCGCTGTCTACCTGCTCTGCTGTTCTTTGTTAAGAACACTTCCAATCTTGCTGAGCCCTCTGCTGGAGGAGTCTGCCTGACCACACCTCCTTCCTTTGTAGGCTTTCACTTCTGCTAAGCCCACTTGTCTTATTTGTGCCATGCTCTCTCTCATTCAACAAGATTAGTAAGTATCTGTTCAGTCCCAGGCCCTGTGCTAGGTTCTGAAGAAACAAAGACAAATGAGACCCAATTCTTATCCTAAGGAAACTCCCTGTTTAATTCTTTGAGTCCTTTTAGAGACTCGTACACAAAAAAGCAGCAGTCATACAGGTTGGCACCCTCTCTATCTCAGCAAACTCTCTGTAGGGCTAGGACAATGCCCACGGCTGCTGAACGCAGTGAGTGGAAGGGCCATGGAGAGGAAGGGAAACAGCCTGAGAAGAGGACAGGAAGGAGAAACCGAATGGGCACAAGGGAATGACACACACCAGTGTCACCGTCTTTCTGTTCTGAATGGTACCTCCCCTGGCCTAAGTACTGCACCCACAGCAACATGACACCATCCATGGATCGTGCCCCACATTACCGTGGGGTTCAGAGCACTGCTGGCCACACTTCATTCATTAAAATGGAATGGTTCTTATTTGCATTCCTGTACTACGCTGTTCTGGACTCTGAACTCTTCTCCTCGGCTGCTCCCTAAAGAGCCAGGCCGACAGCACCTCAAGAACTCTCTGAACATCAAGCCCACCGGAGAAAAGAAAGTGAGCAGAGGACTGTGTGTGCTGCATGTCTTCCAGATCTGTTGCCTCCCTTCTCTTCCTTGGCTGCACCGTCTATTACTCTCAGCTACCTGGGAGCGCTAGGATGGGAGCCCAGAGCGTGCGCACTCTTTGCCAGTGGTTCCTACACCATCATCACCACGACTCTTCAGTACGGAGAAAAACAAAACAGGACTGAGTCACATCCTTACCCTTGTAATTACAGCTTTACATTGGCTGATGTATGAGGAAAGGTACATACAGGAGAGAGAGCAGAAGAGGCAGAGGGATGAAGGGAAAGGAAACACAAGGAATGGTCTGGTTATCAGCAAAAGCAAGGCCACACTATGCTTAGCATGGAGCAAGAAATTGCTTACTGAAATGCTACTGGCAGCCCAGCCCACTTCCAAAGTATACATGCCACCAAGGGCCTCTCCGGCAGTGTTGAGGGCTGTTGAGGGTCTTGGTTGTTACCAGAAGAGAAAGCGAGAAGGGAGGTACACCCTATGATTTCCTCTGCACACACGGGCAGGCTATGCCACATTCCTGAGGATTGGAGACAACAGTCCCATGTTTCTCAACTAGTGGGCACGGAGGAGGCCCTCAAACCCACCACCAAGGAGTAAAACCTGTCATCAGCTGCGCCTCTCAAACATTGTATGTGATTCTACAGCAGCTGTGAGGTCACACAGTCCACTCAGAGTTTGTAATTACAAGCCCGACCCTGTCTTCACCGGGTGAAAAGCAAACACCTTCTGATCAAGACATGGTTCACACTGAGCTGATGTTAATATTAAGAGGAGGAGCCCTGGAATAAATTGATAAATGCAGAAGACCTGCTCTCTTACCAACTAGGTTAGTTTTGGGGCCAAGGGAATCAGGCCACTCCAGGAATGCAAACATTTTCTAAGTGTGAATGCCTTTTTAATAAAAGATGTACAGGTCTACAGATGAACATCTTTTAAAATCAGCTGATTTTAAATCCCAGACTGTTCTTTCTCAGACATTTCCCTAAAATGCTACAATGAATAGTGCCAGTCAACGGTGGTAGTCTCAAGCTCACACAGGAATAAGTGAGACGACACACTAGGTATGCTGGTGGCTCAGCCTTGGGGGTGAAGTACTTTCAGCTACTTTTGAGAAGAAGGAAGGAAAGTACAAAAAAAAGGAGAATGGCTTTGCATGGGAATCATCTGCACTCAGTTTTCTAATCTTTAAATTAAAAAAAAATTTAATGTTTATTTATTTTGAGAGAGAGAGAGAAAGAGAGAGAGAGAGAGAGAGAGAGAGAGAGAGAGCGAGCATGATCAGGGAAGGGGCAGAGAGAGGGAGACACAGAACTTGAAGCAGGCTCCAGGGTCTGAGCTGTCCACCCAGAGCCTGACGTGGGGCTCGAACTCACAAACTGTGAGATCATGACCTGAGCCAAAGTTGGATGCTCAACTGACTGAGCGACCTAGGAGCCCTAGTCTTCTAATCTTTAAAACCAGACGTCTATATGGATCATTGCTGATAAGGTTCAAGGGTGCAAATGGGCCCCGGATTTGAGGGAAGCACATCAATCATATGCATCATAAAGAAATCCACAGGTTCTTGGCCTGGGGCCCAGGGATAGGCTCCAGGGAACTACACAACTCTGACATTTGACTTAAGAAATTAGTGTATATGATATCATGTGCATTAAAAAAAAGATGTTTATTCTGAGAGAGAGAGGAGAGAGTGAGTGTGTGTGTGTGCGTAGGGGACGGGGAGAGCCAGACTCCCAAGCAGGCTCCATGCTGCCAGCACAGAGCCCAACATGGGGCTCATCTCACCAACTGTGAGATCATGACCTGAGTCGAAATCAAGAGTCTGATGCTTAACCAACTGAGCCACCCAGGCACCACTAATGTACATTTTTATAGGGAGACTCTTTATCACTTTTACCAGATTCCAAAAAGATACTCACCACCAAAATAGTTTACAATTTTGCTTGAGAAAAACTAACCAGATGCATGTGGTACTGTACTAAGATATTCTTTATTTAATATAAAGGTGTTAGTGCGCCTGGGTGGCTCAGTCGGTTAAGCGTCTGACTTCAGCTTAGGTCACAAACCCATGTTTTGTGAGTCTGAGCCTGCATCTGGGTCTGCACTGACAGTGCAGGGCCTGCTTGGGATTTTCTCTCTCTCTCCCTCTCTCTGCTCTTCCCCCACTCTCTCCCTCTCTGTCAAAATAAATAAATTATATATATATATATATATATATATATATATATGTATATATATATATTATATAGACACCCAGAGGTGTCTCTCGGGCGGGGGGGGGGGGCAACAGACTCCTTGGTCATCAGCTATTCTTATATCCTCATAAAGCAAATATATATACTTGTTTTTGCCTAGAGAAGATACTATAATTCCTATGAATACATGTATTTACTTGTTTTGCTTCTAACAATTAAACCCAAATGTATAGAAGAAAGCATATCTTAAAATCTTATGTGATCTGTATTTGGTAGTATACTCAGAATCTCCTCCATGGGGCCAACTTTTAATAATCTAGATACCTTCTTTCTCCTCTAAATACAATGAAAAACTAGAATTTAAAATCATTACCTTGCTCTGCAGTAAACTGTCATTTTCTCTAAGTTGCAAAATTAGACAAATGTCACCACTTCACATAAGGTTCAGGAGTCTGTGAACTGTCAGGCAAAACAACTATAGATTCCAATGGAATCAGTTAGATATCCGTGTAAAAAATAATGAGGTAAAAACAAATGAGGTGCCCCTGTTGTTTCAGAGGATTTTTACTCTCCAAAAAGGAAATGCAAAAGTAAATCAATCAAACAGAGCTCTTTGGAACTCTCCCTGCTCTCTGTCAAAAGCTCTCCCTTGGTTATCTCCAGATGAAACTCAGCGTCCTGGCCTCCTACACACCACCAGAGCACCTGAAATGGTACCAAGTGTCCAAGAAGCTGTCCTGATTGCCTGGTTAATGGACCTCAAGTTTTAATAACTGACCCCACAGACACCTGTGTTCAGAACAGGAGGCCCTGGCTCATAGTGACAATTGTGTGCTGATGGCAGAGAGTCAGATGTGGGTTCAGCTTGAACTCAAGGCACGATGAGATCACGACCTAAGCTCAAGTTGGATGCTTAACCGACTGAGCCACCCAGGTGTCCCAAGTTAGCTTTTTTAAATGTATTTTTGCAACTTTCTTCTCTTTGCCACCACTACTTAGAAAATGCTGGTCCAGCTGCGGTGCAAAGGTAAACTGCACCTCGGCACCATGACCACCTCTGAATGAGAGCAGTCCAAATTTAAGTTTCACTAGAAATATTATACCACCTAATAGTCCTAGTTTATTTTTTAAAGTTTATTCATCTTAAGAGAGAGAAGACATGAGCGGGGAAGGGGCAGAGAGAAAGGAGACAGCGAGAATCCCAAGCAGGCTCCGTACCATCAGAGTGGAGACCGATGTGGGGCTCGAACTCACGAACCACAAGATCATGCCTGGAGCCTACGTTGGAGGCTCAACCAACTGGGCCACCCAGACGCGTCCCTAGTTTCTTTATTCTAATGGTACTTTTACATCTATCTTGAGAGAGCAGAGATTTCTTTTGGTGTCAAGAGTTGAAGGGTAAATTGAAACCACATCCTGCAGACATTCAATAAATACAAAAGAAGAATCAAGGAAGAGCAGGTTTAAATCTCCCCACATTCAGTCAATTTTACTTCTTATCAGTTTAAGGAAGAAAAAGCAATTTCTGGACATTTTGAGAGAGATTAAATCTCAAAACTCAAGCTCTCTTAGAATGACTCCAATTTTCAGCCTGAAGCTCTGAGTTTTTTTGTTTTTTTAAATCAGCCCTAGGAAACCTACAGAACAGATCTGAATTGCATGTATAGTTAGTTGTCCCCATGCTAACTTGTACCAAAGAAATATCTAGCAATGGTGAAAAGTCAGGAGAATAATTTGTAAGAACCCAACTTCCAATTTGGGCTATATAAAATATGGTGAGGATTGTATTAAGCCAAATGCATATATTAAGGAAGTACATTTTAACTTTGGAGGCTCAATGGTCAAATAGTACATGGAACAGCATGTTCACAATATTCAGAAGGGTGAATTTTAGATAAGAGGGAAGAAACAGGAAAGCTTGGTTCAGAGCAGACAGAAAATTCCACTAGACATCTAGAACTGGGTGCATGTCACAGGTTATATAAAAGCTCTTCTTCAGATATAAATATATTTTATAGGGAGAATACTGTTTATGTTGAGTCTACAAATGTTCCTTTGTCCAGGGACGGTTCTATCCAACAAATGATCAAGTTATGCACTTTGCTTTTGTTGTGTTAGACACGTCATTACCCTGGATGCAAAAGGAAAAAGGGAAATCGGATTTCAGATGGAAACAATGAATTCCAGTTGTGAGTGCAAGGAGGTAGAATTTCTATTATGGAAACACACCAGAAAGGGATTAGATCATCTTAAATGCCTTGTCAGGGTTTGTAAATTTTGTTTAAAAAGATAACTTACTATTCAGGTTTTGGTTTTTACAGACTAACTCTGACTACTAAGATCTTTTTATTGCCAAAAAGCTAGTGGAGGAAAAAAATCCAAATAAACTGAGAGAGAAAAGATCTTCACCATTACAGTGGGAATGAAATATTTATTTTATGCTTTTCTTTATTAAAACAAATGCTATTGACACCTTGAACAGGTTTTGAACCAATACATGAAACTTGGTAATTATTCCCAGATGAAGTTTTCAACCTAAAAGGTCGTATGTGAGCCAGGATTTCACTAATAATAAAAAAAAATTACATGCAAATCAGTATTTATGTATAGCCAAGTGATACTATGCATTAAAGTACCATTTTAATTCATCACCCATCTCTCCCTTTCACATTGGTAACATCTGCTGGTCTTGTAATGGTGCATTAGAAGATTATACAATTATTCTTTAAGGAGGTCCATTTCAGAATGGGGTCTGCTGCTGAAATACTGGTGAATTTAAGCCCTTCTTCATTATTTTCCATTGAGTGATATGTATCATAACTTAGGAATTTGTGAACAAATGCTCAGATAAAAGGGCCACAAAATGTAAAAAATAAAAATAAACATGGAAAAAATTCAAAGGCAAAACTGGCCCATGACGCCTTAACCACAGTTGTGCTATGTTCTGAATTTAGGATTGTACTCTTCTTCAGAACAAGGTTTTCAAATGACAATACTCAGATTTATAACTTCAGTATTTAAATTCACCCCCTGCGGTGATGCATTTAAATTCTGCAAGTCTGCAAGTAAGCCTTTAATTGTTACCATCTTCCATACTTCATTCAGTTGATTAGCATATGGCACTCTGAGATCCTAAGTATGGGTTCAATTTTCCACACAGATCTTCTTGTCATTGTAAAACGCACACACTCCTAGAGAAGCAACTTGGGAGTCTCGGCTTTGGAGTGAGGCAGATGTGGGCTGAAATTCCAACTGGACCACTACCAGCCTTGCAAACCTTGGTAAGTTATTAAAATATTCTGAGCCTTAGTTTCCTTGTCTGTAAAAGGAAGATAAAACCTGTCTCAGAGCCATGTCCCTGAGGTCGGTATTGACTGTAACAGGTTTGCGATGTTTGTAGGAGAACTCAGAGCAGTGTCAGGTATACAGCAGACATTCCATAAGTTCTGGCAGGTACTAAGAACCTTCTTGCCTGCAGTCTGAAGCGAGAGCAAGGCATCACATGCAGACAATGTGCACTGAGAGCAATGTTCTGTCTCTAGGCAAAGGCTCTTACTAGCACTGCTAGACCCTATCTGGCCCTACACACTTTAATTAATTAATGGTCAACAAGCCGAGAATCTTGGATGCTCTGGTATACGTTAAACATTCTCACAGTCACATTTTGTGTGTGTGGCAGGGGGAGGGGGCTTCTTTTAACTCTCTACCCATACTCTTACAGGAACAGCTTTGCAACACAGAAACCAGAACATTATTACCTTAACTCATGAGGCAGTTAGCATATTTCCCTTGAAACAAGGAATTTATTTTTACTTCTTACCTTTTCAATTTTTTCATCCAGCATTCTGAAGAATTCTTGTTGGCTTTCAGAGATGTGCATGCTAAAAAAAAACCAGAGAGTAGTTAAGTGCGTATTTCAATGTTTTCTTAAACCCAGCTCCCTCGAATGAAAAACGCTGAGTCCCTAGACTTTGAGGCAGACATTTATTTATTGCCGACTTTTCCACTGAGATAGTCTGAAGTCATATTAAGGATAAATGCCATTACAGTAATCCTCTAAATGTGTTGCATAAAAGTCTACGAGTTCCTATGATTTAAGAAATACAATTTCTTTTCAACGTACATGTTATTTATAGTGATGTTACTGGGAGGTGTGTGCCAAATGATTTCTTCAGATACACATTTGTTTAAAAAAAAAAAGGCGTAGCCAAGCAGTACATGGCATATTTCACACTGTGTGTAACTGGAAAAAGAAAATATATCCAAGTTGTTATGGTGAAATGTGTATTTTATAAAGACTGGTATTTAGCATGGTATTCAGCTGAGCATAGAGGTGTGGGCTGGCGGCAAACAGGCAAAGAACTTGACATTGTCCCCGAACGCTTTGTGCAGTGGTGACGGCCAATGCACCTTTTGGGAAGTGCAATTCCACTGGGATGTGGGAGTGCGTCAGGAAGCATATCTGAGTAGCACTTGCCCTGTGTGCTTGCTTGTCTAATGCTATTTAACAGCCTACTTAGTCAGATGGACACAGTTTGGGGCGGGGGGAGACAAAACAGAAGAAGGTAAGGAGAACAGAGAAGAATCACAGATGGGAAGTGCGTGGGGAGGAAAACGTCTTGGAGGCAACATGGTCTTAATGACAGGAAATAGGTGTAGGTGGTCCAAGGAGGTTCAGGATTCTGGGCTAAGAGACACATCATTCAACGCGCTTCTTTCACTGTTAGTGCTTACTTGTTGCAGTGGCTGGGGGTGGGGGGAGGGGTGGCTCTGGAATAGCTCCTTCCCTTCAAGTCTCGGTGTAGGGGACAGCCCACCTGACATACCCCTTAGCACTATGCCTCCTCCTTTAGGGGCCGCAGAGAATGGCACAAGGGACCCCACACCCTTCAGGCCTCCAATGACAGATAATGGGGCTTGAAGGAGGTTTTCCCCTGTGTGTAAAAGCAAGACTTAAAATCTGGGGGCACGAGGACATTAGCTCTGATACAAGAGGAAAATGACAAACTATTTTATACCAGCAATCCACTTTCACCTCTGTATCATGTCATTTTTCCTGTCCTTGATAACTCAAGTGAGGTATATGTCCTGTTTCAGAAACAGGCCTTCTCTTGTTGCAGGCTAGAAAGGCAGGCCAGAATCTGGGAGCATGAGAATATATTAAACAGCCTCCTTTCCTTCTCTGGCTGGGTGGAGAAGCCATTTTGCCTACCTGAGTTTTCCCAAGTTCCCCGTGGTTTTACTTCTTTAAGTGCCAAAACATTTTTCGTTTGAGCCATTTTGAATGCAAACCTTCTAAACTTTAACAGAGGATCTATCACAAACATTATTTGACTTTCACTTAATGACTAGCAGCCACTCCCAAGGCCTTAAACCACAATCTCTCTCTGTGATACGGGAACACTCCCTGGAGCCTCTTGAGATAGGGAGAGCTGGCTCTCCTTAAGCAAAGTGGCCTTAAACTATAGGCTTTTGTTCTCTGCCTGCTTTGAACCGCTCTCATTTCTTCTGGTCAAAGAAGGTATTGGTTCTCTTTCAGTTTTCTTCCCAGCAGCTGCTTCTGCCCCATGCTTAGCACACCCAAATCCATTAGAGTTGTGTCCAAAGTTAGTGCAAACAGGATCTGAGGGAGAGCCTGGGGGGCTTCCTGTGAGTGGTGAACAGGCATATTCTGGCAGTCAATGTGGCTGCTGAGACATGTTCTGGGCATCCTCCCTGTTCCTGGCCAAACTTTCAGCAGATGAGGTTGCTGGACAGCTCTGGGTCCCAGATAGAAAGGCATGTAGACATATAGACATAGATACATCTTAATAGATAACCACATACACATATGCACGCATATACACACATATATCTTAATATGGATGACCACACACACACACACACACACACACACACACACACATTAGTTTCCCTGGGAGATTCCAAGAGACCTCATAAAAATGGCATTTTTAGGATCAGATGTCCATTGTGGAAATTTTTAGGTTAGAGTTTTTTACATATATTGCTTTGCGTATAATGGAAGGGAAATATTTAATCAATTGACTGAGTGGTCCCTATTTCAATTCATGTGATTCGTGACCCCTCACAAGGCAGTTCAGTTTGTTAGCATGGTGAAGTGTAGTCCCTTCCGGCACTAACGTTGGATGATTGTTACTAACTTCCATTAACTCCTTTATTGAAATATCAAAACATGAAAACAGGGGTGCTTAGTTAGTACTCAGACATATACATATTAGACTGACAAGATCCCTGGGATCAGGAATGCAGGGCTCAGGGTCCATAATAGGAGCTTGATGCCAAAGGTAACAGTGAGGACCTCAAGATGCATGTATAGTAAGCAAGCACAAAAACCTTAGTGGTTCCAGTTTTGTGTAGTTTACCTACTTTCTAACCATTAAAAAAAAGAAAAGGCATTCCTTGATTAAAGCAAACTGAACAAAAGCTACTCAACCC
Source organism: Prionailurus bengalensis (assembly GCF_016509475.1). Classification (NCBI taxonomy): domain Eukaryota; kingdom Metazoa; phylum Chordata; class Mammalia; order Carnivora; family Felidae; genus Prionailurus; species Prionailurus bengalensis. The sequence continues at coordinate 23,537,796 of NC_057360.1, forward strand.
AGAATTAATTAGTCAAGACAGGGTGTTTTCAACCCTACCTGAATCCTGAACCAAACAGTAACCTCACTCTGGGGTAGAGGGTATAATGGTTGAGAAGTAAAATACCATTTTCATTTTCAGGTGTGCCTTGAAACAATTCTACCCAAACGCAGGCAACTGGCCTTCCGTCGGTGCATCTCTACCATCACACCCCACTGATACAGGAATGTTGCCTGCTTTCTCTTTGTCTAAGAGCAAGAACATCCCGGCCTGCCTCTGTCTCATTTCAAAACCTACCAAGAAGTGTCTCCCAGCAGACGGACTGACTTCTTGCCACCTTGAAATATAGTATGTGGGCTGTGTTAGCCAGAAAGATGAATGGAAAGGTGACTTATTTATTATCAGACCCCGATGCACCAAATGAGCTCTTGCAGATAAACTCCGCCATCCCTGGGAGTGTGGCAGACACGGCCGCTGGGAGCCAATGGCACCAAGAGGTCCTTGCTGTGTGTACATCACCTTAAGTACGGTGTGACCTGAAAGCGCGAGGTTTACTCTGCTGTTCTCTGTGGGTTCGTTTCACAGGCAAGCCCTGAAATCCCTTCAACAGGGACAGAGATGGCATTTTCACTCTGATGAAATAAATGATCCGTCTCAGCGGTCTCCTGCCGGGATAAACACGGATGCTCTCTTTTTCACGTGGAAACTCTATCAACACAATGGCATTACTATTAGTTTTTACCTTCAAACTGCGCTGTGAGAACCAGTCCTTAAGTAATAACTGGATTCTTAAGCCCTTTCTGCTGCACAATTTGGTGGCTGTGAATGGTGCGGGAGAAAAAAGCACACCGGCCTGTCTTTCCTCAAGGTATTAGAAAGGGATAATTAGACTGTTTATGAATCCACTTACAAAGTGAGTATTTGATGCCAAGATTAATTAGATCTAAAAGTCTTTTAGAAAAGTCTGTATGCTGGTACTTGATTTAACTAATCAAACTTAACAATTTCAGTAATTCCTATTTCTTTCTAATAAACTCAGTCGCGGAAAGCACAACGTTTTCCTGGAGCACTTCCCATGCCCCCAGTTGGTGCTGGCAGAGCTCTTGTGAGTTAACCTTGAATCGTCAAAGACTCTTCTGTCTGTGATTTCTCAGTTTCATGAGACTAGGGATGATAACAGTATGGAATCTTAAAGACAAGTAATCAAAGGAATGAAGAGGGTGGGCAAGATGAGGGTTTGAGCTGAAAGATATATGGCTTTCATTTTTAGGGACTTAAAAAAAAGTTTCCAATAATAAAAGCCCAAGCCACAAAAGTATCAGAAGGCAAGGTCCTAACTCCCTAATACTTCACCTGCAAAAATGAAATGCAATTACTCAGTGGGTTCCTGGCAAATCTTGGCCTGAATAGTTATTTCTTCAAAATCATCATCATCATTGCTCAATTGGATCTCGGGCAAGTGGCTTAATCCTAATCCTCACATTATGACACACCCTTGCTTATAGTCACGCACAGCTACTTTTATTTAGTCGAATATACTTTTTTTAAATAGCATAATATGCACTCATGAAGCCAAAGTAAAAAACGAATGCGAGGACCTTGACAACAACCTAGAGCTAAATTACTTCCTACCCATGTGTGTTTCCTCAATTCAAGGGAACCAACATCCCCTTACTTTCCCTTCGTATAGCTTTACTGCCTCTACGTGTGCTCTAAAAAGCAGATGATTTATTTAGTTGTTTTTAACTTTACAAAGAGTGCATCATGCTTTCTGTAATCTTTCAGGATTTACTCTTTTCTCCTATTATTATATTCCTCGGTCCCTCTAGTGTTGTGAGTTTTAACTAATATTTCACTGTGTGAAGGCAGTGGGGTTCATTTACCCAATTTCCTGTAAAAGGGCATTTGGGTTATTTCTTTTCTTTTTTTTTGAAATAAAGTTTATTTTATTGATGGGGGGAGGGGCAGAGAGAGAGAGGGAATGAGAGAATCCCAAGCATGTTCTGCACTCTCAGTGCAGAGCCCAATGCAGGACTCACAAACCATTGAGGTCATGACCTGAGTTGAAACCAAGAGCCGGAAGCTCAACCGACTGAGCCACTCAGGCGCCCCAAAGGGCATTTGGGTTGTTTCTAACTGTTAAGGCATTCTTAACAGCATCAGATACTGTGACTGGCACTGGGTCATACATTATTTCATTTATAAATATCTCTAGCCCTGTAAGAGACGATGATTCTCCTCTATTTTTCTCTGAGAAAACTGAAGCCTGATGACATTGGATCACTCTCCTGAGATCCCAAAGTCAGTAAGAATGTGCTCTGCATAGTACCTCAGATGAAGATGTGAAGACCATCTACCTTTATTATTAATAAATCTCCTGTTATCAGGTATGGGGTTGTCCTTCCACTTCTGGGGGAAAGAAACTCATTATCTTATGTATACACTGCATAATAAATAATAGTTTCTTAATCACTTGTGTCAGCAAGGAGGAAAAGTAAAACTTCTTGTGGCCTTCCAGAAAGATTTTGTAGTTGAATTCCAGTAACCCAGGTTCTGACTCATAGTTTAAAACGCACACACACACACACACACACACACACGAATAACAGAGTATTTTCTTCCTAATTTTAATGTAAACACACAAGCCAATTTAGTCAATTTCTCTGAAAGCTTCAGCACATATCAGTTTGCAAAGGAGGCTGCTTCAGTATGTCTAAATTAAATAAGTATTCACACTAAAGGGAAAAAGAAATTCTCCTTCTTATAGTCTCTTCTTAGAACTCAGAGATATGGGAAACATTTAAAAATAGCATATATTGAATGGCTTGGATTGAAACATGACTTGGTTGCATCATGAGATATCTGCTGTCTCTCCAAGGCAGATACAATTAGTGTTGATAAAAGTGATTATCAGTGAAGTGGACAGGAAGGTTGTGATTATGACATAATGTGTACCCAACGGTTCAAAAATCAGCTTTACTATTCCACTGACATTACAGATGATAAGTGGATTTTAAAATGTCCAATTTCCTTTGAAAGTAAAAAAATTAAATCCTTGAGCTCATCACCACCCCCTGAAGAGGCCTAACCACCTGCAGCACCTCCACAGACACCGAGCCAGGGTAAAGTGATTATGAACTAGGTTATTTTTGTCTCGATTTCCTGGGAAGAATCAGACATAACACAACTTCTGCTTATGGCATGGATTTATGGAACTACTACTACATACATGAATTTATTTTAGGGTGGGGGTGACTGTGCCACCAGTGTGATCAGCACCCTCAGGGAATTTGTTCATATTTAGATGGAACACCACAAAACAGATTTGTAGCTCTGGGAAAATGGAGCCTCTTTGAAGGAAAGGAGAGATAGCTTGAGTGTCACAGAAAGTGCATTTTATCGCCAAGGTAGATTTGGTTCTTGAACAATCTAGAAAAATACCCATTATTCTCTTTAACTTTTTAATTGTGCAATTCATAACACACAGAAAACATACGTTACTTGTACAGTTTTACATAACAATAGTTAAAGGAACACCCATATCATCACCACTCAGATTAAGAAACAGAACCCCTGGTCCCATTGTCTTCCATCCAGTGAGAAAGAACCATGCTTCCAAGTTTAATGCCTTTTCATTTCCTTGCTTGTCTTTATTGTTTTATCACAGACATATATATAATAGGTTGATTCATTCGGCTTGTTTTTGAACTTTATGCAAATGAAACTATAGCAGGCAGGGACTACCACTTACTTCCCTTCCCATGCAACCTTACATTCATGACCTTCTTCCATCTTGACAGGTGCAGCTCTAAGTCATTCATTTTCACTGATACGTAGAATTCTCCAGGTCAACTAGGTCTTCCAGCACCCATGTACAAGTTTTTCTAGGGTATATACCTGAGAGGGGGAATCGCTGGTGGGCAAGGTATGCCCAGGTACAATTTTCTTAGAAACTACAAACTTTTCCAAAGTAATTGTACCAGTTTATACTTCCACTAGGGTAAAGAGGCCTGTTGTTCAACATCCTGGTCAACCATTTGTATTGTCAGACTTCTAAATTTTTTGCCAATCTTGTGGTGTGAAATGGTATTTCTTCCTAGACGTTAGCTATTCATGTTTACTCTTCAGTAAAATGGTTGTTCATATCTTTAGCTTCTTTTTCTATGAGCTCTCTGCTTTTTACTTATTGATTTATAGAGTTACTTTACATATTCTGGAAACGCAACCGTTGTCAATTATATGCGTGGTAAATATATTCCATCACTTCCTTCTATTCTCCTACAGCAAATTTTGATAAAAAGAAGTTCTTAATTTTAATGTAGTCATATTATCATTTTTCTTCAAAGATCTGCATCTTTTGTGACTTTTTCAAAATTCTTCCCTACCCCATAGTCATAAAGATATTTCCTTTTATTTTCTTCTGATCTGACATGTCTGTTCTGTCAGTTATTGTGGGTCTTTTTTGGCACTCTCTGCTCTGTTCCATTAGACCAAATCACAGTGTCTCAATCACTGAAGCTTTATAATACATCTTGATTATCTGGCAGGCAAAACTGAGCTCACTCTGAAAATATTATTAGCTTTAAAAACAATATAAGGAAAAAAGGACCTAGAACTTACTTTGCTCTGGGTTGATGAACTAATCCTGGAATCTCTTTATTAGTTTTAAGTCTTACATTTGAACTGGCACTTTTTTCCTGAAAAACACAAACAGACACATAGAAGACAAGATGAGAATCGACAATTAAACAGCAGCATAAACCGTCATCACAGAAATGTTAGTTTTGCTTGAGACCCTTCACACCTGGTTACTTCACAAGGACAAAAATCCTTGCAAAGATATCACACTGTAAGGTGAAACCGCCAAAGCTTTTGGAACACTGTCGTGATAAGAGGCGGGAGTTTTAAAAACAGCTATTAACTATTTTTGAAAATTATGTGCAACTCATATGTGATTTTTAGGTGTTTTTAGGAGTTACTAAAAATAGGAAGAGACTCAAAGAACAGAAGATTCTAGTGTCAAAGAGCTGCCGTAGTATAATCACAGACACTGTTCACATGCCCAGGTCAACTAACTTCAGTGCATTCTATTTATAAAAGACATCTGTAGCTATTGAGACATGAAGTTTGCACAAGGCCCTAGCAGTGACAGAGAGAAGAACATGATTAAAAATAACTAAATCTATTCCACCCATAACAAATATTGTGAGATTGAATTCAATTGAATTAATAAAATTCACTACCAACCTATATTCGAGAAGCACTTCTTTGGCTTTTAGTCTGATCTGATTTCCTATTCCCAGTATACTAGCCACGTGGGAAAGAAACACTCTCAAATCTTAAAATGCAAGTATATCCGTAAGCACGCTGCCTCAGTCGTGGTACTGCTCTGTATTTAGACCATCTCAATGATGGCACTGCTTTGTATTTATACAACATTACCTTTACAAAATATTCAGGAGGCGTTATAATTGGCTCCCAAAACACACCCCCGAAATGAAAGTCAGGGCTGTTCTCAACCTATTTAACAAGTGCCGGTGTGCATGCAAGGATCTTGATGTGCAGCAATAATTCAAAGCCTAGGCTGGGGCAAGGAATAAAGACTCGCATGGGCTGGCCCACTGTTCTTCCCAGATGCAGAGGGATGTGGGATGACAGATAAAACAGATGGCCCCCAAATGAACTCTTGTTTCAAGAGTTCATCTTTCTCTCAGGATAGCAGAAGCCATTTAAATCCATGAACCTCCAGTGATTTACACACTGTGGGTTTTTGGCTATTCACCATCAAACGTGAGCGTATCTATATAACATCGGTACTCCACAACAGAGGGTAATTTTGTCTGTGATCTTCTAGGAAAAGAAACAACCATTACGATTCTTTGGCAGTCTATCTTACCTTCTTTACCTCACACTAAACTTTGGAGTGTTTTCACAACCTTTTAATGGGTATAAAATATATAACTGTTCCTTCTGCTGACACAGTCAGGGAACAACAGACAAAGTACCTTCGTGTTTACAAAGCAGGGCACCGGCTCCGGGAGGGCGAGGCCCAGCACTTGACGGGAGCTGCTCGTCACATTACTGGTTGCACAAGTGAGCAAGGTCAACATGTGATGAACGTCTTTTTAACAGTGAGAGAGAAAAATAGCTCACATGTCGTCCCTCTGGAAGGACTGCAGAGGTAGGTTCCAAGTTAGTCATCTTTTTCCCCTTAAACTTCCTGTCAGCTTGGATTGAGCACTGAAAATAGACATATGATGGGGCCTTCCACTTTTTCTCTACTCACATAAGTTCCCAAACACTGAGCTAAAATGATGTCATTTTGAACACTGCTGAGGCAGGAATGCGGCTTCTAATACTAAGACTAGAAACCGTACACAACTGTATTCTGTTTATACTCAATCTATTAAACCGTACCCTTCATAATGGCACTGAGTCACCACATCTTCCTTAAAACCACACTGTGTGGTTGCTAGGAGAAGAAGGAAACCCCAAGCAACAGAGGCTGGGCGGACGGGCCGGGCACTCAGTCCCCGGGTGGGAACGAGCCAGCCCCCCGGACACCACGCACAGGTGCACACGGCCAGGAAGTGGGAGGGCCAAAACTGAGGCAGAGGCTCGGGAAGGAATCTCAGCTTCAGATTTCCCAGTTACACAAAAGGAAAAAGAAAGTATACATAATTACACACACATTTCTATGGATTGCACATGTAAAATGCATTAGTTTTTACAAATCACCACTCACCAAGATCGTAACAACGACCCAATGACCACGTACTCTAAGTCAGGCACTATTCTAAGTGATTTCCGTATATGAACTCATTTTAATATTCACAATTATTTACATATATTAACTCATTTTTATGTCCACATTTCTGAGATAGCTACCGGTTTTATTTTTACTTTCTTCTTCTTCTTATTTTAAAGTTTATTGATTTACTGTGATAGGGACAGAGACACCATGAGTGGGGGAAGGGCAGAGAGAGAGGGAGAGAGAGAGAGCCCCAAGCAGGCTCCATGCTGGCAGCACAGAGCCCGACATGGATCATGAACCTGAGCAGAAACCAAGAATCAGATGCTTGACCAACTGAGCCACCCACGCGCCCCAATAGGTACCGTTTTTATCCCCATTTTATAGATGAGAAAGCTGAGGCATTGAGAGATGAAGCACTTACCTGAGACCACACAAGAAATAAGTGATAGCGTTGGGATTTCAACCCAAGAAGGGTCCTCCGCGTCCACGCTATCGGCCACTAGGCTGGCAGTTCTCAAACCGTTTTAGTATCAAGCACCCTTTGCCCATATTCTCCAAATTTTGACACATTTCATTATACAAGATGAAAAAAGAAATCACATTTGTTAAAATCACCATCGATCTCATCAGGAAAATCTTGACAGAAGCTGTCAGAATCCTGACAGAAATCTGTCAGGAGATCCTGATGGAAGCTCGTGGTAGTATAAAGTTTTCCAAAATTCTAATTTTGGTTTAACATTTGAATTTTATGACTGGCAACACATACTGCCAATTGTTGTCTTTGAAGTGACAAGTTCTCTTCATTCATTCTTGAGACGATGTTTGCCAAATACCCAAGTCTGAATATCCATAATTTATCTGCCACACATTTTTTTTTTCTAAAGTAGAGACGGCGTTCCATAAAAACAATTGCTAGTTCAGCCTGCAACTCAATCAACTGCAGAAGTACTTTTCCTTGGGATAACCGTCCTACCTGGGTGTGCAGAAAAAATGTTTTATGTGTGCCTATCTCCCATTTCATTGCATAGACTATTACAAAGCTGTGCACAGGTGTGCCTGGGTGGCTCAGTCGGGTAAGCGTCCGACTTCAGCTCAGGTCACGATCTCATGATTTGTGAGTTCGAGCCCCACATCGGGCTCCGTGCTGACAGCTCGGAGCCTGGAGCCTGCTTCGGATTCTGTGTCTCCCTCTCTCTCTGGCCCTCCCCCACTTGCACTCTGTCTGTCTCTCTCTCTCTCAAAAATAAACAAACATTAAAAAAATTTTTAAGAAGGCATGCATCCAAGGCACAAGACAATATCATTAAATAAAATTTACTGCTTCATGAAGGATACTCTGAAGTGACAGTGGAACGTGTTCTTCCATTAGAAGCACATGGTGGTGGTGGATACGATGACTGCTGACGAGGTTTGGTGCCACCGCCTTGACTGGTGTTAAGACACCAGCAGTTTCACCCGCTGCCACTTCTGTATCATCAGTGCAAATGTCAACACAGCAAAAAGGGCAAAATGCTTCTTAGCATTGTGAGGAAAATGACCTCGAGGACATCCTGAGAATGTTATAGGGACCCCGGGGCCTGCAGGCCATACTCTGACTTGTATCTCTCTATTTCTTTCTTTTTTTTTTTTAAACGTTTATTTATTTTTGAGACAGAGAGAGACAGAGCATGAATGGGGGAGGGTCAGAGAAAGAGGGAGACACAGAATCTGAAACAGGCTCCAGGCTCTGAGCTGTCAGCACAGAGCCCAACACAGGGCTGGAACTCACGGACTGAGAGATCATGTCATGACCTGAGCTGAAGTCAGACGCTTAACCGACTGAGCCACCCAGGCGCCCCTGTACCTCTCTATTTCTTTTGCAGAAAGGGGAACAACTGATTCTTTAATTTGATATATGCCTTGTTTTAAAAAATATTTAACCACTTTATCGTGGTAACATTTATATTCCATAAAATTCCATTATAAATGTGTGATTAAGTGATTTTGGTAAGTTTACTGAACTGTGTAATTACCACCACAATCCAGTTTTAGAACAGTTCCGTCATCCTAAAAAGTTTCTTCAAACCCACTGGCAGTTGTTTTCTGCTCTCCTCTGTAGCCTCAGGCAACCACAAATCTGCTTTCTGTCTCTCTGAGTCTGCCTTTTATAGATTCACGTACATGGAACCTTATAATACATAGCCTTTGGTGTCTGGCATCTTTCGCTTATAATGTTTCTGAGGTTTATCTATATTGTCGCATCTTTTAGTATTTCATTTCTTTTAACTGCTAAATGATATTCCAATGTATGGATATACCGTATTATATGCATTCACCACTGGACGGATATTTGGGTTGTTTCAAGTTTGAGGATATTATGAATAATACTTCTATGAACACTCATGTGTAAGTATTTGTCGCTTCTCTTGGGCAGAATTCCTAACACTGAAGAGCTCGATTATATGGTGAGGTACATTTAACTATTTAAGATATCACCAAACTGTTTTCCAAAGTGGCTGCACCATTTGACATTCTCACTTGGGGTGCAAGATGGTTCCACTTTCTCCATGTCCCCGCCAACACTTGATAGTGTATTTTCAATTATTGCCCATCAAGTGCTGTCTGATTGTGGGCTTCATTTATTTTTAAAAACATGACTCATTTGGATTCGTTCTCTGTATCCCTCAGAACATCCAGCACCTTGCTACACAGGATCATTGACGTGTTTATCAGTTAACTGTGTTTGCACCAAGATGTCAGTTTTATATTTGCTGATAAACATCACTTAACTCTCCTCAGGGTTTGTTGGTTGGGGAAGGGGAGGTTTAAAGAGGTCTGCTTAAACAAAGAAAAAGAAAAAGAAAAGCAAACAAACAGAGAAAACCAGAAAGGGCTGGAAGGACGAGGGTATCGGGAGCCTCAGATAGAGCAGACTCACCAGAGAGCCGAGAGTCGTGCCACATCTGGAGTGCTCCAGACACAGGAACGCAGAATTTGAGAGATGAGGAAGAGGTAACTAAGATAGCATTTTCCCTGGCAGAAAAGCCCCTTTTATTGGTATATGACACTTGTAAACTAAGTACCTAAAATAAACTGGGACCAAGTGGGGCGAAGATGAAGCCATTGAATAGGCCACCAGAAAGCAGTCTGTAGAGCAGCGGTTCATGACCCATCCATGCTGGTATCAGAATCATCTGGGATGCATGATAAATACAGATTCCCAGGCCCTACCCAAGACTTCCTGAGTGTGAGTCTCTGGGAATTGAGGCCCAGAATGTGCATTTTAAAGAAGAGTCCTAGGTGACTCTTAAATTCAAAAAAGTTTGAGAACTTCTGCTTTAGAGAAAAGATACCTTTGTGCTAAATATGCTGCAAAGCCGCTCTGGGGGTCCGTAGAGAGGCCCACCAGAGCAGCAACCCCTTTAACTGTTTTATACTTAGGGGCTCTGTAAGTTGGAAAAAAGCATTCGTTTCTCAAAAATATTTGCAAACTAATGCCAGGTAGTGACAGGTTTATGTAAACAGTAAATCAAACAACTTTCTCCTTTGCTTGGAGTAATTTTCTCTCTTTATGAACAGAACACACTTGCCGGTGTCTAGAGTAAACTTAACATTCTCTTAGTTCCTCTGAGGCCGGAGACAGTCAAACCAACTGTATTTATGCTGCTTCCCCAATCCCTGGGTGGCATCTCCCAAAGGGAAAGTCAGAACCCTGAGAGAAACTGACAGCTTCTTTAAAAAATTTCTCCGAACCTCCCCTTCTTCTTTTTTTTTTTTTTGAAGATTTTATTTTTATGTAATCTCTACACCCAACACGGGGCCCAAACTCACAACCCTGAGATCAAGAGTCGCACGCTCCACTGACTGAGCTAGCCAGGCGCCCCACCCCTCCTTAATTCTGAAGGCGGCCACACAATGTGTCTAGGCATCTGACAGAAAGCACCCTCCCTGTTGGTGAGAAATGGAACTTCTTTTCTTCCATCACTTGTTGGCCTGTGTTGTCCCCTGAGTCTGAGTGGATCTAGGTAGCTGTCACCCTGTGAGGCTCCCTGAGCTGTTCCTGGGTTGGAAGCGTGGGGAGGAACCTCAATTTCTTTTTCTGGGCCCAACAGTAGGAAGTTCAGTCTTATAAAGAAATCTCAGGGACCAGATGGATGCAGGAAGCTGGAGTCCTAGAGACAAGTAGTGGGGGTTGGAGAAACAGCCCCTGGAATTGCTAGTGAAGGAGCTGTTCAGAGCAGACACACAAGCACTCACTCAATGTGACTTTGCAAAGAGTCCTCCCTACATACAGATCGCGTGTGTGTACAACTGAATCCCTGCATTTTAGAAAGTACATGGAAACCAGAAAAGATTCAGGGTGTGGGGGAGGGGGCGTACACATATTTTTAAAACAGGAAGACATCAGCTATAAAATAAGTAAGTAATTATTCCACTTTGAAGGAGTAACCCATAGGATGTACTCTCTAAGAAAACAGCCTCATTTGATGTCTTATATGTGATTTCTCATGTGGTATTAACATGGGATAGGATACTGCTTCTTTCAAAAACAAAGGGGGGGTGCCTGGGTGGCTCAGTCGGTTAAGCGTCTGACTTTGGCTCAGGTCATGATTTTGCGGTCCTTGAGTTCGAGCCCCACATCACTCTCTGTGCTGACAGCTCAGAGCCTGGAGCCTGCTTCGGATTCTGTGTCACCCAAACTTTCTACCCCTCCCCCGTTCATGCTCTGTCTCTCTCACTCTCAAAAATGAATAAATGTTAAAAAAAAAATTAAGGAATTTTAGCTTTTGTCTTCTGAATGATGGTGATTAGCTGAGCCACATTCATTCTACCACAATGTTTGGATATTTAAAAATAGCAAGGTCCCAGCCACCAGATGCAAGTGTTGACTTAGATCCATCTACATTATCATAATTTCATGAACTCAACACTTCCATCCATAATTGCCTGTCCAAGGAGATTATTCAAATTATTGGTATTTGGTTAGAATTTTAGTAGTGATGGAAGTGACGTGGAAAGTATCAGCTTTACGGAAATTCATTTTCTATAAATTAAAATACAGCCATGTATCTCGTTTTACACGGAGCAAATATTAAGTGCGGCAGGCAAATCAGTTTTAAGGCTCCTAATATATTTTGCACTGTTGTTTCTCCAGATAGATTGTAAACATTTAAAGTAACTTTAAAAAATAAACAGTCGTAAGAAATTGCTCAGAATAGATTAAGTTGTGTACTGACAAATTTAAGACAAAGTCATTAAAGTCACTATGCCAGTATTTCAGTAATTAAAAGTAACAAGGTATATATAATGTTGTCAAATTACACTGAGACTTGGAAACTGAGGATGTTTGCAATAAGATGAGGTATCTCCAAGTTTTTTTTTTTTTAAAGCTTATTTATTTATTTTGAGAGAGAAAGAGAACATGAGCAGGGGAGGAGCAGAGAAGGAGACAGAGAATCCCAAGCAGGCTCCATGCTGTCAGCGCAGGGCCTGATGTGGGCCTTGAACTCACAACCGTGAGATCATGACATGAGCCGAAATCAAGAGTCAGACACTTAACTGACTGAGCCATCCAGGTGCCCCTCTCCGAGTTTTTCAAAGAAGTATTAATACATACCCAAATAATTAACTTGTCAGAACCACATTCAGTTTTTTGTCTGAGACACTGAATATCACTTAGAACGGGGGAGATTACACCGTGGTAAGAAAACAGTCCCCAGTACTGGTGGTTCAATAAGATACAAGTTTATGTCTTGCACATGCTATATGTGCAGATGAGCAGCAGGGCTTTGTGTGTCCCCGCTCCTCAGGGATTCAGGCTCACAGAGGTCCCATGTCAGCACGTGCTGTCATAATCAGCATGGCAGGGGAGGGAAGACCAGAGCAGAACAGTTAAGTGCTCATACTTACTTGGCCAGAGCGGATCAGAGAACCACATGAAAATTCAAGAGAGTGGAGAAAGTATAATCCTACTATGTGTCTGAAAAGAGCTAGAACTGGAATATTCATGAATAGTCCTAATGACCACCATAATGCTCACCTAAAAAAAGAAAAAAGTATGTTTTCTTGACCACAGAACTACCTAACATTAATCATAGCAGTCTTCTTTTCTGAATAATCTGATGTACAACTGTGTCATTATGTATTTGTACTAAATTATGTGTGATTCATAGGAATATGGAAGAAACTTCAGTGCTGAAAGTTTAAATTGGGCTAAAATGCCATTCAGAGGTTAGAATGCAAAACAAAGGTGAAAGTGCTTGACACGCTGATGTAGTGGACAAGCATTAATAAATCAGGCTAAACGCTCCCTGGATCCAGGTAAGAGGGAAGAGAGGCACAATCTGTGATTTATACCCCAGAAAACTGCACCTACACCCAACCCCACACACTTCTTGACTTTTCCATTTCTCACATCTCTCCAACCATCAAACAAAACACATATGATGCCAATCATATTCATTGTCATCCATAGCAACAAGATCAAGCATTTTAGGAATTCAGCTACCAATGGACTGTGGTCCCTAAAAGATTGCATTTAAGAGAGCTGTCTAGCACAAAATAACCATGCTTTATAACAGACGTTTCTGGTGGGTAAAAAAACAGCCACAAAAATCGAAGTATATTTGATCAAAGTTAATAAAATATTAGAATGAAGAAATGTATCATCCATCATAAAAAGTCACCATTTATGCAGAGTTGCTGAACTTTTCCCGTGATGAACCAAAATCTTGACAGGTTTTCCTCACTAAGTCGAGAGACTGCAAATGTCAAAGCTAAAAACAAAAAGTTAAATGATCCAGTTTTTCTTCCAGGCACGATTGTTTTTCTCACACTCACTGTGCTGTAGAAGCCAGCCAAAAATCAGACTCCAGCCTTCCTGAACTCGCTGGACACACCCACATCTCTCTTCAATTCCAAATTTGTCAGTGCCCGGAAAATCTGCTGTTCTCCTATTGTGGCCGTAGCAAGTTAACACGCATGTAGGGGCTGAAAACCACATGCATTTATTATCTTACGCTTCTGGAGGTCAGAAGTCTAACAGCAGGCTGCACGGCTACCTTCCATCTGGAGGCTTTAGGAGAGAATCTGTTTCTTGACTTTCTTGTCGTCTACACGTTACCTGCACTAGCTGGCTTGTGGTCCCCTCCTCCAGCTTCGAAGCAGCACTGTAGCATCCTCTCTCCTGACTTCTGCTCAGTCCTTACATCTTCTTTTTCTTTAAATGTTTATTTATTTTTGAGAGAGAGAGAGAGAGGGATATGCTGACAGCACATAGCCTGATGCAAGGCTCAAACTCACGAACTGCGAGATCATGACCCGAGCCAGAGTTGGACGCTTAACCGACTGAGCCACCCGCGCGCCCGCATCCTCTTCTAACTCTGATTCTCCTACCTCCCTCTTGAAAGGATCCCTGTGATTATATTGGGCCTATTCAAATAATTCAAGATAATCTCTCCACCACGTCAAGACCCTTAATTTAATCACACCTGTAAAGTCCCTTCTCCCGTGTAAGGTACCATATTTACAGGTTCCACGGATTAGGATGCGGAAAGGAATTATTTGGCCTACCACAGGGTTCCCCCTGGATTCATACCAAAGATTCATAAGTCTCCCACATACAAAACAGGTTCACCCCAAGGTACCACAGAGTCTCAACCCTATACAGCATCAACCCAAGTCTCAAGTATTAGGCAAATCTCATCAGCTCAAAAGTCCCACACCTCATTATCTAAATAATCTAAATTAGATATGAACGAGGCTCTGAGTCTAATCCATCCTAGGGCAGAATTCCTCTCCATCTGTGAACCTGTGGAACTAGAAATCAAGTTACCTGCTCACAAAATACAATGGTGGGGAGGCAAGAGATGACAGCTATAGGCATGCCCATTCAGACAGGGAGAAATGGAAGAAAAAAAGGAGTCCCTTGTCCCAAGCAATTTCAAAATCCAACTGGGCAGACTCCCTTTGCTTCTAAGGCCTGGTAATCATCCTCTGTGGATTAAGACTCTGCTCCCCGGGCCCGTGGTTCTACCCTTGTAGAGTCATTCTTACTTCTTGAAGGATAGCAGCATGTTTGTGGCTGGGCGGTCTCATCAGCTTGTTTCCTGCCTGTATGAATTTTGGGAGTGTGACACCTTATGCACCCTCTCTCTGACCCTTTTGGTTCAAACTGGTGTAATAGCTTCAAGAACGCCACGGGCCTCCTGTGTGTGGCACGGGGGTTCACTTCATCACACAGGGGGTTCTTCCACAGACACTTCCTAGACAACCCTATCTCTAAGCCTGGCTTCTGCTGAGACAGCCGAGGGGATACGTGCCTCATCTCTTCAAAGAGTCATCTGTGTGACTGAACACTCTGACCTTTTCATTTTTACCAGAGAGTAGCGAAAGATTGTTTGGCCACACCCTTGGCTGTCTCCCCAGAGCATGTGTTCCTGACAGTGAATCTCCTAGTTTTAGCATCTTTTGCAATCTGGACAGACTAAGAGTTCCCCAAACCAGTAAGTCCTGGCTCTTTTTCCATTAATAATTCTTCCTTCAATTTAGCTCCGTCCTGTCACATTTCACTAGAAGCAGCG
Source organism: Prionailurus bengalensis (assembly GCF_016509475.1). Taxonomy (NCBI): domain Eukaryota; kingdom Metazoa; phylum Chordata; class Mammalia; order Carnivora; family Felidae; genus Prionailurus; species Prionailurus bengalensis. Next base: position 23,553,090 of record NC_057360.1, read on the forward strand.
AGAAGAAATTATGCCCTGACTTCAACACTCCAACTTAAAAGTCTTCTCAGCTAAAGATTCAAGTTCATTGTTTACAAGTTCTGCTTTCCACATCCTTGTAGGACAGGATTAGCTAAGCATTTGGCCACCGTATTACAAGTGCCGCCTTCCCTCCAGTTTCTAATAACATGTTCCTCATTTCCTTCACTTACCGGTGGTACCTTTCACGTCCGTATTTCTTTTTTTTTCTTAATTTTTAAAAATGTTTAAATGTTCCTTCATTTAACAAAATTTTAAAGTTGATTTTTGAGACAGAGAGAGAGACAGAGACAGACAGACAGAGAGAGAGGGAGTTACAGAATCTGAAGCAGGCTCCAGGCTCTGAGCTCTCAGCACAGAGCCCAAGGCAGGGCTCAAACTCACAAACTGTGAGATTATGACCTGAGCCGAAGTTGGACGCTTAACCAACTGAGCCACCCAGGTGCCCTGATGTTTATTCATTTTTTGAGAGACAGAACATGAGAGGGGAAGGGGCAGAGTGAGAGGGAGACACAGAATCTGAAGCAGGCTCCAGGCTCCAAGCTGTCAGCACAGAGCCCAATGCGGGACTTGAACTCATGAACAATGAGATCATGACCTGAGCTAAAAAATTGGCCGCTTAGCTGACCCAGGTGCCCCTCATGTCCAACGGTTCTACCAACGGTATGTTTATGATGACTTGTATTCTCTGAGGTGATACAGGTTTTCTTCACCATGCTCTTTTTTCTGAGCCCTCCCCAGAAGAATCTTTAAAATCCCTATTTCTACGAACTGTATGTACAAGGCAACCTAGGCTTTTTCTATCCTGCTCCTCAGAATTCTTCCAGTCTCTGTCCACTTCCCGATTCCAAAGCTACTCCACATTTATAGGTATTTATTATAGCACTACTATATTTCAAGGTGCCGGATCTATATTGGCTTCCTATTGCTACTTAACAAATTTCCAAGGACTTATGGATTTTTAAAACACCAATTCGGAGGTCAGACGTCTAACGCTGGTCCGTAGGATGGTCCTCCTTCTAGTGGCTCTAGGAGAAAACCTGTTTCTTTGGCTCTTCCAGCTTCTAGAGGCTGACTACCTTTGCATATGGCTCCTTTTTCCACTTTCGAAGTCAGGAATTTAGCATCCCTCCTCTTTGATCTCTGCTTCCATCCTTATATCTTCTTTTTCTAACTCTGATCCTCCTGCATTCCTCTTATAAGGATCCCTATGGTCTACTGGACCCACCTGGATAATCCAGTATAATCTCTCTGGGTCAAGATCCTTAATGTAATCATACCTGCCAAGTCCCTTCTCCCACATAAGGTGACATAGCATTCACAGGTTCCAGGAATTAGGATGTGGACGTTTTGGCGGCGGCGGCGGGGGGCGGGGGGGGTCATTCTTGACTCTATCTTCTCTTACTCAAGAGCTCAGGCATATCACGTCTGCAAAACTCAGTCTTCTCAGGCCAAGCAAATATCAAAACCAGGTCCTTGGCTCACAATGAAAAGTCATATAGGGACAGAAATATGGGTTACTAAATAGCGGTGGAAAATCATCATGGAGAAACCTAATGGCCCATTCTTCACTAAACACTGCTTAACAATCCTTGGATGCCAGACTGTGCTGGAGAATTGGGAGACATGATCCTCATCCACCACAAAATAGAAGAGTGAACTGATGTTTAGAAATGATTGATGTATGTGTAGTAGAAGCACTCAGGATGACACAACTCAGAGGAGGAGGTCAGGGGAGCTTCTTGGAGGTGGAACCAGGCAGGGTTGGGTCTGGAAGGCGGAAGAATACCCCCTGACAGGGAAAGAGAACACGACATGTACCGGGAACCATACAGAGCCTGGGAGAGCACGAGGTGCCAGGTGTGCGAATGAGAGAGGAAGTGGCAAGGCGGGTAGCGGTGGGCCACAGAGGGCTCATGCTCGGACACTGCGCTTTCCTATGAAACAAGGAGGAGCCATTGAAGGAGTTTATGGATCTTCTGGCAAACTGTTCCAGAGATGGAAGCACAGAGCCATTCTGGAAGCTGAGCCAGTAAATCAGAAGAGATTCTACAGCAGCTAACAAAGACGGGAGGGGCTCAGCATGGCAGACAACAAGGGCACAGGCTCTGGAGTAAGACGACCTCTCCGCTTTCTACTTGTGTGACTTTGAGCAGATTCTGTAACCTCTGTGCTCATTTCTTCAGCTGTGAAATGGTGACGGAAGTAGTATGTACTTCACTGGGGTACCTGCTGTACAGGAAATGCATCACAAAATGACAGCTTGTATCAATAAGATGGTTGCTCTGGAAATAAGGATGAGGAAACAGATCTGGGAGTTGTCACTAAAATTACTGAGTGCCCACTACATGCTAAGTGCCTTGCTTAGCCCTGCCCTCATGGAACAATTGTAAATGTCAGAGGAAAAAAAAATCCCCAAATACTAAGTGTCGCATTTACAGATCATTTAGATATAAACATCTATAAATAAATAGATACACATATATATACACATATACATACACATAGGCATAGACGTATACATATGGATATAGCATTTACAGGGTAGGTGGAAGAGGACAAGGTTTAGCTAAGGATGACAGCCAGATTTTCGGCTTAGCTGACAACAGGAGATGTTGGGGATGAAATGGGGAAATAAAGGAAGTTTAGGGTTACTGATTAAAAGGGTGAAATATGGCTTCAAAAAATTGCTTCTTCTTCCTTGCTACCTATGTATGCCTAATGGGTGGGCTGACTCCAAGTCAAGGTATCTTTCTGGGCAAGCAAAGGACAGGTGACATGGTTTTTAATGCAGAAACATGGCTGGGCAGACGTCTGTTTCTCTTGAAGGGAATGAAATGTAAGCTTTAGGACCTATACCAGGTGGCCCGAACAGTGAGAAGAAATTAGGAGAAAATGTAGTCTTTCTGAGTGGATACATTAGAATGCGATTATTTCGAGGGTGCCTGGGTGGCTCAGTCTGTAAAGTGTCCGATTCTTGATTTCGGCTCAGGTCATAATCTCGCAGTTGTGAGACCAAGCCCCGAGTCAGGCTCTGCACTGAGCACGGAGCCTACTTGGGATTCTCTCTTTCTCCTCTCTCTGCCCCTCTCCCACTTGCACTCTCTCTGTCCTCTCTCAAAATAAATAAACTTAAAAAAAAAAAGAAAGAATGCAATTATTTTTGAGACAATGTCCTTTACTTATCACATAGTCTCTATCCAAGTGGAGCCCAACCAACATTCATGTAGGAGCGAGGCAGGTGAGAGCCAGGCCCCATGCGTGTGGGAGGCAGAAAAGCACCGTAGATGGCGAGAACACAGGTCTGAAGGCCTGGAACTTACTGGTTTACCTCACAGGAGTGGATCTGATCTCAGGCCTGACTGGATCCAGGTAGTCAAAGAATGCCCCCTTCTCTCCCTTGCTTTCATCTTTGCTTATCACCTTGATTTCACTTTTTTTCCATGACCCTACGGCAATGCCACATTCGGTCCTTACAAGCCTGTGACCCAAGAGACAAGAAAGTCTTCCCTGTTAGGGCCATCTTCAAGGATCTCAGGGAAGCACCGATAAGCCTGCCTTCTGTCCAGTGCCGACCACTCTCGAAACAAGGATGTAGTCTCTTGGCAGGAGAAGAGAAGCAACACAAGACCACATCTTTTATTCTGCCTGTGAGCTCTATGCATGAAAAAAGGGTTTTTTTTCCCTCCTTTCTATTACTGTACATATTTACAAAACATAAATTCTCTTTTGCATGTATTTCTGTTTTTAAAAAGTGTGTTTTAAAATAAATATATGTTTTCACATACAGGAGTTCTAAGTTTTGGACTGGTGGCAAAGAACTGATTTCATTTTTCTTCTATTATTTCTTCCATTGCTTCTATGATTAGTTCTGGCTAATTCTAAATTTAGCTCCCTACCCATACATTTTCTTCTATACCCTTCTGCAACCTCTCCCACCAGAAGTTGGTGTAAATGAAGGGAAGTCGATGTTTTAACAGTGCCCCCAGGCTTTCTAGTGAATACAAGCGTCAATTCTGTCATGGCATGATTATTTTACAATGTGGAGTCAGTCATTAGGCTTCTATACACAGTCTTGACAGTCAATAATCAAATCTGGCGACGTTCCATTATTGATGTAACTTTTAGCCCAAGGCTAGGAAAAGACTGGTTGGTTGTAACTAGCATTTGGGTTGAAAAAGCGCTTTAAAATTGAAACATGGTACTTAGGCAATAAAAAGTAAGCACTATTCTTCCCGCCGCTCCCGGCCCCACTCCTTTTGGAGAAATGGACTGCTTGCGAGGAATATCTTCATTCTGAACTTTGCAAGCAGAATTGATCCTGAAATGCTTTAATGGATTGTGTTTAACCATGAGTGTCTTTGTTTGCTGATCTCCCCAGTCTTCTAGGAGCTTTCTGGAAAAGTTTCCATACTCTCTTTCCACATTTGCCTTCACCTTTGGTGTATGCTCCCACAACACTTCTGAGCTGAGCACGTACTGTTGATGTGGGACCGTGAAGGGACTGAATCTCCTCTGGCAGCCTGACACCAAGACGGGGAGAAAAGTCTAGAACAAATGATCTGTGTCCTCTGCCGCTGTCACTTCTCATCTCTCTGAGGTTCTTTTATTAGGCTTTATTATGGAGGGGCTTATTCATGGCACCACAAGCCTCAGTTCACTAAGTCTGCCTTTTGTAAAATGGTTTCTGAATGTTTGTTCCCATTTTACCCATTCATCTAACACTACATCCTACCAGGCAAATAAGTCTTGGGAACCAGTTTGCTGCTTCCCTCCTTCTTTACCTCTCAACTCATGTGAAAGTCTTTCCTGACCTGAGTGAAAGGGTGGGGAAGGGGAGAGGGGGAGGAGCTGGCAATGAGAGAAAAACACGTTAAGCTACACATCTAAGAGTTTTCAACGTTTATTTATTTATTTTTTTTTTGGGACAGAGAGAGACAGAGCATGAACGGGGGAGGGGCAGAGAGAGAGGGAGACACAGAATCGGAAACAGGCTCCAGGCTCTGAGCCATCAGCCCAGAGCCTGACGCGGGGCTCGAACTCACGGAGTGCGAGATCGTGACCTGGCTGAAGTCGGACGCCTAACCGACTGCGCCACCCAGGCGCCCCCACATCTAAGAGTTTTAATGAACCACAGAGAAAAAGGAGACGATCCCCATTCCTCCAAAGTGAAGATACTCAGAAATGTGTCTTGGCAAGCTTAACTACATAATCCTTGAGGAATGGAGCTGAAACCTTTAGGTGACGACTTATAGTAGTTTATTAATTCAGCCACGCTAATATTTATGAGCACATACCGTGTAAAAAATTATATGAATTTAGAAATATTCCTTTTGCACACTCATCTTTCACAAAACAACTTATGCGTCCCAGGTGCATCTGGCATCAGTGTTTTCACGACCAGTCACCCACTTTTTGAGTCTTCTATTGTTTCCAAGGCATATTGTGTTTGCTTCCAATTGGTTGAAATACAATGCAGTTCAGATTTTTGTATGCTGCCGTGCTGGACATTTAATTCCAAGCCATAAATACCCAGGTAGTGGTGATCTCTGTGCTGCTCACCACTTACTGCATTATTCTCACAAAGTAACTGTTAGAAGGCTGTTATGATGACACACAGAAATAGTACTAAATTAGAGCGGTATTCTTTTTTCTCATTTGGAAACAAAAGTGATTCAGTCAGCAGGCCCCTCTCTGTAAGCATCTAAGGTGATCACTGAGGCAAGCCAGCGTTTTAGCCTAACCTTTCCCTTAGACACTGTGTTCAAAATAACAAGAGTGCCCTGTACCACGTGATTCATATATAAAATGGCATCCACTTTTCTGAAGGACTTAAAAAAAATCCTGCTTGTATTCTGGCAAATACCATAACGTAGTGGAAATTGATCATGTGAACCTGATTGAAAGGATATCTTTTACCAAAGTCCAAGATTTCCGGATAAAACTTAACAGAAATATTAGAGACTTTACCCCATTTCTCAAATGGAATACTGAAATGAAATCTCAGCACCGCATCTCCTGTCCAATAGTCATTTGGCAGAAAGCATGATGAGAACAATGAAACAACCCCAAACAACTTGTATGTATAATGATAGGCTTGTCTGTATGCATATTCTCAGAGTTACTGTTACAGAAGATAAACTCCTAAAGTACAGATATAACCATGGTTAATTTGTTTCTTATGTGAGGCCATATGTATGTACTTAACTGATGGTCCTGTGATAATCTGACAACAGAGAAACACAGCTTTTGATTCTTTATCGCTATGGTCTCTTACAGTTGCACAAACAATAACCGCAGTAAAAATGACAGCTATCACTGACGACACCTCACAGGTGCCAGCTACCGCACCGGGGCCTGCAGACATTGATTATGTTAGTACCAAGGAAAGGCCAAGCACAGGCCCTGCTGTGTGTAAGAGCCTAACAGAGGTTGGCAATTGTTACTACTGTTATTATTAAAACTTTCCCTTATTTAATCCTTACAACAGCTGTCTGAGGCAAGCATTCAAAGCGGAGAACATTAATGAAACCATCAAGGACAGAGGCTCTGAGAGATTCTGTACGTTGCCCAAGGTCAGAGAGTTATTGGCCAAAAGTGAATAGGAACTATGCATAGGTATCTCTTTCTTTTAAAACTTTTTTTTTTTTTTTTAACGTTTATTTATTTTTGAGACAGAGACAGAACACGAACGGGGGAGGGTCAGAGAGAAGGAGACACAGAATCTGAAACAGGCTCCAGGCTCTGAGCAGTCAGCATAGAGCCTGACGCGGGGCTCGAACTCACGGACCGCGAAATCATGACCTGAGCTGAAGTCGGCCGCTTAACCGACTGAGCCACCCAGGCGCCCCTATAGGTATCTCTTTCAATAAATATTCTGCATTCTTAAAAAAGTCAAATCTACATAAATTAAAAAAGGAGGGCAAGAGTAAGAGTAATCCACATAATTTTTAATACCCCCTTTGTGTTTCCATACCAAAAAAAAAAAAGAAAAAAAAGAAAAAAGAAAAGAAGCCTGGAAGGGACCCAATTTTAAAGACACAGGCAAGGACCCCAGGGCTACTGCTGAAAACAGCATCTGTACCACCCACGCCAAAGCAAGTCAAGGCCAGGCAGGTAGCTGAACAGATGATACACCTTGAGTAAGCAATAGGGAGTAGAGGGACAAGGTATAACTGGGAGGAATAGCCATCAGCGAGTATCTCCCAAAGGCATTCAAATTCAGTTTTTAAAAACTGAGGTATAATCGACATATGACATTAAATTAGTTTTCAGGTATACAATGTAATGATACAATATTTGTACATACTGCAAAATGATCACCACAGTAAGTTTAGTGAATGTCCACCATCATACATGGTTACAAAAGTCTTTTTCTTGTGATGATAACTTTTTAGATCTACTCTTCTATGAACTCAAATATGTAATGCAATACAGTATTATTAACTATAGTCACCAGGCTGTACTTCCCATCCCCATAACTTATTTATTTTGTTGTTGGAGGCTTGTACCTTTTGACCCCCTTCACCACTTTGCATACTTTCCACCCTCTTGCTTCTGGCAACCACTCAAATTTAAGTTAAAAAAAAAAGGTATTTGGGGGCACTTGGGTGGCTCAGTTAGTTAAGCATCCTACTCTTGATTTTGGCTCAGGTCATGATCTCACATTTCATGAGTTTGGGCCCCACTTTGGGCTCTGCACTGATAGTGCAGGGCCTGCTTGGGATTTTCTCTCTCTCTCTCCCCCCCCCCCCCCCCCACTTGTTCTCTCTCTCTCTCAAAATAAATAAATAAACTAAAAAAAAAAAAAAGGATATTTCTACTGGCCAAATCACACATGTAGTGGTATGCTGGAGCTGGCCATTACTGGGAGAGCCAGTTGTTAAATGCTCAGGAATCTCGTTAGCCAACTGCTGCTAGTTTGAAATCAGCCTTTGTGGGAGTAATGACACTGTGGAAACTGGTGAGTTTGCCAGCACTGTCTATATATAAAATCATAGATGGTTCTGTTTCAGATTCGTTTGCCATCTCTACCTGAGTCCTTCTTCTTGGCTTGAGACAGGTGTTCATGACCAAGGTTAAGGTGGGCTTACATATTTAAGTAACAGCTTTTTCCTCAAATAAATACCCTTTATATGTGGTCAAGAGGAAACTACAATCTGGTGGAATGTTTTAAATGGACCAGACTGAAGTGTCATCATGCTGCTATTAAGGGAGCCTACATTCTTGACTCCCTGGGACAAATCACTATGTCATGTCCTCTCCTCAGCATAGTGACTTCTTCCTGAACTGATGACATGGGATCCTTTTCCATCCCTAGCTCACTGTCCTGTCACCCTGGGTCCTGGTCTCCATAAAAGCACTGCCTGCCCACGACGAGTTGCTATCATATTTGTGTCTTGTAGGAAGTTCTATTATTTCTCCCCCAAATCAGGCAGTTGTCTATTTACAGATTTTCTTTGAAAAAACACTGTGATCTGGAAATGAATTCAAGGGTTTTGTTTGTTTGTTTGTTTAACCTTCCAAAGAAGAGAAAAGTTCAGCCTCTAACAAAATGTGAGACAAATGAGAACTTTCAGCTAACGTGTGTACCATAGGACTTTCCATCCTGCTCTGCAGAATTCTCACACTTCCATTTAATGACTGCTGAGGGTGGAAACGAGAACAGGGGCAACGGCAATGGCGGCTTCCTTGTCCACATTAATGAACCACCACCTGCCCCACTGCTTCTGTACCATCCCCACAACTCCAAACCCACCCACAGACGAGAACTGGAGGAGCTGCAGAAGCAAGTCAAGGTAGGAGGGTACACTTTATCAGCCTTGTGAAGAAAGGCAAAAAACTCCACAGAAATCTGCCATGATGCCTGACATCCTCAGCCTCCCATGTAGAACCACCTTCTCCCTCACGGTTCCCGGCACAGGCTTCTGCCTCAGGCCCTCAGCTCATCTGTTTATACATAGCTCTCTTCTTACCACAGGTTGTTTTAACTGCTGGAGTCTAACGGAATAGAAGCCCCTTGAAGACAGTGAGAGTGTCTTATCTACCTTTGCTCACAGTATGTAATGATGGTAGGCACTCCATAAGAATTTGAGGAAAGAATGAACCAACATTTGTCTTCCTTAACTTGAGTGCTACGCTGTTTGGCAACTTTAATCCTACTCGGAGTACCATGTTGGGCACTGACAGGGTGGGAGGTTCTTAGGAATGAACTTTGGAGCTGGGGGCTGAAGGTGGGGGGACCAAAGGGAAGAGGAAGGGAGCTTTTACCGCAGTTTCACTAAAATTGTGTTTGGGGCCCCATGGAAGAAAAGAGTGAGGTCTTGTATCTGTGCAAGCACACAGGACCATCACTTAAAAAGCTGAATTATAAGAACCTCGGGATGCTTAAAAAATAGGTTGTAATTTATTTCAAAGAAAGAAAAGGAGCTTAACATGTTATTTCACTCTAGAAACCTTTGTAAATATTCACCATAAACCCTCTGGGTAGTAGTGGTAATACGTGACAACTGTTACTCTCTTAATTACAGTACTGATCATGTCATGTTAGAACTTCTACAAAATCCACAGTAATCAAATTCACAGAGAAGGAGAGTTGAACGGTCATTGCCGGTGGCTGAGGGTGGAAGGGTGGAGAATGGGGAGTTAGTGTTTAATGGGTACAGAGTTTCAGTTTTGCAAGATGAGGGAAGTTCTGGAGATGGATGGTGGTGATGTTTGCACAAAAATGTGAATATTTAGTGGCACTGGACTGTCCACTTAAAAATGGTTAAAGTGGTATATTTTATGTTTTGTACATTTTACCCATTTTTCAAAAATGCACAGCAAAAAGTTAGAGGGAGTTCTCACCTCCAGCCTTCCCCAGGCTTCTTCTAAAAAGATTCTTCTTGATGCTTCATCAAATCTGTTTTATGTTCTCTCCTTATTTTTATAACCTCCAAAATTAACATGAAACAACAACCACAATCTATGTACAAAGATCTGTTACAGTATCTACTTATTAGTTGATATAGTCTGCAGTCTCAAAGGACAATTGGCATGTCACAGAATTCACTGACCAAAAGTGACCTGCAGGTTTGGTGCCACTGGGAAAAAGGACACATCTAATCAAGGTTTAGAAAGGCAGGAATTTTAACAGTGTAATTTCACGCATGTAGATGTGGGGACTTTTAAATGGGGACTTTGAGGACTCAGAGCTTTGTGAGAGGAACACAGGGCTTAGTTTGTTTCTGACTCCAATGCCAATCCACTTTACAGGGGAAAAACATAATTTTCCAGTGGGAGGCAATGACGCCAGACTAACACCTGAAAACAGCCAAGGGACCCCAAATGAATATACTGCTCTTACTGGGGAAGTGCCAGAGTTCAAAAAAGAGATGCAAGGTGACGTCTAGAGAGCTGGGTCTCCGGAGGCGGGGGGGGGAGGGGGCAGGTCTTCCAAAACCAGACTCCGCCACTTACTGTCTGTAAATTTTACGTGTATCCTCAGAGCCTCAGTTACCTTCTCTGAAAAGTGGAGATGAAAGAATTATCTCTCATAAAGCACTAGTATCCCATTAAATGAGGTTAAGTAGGAATAATGCCAGCACCTGGAACATGCTAGATACTCAATAATTCTTAGATATTATTTATCTCCATGATGTATTATTTATTACTAATAATACATTTATTATAAATGTATAAATAATACATTTATTATTAGTAGTTGTATGTACACTTCTGAAAAGTAACCAGAGTAATCAGAGGCTTCTCCTGATGTCCTGGGGTGTTTGGGAGCAAGGAAGTCACCTTTAAAAAGATGGTCTAGTCTAGGGGCGCCAGGTGGCTCAGTAGGTTAAGCATCCGATTTCAGCTCAGGTCATGATCTCATGGTCTGTGGGTTCGAGCCCCACATCGAGCTCTGTGCTGATGGCTCAGAGCCTGGAGCCTGTTTCGGATTCTGTGTCTCCCTCTCTCTGCCCCTCCCCTACTCTCTAAAATATAAATAAACATTAAGAAAATTAAAAAAAAAGATGATCTAGTCTAAAAAAATTTTTTTTAATCTATCTCCTCTCCTTCCTTTTACATTGGTAGTAACTACTACTTAGAGAGATTACATGACTTGATTGAAGGTCATTCTGTTGGTGATAGAATTAAAAAACCTGTTCTTGGGATGCCTGGGTGGCTCACTTGTTCAAACATCTGATTCTTGGTTTTGGCTCAGGTCCTGGTCTCACAGTTCTTGAGTTCGAGCTCTGAGTCAGGCTCTGCACTGACCATATGAAACCTGCTTGAGATTCTCTCTTGCTCTCTCTCTGTTCCTCCTGTGAGTGCACTCTTTCTCTCAAAATTAAATAAATACACTTAAAAAATGAATAAAAGGGAAAAAACAGCAACAAAAAGCCGCTGTTCTCTAATCCAGGGCTTCTTCCTCTCTAACGTGGAACTTCTACAGGTGGAAGAGTTATAGAAGCAGCTAAATGCTCAAACCTCACCTCCTAAATGTGACTGCATGCCTGTAAGAAGTAAGTGACTTGCTACGTCCTGTGATGGCTGAATGAGTAATGGTACCAGCTGACATTTACAGAGTGCTAGCTATGTGCTAGGTGTACCTGAGAGGAAACCTGGGACCACGCTTGGCACATGCTAGGAATGAAGCACTAAACGGATCCTACAACATCAACAGGCATACTTAGGAGCCTTGTACAGGGTGATTAGATAATATGCCTAGCTGTGCACACCATACAATGATCCACCGTCTGGAGACCTTGCTCTGGGGTCCCTGGCTATCTGTCCTCGTTGGCATGGAACACTGGACAGCTGACTGGAAGCTCCACGCACACAGGCTGCACATGTGGACTGTGGGATTCAGGGATGTGACAGGCTTTTTAGTTACATAATGTCCAAGGGCAGTATACTTGGGTGTATCCACTTGGGCTGGTAGGGATCCCAGAGAAGGCACATCTCATCTTGTCTTGGAGAGTGCAGACCTCCTTGCCAGCATCCTGGGAGCCAGATGGAGGAAGACAACAGAGGATGTCAGCATTCAGAATGCAGACATTCATTTAAAAACCCTGATTTCGGGGGCGCCTGGGTGGCTCAGTCGGTTGAGCGTCCAACTTCGGCTCAGGTCATGATCTCACGGCTCATGAGGTCGAGCCCCGCGTTGGGCTCTATGCTGACAGCTTGGAGCCTGGAGCCTGCTTCAGATTCTGTGTATCCCTCTCTCTCTGACCCTTCCCTGCTTGTGCTCTGTCTCTGTCTCTCAAAGATAGATAAACATTAATTTAAAAAAAAAATGCTGATTTGTCTGGTGTCCTGTCCTTAATAGTGCCTGGCTGCAAGGAATGAAAAAGCGGATCTGGGTTTCAATGAATCCTCCTGTTTTTAGCCGTAGTCTCATCTCCGTCTCCAGTGATACCTAGTGCTAACAATTCCTGAGCATTTTCTTCATTCTACAGTGTAATTGCTGAATCAGTTTCTACTTTCCGCTTTCCACCTTATAGAATGTTGATACTGTGGTCTTCTGTTGCTCATAGAAGATTATTATTATTCTGTAGAGTCCTTTTACTGTTGTTTTATTGGAATTTCAGAAGGAAATGAAGAGAGTAACAGCTATGCTCTACCTAGTCTAATCTAGGCTCTTTGTGTACACTGTGAAACTCTACAACTGTATATATTATCATCATCCCTATTTAATAGTGGTGAGGAAACTGAGTTTCAGCAACTTGCCCAAGGTCTCTCGAGGGTTTGGACTCAGGTCTCTCTTTCCTTTTTTTTTTTTTTTTAAAGTTTATTTATTATTTTGAGAGAGAGACAGAGAAAGCGTGAGTGGGGTTGGGGCAGAGAGGGATGAGGAGAGAGAATTCCAAGCAGGCTCTGTGCTACCAGCACGATCTCAAAAACCAAACTGTTGAGATCATGATCTGAGCCAAAATCAAGAGTCAAATGCTTAATGGAGTCACCCAGGCACCCCTGAACTCAGGTTTTTCTGATATTAGAATCCAAGCTATAGATCTTGACCATATGCAATAATCCATGGGGAAATAACAACAACAGCTGTCTATCGTCACTAACCATTCATTATGTGCTAGACTTCTAAAGTGCTTTGGGCGTATTCACTGCAACAGCACTGTGAGACAGGTACCCAGTACCATTCACCCAATTTATGAAGAAACAAATTAAGTCACAGTCTGGTTAAGGAGCGCACCCAATGTCACAAAGCCTAGGGAGTCTGGCTTCAGAGGCTGTGTTCTTAACACTTAACAAATTGTTAAATACACATCTGCCTTGGATTTCCAGGATCTACTTTAGGAATCTCCCCTAGCTCTGCGTTTATCTTTTCCCTAGATGACTACTCAAACCACCCCCACCCCCAAATCTCTTTAAATCGGCCAACCAAAGCAGAGAGAATGAATAGAAGACAACCAGATTTAAAGTAAAATCATTTTGAAAATATTTGCACAAGAAATTATTCTACTAGATCATGCTATCCTCTGTTTATACCTGCAGACATTCAATTCAGGAATAATGTGAAGAACATGCCAATATAATTAGACATATTAAAAAGCATATGCTTTTAAGAGAAGAAATGACAAACAGAATTTGCTTCCTAGTCTGGTTGTCTAAAATTATGTATGCTAGGGGGTGCTATTGAACAATTTTAGGGGTTTTGTCCATTTTGTGTTCTTAGATTTGCATGGGATAGTGCTCTAGGCTAGGTGAGCTTATAATTTCTAATTAAAGTCTCTTTAACCTCAGTCTGCTATCAACGAGCAGAAGAAATTTTTACTGCAGAAGAAATTTTAAAGTAAGTTATATTCATTATATGTACAGTTAGTTCTCAGTCATGCAGGAGCATTAATCACCCATTATTTTCTTTTCCACTTGCATGTCCGAGAACTCAATTAAAAGATAATGAAATGTAGGTATTAAACCCAAAGAAGGTGTCACTGTCTCCAGAGCCATACTGATGGCATAAAGACCTGTGTCTTGGGGTAGTTCATAGAACCTGTGAGCTGAAGGAAGCACAAAATCAAACTAGTGGAACCAAAACATTAGCCATCAGGAAATCTTAGTTCTAAGTCTTTTGCCCCACAATTAAGCCAAATTACCCAAGTAGTTGTTAACAAATTATGATGCAGGAAATCCATAGGATTAGGAAGGCCAGCACTTACACGGAAGACGGCAGTGCTTATACTGAACTGATAGAATACTGGCCATGCAAGCTCAGTCTAAAATAGAAAATGTGATGTACTTAAACACAGAAAAGGCCAGAGGGCAATGCAGAACCACTGAGCAGGCCCTGCAATTAGGCATTAGGCAGCTGTAGAAACATCATCCTTTTCTAAACCTCCAACAGTGGTATAAAAAAGGACTTGTTCTAGAATTGTGCCTAGTTCTACACAAAACAATTTTAGTGGTGGATGCTTACATCTGTTTTGAATGAATAAAGGCTATCTGGTAACTCCAGCACCTCCAAGTCTACAGCACTTGAAAGGGAAATGAAGAATCACCTGTGTAGGCTGAAAGGCACTATGTGGTGAATAACAATTTATGAAGATTTCACTATTTCCTTGATTATTCCCTCACTGCGTCACACATCACCTCCTCGGATGGAATGCATGACTTGAAGGAGGAGGCAACGTGTTATCCCCACTGTTCTGACAGTTTATGCATCTCCGAGGGCAGTGCCAGGCAAGAGGAACTCAATGAACACTTGTTGACTGACAAACTGTACAGACAGAAACGTGAGCTAGTTCTTGTGGGGCCGATCCAAGTTCATGGGAGCATCCCCCTAGTTCAAGGAGAGCCATGGCTCTCTAACTGCTGTTTAAAGGTGAGAGTGAACAGTCTAACACAATTTCGCTAAAAGAACCGTTTACTTTCTAAGGTAAACGTTCCTTAGAACGTTACTAAGTCAAACATAATTTTTTCCTTCCAGCTCTCAAGTCCAAGATAATTACTGCTTATGATCAGAAGACTCGACGGCCTCTGGATTGCTAAGGTAAAGTGGTTTGGCTGCTATACATGAAACCCCGTGAGTTACTCCCCGTACTAGTTTTCTAAAGCCATTGAGTTTGTGCCTGGAAATAGCACAAACTGCTTTCAGCAGCACACACAACACATAGGTCCTTTTGCTGTTGGCAAGTCTGAAACTACTATTCTGGGACACAGACTAAAAAAGGAAAACCCTAAAAGCCTTTTTGGTTGAACACTGATTTTTAGATGATTTTTTTAAAAAAGAAACCAAGGGGAAGAAACCCAAAGTATCATATTTAAAGAAATCCTAAAAATATATCTATTCAATAGACAATGTCAGACTTTTGGAACCAATGGTTACTTTCCAGGGAGTGATTTCAAGGATTTGGGAGAGAAAACAGTTCACGGGTATGGGACTGGGGCTAAGGCAAGTGATCCGATTATGTCTTCTAACTAATTCACATCCGTTAATCCTAAAATGCCAAATTTGGCTTCAGCTGGTCACTCAGGTGACACCTGACTGTATTAGGACAGGGGCCTACAGCTCTGTGCAAGGCTTGCCCAGGTTTGGCAGGTATCCTGCCCACACTGCACCCTTGCAGCCAGGTAAACTGAGGGGCACATTCATATGTCTTTGGGGTGGCCAGAGCATCGGGTGAGGGAACCAGCTCTGAAATACATGAAAATGGCTCCTTGCTCCGGCACTGGTAGGCTTACCTGCGGCTAGGCAATCCCACTGCCCTGCAATTTATTCTAAATATGGGAAATGCCTTGGTCAAGATGATCTCCAGTGAAATTGGACTATTCCACAAAGGCTGGAAATGATGCTTATGTAGAGAAAGTTTTCTCATAGAGAACACACATAGCATTGCAAACAAGAGCACTTAGGCAATGCTTAACAGAAAATCAACCATTTTCAAAAGGCCCTTAAGCACATCGGAGAGCATCGTTTATATATAGACAGCTGAAGCACTAATTAAAAATAATTCCTATCTATTCATTAAAACAGGCAATTGAAGAGCTGCCATCAGTCACCATCTCATTAATCTACAATCAAAGAATCATTCAAGGTAAAGTGAAGAATTAATTTCATAGGGGCATCTTTGCTGGGGGCTGGCTACTTTTAGGGGTTCATGGATCAGGGATCATGCCTGTTACCTCTGAGGATTCAGGAGAGCCTGCTCCTACGGGCTCAGGACTTGCTGGTCTGGAATGTCTGCAATTAATGGTGGGGAAGAGGCTAGTTGCCCTGGCTAAGTGCCCCTTTATCTGCAGCAAAGACACCTGACAATGACTCTTGTAGATAATTACAGATTCTTGAGGAAGGAGGGGGGGTGGTTCCCCAAAATTTGAGGAGAAAAAGCTGAATTTCCTTTAAAATATTCTGATTTGACTTTTTTTTTGGCTCATATGAGCCAGTACAGTTTGCTTTCTCATAAAGAGAAACATTTCCAGAAATTCTGAGTTTATACACATCAGAGAATCTCACACATTCAAGTAGATTAACGTAAAAGGGTTTTAATCTGTAGGTTTGCAAAAATCTCTCGTGTCCTGTCTTTGGTTTTTAGAAGCTCTAAACATGCATTACTACTCAATTTCATGCATTACTCTCCTCTGAGTAAAATAATCCAATATCTATTAAGCACTAATGCGACAGGAATAGTGCTGTACTCTCTCTTAAGGCAAAGCAAACATAACCTTCTTTTTTGGCCTCTTCAACTAAATAGAAGTGTGATGAATCACGATTGTTTAATACATGTCTACTCTACTGAGTGTCTTACATGAATTCTCGATAACTCTCTATATCTCTTGGCATTTTACTGACAGCCTGCTCTCGCACATACATACGGAGGACTCCTTCTTCCCATGTTAGAGATAAAGAAGTTCAAGCTCAGAAAATACCAAACCACTTAATTGTCATGTTCACAGGGCTAGGTATCCACAGGGTCTCAACTCCAACCAGTTGGCCTTACTTGCCCCTACCCACAGAGGCAGCGTTACTGGCTAGCAGTGACTGGGCACTCAGTTCTTGCCAGGACTGTCCAAAGGTTTTACATGTATTGACTGATTTAATGCTCATAACGGTTCTATGAGGAAGTACGATTATTATTACAGTCACCATTTCAGATGAAGAAACAGAGTTTAAACACCTAGCCCCAGCTCACACAAAGCATCCGAATCCAGCTCCCCAACAACCACAGTGGGCAACCTGGTGACCTCAGAGATTCCTCCCCTCACCGGGGAAGACAGTGATTTTGCCCAAGGACCTATCTGAGGGGGGGGCTGGAGAAGGGTTTCTGCTCTGAGATGACTGCACTTGACCTCTGACCTTCCAGCTAAAGATTCCTAGATGCTTCTGTTCACAACCTAATGGTTTATGCATATTTGACTTCAGAATTCCTGGCATATAAAATGGGTGTTTAAAAAAAAAAAGTCCTAGCAACTACCCCAGGAAATAGAAGAAAAAATGTACAACCTGTCACTTTGCCGAGATCAAATATTCTGAGAGCCCGAGTGAAATGAGCAGTCATCATTCACACAAGTCAGGGCCACAGGAATCATACGGGTAGGTTCTTGACGGGCCCCGGAGATTGTGTGTTCTGTGACACATGCTAAAAGCTTCTCATAGCCGAGTGTGGGGAGAAACGTCAAGAGGTAGTTGAAGAGGAAAATGGAAAGCTAAGGTGAAAACCGTAAGCTAAGCTTCCCCTTCAAAGGCTGCTAACAAATGAGTGGGAAGAGGAGGCAGGAAACAAACGGGCTGCAATGACCTGGCCCTCGGAGAGAAGTCACGGTCGCGGCAGCCAGTGGCTCTTTGCTCCTATCGTCTCGAACGCCAAGCAGGTAAAGGGGGATGACATACGTTAGATTTTGTATGTAGACCTGGGCCTGAATTCATAGAACACAGGGGTTTATCCCAATACCCTTTTAGGTCACCTGCACGCTGGTGAAGTTCTACCTGAATCTCCCACTTCACATGTGAATAGCAGTGTCAAATCAGGGTGCTGTCGTCCAGGACGACAAGCCATAGGTGCTGCCAAGCCATAGGTGGTGGGTTTTTAAAGTTAAAGTTACTTAAAAGAAAACTAATATATAATCAAAGAGCACCAAAGTCAATCTAAATGCTTCCTAGGTGGAAATTAAAATTTGAAGGAAATGATGATTTTTTTTTTTTTTAAGAGAGAGAGAGAGCATGAGAGGGGTGGAGGGAGAGATACAGAGAATCTCGAGCGGTCTCCATGCTCAGTGTGGAGCCTGATGCAACACTTGATCCCACGACTCTGGGATCAAGAACTGAGCCGAAATCAAGAGTCGGGTGCTCAGCCGACTGAGCTACTCAGGCACCCCAGAAATGATGTTTTAAATTGGGATTCTCTCAGGGTTCCTGCCTGGCTCAGCTGGAAGAGCATGGGGCTCTTGATTTCGGGGTCATGAGTTCAAGCCCCACACTGGGTATAGATCACTTAAATAAAAATTTTAAAAATAAATACATAAATTGGGATTTTCAGGTGAGCTGAACACTGTAACAACAATAATGGACGGATTCATGACCCCTACTGATATTCGTGAGAGTCAGGTATGCCGCTGGGAGCTCCAGCTTGACAACAAAGATGGGGGTACAGGCCAGCTCACACGCGTGCAAAGCTGTCAGTGATAATTTTCAGTTGATGTAATGTTTGCCAATGAGGAGAAACGTTTAAAAAAATTTTTTTTTACTTTTTAATGTTTATTTTTTGAGAGAGAGAGAGAGCAAGAGACAGAGCGTGAGTGGGGGAGGGGCAGAGAGCGATGGAGACACAGAATCCGAAGCAGGCTCCAGGCTCTGGGCAGTCAGCACAGAGCTAGACGCAGGGCTCGAACCCATTAACCGTGAGATTATACTGACCTGAGCCAAAGTCAGATGCTTAAACGACTGAGCCATCCAGGCGCCCTGGAGAAACTCTTTACTGCATGAAGCAAGACAAAAACTGACAGAAAAAAACCTAGCAATCTTGGGAACGGAGTGGGAGGGGAGATGGCATAAAGGTTAGTAAGTCTTGTGATGTTCGGGCCACTTTTATCACAGAGTGACTCAGCTGAACAAAAAATAGAAATGGATCTTCTGAGCCCAGACAGTCTTCCATTCATCTCTGCCTTTCTAAAATTATAGCCATCCTCCTTAACAGTAAGGACCATGTTTTTACAACGTGTGGAGCACGGCTTTCCCCTGGGCCTCGGGCTACTGTGCCCCGTCACTATGCACGTATCCTCTCCCTTTCTACTTCTAAGGCCGGTTCTGTCGTACCTTCCTTCGCTCTTCTTCAGCATACTGAATTGTTCCAAAATAAAACAGAGCAGGCTTTTCTGGTGAAAAGCATTATATGAGTACACAACCTGAAAAAATAATAAACAGTGGTCACCATGGGAGTGACAATGGAAGGTTCTTTCCTTCCTGTTTTGTTTTTCAATAAGGAGGGAGCTGCCCCATTCCTTTTCTCTGGGTTGGCCGGGCCTCTGGCAGAGGCCCTGCATTCTGCTCCTTAGCCCAGACCAAACAGAGGCCTCGGCCCTCTTGGAAGGAAGACTCCTTTGCCTGCAGGGGCTCTGTGACTGCTCTGGAAGCAAGAACAGGTTTTTGGATACAAGTTGTCAAAATGCAAGGGGCGCACGCAGTACAAGGCCATGCATATCAACAGACACTGCAGATTCCTGTTCTCAGGCTGGAAGACTGGAATCCTACCACTGCTGCCAACTGTCATCTGCCTCAGTTTACTTGTCCAGGAGGCCAAATAACCCCCCCTGAGAATATATATTGTGGTGCACACTGCGTGTGTGTGTGTGTGTGTGTGTGTGAGTGTGAGTGTGTGTGTGTGTGTGTGTGTGTGAGCAATTACTAATTAGGTAACATTTCTTAGGTACCTTTCTAGAATATAGTCCAAAACAAAGCAGAAAGGAAGCAGCAAAGCTTTATCTCCCTCTGGCAGCCATCCTAGCCTGGGGATACAGTGAGTTCACTTCAGGGGTCCATTGTGTCCAGATGGCCTCGAAGGCCAGGAGGCTGTTCCACACAGGGACAATTTGCATGAAGCACCAAGTTGCCTCCAGGGAAATTATTTTTCCTGCCAGGGGCTTGTTAGCTAAGTCAGAAGAATGGCTCTGGGTTGGAGGGATGCAGTGATGGCTTTTTCCTCACTCAGAACTTTTGATTCAGTCAAGCTGCCCACCCCACCTCCGTTGCTCCCATCCCCTCTCCAGTCCCAGTCCCTGTCCTGGGAGTAAAATCAGACGGGGAGGTTTCACCAAAAAAAAAAAAAAAAAAAAAAAACCTGAGAAAAATTTGGGAACACAAAGCAGCTCTGGTCCAAAACTCAGGGATAGGAAGGTAACAGATGTCTTTTGCACGTGGGTGTGAGTGTATGCGTGCATGTGTGTGTGCATGTAACTGTGTGTATGTGCTCATTACCACACCAGCAGAGAAGACTCATGGCATAGTTCCATGGAACAGTGAGTGGACTTTGCTTAGGATTCTCCCACAGTGAAAGCAGCAGCATCTGGCTACGGACATCTGTGCCCTCAGCTGGACCCTGAGGGACTGTGCCCATGCAGACATCAGTAGTAGCTCAGAGGGGCCTCTGCCTGGCACAACAGATAGGATACAGGGGTCTAAGGGTCTGAAAGCAGATCCCACAGAAAGCCAGAGTAGGGTGGGTGAAGGGTAGAGAGACTGGTAGTGGCCAATGGTAGTGTTGGGTAGTGTGTGCAAAGTCACCTGTCAGATATCTCCTGGAAATCCCAAGAATAGCTCAGGAACCCCAATGTGGTGGGGAAGGATCCTGCTCCCACATAGCTCATAGAGGCAGAGAAATTCATTCATCCATTAGTTCATTCATTTATTCCATATAAATTAAACTGAGGAGTAGCTATGTGCCAGGCATTGTTCTAGATGTTCAGCAGGGGAAAAAGGACAAAGACTCATGCCCTAATAGAGCCTTCATTCTAGTGAAGGGAAAGGCAATAAAAGATGAGCAAACACGTCAATACTATGAAGCCAGGTGGTAAGAAGTAGTAAGAAGAAAATACAACAGGATAATACAGAGTGGGGGTTGGTGGAGAAAGTCAAAGTCTCTGGAGTTAGGGAAATGTTTATGTTGTTGTCAGATATATACACAGACACATATACTTTTGGGTTTTATAGTGAACAATAAAAAGCCTCATTTTTTGTTTCCATTTTCAAGAATCTTCCAACCATTCAATTAAAAAAATCCTATTATAGTCCAGTTTAAGTTATAAGAAATTTTTAATGAACTGCTCATGATTTTTATTGTTTTTGGATTTTATTTTATAAGTTATGATGCAAAGGAAGTGTGCCATAAACTAAAGTTTACAAATTGTTGCTAACCATAGACTTTCTTGATGTCTGTTTTAGCCACTGTATGAATGAATGAATGGGGGTGTGGTAACAGGTGGGTTCAAAGCTATCAATTATTAGCTTGACTCTCAAGCCTCTATTTCTGTAAAATGGGAGTAAAAACAATGCATTTAAAATGTGTAGCACAGAGTTGGACAAATGTTAAATAGGTATTGACTTTTTTTGATATAAGAATAAATAAATCCTCGGATGTACTTTATGTGAATTCTAAACTTTTGTTTAATGAAAATTATTTAAAGACAGTCTGTTGAATAACTTCTGAGCCTAGGATTATTCATGGAAACTCAGCAGGCATTCTCAAGGAAAAAACGGAATCAGTTTATTCCTCTAAGATTTATCAATAGAGTTTAAAGCTAAATGTTTTTTCTTAATCTGAAACAATAAAATACATCTTCCCTCATCCTGGTATCTATGAAAAGCTGCACCCAGACTGCATTAACAAATCAAGGAGATCTCTTCAGCAGGCTTTGGGGCCCTCTGGACATGTACAGAGATTTGGGATTTGAATATGCTGTGGACATTTACTGAGCAACTATTATGAGTACTAGACATGGACCAAGAAAATCTGGAAATGGATTCTCTAGTTTAATTCTACTTTTTTTAATGTTTATTTATTTTGTGAGAGAGAAAGAGAGAGCGTGCAAACATGCACATGTGAGCAGGGGAGGGGCAGAGAGAAAGGGAGAGAGAGAGAGAGAAAGGAATCCCATTCAGGCTCTGGGTTGTCAGCGCAGAGCCCCACTCAGGGTGGAATTCAGCAACCAGGAGATCGTGACCTGAGCTGAAATCAGGAATCGGATGCTTAACTGACTGAGCCACCCAGGCGTCCCTCTAACTTAATTCTTTTTTTTATTTTAATGTTTATTTTTGAGAGACAGAGAGAACAAGCAGGGGAGGGGCAGAGAGAGAGGGGGGCAGAGGATCTGAAGCAGGCTCCAGGCTTCGACCTGTCAGCACAGAGCCCAATGTAGGGCTCGAACTCATGACCTGAGCTGAACTGGACACTTAACCGACTGAGGCACCCAGGCGTCCCTGAATTCTTTTAAGCTAATATGAAAAATATATGAAAGCTACTTCTGTCCTGAGCAGGTATGTCCCTTTTCTAGGCCAAATGATAAAAATGTCTATTTTACTTTCATGTAAATGCCAAATACATCATTGTTGTTGTCTTTCTGATAACCAAAGTAATATTTTCATTGCAGAAAATAAATCACTTGTTACCTCCAGAGTGCCACTACCAACTTGGAATGTTTCCTATGTTCATTTTACATCTCTTTGTTTCTCTTTTCTTTTCTCTCCCAGTTTATCTGCCAAACTGGAATTATGTAATGGTTTTTAATGGCTTTTAATATTTCATTATATGGATAAACCATTAAGTAACTTTAAAGGTAATATTGGAAATTTAGGTTATTTCCAGATTTCCACCATTACAAATAATGTTGCAATAACTCTCTCTATATATCTTTGACTTCCTTCTTCCTAGAATAATAATTTGATCAATAACGTGAGCATCTTCATGGCTCAAAATATTTTCATCCAGGAAAGTTATAACAATTTATACCATCAGCAGAAAAATGTTAACATCTGACCCACCCTACCTCTGCTAGAATTGGCAACATGATTTTAAACACACAGGGGCGCCTGGGTGGCTCAGTCCTTTAAGCCTCAGACTCTTGATTTTAGCTCCTGTCATGATCTCACGGTCAGTGGCGAGACCGAGATCTGTACCGGGTGTGGAGCCTGCTTAAGATTCTTTCTTTCCCTCACCTTCTGCCCCTCCCCCACTCTATCTCTCAAAAACAACAGCAACAAAAAACCACGACCACGTACACAACCGCAAAATGGTACAAAAAAATGTAAATCTCCTAGCCAAAAAAAATTGTTACTTTCTTAAACCCGCTTTTTTTAAAAAATATTTTTTTTAACATTTATTTTTTAAAGAGACAGAGACAGAGCATGAACATGAGCAGGGGAGAGGCAGAGCGAGAGAGGGACACAGCATCTGAAGCAGGCTCCAGGCTGTGAGCTGTCAGCACAGAACCTGACGTGGGGCTCAAACTCATGAGCTGTGAGATTACGACCCGAGCCATAGTCAGATGCTTAACCCACTGAGCCACCCAG
This sequence comes from Prionailurus bengalensis, assembly GCF_016509475.1. Taxonomy (NCBI): domain Eukaryota; kingdom Metazoa; phylum Chordata; class Mammalia; order Carnivora; family Felidae; genus Prionailurus; species Prionailurus bengalensis. The sequence goes on from NC_057360.1 coordinate 23,576,599, forward strand.
GTGCCCCTTCTTTTATTGTTTATTTGTTTGTTTGTGGGTTTTTTTTTCTAGTAATAAGGTTAATATTACTTCTCCACTTCTGTGCATACTACTTTGCTTCTTGTTTTTTTTTTTTTGGCAGACTGTCTATTCATGTCTTATGTTCATTTAAAAATAATTGGATTATTAGAAAATCCTTATTGTCCTATAAAAACACTTTCTATGTTAAAGACATTGAATATTTTTCTCTGTAATATTTGTTGAAAATTTTTTTTACTCAGTGAAATTTATCTTTTAAATGTTTACTGTACTTCTTGACCTAAGGAATTTCAAATTTGAATATATTAGGCATAATTCATCCCTGCCCTGCCTGGAGCCCCTTTCTGTCCAACTGACATCCTTTTGTCAGAGAATTTGCTCCTGCCCAGAAGGAAGCAGACACACACAGGTTATGTGACTGAGCTCAGATTCAGCACTCAGACTTCTGGTCCTTCCAGAATCCAGAGTGGCTTCTCTGTCTCACCCTTGGGAAGACCCCGCCCAATCACAATCCTTGTCCCTGGATTAATCTGAGCTCCTTCTCAGTACACCCTCCATTTATTTGTGGTATTTGGAGTTACTCTAGTTCCTTATACTCATAATCTTTACTAAAACATGATGAAATAAAATAATTCTTTCCCTTGTGGTTTCTTCCACTGCTTTTAGATTTCAAAATCCTTCTCCATTCTAGTACTGGTTAAATATTCACCTACTTCTTTCTCCTATATTTTAAAAGACTATTAAAAAAAACCCGTATAGTTCTCTAATCTTCTAGAGTTTATTCTGGTATGTGGTTTGCTGAATAATCCATTTCCTCCTCCACTGGTTTGCTGTATTCCAGTGATTATATACTTGTGTGTGTGTGTGTGTCTGTGTGTATTTTAATGCACTGTTTTAATTATTGTAGCTTTATTATATGTTTTAATACTTGAGATAGCAAGTTCTTTTTCATTGCTTTTTAAATACTTTTCACAGCTATCCTGTTCCAAACTATTTTGTTATCAGAAGATATCTTTTGGGGGGCTTGGGGATAGGGGAAAGGGTTCAAATTCTCAGTTATAAAATAAATGCATTCTGGGGATCTAATGTATAGTATGTGGGCTATGGTTAATAATATTGTATTGTACACTGTATTTGCTAAGAGAATAAATCTTTGTTCTCACTACAAAAGAAAAGGTGACTGGGTGAGGTAATGGATGTGTTAACTTGATTCTGATAATTATTTCACGATGTATACATATATTAAATCATACTGTATACCCTAAATACACACAAATTTTGTCAATTATACCTCAATAAAGCTGGAAACAAAATCTATCTCTTTCATTATGTCAGTAACTAGCTATCTCAAGCTTTTGAAAGCCAGTTACGGTTTAAGCAAGTCTAGTAAGTTGGTCTTTATAAAACCAGAAGAGACTTTACTTCTGAATGGCCAGATCTAGTTACTGCCACACTTCTGGCTCAGCAGTCCTGCCAGACTAAATTAATAAGGCAGCTACAAGAAATTTAGCAAATATGCTGCGGGCAGCATTATAATTTGCCTTTTTTTTAATTGGGTGAAGAAAATTGGGTAGTCCACAAAATTAAAACAAATTGCTTTCCTTCCAAAAGTTTTTCTTTTTTAAGTTTATTTATTTTGAGAGAGAGTAAGTGTGTGTGTGTGTGTGTGTGTGTGTGTGTGTGTGTGTGTGCATGCTCATGAGTGCACAGGGCAGGGAGGGGCAGAGAGAGAGGGAGAGAGAGAATCCCAAGCAGGCTTCATGCTGTGAGTGCACAGCCCAATGCAGGGCTCAATCCTGCCAACCGTGAGGTCATGACCTGAGCCAAAATCAAGAGTCGGGACACTCAACCAACTGAGCCACCCCAGATGTCTGCCCCCTTTTTGAATAGACAGTAACAGGTCTAGCACCATATGGTCTCCTTGATACTGAGATCTTTTAAATTTTTAGACATTTATTTCTATTATTTGTTTTTTACAATAACACACAATGGTTATTGGTACCTTACAGAAAAATATCCATGCACATCTCCAATCAAATACTGTATTTTGTCTTTCACCATAGTTCTGAAAGCATTATATATATATATATATATATATATATATATATATATATAAAATTAGATCTTTTCAATGACATATATATTTATTTACAATTACATGAAATACACGTGATACATGAAAATAAATAGAAAAACTAGTCATTTGGAGACTTTACCGATACATTTCTCATTAAAAAGAAAAGTGATGGACTAGGGAATAAAAACACCTGCTAGTAATGTTCCAAAACTGCCTGGTTGAGAGTACCTTCCCTGCTGCTCCACACATGAGTTTTTATGCATCACAAAAGCAATCAAACAAAAGGAAACAAGCCCACAAGAATATTATTTCACAGGCTGAGAATGGGTAAGGAATGCAATGTTATTTCCTTAACAGAAAACTAGGGACTAAAATATGTAAAATGCAGCAACTAAAAAGGTAAAAATGTTAGTGTTTATATACTCACTTTCTATATTTAATATACATATTTAAATATAAATGAATTATATTTTAAAACACTGCTGTTGACAGAGAAAACAAAATGCAAAGGAACAGATTTGGGGATGTGACGTGATTTCTTAGTGATGCTACTTTGTCAATTTAAAAGCAAAGCAAAGTACTCTCAATGAGTCTCACACTTTTCAATATTACTAGAGGGAAAAGACAAAGCCCTTTCCCTTGACTGACATTTTCACTTACTTCACCTAAACCATCACTATTACTAGACCATTTTGCAGATGACAAAATTGAGGCTCAGTGAGTACAATGAATTCTATGGTGACGGAGCAGAATTTGAGCCTCGCAAGCAAAGCCTTTCCACTCCACCAAGGGTTCTTAACCTTTTTTGTGCCACGGACCCCCTCTCTGGCAACCTGGTAAAGCTTACATGCCTCTTCTCTCCTCTCTTCTTAAATTCTTAAAATAAATGCACAGGGTTATGAAGGACAAAAATTATGATAAAATAGTTACCAAAATATCTTTAGGAAAAAAATGTATGGCATAGCAACATATGTTCTTTGCTAATGTATTAAATAAAAAGATATATTATTAGTGGGTCTGATAACTATGGCAATTTTGAAGCAAGATGAGCATTAATGTTTCAACTACTTTAACACAAGAGCTATAATAACTTTAATGTAATATGAAAACATCTGTGATTTCTATTGTTGAAACAGGTACTGTTACTGGTTTGTTGCCTACGTTCATAGTTAGCATGTTGTTTCCTGCACACCTTACAATTCCTTCTCCAGAGGAAGACGTCCTAAACACTTATGCTAATCAGAGGTTTAAATTTTAAAGGTTAGTGAAAAATAAAAAACTAATTTTTTTTCTCATTCAAGTTCATAGACTCACAGAATTCTGCCTACAGCCTTAGCAACTGGCTAAGTATTCAATGTATATTCCAGGTACCCCCCATGTAGACTCCTATAATCAATCTGTGATGAGTGTGAGTCAAACAAATAAAGACATGAAAGTCCTCACTGAAACACCGAGTGGGGTCAGGCCCTGTAGATTGATGGTTCACTTCCTGTTTTGGGGCCAATTTAACGAGCCCATCCTAGAGTGGGTTTGTGTGTGCACACGTGTGCCTGCGTGTGTGTGCACGCGCGCGCGCGCGTGTGTGTGTGTGTGTGTGTGTGTGTGTGTGTCGGAGGTGGGAGATCAACTACCACCCTTTTAACCGGAAGGCACATTTTTAACCTGCCTGATCAGCACCTGGTAGCTGCTGATCCTCTCTCCTTCAGAGCCTGTAGCAGATGTACTAGCAGAGGGTGTCAGCAGCACTTTGGGGAACAGACCCTGTTAGGTTGCCTGCAGGAGGGGTGAGGTGGGGAGCAAGGAATGAGGCCCAGCAGAGAGTAACGGCCTTCTCAAGGCTGTAACCACCTCCAGCCGCAGTCAGCAGGGGCAGGGGCCACCAGGGTGGGTGCTGATGAGGCAGCAGGAGCAGGTGTCTTTTTCCAGTCACATGACTCACCCACCTTGCGGCTGCACATTCTGATGTCCTAGGTCAACATCTCAGATTGTTATGAGTGTCAAACACTCCTTACTGAGAGGTTCTTTTCTGATATTTACCCACATCATCTTCCTAGAGAATCAACATATTCATTTGGATCATTCTCCTCATAAATGATGGGATAGGTTCATTTAACCTATTCAAGTTTTTAAATTAACATAAGATGTTAGCTAAAATTTTAAATACCTGAAACGCTGCCAAAATAAAACAGACAAACACATTTGGCTTTATTTCCTCAGCTTTGTATGTGGGAGAGAACATTCCAGTGGTTGTACATGTTTGTGTGTATACACGGGTGTGCCAGTCATGGGGAAAAGAACAGAGCTTCTTTACGATTTTCTAGACTTCCTCCCTCCCTGTGGTTCTCAGAGACCGTGTTCCCTGCAGCAAGCCCCAGAGCCTGTCTTGAGCATGCATGCCATCTGCAGTTTTTTAAGAGAGGAAGACGTAAGTTTATGTGTCTCTTTAATTGGCAAGGAAGTAGGATCATAATTACAAATGCAAATGAACAGAGACCGATTATACTTGACAAAAAGGCACAATGATTCAGACCCTATCTACATGGAAGAATGGTACTCCAATTCAAATTCCTTAGCTTGGCATTCAAGGCCATCCTCCATCTGGGCCTGCTGACTCATGCAAGGACAGCCTCCCCTGCCCGGTCTGGAGGCCTTCAGCTGCTCTGGTTTCATCTCAACCCACTTTTACCCTCACTCTCCTTCTCTAGTCTCAGTTCCTGAAGTATCCCTGGCTCTGTCCTATTTTGGGGACTGTCACACAGTTTCCCCTGCCTGGAAGACTCCTGATGGTTCCCCCCTGCCTTCCATCATCCAGTTAACACCTACTTATTCTTCAGGTCCTATCTCAGGGCTGCCTGGATCCTCCAGATTTGATTGGGCAGAAGGTGCTCTAAATAAGGGTTCCCAATCAAGGCGGGGGAAGGAGGAAGGCTGCTCTCCTGTCCAAGTCATGTGCCCTGGTACTGGGCTGTACCTGCCTGGAGAAAGAGATTCCTCTGTGTGAACCACAAAAATCCTCCATCCATCTGCTATACTGTGTGCCCACTGTGTGCATCTAGCTGGAGGGGCCACCTTTTAATCTGTCTACCCGGAGGAGATGGCTTTTTCCAATTTGCCCAAAGGCACTACCGTTGGCCTTGCAAGTCTTCCTGCCTTACATTTGCAAGTGGACTTCTCATTCACAGCCCTGATCGGTCCACAGTCACTGCTTCCTATGTTCAGTCCGGTAGTGGTGGCCTGCCCACTAGACAGTAGGATCCATTTAGGGCAGGGACCATGGGTTTTTTGCTGCTGAGATTCTACTTCCAGTCTCTAACACTGTGTCTGGAATAGAGAAGGTGCTGTATGCATATTTGTGGAATGAATTAACAAAAAGGAGTGTCATGGAGGTGCTGCAGTGGAAGAAATGGCCAGACTTGGGGGGCAATAGAAGTATCTAGCAAGTTTACTTACTCTTACTGAATAAATCAGGATTCAACAGATAATAAGTAGAAGTGGGCAGACCCAAAGATAGACTTTGTACCTTAAAGCAGAATTTTCACTGAAGCATTTCACCCTAGGGCTAGAAAGAAACATGCTGCTTCTAGAAGAAAACAGAGTTTGGCCAGTAGTACACCAAGAGCTTGCTTGGGAATAAAGGGAGTTTCAGACAGGAAAGCAAGCTGGGAGGAAACCTAAGTGAGACAAAAATCTAATGACTCATGAGATTCCAGGTAGACCAGGCATCTTGAAACATGCTAAATTTATTGAAATAAAAATTCTTGCCCAGTTAGCTGAAGGCACTGAGGCAGAAAGCCTCTATGTGTCACTCAGTCAGTGTACTACACTACAGGAAAACAGGCTACAAATGAAAAGCTGAGGCCAGGGTAGGAATAGTTATGGCCCTGGAACTCCTGCAGTTCTCAGGGACTTAGAAAAGAAAGATCTGTGTGGTACAGGGCCTTGGTGCTGAGGGGGCAGGGCAACAGGACTGTTAGTGCAGACATTAGTGCCTCAATCCTAAATTTTAAAAATTACTCAATAGGGAAACTGAGGGAGGGAAGATGATGAAAGGCAATCAGAGGTCAGAGTTTTTAATTCTAGAAAAAAAAATATGCTATACCAGATTACATATATACTATAAAAATCTACATATCATTGTATACAGTTTTCTCTACCATAATTCTTTATTTATTTCATTGTATATTTTAGGGATATTTTCATATCTGTACATATAGACCTTATTCTTTTCTTAAAAAGTTTATTTATTTATTTTGAGAGAGAGAGAGAGAGAGAGAGACAGAGAGAGGCAGAGAGAGAGGGAGACAGAAAATCCCAAGCAGGCTCCCCACTGTCAGCACAGAGCTAGCGAACTCATGAATTGTGAGACCATGACCTGAGCCAAAACTGGAAGCTTAACTGACTGAGCCACCCAGGCACCCAATCTTATTCATTTTTTAAAAACCTGTAGCACATTCCAGAGTTTGATGCATCATAATTCATTTAACACAGAGATAGCCATTCAGGACAATGATACAGCTCAGGTTTTTGTTCATTTTAAAGTGGCCACGCGTGGTCGGTAGCCTTCAAGAGGACCTCCAAAAATTTCTGCCTCCTGGCTCTCATACTTGTGTCGTCCTCTCCCACACGGTACGTGGGTTGTTGTACGTGACCCTGAGCCTAGGATGGAAATGATGATGTATTTCTTTCATTTCAAAAGTTCTTTTGGGGCATCTGGATGGCTTAGTAAGTTGAGTGTCCAAATCTTGATTTCAGCTCAGGTCATGATCCCAGGGTCATGGGATTGAGCCCCATGTTGGGATCTGCGTTAATCCATGGAGCGTGCTTGGGATTCTCTCTCTTCCTTCCTCTCTGCCCCTCCCCTGCTTTTGTGCTCTCTCTCTAAAATAATACAAGTAAAAAAAAAATACAAAAGTTCTTTTGGACACATACCATGCATCACCAGAATGCAAAAGAAAAGGTGCATTGTAGGGTTCCAAATGATTAATTACAAATGACAGACTGTGGGCCACTGCACTTCAACCTTCAAGTCGCTATGTAATTATTTAAAATTTCTATCAAATGATTAATTTTATAAAAGTAATAACCACTGGAGTTGAGTCTGGGAGTGGAAGTAAGCATCTGGTTTTGATTAATTTCTCAAAAATGCACAGAACATTAAGTAATTGTAACAATAGGCATGACCTTGAATCTCAAGCTAGGAGCCCTAAATTAGAAGTGATCAAAATCCAAGTATTAATTCTGTTTTAGTGTTTCTGAACCAGAAGTTTAAAAATAAAAACTGAGTGAGTGGGATCAAATGGGATCTAAATGTCCGTATTTTCAAAAACTATTTGAAGGAAACATCACAGCAGTCTCAAATCAAATGTAAGCTCAACTCAGTCTTATTTGGCTTCAGTTGCCAGTGAGAATGAGTGGTTTTGGGACAAATCCTTTATATGTTATAAAAAGCTAGAGAGGGGATTGTAACTCAGTGACGTTGGGGAAAAGCAGAAATCACACTCGTGCTAGAGAAGAGCACCAGTCTTCATCGCAGGGCTCCCGCTGCCACACTCAAGCTGCACAAGAAAGACAAATGCATATTTGGCTATTTAAAAAAATAAACCTTATTCTTGATGACATTTCACTAAATTATTAAATATATTGGTTTCTCCTGCCAGAAGTCATAAAAACTATTTCTGGAACAACAAATCTGGGGTGCCTGGGTGCTTGCCGTGTGACTTTGGCTCAGGTCATGGTCTCGCAGTTTGTGAGTTCAAGCCCCACACTGGGCTCACTGCTGTCCGCACGAAGCCCTCTTCAGATCCTCTGTCCCCTTCTCTCTCTGGCATTCCCCCACTTGTGCTCTCTCTCTCTCAAAAATAAATAGCAAGAACATTACAAAAACATTACAAAAAAATTTAAAAAAAGAACAAACCTATTTCTTTGTAATGATACAGTAGACATACACCAGGGAAATTCTAGAAAGTGTTCCGAAATATCCAAGTATCTAGGATTGAAAAGCAAGACAAACTGGTTGCAGATGATATCAAATGTTCACTTGAATCACATCAACGAGCAAGGTAGAAGGCTTTGTATGGTTATTAAGGGAATTAAGGTTGACCTTTGAACAATGAGTTGGTTAGGGGTGCCGACTCCCCATGCAGTTGAAAATTTGCATATAACTTTTGACTCCCCCAAAACTTAACTTCTAATAGCCTACTGATAATAGCCTGGTAGCCTTACGGATAACATAAACAGTTAACACGTATTTCATATGATATATGTATTATATACTGTATTCTTACAATAATGTAAGCTAGAGAAAATGCTGTTAAGAAAATCATAAGGAAGAGAAAATACATTTATAGTACTGTATTATATTTATCCCCCAAAGTCCTCCTCTAAGTGCACTCACACAGTTCAAACCCATGTTGTCAAGGGTCAGCTGTAGTTGACTTTTCACTTAGTATATGACAAGCAGATGACAACGTAATGATCACTATTGCTCCCCTAGGCTACACTGGTCTGAGGAAGGATAATAGAAGGATGTGGGTAAAAACAGGGTCTCCTCCCAGGAGACTCGCTGGGTCCCCTATGTCTCCCCTTCAGTTTTCCTGGCAGAGGAACCCAGGGTGGACAACAGGGCACTAAGCTTTCCTTGCTGCTCTGCCCTGCTCCAGGGATACACCTAATGGGCAGCTTCTGACCCACCTGGTCCTGACAGGAGTTGGCCATGCTGGTCTTGCCACGGTCATGGGCTTGTGACAGGCTCCAGCCATACCTGACCATATACCAGCTTGCGTGTATGTTCTTCCTGAGCGAGGGAGGGCTCCCTCCCCTGCACTGGTGCATGTGGGCCGTTGACCAGTGTGAGACTGCACTTTCAGTGACCCTTGGCCCTCTTATTAACCAAGGAAGGATGGCTGCCATGCTCTCGGTTCTCCAAGGTTTGGATGGGAGGACATTTTAGTCTTACTACACAGTATCTGTCATCTTCTGAAGCATTCCCCCTGCTCACAGTTGAACAGAGTTTTCGATAAGGCTATGGAACTGTATCTGTCTTTCCTCCCTAGGATGCTGCGGCCATGGGACGGAAGCAGCCTCTGAGCACTGGCAGGAGCTCTGGGCCCATTTACAGCCCATTTACTCTTTCTCACTGAAGGTCTGAATCATCCTTGGGCGAACACAAAGATGATCACCCCTGTCTTGCCATTGCTACACGTTCCACACGTGGCATGCACCCCAAAGAGATTTACGAACACTCTGTTACGGTATCCGCAAACTCTACTAACTCCCCAAGCAGAGGTCATACAGGATTCTCCCACATGGAAGTGTCTCATCCAGTAGCAGCTCAGAATTCAGACCTGCTTGCCAGGTACCTTCCGATAACAAAAAATTGTATTTTGCTAAAATACGTCTTTCCTTCTTCTGAAACATCATTGATCCCATGATTTACCATTTTCCAGTGAACCCTACTTTTGTGTGACTGGGTGTGCCATTCTCACTACTGGCACTAGACTGCCTGGGTTTGAATCCAGCTCCATCTTCTATGGGTTGCATGTCCCACAGTGCTTTAAATGTCTGTATCTGTAGAGTAGGGATATCAAAAGCATCTTCTCCATAGCTTGTTACCAGTACTGAATAAGTTAATGCATGTAAAGGGCTTAGAATCATGCCCGGCACACAGTGTTCACTGTTAGTGTATTACATGAATCGCCTGTCCTATACCTCAGGATTCCCACAACTGGCAAGATCTGCAGTTGAGATCAGTTATCTATCTAGCTATAAGTACCTAAACTGACGAGCCTCCCAACATGTTGTGACAGTAACATGCTGATAAGCTAAAGACTGCACCCTGTTTGGAGGAAGCATTTGCCCGAAAGCAAAAACAGGAGCACAGTTCAGGCCATTAATCACTATCATCCCTCTTTTCCCAGAACATTCAACTTCAGCAAATTCAGGAATTTCTGCGCTTAAGAAATTGTAAAAGGATAGCTGGCCAAGCTGACACGCCACACCTGCTAGAAGCCACGTGGAATGCTGTCACCTTCCCGTTCAAGTTGGGGCAGTGCTGACGGAGCAACCCTGCACATCAGCCTGCGAAACACTCTGGCTTCCAGATTATTAAGTGAAGACGCACACCTCGGCACACCTTTCTCAAAAGCCAACCAAGATCGTGAGCTTCCCACCTGGACTGCCAGGTCTGCTCTGCTGATCACGCATAAGAAGAGAGCCAGGCACTGCTTTTAAAGTTTTAACTGGAGAACACTGATGAATAATTTTGGATCTCTGGGCCCTCAACATCAATAGGAAACCACGATGAGGTTTCAGTAAACACCGAAGGATCTGATGTTTTCTCCCTGTCAGTTCTGCTAGGGTCTGAGCACGAGATTCATACCCTTATTCTGTCACCTGAAGACATCCAGACAAGTCCTAGTCTTGGACCTAAAAAAAGCGAGGTTATAATTCTATCTTCTGGGATGGGGAAGAGCCAGCCAGACAGGCAGGAGATCCATTGGTCAAGGCTATTTCTTCCAATGATCATAGGGAGCATAATCGCTTAGGACGATGCTCCAAGTTAGTCTTTTTCAGATGTCTACTTAAAGTAAGTCAATGAACAAAAAACCAAATAAATAAAACTAGCATTTCAGGATGGGGGGCAGGGGGAGGAGAATCATGCACTGGTTGTTGTCAAAAAATGAGGAAGGAATTGTAATCTCTATTCAGTGGCACCTCTACATATGCAGTTAGGCAAAATCAGCAAGGGACACAGGTACCTCCAGGACTCCCCCCCCCCCCCGGCCCCCTCCAGGAGGCAGAATGACCCTGTGGATATAAACGGAGGCTCGGGGGGCCATACAACATGGTTCAAATCTCAATTCCTTCACTCCTGACTACGTGGGCATCCGTAAATTTCCTAGTTTTCTCAGCGCCTTAGTTTTCGCATGCCCAAGAGGACTCTTACAAAGATTGAACGAGATAATTTATATAGATCATTTAGGATGTTTCGTAAATAGGAAGCATGCAATAAATGTTAGCAACTATACTTTGTTTTTGGAATGGACTTTTAAATAAATAAAATAACTTTTAGAAGTTATTTTTAAATTTACAAGTATACTTTGACACATCTTATAAACGGTTAAAAATGATAAACATTTGGAGAAAAAACTAGTATGACAGCATTAACATTGTTTGTGGTAATACCATTCACAGGTTACAGGTCAGAAAGTCACTGTTTCTGCTCTACATTTCAGGACATCAAAACCACCAATAGAGCTTTATAGCATAATAAACTTTTCCTAAATCTAGATTACAAGTTTCTATTTGCCAAAATACTGAAAACTGCCAGACTCAAGTATGTACTACAAGTCTGTCCATTTCTTTTAAAACGTTGGTGTATCTCGGGGCGCCTGGGTGGCGCAGTCGGTTAAGCGTCCGACTTCAGCCAGGTCACGATCTCGCGGTCCGTGAGTTCGAGCCCCGCGTCGGGCTCTGGGCTGATGGCTCAGAGCCTGGAGCCTGTTTCCAATTCTGTGTCTCCCTCTCTCTCTGCCCCTCCCCCATTCATGCTCTGTCTCTCTCTGTCCCAAAAATAAAATAAAAAAAAAAAACAAAAAAAACGTTGGTGTATCTTAAACAAAAACAAAAAACCAAAAAACTCCACCTTGGTGTATTTTATAGTCTAATAGTTACATTAAGATGAGAGTTTGGTGGAGGGCACCTCGGTGGCTTCAGTCAGTTGGACGTCTGACTCTTGCTTTCAGCTCAGGTCATAATCTCACGGTTCATGAGTTTGAGCCCTATATTGGGCTCCACTCTGCTGGTGCAGAGCCTGCTTGGGCTTCTCTCTCTGTTCCTCCCACACTTGCACTCTCTCTCTCAAAATAAATAAACTTAAAAAAAAGTTAATCTGAGGAGGAAGAATATTTAAAAAAAGATAAGAGTTTAGGGACTGGCATTTACTTAATATATTGCCGCTAACTACTATGGAAAGACAACAACTAAATTAAGCCAATGATTTGAGCATTAGCTACTAGTATTTGGGTAAAAGCTTTCAGATGAAACTAAATGCGTGCATTATATACACTGGATTTCTTTGGCATTTTATTTATTTATTTGGCACTTACTAACAATGATGGGCTTTTGTTTAACGACTTCACTTTCACCAATAGAGTAGTAACTGCCTCCGTCTACTTGTCATCCACTGGTCGGGTATTTTTTAGTTTCTGTTTGTATAAGTCAGGGGTTTCTGTTATGGTAACAAACATCGCCCAAGCTCAAGGGCCTAAAACAACAAAGGTTTATTTCTCACCATCACACGTCAGCAGGGGTGTTGCAACACGTCACCATGTCATGTCCTCCTTCAGGGACACAGACTCAAAGAGACCAGCAACTGAGAACTTTGCTGGTCACCATGCTAGGAGGTATGCAGTATATGGAGTTCTACACTGGCTCTTAAGGTTTTCCCTCAAATGTGACACATATCACCTCTACTTACATTCACTCCATTAGGAAAAGTAAGTCATGTGGTCACGTGGGCCAAAAAGCTATCCCAAGTCAGAAGGAGACTTGGTGAATATCCCCAGTGACTACCACACTATTAAAAGGAGCTTTGTAGGATTCTTTCACTTTAATTGAAAGGTTACAACATGTACCTGTATCTAATTCAGGCATCAAATATATCATGTCTGCCTTTACAATGTCCCCTTGCTATACAGAGCCCATATTCTAGGCTATGCAAGGGAGGGAATTAGTAATTTGCATCCAATAGGAACGAACTTGATTTTCCCTCTGAAGGAAAATAAAATTTGGATAAGAAAGGAGAAAAAAAAATAAGGTCCCAGTTAATTTGTTTCTTGTTGAATTGTAACATGTAAGTAGAGAGAGGAACAAATAGGTTTCTTTTGTTTTCCCTTTTGGAGGAAAAGTAATCAGTTTTTTCACACAAAGAACACACTTCAGCAGGCTACTCTCCAGGACTTTACAATGTCACCCTCTGCTGGACCTTTCTCCACCTGCCCCCTCTGCCACCAGCTCTTCAAACAGGCACCGGCAGGAGAGGGATATGGTCTCATTTCTTTTCCCCACAGTTGATGGGGAATTCGACTTGAACTTGCACTTACTAGCACTTATTTTAGAACTGGAAAGGACTTCAGATGTGTTGTGGGAGACCGCTAGCTGTCTTCATAGATCTATCCCCTGCAGCACACATGACAACCATGTGACATGACAGCCATCTCACACCTCTCTCATAGTGGGGGGTGACCACATGACCATGTCCTGGCCAAAGGGGTGGAAGCTGTGTGTCACTGTTAGATCATGCCTTTGAAAGAACAGGTGCGTCCTCCCCCGGGCACCTTCCCTCTTCTCACTGGCTGATATGTGGACATGCTGGCAGGTACCGAAGCAGCACTTTGAACCACAGGATGGAAGCTGTGTATTGCGCATGGCAGAGCAACAAGGTAGAAGGGATCTGGGTCTCTGACACTAGAAAGCTTCTGAAAGAGCCCTGGAGTGGGTATGCTAAGACCCGATGTAAGAGAAATACATGTTTATAATAAAGTGTTAACTATTGCCATGTCAACTGGCTCAAGTCTCTCATTTTCAGATGAAGAAACTGAAGCCAGAGAGACTAAAAGATGGATCCATGGTCATACAGCTATCTTCTCTGTAGACCGTTCATCAAAACGATGGAAAATTACTCATCTCTTAGGTTAACGACCATTACAAGTTCTTTTTATTGATTGAATGTCATACTAAGCAGGAGGAACAATAGAACTTAATGCTAAGAGCCACACCGTTTCAAGTTTCGTAGGATGATCAACATATCCTATTAATAGACAGTATTTAATTCAGTGTAGATTGCTAGGGTCAGAGCTAATGAGAAATTCTCAAGGTTGTGATGGAAGCAATAGCCAAACCGTCAGAAGATATTCCTGAAGTACATCTCCCAAAGTCCACAGGATCAGTGGGCTGTACTGTATTTGTACTTCTCTCTGAGAAGGAATAGTAAGCCTTCAGACGTGACTGGAATTTGGCTCTGATGGTGTCAGTAACCAGATTTAAGGAGGCATTCAAGAAAGCACAGGCTTAATGAATTAAAATGAAGTCTACCCATTGAACACACTTGCTTTTAGTTAACTTTTTCATAGGAAAGGAAGAAAAAAAAGTTCTTAATTCACCATTTCTTTGATATCCTCAAAAAATATCATTTAAAATGACATCCAACAGGAATTATGCTGTTTGACGTGGTTTGTACATCTGATGCTCTAAGGAGTTGCGAAATGGCTGGGAACTGTTTCAGAGAGCAAAAACATCTGACGTTGTTGGTTTAAGCTTTGGCTATAGTTTATGGAGAACCAGAATTCTTTGTCTCCTTTGGAATATAGCTCAGAGGCATTTCTTTTAGGTTCAACTTAGTGTCCTCGTGCTTGGAAGGCTGATAATGAGTCTTAACATCACTGAATCAGGGACATGTAAAACTGGAGTAAACCAGCCATCAAAATGCAAGCCATTTGGTTCAGTTTTCTCCACCCCTCCTTCTGCGTTCCCATACAGCTGACCCAAGGCCTTTTTTGTCACTAGCAGAAATCACAGTCGTGTGAATGGGGTGTACTTTCCTACACTACATTGTTCTCTGCTTCACTTCTCTTCTACTTTTCAGTCTTCGGTTTGGACCTCAGAATTTCTAGAAGGGACACACTAATGCCGGTTACTTTTTTAAATCTGGTGTCATCTATTTGCTTTAAGAAAAATCAAGGGCCCCCTTTTGCCTAGAGAATGCCTGAGCTTTAATATCAAAAGACCTTCAAGTCTACCTATACTTCCTCTCAAGACCTACTTCCTTCACTGTTCCTCTTTTCGTTCCATCTTTCGTGGTGAGATAGAAAGAGGGAAAAAATTTATGGTGTAGAAAGTTGGATGAGAGGCAACTGATATCTTACACTAGGAATCAGAAGACCCAGATTCGAGTTTCTTCTCTGAGTTTTCTGCCTCCTTAACTCTGGGCAACTCACATTTACAGAATTGAAATCTAAATCATACAGCATTCCAAAGTAAATCTCAGGCAATAGTTGGCAAGGAATACTCCTCTGAGATTTTCTTTTCCTTTTAAAAATTAGTTTAAAATAGAGATGAAAATACCTGCTGTACCTTCCTCACAGCATGTGAGGTTCCAGTGAGCTGGCGGCTGTGAACGAGCTCTGTAAACTCCTGGGTGACATGTAAATGAAATGCATTATTATCACAACAAGGGAAAGAAAAGGAAACAAGTACACTTCACTCAACAGTCCTCTTCAGAGTGGTTACTGTGGACCAGGCAAGGCACCAGGTGTTAGGGATTCAAAGAAAACCTAGAGACTCAGGATTGCCCTGGCAAGGTCTCCCTCACACAAACCCACTATTCTTGGATAGACTCTCTCTACAACTAACTTCAGCCTCCATGGGTCTGAGCATTATGGCCTGTGGACAAGTCTCAATATGGCAGAGGAAGAGGTGCATCTCCGAGGACAAGATATACACCATATACAGCCACCACCAACCCCCAATCCCACCCCAATTTGACAGGATATAGCACGGTTGGTAAGTTCTTCCTGGAAACAACTGCAATATAATTTAACTTCTTTTCTTTTGTGAAAAAACCAATAATGCAAATATCATGTCAGAACAATGATTTATGAAATTGTTTATGAGGCGTTCATTATTCCTTAGCATCCAACCTGCGTAAGTCTTGGATCTATAGGAAGTATTAAAAATCAAAGACCGTGCCTCCTTTAGCAATATGTTCAAGATTATATTCATCCATTTATTCATTCATTCATTCTACAAATATTTATTTATTTTTTTTTCTTTTTTTTTTTCTTTCTGAAATTTATTGACAAATTGGTTTCCATACAACACCCAGTGCTCATCCCAAAAGGTGCCCTCCTCAATACCCATCACCCACCCTTTCCTCCCTCCCACCCCCCATCAACCCTCAGTTTGTTCTCAGTTTTTAACAGTCTCTTATGCTTTGGCTCTCTCCCATTCTAACCTCTTTTTTTTTTTTTCCTTCCCCTCCCCCATGGGTTCCTGTTCAGTTTCTCAGGATCCACATAAGAGTGAAACCATATGGTATCTGTCTTTCTCTGTATGGCTTATTTCACTTAGCATCACACTCTCCAGTTCCATCCACGTTGCTACAAAAGGCCGTATTTCATTTTTTCTCATTGCCACGTAATATTCCATTGTGTATATAAACCACAATTTCTTTATCCATTCATCAGTTGATGGACATCTACAAATATTTATTTAGTGCTTATGACATGTTAGGCAGTAAGTAAGGTGCTGGGGGAACAGACATTGACAACCAGAGGTGGCTTAAAGCAAATGGTTACTCAGTAACTTTAATGACAACTGTGATGAGGGTAACAAAGGAGAGATACAGGGTTCCACGCTACAGGGAAATCTGTGTGTGTGTGGCGGGGGGGTGGGGGGAGAGGGGGGGGATGTTGGAGGGGTGAGAGAATGCTTCCAAAGGCAAGGACATTAGGGCTGAGACAAGGGAGATGGAGCTGGCCAAGGGAAGGACAAGAGAAAAGCAGGAGGGGGCAGGAAGTGCAGGAGTGCAGGATCTAGGTGGGAGGAGCCTGGCCAGGAGGGGAGGAGAGGGAGGAGTCCCCCAAAAAGGCAAATAACATGATCAGATATGCAATAAAAAGCAACACCAAAAGGCAACTTTAATACCAGGATAGTGGTAAGAAACAGACAGGGCATAGTGGCAGAACCTCCTTGTTCTGACTCTTGGTCCAGTGTTTTTGTTTTTGTTTTTTTCTATAATGACACCCTCCATCCTATAACTGAATTTGGAGTCACGGCTTTCTCACTCTCTGACTCACACCTACATAATCATAGAACTGACTTTGCTTTCTCACCTCTTTGAACTGAATGATACTATTAATAAGAGCAATAGTCATTTATAAGGAGGCTGCCATGTGCCAGGCAACTTGGTAGGTGCTTCTCGTTTCTAATCTTCACAACAATCTTGTAAGGGAGGTGTTATTTTTATGGTTTTACAATTGAAAAGATGGAGGCTCAGAAATATTTTGTAAATGGCCCATGGTCACATGGGTAGCTCAGTGGGATCAGGGTCCACAGCCATTTCCCTCTCTCCAAACCTCGCCACCACACCATACTGACTCTAGAGTTTACCAGTATCAAATGCCAAATTCTGGTCTTCTGGGAAAAATCAGAATGGGAAGGGAAAACTTTCTCTCCGTAAGTTAAAAAAGAACTTACATGAAAATTTCTCAAAAGCTAACTAACGAAATACATAAATACATACAGCCACAAGGAATAATAAGAATTGAGAAAATCCAGACGAAATTTTTCATTTTTAATCTATCACACTAATGGCACAAAATATTTTTCAATGCTCCACCACTTTGTTTCAGGAGATAAATATTGGCAGTAACCACATGGCTGGGCAAGATGAAAATGTCCCCTTTCAAATGCTCTGATCCACAATCTCAACTGGAGATTACTGCACTGCTGATTACTCACAAAGGGTAGGGCAGCAGAGATAAAAAGAGTTCATCTCTGACAGATCTGATCCCAGTCTCCCAAACAGGTGGAAATGGGATTTAAAGTCACCTTCCATATAGCAGACACTCCAAAAATTAGAGAGACAGTTTAAGAAAATATAGATACAAAAAATGTGGCCCTAATGAAAAAGTTATGTAGCTCAAAAGAAAAATGAAAAAAAAAAAAAAACAAAAAAACAAAACCAACAACCAAAAACACAAAAATTAGGAAGATCTTGCAAACAATTATAATCCCCCTGAGATAAACATTGCACACCATGTCAGACATCTTCAGGAAACAGCTGTTATTCATTCTCAAGGAGATAAAAAGAAACATCCCCGTTAAGAAACAACAACACAGGGCCACCTGAGTGGTTCAGTCAATTAAGGGTCTAACTTCAGCTCACATCATGATCTCCCGGTTCATGAGTTTGAGCCCCACACTGGGCTCTGTGCTGACAGCTCAGAGTCGGGAGCCTGCTTTGGATTCTGTCTCCCTCTCTCTGCCCCTCCCCCACTCATGCTCTGTGTCTCTCTCCCTCTCTCTCTCAAAAATAAACAAACAAACAAACAAAGAAACAAGAACACAGCAAGGTGCACTCACTCTAGGATAGAAGAAATAACATCATCAACACATACAGTAAATATTGAAAGCAACACTGCAGAAAAATTGAGTTAGTGAATCTGAAATAGATACAAGAGACATACATGGAAGGTTGAAAAATAATCAGACGTTGGAAAGAAGGTAAGAGAAGATGATAGACATAGAAAATAGAGTGTGGAGACATAACTGGCAGCAAGGGGAGTCTCTAGGGGAGAAGAACCAACAAAAAATAGTCAGTTTTCCAGAACTTAACACCAAAGCCAAATGCAAAAAAAAAGTATGGATTGGAGACTAGAAATGCTCACTCTGTTCTATGTTATTTTTGTAAGAAAGAAAAAATACACTCAGAATACTTATTTAAGATACAAAGCATTCTGAAGTCTAAAACCAGAAAACCAAATCGCTTTGAAATAGGTGAAAATTAGTAAAGCTTCAGATTTTCCCTGTAAAAATTGAATCTAACAGAGGAGTGGGACAACAGGAGTAGAAGAGCTTGGGGCTGTGTGTGTGTGTGTGTGTGTGTGTGTGTGTGTATGAAACCTACAAGAATATTTTTTTAATGTTTTTTTTAATTAAAAAAATTTTTTTAATGTTTATTTATTTTTGAGACAGAGACAGAGCATGAGCAGGGGAGGGGCAGAGAGAGAGAGAGAGAGAGGGAGACACAGAATCTGAAACAGGCTCCAGGCTCTGAGCTGTCAGCACAGAGCCTGATGTGGGGCTCGAACCCATGAACTGTGAGATCATGACCTGAGCCAAAGTCAGACGCTTAACCAACTGAGCCACCCAGGTGCCCCTTTAAAAAAATTTTTTTTAACGTTTATTCATTTTTGAGAGACACAGAGACAGCATGTGAATGGGGGAAGGGCACAGAGAGAGGGAGACACAGAATCCAAAGCAGGATCCAGGCTCCAAGCTGTCAGCACAGAGCCCGATGTGGGGCTCGAACCCACGAACTGTGAGATGACCTGAGCTGAAGTCAGACGCTCAACTGACTGAGCCACCCAGGCGCCCCTGAAACCTACAAGAATATTTAAATGGCTTCTGCGTGCTAGGAAAGCTGTATCATCTCAATACCATTTCTACAAAAGCCAGAGGAGTCAATTTTCCATTCAGCAAGACCACTGACTGAGGAAGACAGCTATAGATAAAAAAAGAACCATAAAGAAAAATCCTAAGTAATGATTTTGACAAATCTAATAACTGATGAAATTATTGAAACAAAAAAGAAAAAAGAAATGTAAATGAAACGTCAAGAGAAAGAAAAAATAATTTTAAGATCCTCAGAATAAATTAATGAAGTATGGGAAAAGGAGAGAGTAAAGATAAAGAGGAAACGTGAGAAGGCACAGAATGACTCATATTCTTAAAATATAGTTACTTTGTCCAAAGAGGTAGCCATCATCATCATCATCATCAAAGCTATCACTGAAACAGTGCTTACCATGTGGCGTTCTATTTTAATCCTTAAAATAAACCTATGTGGTGGGTGCTAGTATTGTCTCCATTTCACAGATGAGAAAACTGAGGCCCAGAGTGATAAAGTCACTTGCCCAAGGCCCAGAGCTAAGTAAGTGGCATTCTAAACCAGCTGTTAGCCACTTCACTCTCCTGTTCCGCTATGACTAGTTATGACTAGAAAAACACAGCGGGTACAGCGTATATTTAAAAATAATCACTAGTACATTTGAGATAATAATGATCATTATAGCAACTACTATTTGCAGAGGACCTATTATTGCCAGGCATTGCATTAAGCATTTTAAAGGCATCAGTTCGTTTAATGCTAAGAGCCTGTAAGATAATGTAAAAGTAAAGAGTTTATGTAAAGGCAAAGATACTGTAAAGATCATAAAGTTGTCCAAGGTCACCCAGCTAGTAAGTAGCAAAGCCATGATTTGAACTGGGGTCTATTTGACCCTGAAGCACAGACTCCTTTCTCTACTACGCTGCATCCCACACAGGGACAGGTCTGTTCTGAATAACACTGAAAGGTAAAAGAATATCGGGCTCACTCTGTTTTTTTAAAAAGGCACAGCGACTATTTCCTTCCATCAAGGTTACCAATGCTAACAGCTCAATTCAACAGCTACTTCCCCCACTCTGTTGTCCGCTGGGTTTACCACTCCTCCCTTCTTCACATTCCCTCCTCCCACAGCTATCCTCTGATTTTCCTCCCACCTCACTGCCCTTTTCTTTCCATTCTTTTACCGGGCTGCTGCAACTCTGGCTCCTTACTTACTCGTCAGTGCTTCTAGCTTTGGGCAAGCGTCCCTCTTGTCATCCTATGATAATGCTGACCAAACATTACACGCCCCCAGATTTTTGTCCACATACATGTATCTGCATCTGCCTGCTAAACACACTCACACACGCATGTGTGCATACAGCATCTGTATCTCTTTCAAAGTGACTCGAGCTATTCCATTCAAGAAGTTTGTTCGTCCTTGCCCTCTGCATCCCTACTATATGTAGTCCTATCATAGTCCTTATCACATAAAGCCAAAGTGGTCTTTAACCCACTTATCTCTCCCGCCAGACTGTAAAATCCCTTATCTTTCACTTCGCTTCTGTTTCTAAAACAAGGGAATCCAGGTCTGGTACAGACACCCAACAAATGTTTATTAATTGAATAATAAAAACAAGAGGAGCAAGAAAGCATAAAAAGGGCATTAATTAGATGACCATCCATTCTGAAGAATGAAAATAATCAAAACCTGCCAAAAATATAATGGCCTTGGGTGTCATTTTCATTCTCAATTCAATTAGCAGGAGTTTTAAAAAATAAAATTCACATTGCTGGAGAGGCTATCCATTTGACCTCTTTATCTTAGTGTTGAAACTGGCGGTCTCCAAACACTACTGGAGGAAGGCACTAGACAATGTATATCAAAAACCATAAAACTATTTATAACCAAAAACCCAATGATCCTGGAAACTTATAGAAGGAAATAAATCAGAAGAAGATAGCAATATTTGGGGATATGCTTACAGAGCAATATATACTATATAATAATGAAAAATAGGAAATAGACTAATACCCAACAGCAGGATAAAAGCTAAGGAAATCAATTTGAAGTACTTTTACACATCCATTAAAATTTAACATGACTATAAAGGATAATGGAAAATGATATAATGCTAAGAAAAAGCTGGAATGCAAAATTACATGCTGGCTATGACTGCCATTCTGTAAAAACTATTACTTGTACCTGAGCAAGGACGGAAACCATCTGACAAGAATTCGCAAAAATGAAAAATGTTTTGTGATGACTGGATTTTGTTTATCTTTTAAAAATCAAATTTTAAGATGCAGGTGCCTGGGTGGCTCAGTCAGTTAAGTGTCCGACTTTGGCTCAGGTCACGATCTCATGGGTTTTGAGTGTGAGCCCCGTGTCGGGCTCTGTACTGACAGCTCAGACCCTGGAGCCTGCTTCGAATTCTGTGTCTCCCTCTTTTGCTCTGCCCCTCCCCGGCTCACGCTCTGTCTCTGTCTCTCTCTCAAAAATAAATATACATTAAAAAAGTTTTTTCAAAAAGATGTAGTTGCTCTAATATGAAATGAAACACAGGGTGAACACCGGTTCCACACTTAATTATCTGTACTACCTTAGGGAAGAAGCCTAACTTCCCTGAACTTAGTTACTCATCGATAAAATGAGAAAACTCTACTTCTATCTCTTAGCAGATTAAATTATGTGATAAGCACTTTACATAGATGTACCTGGCACTGTCCTTAGCACTTTACAATAATACCTTGTTTAACTATCAAAACAACTTTTCAAGATGATGCACAAGGAGGTTCAGTAATCTACAGTGACAAGAGCAAGATAACAATAACTTTCAATAGCTTTCCAATGCCCATTCAATCAAATCCAGCAGCAACAGTAACTACAAACATTTAAATGTGTGTCTGCTAATGTGGTGAGCATTGCGCTAAGGGCTTTATTATTCTATGTAGCCCACTACCACAATCCGTTACAGAGGTACTATAATTGTGTCCTAGGACATTCAGGCTCAGAGAGGTTACGTAACATGCTAATGAGTGAGAGAGCCAAAATTTGAACATGTGTCTGTCTGAGTTCAGAGCCAACCAGGTGCTTCAACACCATGTAATGATGTCTCCAATTTTTGCTAGGATGGTGTGTGTACACAGCCCTTAAGAGCTTGAACGTGGCCCACACTCTCCTCACTTCAGATATGGGGGGGTTTTCAGTTGCCACTATGACATTTTAAGTCCCTAGCCTTAGCTCCTGCTGTTCCTCATTTGGTCCTGCTCAACACTGCTCTTCATCCCTCAAGGGTCTACCTCCCTGTTCCTCAAGAGGCATAATTAATTGTTCCTTTATCTGCTAGCTACCTACCTACCTTACCTACATATCTATCTATCTATCTATCTATCTATCTACCTACCTACCTACCTACCTATCTACCTACTTACCTACTACCTATCTTTTAAGTAGGCTCCATGCACAATGTGGGGCTTGAACTCACAGCCAGGCACCTCTGTGTGCTGCTCTTTTAGACAGCAATTTATATTTGTAAGCCAGCATGTACTATACTGTCTCTCTGCTTCTTTACCAGGCTGTTTCATCCCAATTATGTTTCACAAAGGCAAGACCATGCTTTATACAGTTTTGTGTTCTGCTGTATCCCTGGCTTTAAGCACAGTTCCCAGGACATGATAAGGACCCAACTACTACTTGCTGAATGAACACTTCCAGCTGGGAAGATGTTTCCAAGTATCACCAGTCAACACTGGAGCACCATATGCTATGTACAAAGGATGGAACATCAATCAGGAGCTCACACTTCTCTATAGTGTTTGCCACAGAGCTTTGATGAAGGTAGTTTAGCTAAATGAGAACATAAAGGAGACCCCTCCACCATTCTGACTTCCCAATGTACTATGTCTGGGTTAAGTGTGCATAGTACAATGCATTTACTTGTTAGGCCTGTTAGCATATTCCATGGAAATTGCTTGCTCACTGGCTTGCCTTCCCCTTCTAGATAGGACTGTAGGTCTTCCACATACCCTAAAACCAAGGACAGTAACTGGCATGTAATTGGTGATTAAGGAATATTTGTTGAGTGGCTGACTGAATGAATAAATGAATAGGGTGAAAACATTTTTCTCTTCCTGGGTTCTTGAGAAAATATTTCAACTTGTAGCATGCTCTACCATACCAGTGCCAGACTTAAAAAAACCAAAACAACCTATCAATTCCATACTGCTCCTAGAATTCTGTATAAATATTATATGAACTTAAATAGTTAAACTACTTGTCCATCTATGTTAAATCTTTCTACACTATCTTCAATGACTAGAAAAATCACTGGGAGCTCTAACTCCATAGAGGATCTATTTTTCTCTAAAAACAGAATGGAACTTTTTTAGAAAGTAAAAATGTTTCCCACTTAACATTCTTTAGAAATGCACAAAATAAAAAGATTCATTTGGTGGACATGTTCTCTTTATTCTGACATTGGTTCAGTGCTGAGGAACTATTATTAGAAAGCTCTCAGTTGAAGAACATGCCTTCAAAAAGGAAGATAAGATGTAGGATACTGTGTGCTCAAAGCTAATTTTAATTATACAGGCTATAGGGTTACTGAGATATGCCAAACATTTAGCTAATTAGCAGACTCTTGAGACAAGAGGGCCGCCTAGAGACAGACAGTTTTCCTCATTAATGAGTGATGACAAATTCTAGTTAAACACACATTTTTTACTTGTACTATAAATTCACTTTATTCTTCTTTCTTAAATTTCAATAACATGAACTAATTGAAACTTGAAATTTAGACATTAAGGCTAAAATGGAGATCTTCCACTTTAAACACAACGATCCAATGTCAACTACCATATTGGGAAAATTTAGGGTGGAGGGCGTAAGAAGTTATTAATGTTATGCCACTATATTTATAAGCTCAAGGACTTGAAATTAATTAGAAGACTCCATTTAAAAAATTCTATAGATGATGTTTAACAGAATAGTACAACATAAGTTAACAAGCACGGAAGCATTTGGAACCCTCTAGTAACTGGTACGTTTTGAGGGCCTATTACACAAAGAGAAATGAGGAAAACAGAGATTGAAAGAAAATAGCTATCTTTCATGAAGTATTTACTATGTGCTGCAGTATACTAGGTGTTTTACAAAAATCACCTAATTTATTCCTCAAAACAACCCAGGAAAATATAAATCATTATTCTTATTTTATAGATGAGGGATCAAAGCATATGGAGTTTGAGTAAGGTCATCTGGCTCGTAAGTAGCTTGGCTAAGTTTGATATCAGGCTCCTTTTCTTAGGCTCATTACAGATGTGAGCCTGTATCTGAGGAGACTTTATGAACAACATAACTGGCTTTTTGTTTGTTTGTCCCCCTGGATTAAATACATTTAGCTCTTTAGGTATTTGGTACTTACAAAGGTGCCTTCCTCAGGACACATGCATGAGGCAGATGTGTTTCTCTGTCAGCTCTTCTTTCAGAATAAAAATTAGATCCAAGGACACTACCTAAATTTCCAACATCAGTGGGATTACCCACAATGCTTTTCACAGAAAGTGGTCCCTATGCATCCTGACATTTGAACAGGTTGGTGGTTGCAGTTCCCAAAGATAGCTCCGGTTATCTCCTCTGCCACGCAACCTTGGTCCCCATTAGGACGCGAAGGTTATTTTTCCACTCCCTTGAATATGGGCAGGCTCTGTAACTGTTCTGACAAACAGAATTGGAAGAAGCGCCACTACCTCTAGGAAGCCAGTTGTCAAGTGGGAAGCATGACTACTACCCTCAGACCACCATGTTGTGAGAAGCCCAAACTATGCTGAAAGTTATGTGTAGGTTTTTGTTGATGGCCCCGGTTGAGCTCATAGTTGACCTCAACTGCCAGCCCTGTGAGGGAGTCATCTTGAATATCCAGCTGGGTGGAGCCTTAAGGTAACTGCAACGCCAGCCAACATCTAAATGTAAGTGTGTGAGATATCCTAAGCAGGAACTGCCTAGCTGAACTCAGTCAATCCACAGAATCACATAATGATAGCTTCTTATTTTAAGGCACTGTGTTTTTTTTTTTTTCAACATTTATTTATTTTTGGGACAGAGAGAGACAGAGCATGAACGGGGGAGGGGCAGAGAGAGAGGGAGACACAGAATCGGAAACAGGCTCCAGGCTCCGAGCCATCAGCCCAGAGCCCGACGCGGGGCTCGAACTCCCGGACCGAGAGATCACGACCTGGCTGAAGTCGGACGCTTAACCGACTGCGCCACCCAGGCGCCCCTAAGGCACTGTGTTTTGTAGTGGTTTGTTACACAACAGAAAATCAGAACAGTGGTGTTGGTTTTCTTCTAGAGTGAACCAACTATTTCTTTAAAGCAACTGAGAGTAGATTTGGGGGGGGGGGTGCATATTAAAATATCACACATACCAGTTGTGGCTACGCAATTTTCTAGTTGAGGGTATTCCTATAAAGAATAAAGGGACTATGGAAAAGTACCTATATAAACACTCTTACATTTTAGGCTACTTCTCAATAAATTGGTCACACAGAGGTATTATGTTTTCAAAGCTGATGTTTTATCAAGAAAAGAGAGTGGATTCTCAGCAAAATGATTAGAAAATTCAGGGTTAGTTTACCATAATGCTGTCAAACTATTCTCCTTTTTTAATGCAATAACCAAACATGACTTAGTCCCTTGAACAGCCTCAGAATGCCAATAACTTGATTTACTTTTGCATTATCTGCCAAATTCCACCTGAGCTGATGAGAGAGAATTCAGCATTAAGGATCCCAAGCAAGAAAATAAAATGCTGGGAACAGAAGGATGTTCCAAAAACACTTGGAGGTTAAGTATAAGAGAAAATAATGTTTAGATAAAAAATACACTCTTTTCTAGGGCATGTCACAAGGCTAGCATGGATTTTTGGCAAATCTCTTCAGCTTCTGAATCTATTGCTTGTTTTTGTTTGTTTGTTCGTTTTAACAATGACCTTAAGGCCAGGTAAGATACTGAATCATGAAAGAAAAATTTACTAGTATTCAAAATCCTGAACTTATTGGGGTGCTTGGGTGGCTCAGTCAGTCAAGGGTCCAATTTCGGCTCAGGTCATGATCTCATGGCTTGTGAGTTCGAGCCCTGCCGTTGGGCTCTGTGTGGACAGCTCAGAGCCTGGAGCTGCTTCAGATTCTGTGTCTCCCTCTCTCTGCCCTCCCCCACTCACACTGTCTCTCTGAAAAATAAACATTAAAATTTTTTTTAAAACAAAATCCTGCACTTATTAACCAAGACAGGGCAATGATATTTCAAAAAACTTTCAAATAACAAGGCAAGAATAAAGGAATTATGGTGCTTGATTAGCACACTCCATTCCCAAGGGGGGAGGAGAGGCAATTTTTTTAACTCAAGTTTTCTGTCCTTAACTTTAACAATAAGATTTAAAAATTATTGCCATTTTGCTAAGTAATGGAAATAGTTTCACAACAGTACTTTCATTGTATCTTTTGAAGATAAAAAGACAAAGCAATTTGTCCACATGGTGAATGTGTTTGCTTTCCTTGTTGATGAAGTAAGTCCTGAGAAGCTATATGATGGCTGGATTCACTCGTTTACTACACCACCGGCAGCAGAATGAAGTTTCCCCTGCTTCTCAATGGAGATGGAAACTGGGTGAATGTTCCTTTCCCCTCCATCACAGAAACATCCATGACAAGAACAAAAGCCACAAACATTTGGTAGCATGAGGTTTTGCTCTGCTGCAACTCCCCATGTTTTAAATGCTTTTTGTAGAATTTCCTTTTCCTCAGTTTTAAAAGTAATAAATGTTCACTAAGGAGGAAAACATTTTAAATACAGAAAGGAATTTAAAAAAGAAGACTCTTCCACAACCCTGTGACCCAGAGAAACAACCTTTCCTCCACTCCTTTGATCAGTTAAAACCAACACCACTGTTCTGATTATCGAGTGTTGCCTAACAAACCACTACAACTACTCTTGTTGTTTATTCTTTAGATGCAGTTCATGATCTTATCACAAAACTCCTGCGTATATCACAACGCTGATATGGGTTCTGCTTACACAATCAGAGCCCTAGGACAACCTTTCTTAATGCTGATGTGATTTCTTGGTTTACAACACACACACACGCACACACACACACACACACACACACACACACCCAAATGATGGAAAAGAAAAATGTCATGAAACAACAGGATAAAATTTAAATGAACAGATAAAACTAGAAGCTCAGTGAAATACAGTAGGAAGAGTACACTGTATAAATTTAATGATAATTTGATGACAAAGTAAAATTTTTAAACTAGAAGTTAATTTTCCATGGAAACCTATGGTATAAAAATAATTATAATAATTTTAATATTTTCAAATAAAATTCTAAAAATAAAACAGAGGAAGTTTTTAATAACCAACAATACATTTACAATAAAAGCTATTTTTTCTATTTCTCCCTGCAGGTACGTTTGTCTTTGCCATAAAACAAAGCAAAATATCACACTATATTGCAAAAGTTTAGATGCAGAAGAGTCTTTGTTTAAACAGTAAAAAATTCACCACTGTTCCAACTCAGAAAATATTGTTATTATTAGTAGGTAAATTCAATGTACTCCCAAACTGATGGATACTTTTAAGAAGTAACTTTTTAAAATAAATAAACTTATTTATTTACTTATTTATTTTTAGAGAGAGTGCACACACATGAACAAGCAGGGGAAAGGAGTAGAGGCAGAGGGAGAGAGAGATAGGGGGAGAGACAGAGAGAGAAAGAGACAGAGAGAGACAGACAGAGAGAGAGAGAATCTTAAGCAGGTTCCACATTCAGTTTGGAGCTCAACATGGGGCTCGATCCCACAACCCTGGGATCATGACCTGAGCCAAAATCAAGATTTGCATACTCAATCAATGGAGCCACCCAGGCGTCCCAAGAAGTAACTTTTGAGAATATTTTCTACAACAACGTGAGTGAGACCAATAAGGTCCAGTTCAAAGAGTTTGTCTCCGCTCAATTATCTCATTTACAAGGCTACGAGCTGTCCTGAGGGTAAGGCAGGAACCTTGTAAGTTTTAACGCTCCTGGTCTACAACACTGAGTAAAAGGTGTTCTTCTTCAGGAGCTTGAAACCTACTGAATGACCCAAACCTTCTAGCAGCCAATGAAGTGATACTTGTCCAGCTGTATTTACACATTTAATTAACACTGTTTGAATACATGATGAATACTTGAAAACTGTTTAAAAAATACTATTATCAGTTCTGTATCCTAATTGATGGAAGTGTAATTGTAAAACCTTGGTTTGCGAGCTCAATTCGTTCCGGAAACATGCTTGTAATCCAAAGCACTTGTATATCAATGCGAACTTCAAGAACCATTGGCTCAGTTGTGATCATGTGACACTCGGCGTCACTACTCGTATTGCAAGACATAGCTCATTTACCAAGTTAAATTTTATTAGAAATGTTTGTGCATCTTGCGGAACATTTGCAGAACAAGTTACTCACAATCCCAGGTTTTACTGTATATTCAAATGATATATTCACAGTGTGTACAGGACAGGTTCATCTTTTTTAAATTCCAGTATAGCTAACATACAGTGTTATATTAATTTCAGGTGTATAAAACAGTGTACTCTTTAATCTCCTTCACCCATTTCACCCATCCCCCCACTCACCTCCCCTAGGAAAGGTCTATTTTTTTATACTTAATTAACTGTCATAATTTAGAAAAGTTTTACATTATAGACAGGTTGTGAAGATAGTCCATAGAGTTCCCATATACTGGACACCCAGTTTCCTCTATTATTAACACCTTACATGAGGATGGTACATTACTTACAATGAATGAAGCAACATTGGTAAGATATTTCCTTAGTTTTTAGGTGGTGTCCTTTTTCTGTTCCAGGATCCCATCCAGGATGCCCTGTTACATTTGTTTTTCACATCTTCTCATGTTTCTCTTGGCTGTGACAGTTTCTCAGACTTTACTTGGTTTTGATGACCTTGATAGTTTTGAGGAGTACTGGCCAGGTATTTTGTAGAATGTCCCTCAAGTGGGGTTTGTCTGATGTTTTTTTCTCATGATTATACTGAGGTTATAGGTGTTTGGAGGAAGACTACAGAGATAAAATGCCATTCTCATCATGTCATATCAAGGATACGTGCTACCAACATAACTTATTGTTAATTTTGATCACCTGGCTGAGGCAGTGTTTGTCAGGTTTCCCCACCATAAAGTTACCATTTCCCCCCATATCCATGAAGTATTCTTTCTAAGAAAGTCACCATGCACAGCCCACACTTAAGAAGTGGGAAGTGATGTTTTGCCTCCTTGAGGACAGACCAATACATAAGTGATTTGGAATTATTCTGCATAGGAAATTTACCAGTTCTTCTCTATTTATTTATGCAGTCACTTATATCAGCATGGAGTCACGGATATTTATTTTATGATTTGTATAAAGTAATAACATTGCATACTCTACTATATTATTAATTTTGTTGCTTCAGTTGTTTCTGCTCTGGCCATTGAGAGTTCTTTCAGTTGATTCTTGTGTCCCTGTGGCACACTCCATCATTGTGCATAAGTGTGTATAAGTGCGTGCACATGTTAGCACTTCCTAATTTTCTAGCACTACAAAATGCTCCAGGATCATCATATATATTCCCTAGCCCTATAATCAGCCATTTGTCCAGCCATTT
This sequence comes from Prionailurus bengalensis, assembly GCF_016509475.1. Taxonomy (NCBI): domain Eukaryota; kingdom Metazoa; phylum Chordata; class Mammalia; order Carnivora; family Felidae; genus Prionailurus; species Prionailurus bengalensis. Next base: position 23,606,557 of record NC_057360.1, read on the forward strand.
GTCAGCCAAAGGAGTCCTGATTCCTTTTTTTTTTTTTTTTTGGAGAATGGTACGAGACACAAGATCTGGGTGGTGGGTATGCTCGTTGCTGCTGGGGTATCATTGCTCTTAGGTCCTCTCAGCTGACAGAGCAAGAAAATGTGCTCTCTACATGTGCACATCCATTTAGAGACACATGTATCTACATGTATATGCATATATGTATACGAATATGTACATGCTTACTTATGCATGTGTGTTTACACATCTATTAATGGTTCTACCCGTATCCATCTGTATCTACATTAGGCTAAACATCAACTCACACTGATGTCTCCAACTCTGACCCCATTACCACAGGGTGCTTCTAGCCACTTCCTTTGTGTGTCCGCAACCTGTCAACAGTGAGAAACCTGGCTCCGCTATTCAGCCACCGCAAATTAACTATAGTGGTTTTAGAACTGTTAACTCTTAGCTCCACAGTACAGAGTATAGTGCTTACATAGGGTTACTTTTACTTACAGTCTTAACAGATTCCATTCATTTCCAAAGTTACTTAGGCCAGCACATTTTACCCCCACCACCTTCAGTGAGGTTATTTCATGTATTTGTCATACTATCACACTCCTTTGTCAGTCTACATTCGATGCTGGGATCTCCTGACACGTTTTTTGGTTTGTTTGTTTTTATTTTCAAACATTAAAGTTCACTCTCTTTGTTGTAGGTTTCTATGTGTTCTGACGAATGCAGTGTCACGTATATACCATTACAGTGTGCTACAGAATAGTTTCACTACCTTGGGGCACCTGGGTGGCTCAGGTGGTTAAGCGTCCAACTCTTGATTTCGGCTCAGGCCATGATCACAAGGTTCGTGGGTTTGAGCCCAGCGTCAGCCGCTTGGGATTCTCTCTCTCTCCCCCTTCCCTGTGCACTTACACACACACTCTCTCAAATTAAATAAACTCTCTTTTTTAAAAATAAATAAACTTTTTTTTTTTTTAGAGAATAGTTTCAGTACCTTAAAATATCCCCTGTGAACAGACTCCTAAATACAGAGAACAAATTGGTGGTTGCTAGAGGGGAGGGGGGTAGGGGGAATGGGTAAAATAGGTGAAGGAAAGGAAGGGGTACCAACTTTAGTTATAAGATAAGTAAGTCACAGAGATAAAAGGTACAGCCCAGAGAATACAGTCAATAACACTCCAATACATTGTAATAACATTGTATAGTGACAGATAGTGGCTATGCTTCTCCTGGTAGGCACCAAATAATACACAGAATTGTAGACTCACTGTGTTGTATACCTGAAACTCATAAAATGTATGTCAACTATACTTAAACAAAAACAACCCTGTGGTTCATGTAATCAACCTTCCTTTTCCCACAAACTCCTGGAAACTAAGGATCTGTTTACTATCTATGGTTTTACCTTTTTCTGAATCATATAGGTAGAATCATACTGTATATATCTTTCAGGTCAGATTCTTTCACTTAGCAACATGCACATCAGATTAATGGCTTTGCATGGTTTGGTAGCTCATTCCTTTTTATCACTGAATGATATCCCATTACGTGGATGTGCCAGTCTGTTTACCCACCCATCAAAGGATATCTTGGTTGCTTCCTGTTTTTTGGTGATTATGAATCAAGCTACTAGCAATGTTCACGTGAAGGTTTCTGTGTGATCATAGTTTTTCTTTTTTGTTTTTTTAAGATTTTATTTTTTTTAAGTAATCTCTACACCCAACGTTCAGCTTGAACTCACAACCCTGAGATCAAGAGTTGCACACTCTGTCAACTGAGCCAGCCAGGCGCCCTGCTCATAGTTTTTCAAATCACTTGGGAAAATATCCCAGGTCTGTGATTGCTGGACACATGTTAAGACTATGTTTACTTCTGTAAGAGATTTGAGTCCATACTGTTCAGAAAAAAATTATATTTCTATGTATATTAGACATAAAATTGTAGTCATTCTGTGATTTATGACTGATTTTATTTATTTTTATTCATTTCTGTATTTCCCAAGAATGTTTTAAAGTAATTCAGGCAAGTAGCACATAGATAATCATGGCAAAGTTCATTTAAAAAGTATAATTAGATAAGAGAATGACAGGAGTAAACCAAATCCAATCACTATGTACTGTTTATCTTGTTTCACGAGACCACCAGCTCCCAGCCGGCAGATTCTCTGATACGAGCTTACCCACTGTGAGTGTTAAAGTGTCACACAGACTGTGAAACATTTCACTGTAATGAGATTCTCTGTTCTTTCCCTACAGCTGGTGTTCCTTGACATTCCTTTTCGGGAGAAGTGAAGGAACCTGGCTTAGCATTTGAGAAACCCAGACTCCTGTCAGGGCTTCTGGGCTTCACTTCTGATAATGAACCTTCTGCTTTGTTTCTGAGACTAATCCTTACTTCCTTTTCTAGTTCCAATCAACAGATTCCTATCTTGTTTCTGGTCTAAGTGCCCTCAACTGTACAAATCCATAAAGTATTAAAAAAAAGGAGGGGGGGTTGTCTCCAATTAAGCAAGCCCTGAAGTGGTTTAGTTACGAGAAAAAGTCTGTCAGTATATGAAAATCTATAGCATACCATCACATGCTGACAGGAGCAAAAAAAATGGAGTCAGTTCATTACGTTTTGGAAAATATCACTGTCATTATCAATTGTTTTAATTTTCAAAAAAGGAGGAAATTTGGCATCTCTTACCATACAGAGCACTGAGGAAATAAATTAAATTCGATTTATTATGAACACAAAGCAGTTACAATGGCATCTTCGTATATTTATGATAATGTTGACAGGCTAAAACAATACCTCCTCCTCCCTCCAAAAGATGATGTATAAATTTTTTATGCCTGGTTATTTATATCCATCTTTTCTGAATGACAGGTATAGAATCCATTGTTAGAATTACTAGGAACTTTTTATTTGTTTATTTTTATTTTTAAAAATGTTTTTAATGTTCATTTATTTTTAAGAGAGAGACAGAGAGACAGAGCGTGAGTGAGGGAGGGGCAGAGAGAGAGGGAGACACAGAATCTGAAGCAGGCCCCAGGCTCTGAGCTGTCAGCATACAGCCCGACGTGGGGCTTGGACTCATAAGCCATGAGATCCTGACCTAGCTGAAGTTGGACACCCAGGCCTGATTGAGCCACCAAGGCACCCCACTAGCAACTTTTTAAAAACAAACCATGAGGTTGGCAAATCCTGTATCTCTCTTAATACTGGGTATTATATGCTCACAAATAAAGTCCTCAAGAAGAGACACTTACCAAAGCCCGGACTCGGAAACATCACGGTGTCTTCTGCTACTCTCACCTCCAGGGCATAAATGATTAATTTTGAGTGAAGCTACCTCACTGAGTTTGCCAACTGATGAGTGAAACTTACAGGCTTTGGTTTTATTTTTAGCATCACGCAGGAAATAAGAGAAATACGAACAACCTGCAGAAAAGGCACACCACAGTGTTTTTGTTCTAGATGCTCTAATAACGGTGGTGGAGCCTTTGATGGCTCTCCCAGTAGTCACTCATTTCCCCTCACTCTGCTCTTGTAACTGGGCCACTTGAGTAAAATACACCCATGTTTCACTGAGATAAATAAATCCAGTGTCTAGAATGACCATGTGCACCACACAGAATCAAGCTTTGAAGAGGGTTCCTTTCCACTTTCTGCATAAGTATCAGGGTACTGCTCTTGGAGAAGAGGCCAAAAATCTAACTCTAAGATACTGTTTGTGTTGGCTGTACTTCCCAGGGTTAAATGGGGAACGTTTCAGAGGGTACATTAGAAGCTATCCATTACTGGGCCGGAGAAGGTCAAGAGTAACTATGTGCAACAACTTTTAGACAGCACCTTGCATCCAAGGAAAGCATATTTAAAAGCAATCACATTTTGCAACAATGCTGAGAAAAGGGAAGTCATTATCAACACCCTCGATCTTTAAATTAGAAAAGCAGAGGTCTGTTCTATTTATTCTGTAGTTACAAATGCTGCAAACTGGCTAAAGCATGCGGTTCTCTGTCAACCAGAAATTAATGTGACTGAAACAAAACAAAACAAAAATAATAAAAAAAAAAAAACCCAGCTGAAACACACCAACTAACCAAAACACTTCACAACAAGCTCCATCAGCCTCTCCACCCACTCATTATTCGTGCCACGTCTCCATGCTTGGCTCATACCATTCTGTTGCTTGAAATCCCTTTCTCAGCCTCATCTGCCAATGAAAATTTGCTTCCATTCAAGGCCCTGCTGCAATTGTGAGCTCTGTGAATCTTCTCAGATATCTCAGGAAGGGTGCCCTATTCCATTCTGGTTCTCCTCAGTGACTTTAAGGGTCTCTATCCTCTAATACAGCGTGTCTGTCTCCTTGTTTCTTGAGAATTACAGACCTCATATTCTTTTCGTGCCCAGACAGTGACTAGCTGCCAGTGAGAATTGAGTCCACCGAAATAGGGATTTATTCAAGAGATAGGATGTACCTGGACCCTACCACTGTGTTCACCTGCAACAGGTCAATTCAGTGTATTAATATAGTAAAGAGAAAAGGCCATTTGAAATAAGATTTCAGTCATGTTTTGCTATGCCTAGCTTTCTGGATGATTGTAGTAGTTGCTCTAAAAGCCATCTTTGATTCCTTGATTTCTGAATCTATTGAATATACACTTTGATGGCCTTTCTTTGTGGGAGATTGAAGGGTGCTATGATGATGTATGCTGTCCCTTAACTGTGTTTCTATCATGGAATAGCAACTAACCTCAGGAATGCATCCAGGTGTCCTTTTAACTAGTATCAACAATAATCACTATAATTTGCATTGGTCTTTATGTTTAACAAAGCACTTTTGCGGGCATTCTTTTGTTCTCATAACATTCTGTTCCTGATTCAGGAACTGAGCTTCTGTTCAACACTTAAAACTCAGAAGGCTGATTCAACAAATTCCTCATCCTCAGAGAATTAAACTCTACTTCTGTTCTACTCTAAAACAAATCACCACAGTGCCAGAAGAATCTGTAAGACCTTGAACGTGCCTGGCTCAGCGCTCATGAGAAAGCTAGCTGGAAAAAGGACGTCTTCCAAGAAAGATGAAGAGGTAGGATTCTTCCCTCCGATTGCTTCTACACCACAACAAACATAACAAAAGAGTATCATACTATCCAAACCCTCCATTCACAGAAGCTGTTATTCCCTCAGGAAACTCAAAGGTTCCAGTGATGAACCTCTCTACTTATGTAGAAGAACAGAGGCTGATGTCAACATGATAAGCATGAGAGAAGAGGGAGCGAATGGGGTCTCTGAGTTAGAAGCAAGTGAGCTTGGGGGAAGGGTCTTGTGCTAAAGTGACTGTTTCTGAAACGGTACCAGGAAGAGGTTTCTCTTGTCTAAAATCAGATAGCCTCAAACCACTCTCCATCCTCACTTTTGGTTTGGGAACCCTCAGCCCTACAGAATTTCCACAAACCAGAAATTCTCTACCTCTGGTCCTGATGTCCCCCCACAACCCACCCACTCTAGTGCCAGCCTGAGCTCCAATCCAACCGACACCTGGAAACAGGGTGGGGAGAAAGAAGAGGTGCTTCACAGAGCTGGACCCTCTGTCTGGAATATCAGCTTTCCTCTTGTTGGTTTATTTTACCTTCTTCCCAAGAGTGCTAGGAATGTTGAAATGACTTGGGAAATTGGGACAATTCAAAGTCACGGCCTTTTGCATTATTTGGTTTCTAAAAACAATTATTTGACCTTCCATTTGAGGATGAGCACTCACAGATAAACAGTCATTCCTGAGGGCACCCTAGCCCCTTACCGGGAACTGCTTCGGCTGGGGGGCAGGGCCACTTTCCAGTTTTGGCCAGCTGGAAACCACTGCTCTAAAGACAGCTCTCATTGGTTTCTGGAGCATTTCCTCTAATCAAAGGTGTCTCCTAATCTCCAGGTTTTTAATTCTGCAGCTGGATGCTCTGACATTTATTGGAAATGTAATGTACCGGAGATATGCATGGGCTCTCACAAGCTCAGCAAGCAGGAGGAGGATGCGGCCACACCTAAAGTTTGATTCCATTCTCCTTTCCTGCTAAGACATATTAGAACATTCTTTTCATATCGTCATTTGATTGTACTCAGGAAGTGGTGACTTAGACAAGCTTGCTTTAAATCAATCCTCAACTCTATGGATAAAGATGAGGTCAACAGCTCCACCAACTATGACACAGATATTGGATAGAGAAGAATCTTCTCACTTATACAAAGATATCTGGAAATAATCAAAAAGCAATGTAACATGTGAAAATCTAGGAAATACATATCAAAAACAAAAACAAAACACCTCTCATAATCAAAGAATTTATCTCCTAAGGAAGATAGCTTAAGAAGGACAGATGTTATGGAAAATGAGATAATGTTTTAGCAAAAAGTAAGAGTAATCACTTTAAAACTAAAACTGGAATGTCTCTTATTAGTCAAGACATGTACTTTGGAGAAGGAAGGGCCTGAATACTGCCAAGTCTGGAGTAATTTAGCTTTGAATTATTTATATGCAGAATGGTTAACCTACATAAATAAAGCTGGATGATCCCTGAGCTTTCTTCTGCTCTTTTTCTGACAACAAAACTGAGGATACTTAAGATAATGAGAAAATGACATAATCCCACCTATATTACAGATTCCCAGGTAGTTAAAATCGGAGTTTTGTTATTATCATTCCCCTTTTAAAAATTAATTTCAAATCACCCAAATAATGTACTCCTATTTTCTTTAAGAAAAACACTAAGTTTAAGGGTAAAAAAAAAATCCCCTTTTACCACCACGTACAATTCTTTCTCATCCTTCCTACATAATCCAGCTCCACTGCTACCACTAGCCAGCAATGGCATTTTCTATGCCAGAAACCACGCTAAGAGTTGACAAGCATATCTTATTTAATTTTCACAACTTCCTGCTAAGGTGAGTTCAGTTAGTATTCCCACTTTCCAGAGGAGGAAACTGAGCTTTGGCGTGTGTACATCCCCCATTACTCAGGTACCCACTGTTAATAGTCTGGAACACATCCACCCTGGGTTTTTTATGAATCCCTATACATCTATGAATATTCACTGAAAATGTAGAGTGTTGCTGTTTTGTTTTGCTAAAAATCTGAAATGGTATCATACTATACATACGCAGTCTACGCTTTACATGATTTGTCCATGACTGTTCATAAAGCTCTAACTCATTCTTTTCTAATTGCCTTCTAGTATGTACAGCTATACAATTCTCCTACTGACAAGAAGACAGGTTATTTTTCAATAGAAATCATGCTATAGTGAACAGTCTTGTGTAAGCTGCCTCACGCACATGGGCAGCTGCTTTGGGTGTATACCAAGATGTGGAAGTGCTGGGTCAGGGGTGTGCATGTTTACATTTTAACAGATAAGCTACATTGTCCTCCAAGATGTCTGCCACTAGTATGTGAATACAGATTTTCCTCCACCTGTGCCAAAAACTGATGTTATCAGACTTCAAATTTTTGCCAGTCTAAGGAATCATGTTTTAATTTGCATTTCCCTGATTAAAATAAAAGTTATATTAGGCAATACCATCCAGACTGGTTATTAAATGGTAAAGTGAGTTAAAGCAGGGCAATGTAAAAATGTATATATACATTAAGCATACGATTTTATTTTAAAATACATAGATGTTCATTTCCTCTCCCATCTTCTGATGTAGGAACAAGGCTTCTCCTTTATGTAAGGAAGCACAGACAGAGGGTCCACATGTACTTCCTATACTAACCACACCCTCTTAATGCACGTCCAAGATTCTCTGATTTGGTTTCTTAATTGAAGTGAGTAAAGACCTTATGAAATAATGTGAGTGCAGAATTGAATTTAGTTTAACAGTAAGCTTTTTAGTAACGTGACTTCATCAAGACTTTCTAAAGCACTGGCTTTAATTTTCAATGAAACAGCTCTCTTTCACACTTGTGTTTCAGTGGTTTACATATTACTTAACTCAATTACATAATTACAATGACACTCAACCAGTATAAACAGGTTTGGGAACCATCACCCTGGCTCTTGGGAAACACAATGAACTGAGGAGAGCACAAGCACAGAGGTGTTCTAGACAGTAGTCCATGAGCCATCCGGGTGAGCACACCGTGGGCTGCAGTCAACATCTTTCAGAGAGGGATTTAGGAGTCTTCTAATGCAGGGAGTTGGATAAGAAGAGAGTACCCACTGTACCAATGACGTGGAACATCTTTTCATATGTTTAGTTTACTGCCCAGTATCTTCTACTGTGAGCTGTCTGTTCATTTCATTTACCTGTTTTTTCTCATGGATTATCTTTTTCTGAATTATTTATAAGTGTTCTTTATAAATCTCAGACATTAATTAATCTTTTGCCTTTAATAGGTCATAAATATTTTCTCCCGGGCTGTTGCCTACCTACCTATTAACTACTTTTTTGTAGTTACTCTGTTTTATGGGAAGTATTCAATTTTGATCTAATGAAATAAACTTCTTTCTTCTTAGCTTTTGCTTTCTAGGTCTTGTTTAAGAAAACCTCCCTTTGCTAAGAATCTAAACATATTTTTTCTATGTTTCTTCTAATACTGGAGTAATTTTGTTGTTACCAAGCTCTAGATGAAGAACTCAAAGTTGAGAAGTTTTAGATGTTTGACCAAAATTATAAAACTAGAAACAACGAAGCTAGGATCTATACTGATCTGCATCTATATATAATCTTCAAAGGCAAAGCAACAACTTCACATCACCTTCTTGAAGAAGGAATTAAAATCTGAGAAAAGGAAAGTGGACGTTGTGGATGTCTAACAATGCTGAAAATTGGGATAGATGCACATCTTCATATTGGGAATACATAAATGGGTGACATAGAAATGATTCATCATCACCCTCAGAAAACCAGCACAATTTCCTCCACCCACAGAAACTGCAGCCAAAGTGCCGGAGAGGGCCACCACTTTGGTTTAGGCTCATTGTCTCTTGATAAGCTGTTATAAACAATCTCCAGCCATGGCTCCCCACACCAATCCACGTTACACCTACAGCTGCTGCATAAACTTTCCTGACTCATAATCTCAGTCTGCCAATCCCTTGCTTCATTCAAATCTTCAAAGGCTCCCGATGATCCACTGAATTAATTTCAGACCTCTCAGCTGGCCATCAAGGCTCCATATAATACTCCATTTACATTTTGATTGTAATTTCCTGCTGCTGTCCTACTGACACCTTCTCTTCTTTCCTCCCACTCCCCAAACAGGACCACGTGCTTATGAAATACACCTTGCATTTTCAATCTTTGTCACTTCTGCCTGGGGCAGCCTCTGTCATTCTATCCTCAAGACCCACTGCAAGCACCAGCTCTTTTGTGAAGTAGGTCCTGACACCCCAACAGACAAAGTCTCTGCCTCCTTTGATATTGGCAGTACTTTGTATTGTCTTCTCAGAACCAATCTTGCTTGCTTGCTTGGTTGATTTATGTATTTATTTACGTATTTAATCCAGTTTTATTTATAGCCATTTGGTATCTACCTTGTGTACTACCATATAAGGCCCTTAAGGTAAGGGTCAGTGGTTTCTTTATTTTGTGCTTTTCTGCAGAGTCTAGTACGGAGCCTTGTACCCAGGAGGCAATCAATAAAATATTTGTTGGAACTGAACTGTTCTCTCAACTTTACTATAAGCTCTTTAAGAACAGTGACTTTAAGTATTGGTATGTCTCTTGATACAAATAAGGGCCTTGTACATAATAGGTGATTAACACATATTTGCTTCAATAACTTCATAGTTCCGGAGCAAGATTTTTCAAAATACATGTAATACTGGCATTAACCTAAAGTATTCATTTAGAAATCTCTCGCCAAGTAACATAAAACAAAAAGGAAAGAAACACTGACCCTAACATTCTTTTCCTTCTATTTTATATGATAATGCCTAACTCTCACTAGATGCTTATCACGTGCCAGGCACTGCACTCCAAGCCTTGACAAAGATCATCTCATGTAGCACCATGAGGCACTGCCTTTGTCTCCACTTGACAGGCAGGAAGGTCAGACATGAAGTAACTTGACCCCACAGTGAGCAAGGGACAGAGTTGAGATTTGAACCCAGGCAGTTTCTGCCTCCAGAGCCCATGGTTGTCAGTCACCATCATGCCACACTACCTGGACTGAGTTTGCTCAGCCCCTTAATTTTAACACCTTGAGTAAAACAAAACAAAACAAAACAAAACAAACAAAACAAAACTTTTAAAAATACTAAAAACAAGAACTTCTTGTCTTTTAGATTACTTTAATGGATGGAAGAATAAAGGATCATTAAACCTATTTCATCTACCTCAATGTAAGCTTCAAATTTAGGAGGCCATTACTTTTCTCAAATAACATGCATGGTCCATACTCTATGATGTATCCCAAAGGATGGAATAGGTGACAAGAGAATATACTACCAGTTAACTGAAAAAAAAAAGCATTTAATTTTGGAAAGCAGTCTAGAAATGTCAGAATCAAAGATAACCATTTATTCCCCATTCTTTCTGCAAGTCTTTACACAACTGAAAGCTCTTCTTGGTGGTCTGGACTCTGACCGGCTGGCAGAAAAGGGGTGGGGGGTTGTCACAGATAGTCTACAAGTAAAAAAAAAAAAGCAGCCAGGAATTTCTCTCTTTTTGAATTTTCATTCAGTCTGCATAGAAAAGCACTCACACCAATTCTGGCCAAGTACTGGAAAAGAATATAGTAGGCACCAAAATGTTGAGAGACTGAAATTAGAGAGAAGGAAAAATCTATATTGGCTTTCAATCTGAGGGCACAGTGAGGAAATCACAAGCTGTAAGACAGAAGCCGTTGCTTCCCTTAGGACTTCAGAGATACAAGCACTCTAAGCAGGGATGGACTCTAGTGTTAGATCCAAAGAACAGCCAGACTGGCCACCAGGGTCTCTTTAGCCTCCGGTGGAAACATTAAAGATGAGATTTACAACTCAGCCTGGAATTACGTGAAGCAAGGACAGAATCTGACTTTTAGCAAAATAAAGTAGAAAAATGACCACTGATGCTTCAACTACTAAGGTCTTCTACTTATCTATTCAAAGTTAGAAAAAATTCACATAAAGTCTGATCAGAGTAACTTCCATGCTTAGTCATAACTACTGTTTTCTGGATTTAAGTGTTAATGTTAAAATATACCACAGGTGTGATGAATCTCTGTGACTTAAGCAATATCTTAAAATCCAAGTCCCATTTATGAAGAAAAATTTGATTACAGAATATTTTCACTTTTTAAAAATGATCTAAAATATTCAGTTGTTGACAGCTTCAGTATTTCAAGTTGTAGTTCAGACGTTCAGAAAAGAACAGAGGAGAAAGAATTAGCCCATTATATTCGTTAGTGTGTCATGGAAAATGACAGCGTGAAACACCCATACGCAGTGACCAACTCCCTCTGCTGTAGCCAAAATCATAAAAACAAAAACAAAGCACATAATGGAAAAAGGAGCTGAAGTCAAGCAAAACATTATATGACGTTTCCACCGTCTTAAAAATACATCCACTCAAACATGAAAAACATAGCAAATAATTAATCTCCAAATAAAATATAAAAACAATTTTGCTCTAACACAATGGAGTAAATGCATATCCTTAACAGTTTGTTACCTCTTTTAAGAAATCAGATAATATGGCAATTGACTAAATGTTTTTATAGAGATGGAATATTAAGGTGTAATATGTATACTGATTCACATGAAAGAAGGAGACTCCTAATTTCCTGTTTCAGATCATTACAATTCTCTCATTAACTCAAAAGCCCCAATACCTTTAACACTATGAACATGAAGTACTGACTATTTTGATAGAGACCTATCTTAAAAGTACATCATTTTCTTCTCAAAGGCAACGTTATGAACAACACTCCATGTCCAGAGTCATGAAGCTTAGCCGTTCATTCTGAATGGGTCAGAGCTAAAGACGTGGAAAAGAAGAAAAAAAATATATTGGTCCTCCCTCCATAAATCTCAATCTGACTTTACGCCTTTTCCTTTAAATTTAAACACTTTAAGACGCTACTAATTTTGCAGTATTTCCCCTGGAGTATTCTCCATCAAGATTAAAGAAGGGCTATTCAGAAATGTACAGGATACAGAAGTGATGCTTGCCACTTCCAGGCAAGCTATAAATAGCAATGGCATTTTCAAGAAATCTTGTGCCGGCGTGTAAGTTACAATTTAAACATGCAGTGCAGATTTTATTACAATGGTGTCACCAAAATTCATTGTTATGTGAGCAATTCGATTCTTACCAAGTTTTCTTGGTTCCTGGCTGCTATTTTCTGCTCCTCTTCTGCCCCATTTTTCATGTATTTGACCTCTTCCACCGGTTTGATCCTATACTCGTCTGAACACCAAAAAAAGAAAAGACATTTTATAACTTTCTCACAATGGTAAAAAAAAAAAAAAGTGTCAGTGAGAAAAGCCCCCAATAGCATAATTTGTTAGAGCCTTTTCCTGCAGCCTTTATTATGTGGTACATTTGGAACAATCTGGAAGACCCTTAACCAGCCTCTTTTTACGAGGTGCTCTCCTCTGCCTACTGGGAAGAGCTCAGCGCCATGAAGGCAGCTAATAAACGTGGCACTGCCTGGTCCTTTCACAGACAACCAATGGCAGCAGAGAAAACAGGTTATTCCGTCTCTAAAGACCATCTGGAATCTGTACACAGCAGGGCATACCACATAAGGGTCTAAAGGAAGATTTTTTTCCCCATGAGAACATCAGTTCGAACTGCCTGTGGCAGCAGTATATTCACACCTTAATTTCTCTCTTTCGGAAAAACAAAGTATTGTTTAAGACTAAAGAGTTTAATTGATCAACAAATAGGTACAAACACTAGAGAACTGAGATTTTCCTATTTGTGATCCTTATATTAAACATGGAGCAGTCTGCAATGACTTCATATGCTACACACACGTGCACACAGACACACACACACACACACACACACACACACACACACAACTTTGATCTCTCCATAAAGTCACATGCATATAGAGCTACACTATCCAATGGACCTAACAGGTGTATCACTCAAGGCTGGAGAGGTAGTGGGCCCCTAGGTAAAGGGATCTAGACTTCCCAACAGCCAGGGAGGGAGTACAATAAACCTCAATCTCAATATATATCACAGGACAAACTCTAGACGACATGTAGCTAAAGCTCTCCTCCAGGGCAAGTGGTAATGCCGATGACGTTTTCATCAGATTCCTGTCAACAGGAAATGACTGGGGCACCCTAAGGTCCAAATAGGCGTGACTTCGAGTCAACCCATTTGTCGGAAAAAAAAAAAAATCACAGAAACTGTGCAAGTGGAAAATTACACCAATCAACAAACTGATGATTACCTAGCATATGGCAAGGAATAATGTCTCTGATGGTCCACCTGAAAGACAGATGTTTATCTCTAAGAAAGTCTGTATTTCAGTTCATGAAGTTATAATATATTTTCTTATTGCTTATGATCAATTTGATACAATGACTGTCTTCGTATGTAATTTCCTGCCTTATTATTTAAAGTACCATTTTCCATCTAATGTCAGGTTTCCTCATACTACCCCTTCTCACACTACTTCCAAAGATGTTTGCTAAAGTAACATTTTCCCAAGTAATTATACTGTTCAAATGTTTCTCAGTATTATCATCCTTATGAAGGTAGTATATTTGCATGTATCTGAATAAAGATTCCATGTTCATGATTAAGCTAATTGTTTTTTCCACCTGACAATTCAAGGTAGTTATTGATTCTTCTTCTTTCTTAAAAAAAAAATGAGAAAGACCAGTGTGAGGTTACAGTAATGAACCTTTCAGGAATACTGAGTCCTAATGGATTACTAACAAGTTAATCAGTGGACTCTGATCCACAATCACCATACAGAAGAATTTCACATTCCAACTTGGTATTAAAAGAAAAAAAATGAAAGTAAATTAACAAAACAGACACATTTAATCAAGGATTACTTACTAAGAAGTTAGAAAAGCACTTGGTTAATTACCAAAAAAAAAAAAAAAAAGACATTGACAAATTATGCCTCCAATACAATTACACAGAGATAAAAATAAAGGTTAAAAAGTAAGAGATGAGCCTTCTTAACTTCAGTTTGGGATGTTAATATTTATAAACTATGGTTCACTTGGATAAATACTAACAATTTAACAACTAAATTGTGATCTTAAAAAAAATTTTTTTTAATGTTTATTTGTTTTTGAGAGAGAGAAAGAGGGAGGAAGGGGCAGAGAGAGGGGGGAACAGAGAATCCAAAGTAGGCTTCGTCCTGACATCAGAGAGACTTACGTGGGGCTCGAACTCACCAACCGTAAGATCACGACCTGATCTGAGGTCTGATGCTTAACCAACTGAGCCGCCCAGGCACTCCCTAAATTGTGATCTTAATCGCTTACGGTGAGTCTCTAATTATTTATATATAAATTACATACACACACATTTTTTTAACATAATTTTGGTAGATTTCTATGACTTCGTCTATAGTACCTTAACTCTCAGGTGACACGATGAAGAAAGCACAACATTTGAGGACCTAAGCAGAACCTTCTGAAAGATGGTACTTTGCGCACCACACAGCGAAGTGTCTGTTCTAGAGAAAATCCGCCCATGCCTTGTTTCCTCCTCTCCATCCACCAAGCCACCACAGCCCACCATCCACAATCTCTGAGCAGTCCAGCAATATTCAGTCTTCATTTGCTTTTTATCCCTCCAAGGAATGCAACTGAATTGAAAGCAGTAGACAAACTATTAATATTTTCCTAATATTTTTCTTCAATGAAATGGGAAAGCCGCTGGCTACATGACTTTCAGAGCAGCATTATCCCCAACATAGGGTTTTTTTTAAACACCAAGGCAGAATCATCACCAATTCAGAAAGAGGATAGGTTTTTAGTGTCTCATTAACAACCACAGCTGGCCAGCCAATGGTGGATACGACTGGATACAAAGAAAGAAAAAAACACAGAGCCACGACTACAAAGCCGGACCTATCATTATTACTTACACAACACACTGCATAAAATCCGTTGTGGTATAAAACAAAAAAAGCCAGCGAGACCTTTAGATAAACCACAATTTGTACAAAACAAATACTTAAAAATGATTTGTTAAATTTCTCAAAGGCTGGTGCTGGGAATGAGGATGTCCATCTGGAAACAGACAACTCATCAACAAACGTGTCACACATTTCCATGGCGATGCAGCCGTCAGGAGTGGCACTTGCCAACAAGCCTCTGTGCAGACGAATGGAGTATTTCGGGTTCTGACAGTGAAACAGCCAAACAAAAATCCAGTTTTCCTTTTGTTTAAGGCACAGGGGAATCAATGTGGGATTCTGGGTCCCCTTAATCAAGCCCCACCCTAGAGGCAATTAGCACAGCCACCGGTATAAGCCAGAGAATCCTGGCAGCAAAATAATGTGCCAACTTGATTAAGAGGAGGGACAAGTAGGACCATCTTCCTCTGGCTCCCTCGCACCTGTTCACAATTTTTCTTTTCTTCCTGTTGATCTTGTCAGGTGGCCTATTAAAATGTACGTCGGGAACAGTAGGCTGATGCCCCGTTCGGAACCTGCTCCCCCTTCTCTCTATGTAAATAGTCGCAAGCTGTGCTAGTCAAAACAGATCTGGGGTAAAAGCAACGCGTTGGTGATATTTTTAGCATTTTATTCCCCAGATTACATCAGAGAGGGGCCGGATTGTTTTCATGGCAGCTCCAACATCAAGAAACACAGTTTCCCACTAAATCTCTGGGCTTCATTTTTGATGTACAGTATATCATATACACATGTATACAATATTACAGTTTTTAGAGCTAGGAAGGGATCAGCTGGCTGGACTTGCTTTAGGCAGTACAGAATCACCCCATTTTCTGGATCCTGTCAATTTTTCCATTATCAACAACTCACTGGTCCTACCCCAGTTCTTCCAAGCTTTGCTATAAGGTTACCTTTATAATCAATGACACTGGCTTTAAAATGAGCCAGTTAGATGGAGATAAGTGCTGGAGGGAGCTTACAATGCCAGAATTATTTTTTAAAAAGTTAAGTTTTCATAAATGGATATATTAGATGGGGAAGGAAGAAAAGCAGAACACCATATATGCTACTCTCTCTGGTCAGAAGGGTTCTCACAGTTGTTTACTAAAATGGTGAAATCTGCATCTACTTTCCTACCTTCTCACCCAGTCTTGTTTTGACCAATGACACATATGTGATAACAAGTTTTTTTTTCCAAGACTGTTCCAATTCCATAAATTCTGTGTGAATGTCCTCATATTAAAGATGTCCAACATCTGGGCATTTTAACTGAATGCTCTGAATTGCCTCTTCATCCCGAATCTGCACAAAGATTCTCTGGTAGACTATTATTATATGCTTAGGAAAATACGAGAGCTTGGGAAAGGCATTACAAGAAGTATTTACAAACATAAGGCAATGAAAGGGGAAAAACTATCCTACCTTATAGCATATATTTGTTCCCCCTGGGTTCCTCCCATTGAACAGCCTGTCTCCCAAGCTAACTAAATTTGAGCCTTAAAATCCCAGCACAACTTCAAATTCTTGCCTAGGACCTTTATTTCCTTAACTTGGTAAGATTTTTCAGGGGACAAGTATTCACCTGGCTAAAAGCTCAGTTAGCTTCTAGAGCTGGAATGCCTAGCCATATGACACCTTGCTGTGTCTTGATTTCTTCACTGGTAAGATGTGAGTATTGCCAGTACCTAATCTCACACAGAGTCACATGAAGTAATACATGTGCCTAGTCCATAGTAAAGACTCAATAAATGTTAGCTGCTGCCTTAGCAAACTCTGGTTCTGCCAGTAATATTATTGCTAATGTACAAAATCCATCAAGGTATAAAAAGAAAAAGCATAATATAAACATCAGTAATTAACCAAAAATTGTGACTTAACTATGTTAACAAATGAGGACAGAGGAATTAAGAAGGGGGCTTATCATCCATAATAAGCCTTACTATTTTTTTTAGCCATGTGATATATTACTTTAGTCAAAATACCAATTAAAGTACCATATTACTTTAGTTAAAATAATTTTTAAAGAATAACTTTTATGACTGGGAAAAGAAAAGCAATCATAGGGGCGCCTGGGTGGCTCAGTCGGTTAAGCGTCTGGCTTCGGCTCAGGTCATGATCTCACGGGTTGTAAGTTCGAGCCCCATGTGGAGCTCTGTGCTGATAGCTCGGAGCCCGGAGCCTGCTTTGGATTCTGTGTCTCCTCCTCTCTCTCTGCCCCTCCCCTGCTCATGCTCTCTATCTCTCAAGAATAAATAAACTTGAAAAATTTTTTTTCAAAAAAGAAAATAAAAGCGATCATTATTTAAGTGAAATCAGGGGTACAACAAAATAATGCTCCCTCTATCCTCCTTTATATCCTCACTCAGTGATTGCCTTTGGCACAGCCTCAGCATAGGCTACCTTGAGGGCCAAGAGTGAGCAAGAAAGATTCCAATTCAGAACAGACAAAATGATTGTTTTAGAGCAAGAGCAGTAGAGGCAGCTCTAAAAACTACCCTTTTCTGGGAGGACAAAGAGGAGGACTCTCTAAAACTACAAGCCAAAGATGGATAGATGGGTCAACCGCTTTAGGAAAATGTGGGTTCTCACTCTGGGGGGCTCTAGCTCATCAGCTGTTCCCGCTTCCATCCGTTTTTCATTCAACAAACAGCAATTAACATGTGCTGTGTGCTAAGCCCTGGTCTTTCTTCGGGGGTCACCAGATGCAGTCCACTACGTAGACTACATGCCTGCACATAGTCTCTGGCACACACAAGGTATTTAATAAAACTTTCTCAAAAAAGAGAGAATAAAAACAGAGAGCTGACTTTAGTTCATAAATGAATGAATGTTTCCCCTAATCAGTGAGTGCTTTTAGTCCTGTTTGTCTCAGGGGTCCATCTGTTTTTTTTTTTTCCCCTGCTAGATTCTCCAAGGAAGGAAAAGGATCTCTAAATGGGGGAAAAAAAATCCTATTCTTTGCATTTTTTTGCACACAAATGCAATGGGTGTGAAACTGCTCTTTCGAGTCTACCTCTGGTCTATGGATGTACTCCATGTGGCATTCTTAGCTGAGCTCTGAGGCACACCTCAGACGTGGTGCAGGTTTAGTTCCACACCACTATAATAAAGCGAATATTGCAATAAAGGGAGTCAAATACATGCTCTGGTTTCCCTCTACATTTGGGATTACATTTACATATACTGCAGTCTATTACGTCTGCAATAGCATTATGCCTAAAAAATCTGTGTACATATCTTAATTTAAAAATACTTTACCTGTAACATTTTCTGCTAGGCCCATGGAGTACAGTGGATATCAAATTGTTTTGTTATCAGAAATAATTAAGGAATAATAATTTTAGATCATTTTCAAAAACAGCCACCCATGTATTTCCTACAATTTGACTTCTAGGACCCTAACGTAAAGAAACTGGATCCCAAAGATTACAGGTGAAGTCCGTATTCAGCTGAAAGAAGCTGAAAGAACTGTGGACTGACAGTGACAAATGTGGACTGAGCCGAAGTTCTTTTCAAAAGGGCTATTTTGAAGATTATGATTCTGACTTTGAAGGCACAATGGTGATTGGTGGTGGAAGGAACCACATGTAAAATTCCTTCAATAAAAATGTGTTAACTTAAAAAAGCAAGAAATAGAAATAAAAGTACTTTATTGCTAAAAAATGCTAACCATCATGTGAGCTTCTAGCAAGTTGTAATCTTTTTACTAGTGGAGGGTCTTGCCTTGATGTTGACGTTGGCTGACTGATCACGGTGGTGGCTGTTGAACATTGGGGCGTCTGCGGCAGTTTCTTAAAATAAGACAACAATGAAGACTGTCACATCAACGGAATCTTTCTTTCATGAACAATTTCTCTGTAGCATGTTTGATGGCATTTTACCTACGGGAGAACTTCTTTCAAAACTGGACTCAATCCTCTCCAACCATCTTTTGTTGCCATTTCAACAATCTCCAAGGCATCTTCACGAGGAGTAGATTCCATCTCAAGAAACCACTTTCTTTTGCTTATCCCTCAGATGCAGCGCTTCATCAGTTCAAATTTGATCATGAGATTGTAGTAATTCAGTCCCAGCTTCAGGCTCCACTTCTAATTCTCATTCTCTTGCTATTTCCACCAAATCTGCAGTTATTTCCTCCACTGAAGTCTCGAAGCCCTCCAAGCCATCCATGAGGGTTGGAATCACTTCTTCCAAACTCCTGTTCATGTTGATATTTGGACCTCTTCCCATGAATCACAAATGTTCTCAGTGACATGCAGAATGGGGAATCCTTTCCAGAAGGCTTTCAACTTACTTTTTCCAGATCCATCAGAAAAGCCACCTATGGTAGCTATTGTGCTACAAAATGTATTTCTTAAATAATAAGACTTCAAAATCAAAATTATTCCTGGTCCACAGGCTGTAGAGTGGATACTGGTATTAGCTGGTGTAAAAACAACATTAATCTCATTTTATGTCTCCATTAGAGCTCCTGGGTGAGCAGGTATATTGCTAATGAGTGGTAATATTGTGGGGAAAAAATATTGAGCAGATCTCAACAATGGGCTTAAAATATTCAGTAAACCACACTGTAAACAGATGTGCTGTCATCCAAGATTTGCTGTTCCACTTCCAGAGCATGGGCCAAGTATATTTAGCATAATTCTAAGAGCTGAGGGTTTTCGGAATGGGAAATGGGCACTGGCTTCCACCTCAAGCCACCAGCTGCATGGGCCCCTAACAAGAGAGCCAGCCTGTCCTTTGAAGCTTTGAAGCCAGACACTGACTTCTCTCTAGCTATGAAAGTTCTAGATGGCATCTAGAAAGTTTTTGTAGGCATCTCGAAGGCTGTCACATCCATGCTGGAAATCTGTGGTTTAGTGCAGCCACCTTCCTGGATTATCCAGCTAGACCTTCTGGAGAACTTGCTGTAGCTTCTACATCAGCACCTGTGGCTTCATCTTGCACTTTGTTACAGAGATGGCTTCTTTCCTTAAACCTTATGAACTAGCTTCCTCTAGCTTCCAACTTTTCTTCCGTAGCTTCCTCACCTCTCAGCCTTCACAGAATTGAAGAGAATTAGGGCCTTGCCCTGGATCCGGTTTTGGCTTAAGGGAAGGTTGTGGTTGGTTTGATCCTCTATGCAAACCACTAAAACCTCCTCCATATGGGCAACTGGTCTACTTCACTTTCCTATCATTTGTGTGTTCACTGAGGTAGCACTTATAATTTACTTCAAGAACTTCTCCTTTGCACTCCCAACATGGCTATTCGGTACAAGTGGCCTAGCTTTTGTGCTTTCCTCCCTAAACTTCAACATTTCTAGCTTTTGATTTACAGTGAGAGACGTGTGACTCTTCCTTCCACCTGAACACTTAGAGGCCACTGTTGGGATATCCACTGCCCTAATTTCAATATTGTGTCTCAGAGGCTCGGGAGGCCTGAGGAGAGGGAAGGAGATGGGCGAACGGCCAATGAAGCAGTCAGGACACACACAACATTTATCAATTAAGTCGCCATCGTATATGGGTGTGGCCTGGGGTGCCCCAGTCACAATAGTAACATCAAAGATAACTGATCACAGGTCATCATACAAGTATAATAATAACGAAAGGTTTGAAATATTGCGAGAATAACCAAAATGTGACACTGAGACACAAAGTGAGCAAATGCTGTCGGAAAAATGGCTCTGACAGACTTGTTCAATACAGGGTTGCCACAAACCTTCTATTTGTAAAAAAAAAAAAAAAAAAAAAAAAAAAAAGAAAAGCAGTATCTGCAAAGTGCAATAAAAAAGCACAATAAAACAAAGTATGCCTGTATATCACTGGACTATGCTTTTGAACTGATCTCACCTTTCCTATCATCCTCCTCTTAAAATACATTTTGTGATTCTTATTTTTACAGGAATAGGTCAGTGCCTGATAAGCTAGACTGAACAGGATTTTGTTACAGAGACATTAAAGAACAGAGAATAGTGAGAGCTTTGACGACTTCAGCATATCTAACCCTGGTTCACCTTCTACACTGTCATCTGGAAATCTTGCACTGACTACGTCTGAGAACCTGCTATGTGCTGGGGTCTGTGATAAGCAATAAAGGGGTTATGGAGGAGGCCAGGGACACAGTGCCCAAGGAAAAGCAGCTGTCTTGAGGGGAAGACTCACGCTCTGAGCACCCCTCGGCTATCTGGAGCACATTCCTCAGCACACACAGACTGACCACATTCCACTGAGCCACTGCTCACCAGGGCTGATTCTAAATCTGGAACAATCTTAGGCAAAGCCGAGACGCAACTGAAGGAGCTCATATACCATTCTCAATTTCTCTGAGTCAGGCAGTCCCTTAGTGATAATTACCATAGCCTCACTTGTAGAAAGTGATTTTGCTCCTTCCAATATAATAGTTTTTATTAAGCAATTTCTAGGGTAATTGCAAACTGCCCATTCTAAATGTTTTGAACACTTCAAAATAAGGCGTTGGTACATTTAATATAAAACACTATCAGTTCTTTTCAGAATATGTCTCAAATCAACCTAAGAAAGGAAAAGTAATTTCAAATTAAGATTGTTTGACACATTAAGTTCTAACGATCTAAAAACAGAAGTTGTTCAAAACTAACAAGCAATAAAATTATGTTTTCAGACTTTATATCTGTGGAAATAAGACATGGAGATGTCTGGCCCCGGGGCTTCTACCAGGAGAAGTATGAAGATGGCACGTATTTGCACATACCCCCTTTATCTTATCTCAAAATCCCAACATGTTAATGTCATGGAGACAGCAATTCTCATATGCCTATTGCATCCTTATTCTCTAGTGAAACGTAATGCTTGTTTGTATTTGAAAACCAGAGATAAGAGGCCTTGGGGAGTGCTGGCTCCATTTAGTCTTGCTTCGGTGGAGTTAAACTCATTTCAGGACCTCATCCATAAAGGGTACTTTCCTTTTCAGAAATATGCAATGAACTGAAGGGCACAAGTGGTACCTAATTTTTATTTGATCTTGATGTTTCAGAATTTACCAGTGACACTGAGTGCTTTTTCCATATATTGATATCACTCATTGCTACTTCCGTCTACGTGAAGTATCTCTTCATAGGCTCTACCTTTTGTTGTTGTTGTTTAAATATGTACGTATGTATGTATGTATGTATTTTGAGAGAGGGAGAGAGAGAAGAGAGAGAATCCCAACTAGGCTCTGCACTGTCAGCACAGAGCCGGATGTAGGACCCGACCCTATGAACCATTAGATCGTGACCTGAGCCAAAATCCAGAGTCAGACGCTTAACCAACTGAGCCACCCGGGCATCCCTGCCCTTTTTTTCTTATTGGAAGCTGTAGCATTTCTTTTACTGACCACTATGAGTTCTCTGTAAATTACAACAATGTATGGATACATTTCTGGCCCAAAAAGGTTTGGGCAAAAACACCTCTTGATTTTAGTTCGGACGTGAGAAAGTGGAAGGAACTAGCTGCTTTCTGTCTTGGAGTCAAATGCTGCTTTTCTGTGTTCCCTTCCTTCTTCACTTCAGCAGTATTTACCAGGCACCTACCATTTGCCAGGGAACGTAGCTCTCAGTCCTGGGGTTATGTCTAGGAGGAGGAAGCTGTCTCTTGTAAAGGAGCTCACAGCCTCCTCTGGGGGAGTGGGTGAGGAAGGATACAAGAAAATAAGAGAATAGAGCACACAGCGTCTACAGCTATGAGAAGCACATGGATGGGATAGATGTGATAACAAAAAAAGAAGGGACCCCCCTAAGCAAAGTTGGGGAGGGCTCTGAAGGAGGTGATATAGTTCAGTGGAGTCCTGAGGAGCACTAGTGTGTGGGGGAAGGACTCACAGGCAGCAGGTCAGTGAGTTCAAAGGCCAGAGAGAATATGGCAAACTGGAACTACAAGTAATTCAATATGGCCAACACGAAGAATTCCCAGGGGCACAGAGATGTAAAGAGAAGAGGCTGATAGACCCAGTCCAGGAAGACCTGATATGCGAGTCCCACTGAAGGGTCAGGCTCTATTCTGATTTGATGTGGACTCCCCCACATCATTTAGGTCAACTGTGTGTCCTTTGGACTGTCCATAACCATCTCTTCTGAAGAGACCCCAACCACCTCAATCCAAGGCTTTCTGCTTCTCTCTGAAAGAAGGTGCAGCAAAGGAAGAATGAATGTACATCTTGGGATGGACCAGTCGGTTGAGGAAGGCTAGAAAGAACACATGAATAAGACAGGGAAGGAGCCACAGAGAGTATTCACAGAAAGTCTCAACAGGGTGGAATCTTTATCCTAGATTCAGCCGATGGGGTGATGCTGGGGCCCTGGGGTACAGGGAGCGTAAGGTACAGCATCTGCCAGAAACTGCTTCCTGCCTCCCTCAACAGGCATGCCTGCAACTGAGCATGGGGAAGTACTGCAACATTAAGAGTAAAGAGTGGTTGAGATGGGGGTGTATAATCTTCTCCCAGGAGCAAAAGAGAATGCCACTGAATCTGATGCTAGCTCCCTCCCCTTCGACTGGACAACAACAGGTCCCTGGACAACAGATCACTCCAGATGGAACACTGGCTGCAAAGGCCTTTCTATCCTAGACCTGCCTTTGTGGCTTCCCAACTGTGTGCCATGGAAACAGGGTACCTCTCTGAGATGTGTGTGTGGGGTGCTCACGGTCTCTTAGCATTCTTAGGTCTTGTCCATGTCTTCGACAGAACAAGATGAAAGGTGCCCACAGCTGCAAGGATGTGAGGGTGAGAAAGCCTCTCTTGCTATAGCACCTTTAATAATTAATGCTCGACCTGCGGGCCCCATTCCCAAATCATTTAATCATTCCAGAGGCCAGACAACACATTTCCTTCATTCATTTGGGGTTCATTATTCAGTGACCAGGGAACTATTATCAAGTCATTAAGGGCCCCTGGACATTCATCTTCTGACAAGCTCCAACAAAAGACCACACAACCAGATCCAAAACCAGCTTGGATTCCTTTATGAATGCATACGCACACCAAGGCTTTCATGCGGGGAGGGGGTTTAATTTCTATACCATACAGTAATAGTTTCCAGTCAAGAAACAGAATGAGTGGTTGAGGAAGATTCAGAGCTGCTTTTAGAGAGGGAGGGCATGCATGGTTGTTCTGACAGCAATAGATGAAGTTTCTCAAGAGCCCTGCTCTGACTCTTCCATGGAGCTGGTTCCCCAGCCACCACTGAACCACTGGGACTCTTGAAAAGTTGGAGGCCGGCTAATTCCGCTCTGCTATTCTTAGTAGGCCTCCTGTTATCCTAGATGAGAATTCGTGATAAAAGCCTGCCCGGTCATCTATTTTCTCTCCTGTTTTGATTTAATCCTCACATCAGCTCCACCAGGTGGGTATTATACCCCCTTTTCTACACATGCAGAGATTAGTCTCTGATTGGCTGGTCAAGTGGTAACAATGGTTCAAGTTCAGGTTGCCTGAATTGGGGCCAAGTTCTTAACCACCAAGTCAGTTGTTGCTGTTTAATCTTTTTTTTTTTTTTTTTATTTGAGAGAGAGCCAGAGTGAGCAAGTGAGTACGAGATTGGGGGAGAGGGGCAGAGGGAGAGACAGAGAGAGGGAGAGGGATAGGGAGAGAGGGGGAGAGAGAGAGAGAGAGAAATCCCAAGAAGGTTTCATGTTCAGCATGGAGCCCAACACAGGGCTTGATCCCACAACTGAGAAATCATAACCTCAGCTAAAATCAAGAGTCTAAGCCACCCAGGCGCCCCTGCTGTTTTGTTTGTTTGTTTGTTTGTTTTTTGCTTTTTAAACCACAGAACACAGTAAATAATTACTTTGGGAGATGATACAGGCATAAAGTATGAATGGATTCCAAAAGGATTTGGATGAACTTGTAAATCACAGAGATATGAATAAAACTTATAAAGACATCCAACCTTCATGGAAAGTAACATCAGGGAAACTACTAGACCCTCCCTTGTCAGGTCTCTGGAGCCTTTATCAGTGGGAGATAGCATTCTGTGCTAAGTTAGAAACTGATATGCCATACAAAGTAAGTGCTACAGGAAACCTTTTGTTAAAATGGCTATTTGACCACCGCTGTGTTTAACAGAAGAAAACTGAGTTTTTATCCAATATATAGTAATAACTGCAATGTCTTTACAAAAACTTATTTTTATTTTTTTTAATGTTTATTCATTTTTTGATAGAGACAGACAGAGTGCTAGTGGGGGAGGGGCAGAGAGAGAGGGAGACACAGAATCTGAAGCAGGCTCCAGGCCCTGAGCTGTCAGCACAGAGCCCGAGGCGGGGCTTGAAGTCACGACCCCGCGAGATCATGACCTGAGCTAAAGTCGCATGCTTACTAAATGAGCCAACCAGGCGCCCCTTAAAAAAACTTATTTTTAAGAGAGAACTTCATTCTAAGGCCTCTGCTATACTACTACAGCTTTGATATATGATCACTAAGACCAAACCATATATCAAGGATCTCTGGGGCACCTGGACGGCTCAGATGATTAAGCGTCTCTTGATTTCGGCTCAGGTCATGATGTCACAGTTCATGGGATTGAGCCCTGTGTCGGGCTCCACACTGACAGCACAAAGCCTGCTTGGGATTCTCTCCCTCCCTCTCTCTCTCTCTCTGCCCCTCTCTCGCTCACACTCATTCTCACTCTCTCTCTCTTAAAATAAATAAATAAACTTAAAAAAAAAATCAAGGATCTCTTCCTTCACTGGAGTAAGGAGGAGGAGGGGGGGAGGAAGTACAAAAGAGAGAAGAGGAGGGGGAGGAAAATGCAGAAAAGAAGAAAGGAGAGCTATTACTTATAGAGTCCTTTTTTTTCCCCTAAGTTTGTTTACTTATTTTGAGAGAGGAGGGAAGGCTCCATGCTGTCAGCATGAAGCCCGCCTCAGGGCTTGAACTCAAGACTCAGGAGGGCATGACCTCGGCTGAAATCAAGAGTCAGACATTTAACCAATTGAGCCACCCAGGCACCCCTATAGAGCCCTTTTAATGTTCCAGATCCAGTTCTGAAAACGTGACATATAACAACCCATTTCATACCCACAATGGCCGTCTGAAGTAGAACTATTAATGTCTTCATCATACCGAAAAGGAAACTGAGGCACAGAGCATTCATGCATCTAGCTGCACCACCTAGTAAGTGGTGGGGCTGGGGCCAGGCCTTGAACCCAGGTGGTCTCACTCAGACCCCAAGCTCTTATTCAACTTTCCCACAAATAAAGCGAATTTCTGATAAAAAAAAAAATGGAATTCTTTCTGTACACAGAACTATTACATGTTTTCACATGTATCCCCTCTCCCTGAATGGAAGGCACTTTTAAGATAAACATTTTCAAGTCAGGCATTAAAAAATGTATTATCATAAAATAAGACCTAAAATAACACAGACAGTAATACTCTTTTTAGGGTAAACTATAAGGCAATAACAAATATCTTTGAAGACATACTAATAGAGTGGCCAACATGCCCTCCTTTGCATATGAAGTTGATAAAATTCCACTGTTCTTAAAAGGGCCTGAAATGTGAGTTGCTTTTCTAGGGCTGGCAGTATATTTCTGCTGATTCATCTGTAGTCAGTTCCTCAGTACGTCCAAGATCAATGATCATGAATTTGCAGGATGGCTCTTCAGGATGAGGAATCTCACTGACCATTCCGGAAACTCTCCCCCATTTAGGGTGGCTGCCACAGCCATCCCAAAACACTGAAGAATTTGTTCAGCGGGTATGTGTATGTGTATGTGTGCATGTGTGTGCTTGAGGAAGAAGTACATTTTAATGTCCATTTGACTTAATTCCTTTAATTGGGCTCTGACTTCAGTGGATTTGTTAAGATTCTCCGATAATAACCAGCACAGAGAAAAGTGTTAGCATTTGAGCCTCCCAGCACCCCGCTCCACCAACCTCACTGATGAGCTGCGTGAAGCCAGACAGGCTTGTGTGCTTTCGTGCTGCAGTCTGGTGGAGGGGTGAGGAGGTTAGTCGGGGAGCTGCAGCTCTCCGGAAAGGGGAGGGTTAACAAGAGAAGAATAGTTAAGGCCAGGCACAGAACACCTCAGGTGCGCTGAGCTGGAGGGTAAAGTTTTGTGCAAGAAGAAAGAGAGAAAGAGGGAGACTTCTGAGGTGGTAAAAAAAAAAAAAGTCACCAGAGTGACAGAGAGCTAGAGGTTCACAGAAGCAGATTTCAGGATGTCGTGCTGCGGTTCATGAATGGCAATGCCTTGCGATTCTTTGAGATCATTCAGTAAAAATTTAAGTTGTTTTTCAAGGATGTGTAATGTTTCTTTTAATATGCCTCTGGACTGAAGCTGGCTTTCAGGGGCCTGACTTGATCTGGGTTAGACAACCATTAGTGCCACAAAATCATTAACAAGAACAGAAAGAGACTGGACAGAGTCATTTTCAGTTAAAGTAATTCCCAAGTTTGGAAGCATTGCCACTGAATTTTGAAAATGGGAAAACACAGCTAAAATACACTTTGTGATAAAATAGTGCAGCCTCTCTACTTATGAAAAATACTCACGACCTGATCTTCGTGGCAGATCTCATGAAAGAAACGCTCATGCTCATGAAGCAAGGTCCTGGAGTGTGAGAGGAAGCACTCGTTCACATGTGCACGGACGGAAGACAAGGGTTCCTGCTCCTCTCTCCTTTCAACAAGTCTGTACCTCTTCTCTGGAGAGCTTCATTCCCATAAAACAAAAGATCATTTCCTGTTGCTATGAATTGCCAAGTTATTTACCCCTCAGAGACGAAAAGTGTGCTCTGAGAGCGACAAAGAATAGCTCCTTAGGAATGATGTGTCTGGGTGAGGGGGAACAGCATGTTCGAGGATAGTCTAATGGGGAGTGGCCCAGTAAACAAGATCACAAACCTGTCTAGTCTGAACAAGCCTGTTTTAGTAGCTCGTTCTGCTCCACTTGTTGTAACAGACAGTGGCAGTTTTGATGATCTTTTGGGGAGCAGGGATGAGGATTAATTCATAAGGGCATCTGAGCGGTTCAATTAAATTCAAATCAGCTAAATATGTGTGGCAATTGCTAGGTAGGCTCTGTAGTGAGACCTGAGGATGAGAGCTGATGGAGAGGTGGTCCTTAGGGACTCCCACCCACCATCTATATGTAAGCTATTTAAATGTAGATTAGGATCACAAAGCTTCTTCAAGCTAACATGCCATTTTGCTTGGTCAGGAGGGATGGATAAGAGCAAACGAGTACGATCTAACACGTTGCAATGGCAATTATCAAAAAGACAAGAAATCGCAAGTGTTGGTGAGGATGTAGAAAAAAAACTACACGCACATCCCATGTTCACTGCAGCCCTGTTCACAATAGCCAAGATATGGAAACAACCTAAATGCCCACTGACAAAATAATGGCTAAAGAAACTGTGATACACACACACACACACACACACACACACACACGCACACTGAAATATTACTCAGTCATGAGAAAGAAGGAAATAATACCATTTGTGACAACATGGATGGATCTTGAGGACATTATGCTAAGTGAAATAAGTCAGAGAAAGACAAATATGTATGATACCACTTATATGTGGAATCTAAAAATGTTGAATGCACAGAAATAGAGTAGAATGGTGGCTGCTAGTAGCTGGGGGGTGGGGGAAATGGGGAGATGTAGGTCAAAGGGTACCACTTTCAGGTATAAGATAAATAAGTTCTGGGGATGTAATGTACAGAATGGTGATTATACTTAACAGTACTGTATTATATACTTGAAAGTTGCTAAGAGTAAATCTTAAATGTTCTCACCACATACACAAAAAAAGATAATTATGTGAGGTCACAGACAGACATGTTAACTGACCTTATTGTGGTAACCATTTGGCAATATATAGGTGTAGCAAACCATCATGTTGTAAATCTTAAATTCATACAATGTTATAAGTCAATTACATATAAATAATGCTGGGAAAAAATAGTAAAAAAAGAAAAAACAGAACTGCAGTAATTTCTTTTTTTTTTTTTTTTAATTTTTTTTTCAACGTTTATTTATTTTGGGGACAGAGAGAGACAGAGCATGAACGGGGGAGGGGCAGAGAGAGAGGGAGACACAGAATCGGAAACAGGCTCCAGGCTCTGAGCCATCAGCCCAGAGCCCGACACGGGGCTCGAACTCACCGACCGCGAGATCGTGACCTGGCTGAAGTTGGACGCTTAACCGACTGCGCCACCCAGGCGCCCCAGAACTGCAGTAATTTCTAAGACTCTGCCTGATTTAAATCAGACATTTTTTTAATATATCGGAAAGTATGAAAGGCCCACACAATTCTATACAAACAAGCCAAAAGAGAATTTGGGAGGACAGCTCACATAGAGGCACAAAATAGCCATAGTTTCTTAGCACATCTCCTGTACTGCTTTCTCTCTGCTACCTTTCTGAGATGTTCCTTGTATTCAAAGGCCTGAGTTAGGCAAAATCTGAGAGTTCAAGGATTTTCGAGTAGAATGCATGGCTTGGGCATGGTTCAAAGTTTCTTTTTCTTTGGGTTACACCTGAAGCAGCACGTATAGTGTGCAAAGGGGTCTCGCACCCACTCAAGGGGTGATTATGGCTCCACTGCCTTTTACACCTGCCACCACATCAGTTTTCAGAAACAGTATCGCCACTTGGGGCAACCGTTCCCTATGGAATGAACCATACCACCCACTCTAAGGTGTGAGTTTCAGGTCTTGAAATCCCTTCTGTGCTAAGACTTCAGAACTCCCCTTACCTGGGGAGGAAGGGCCTAGAGGTTTTCCACTCGTCTTCTTAGGATGCTCTGTGGGTAGATCCGGCCTTGGCCTACCAAACCTCCTCTCATCACCCCTCTCTTACCTGCTCCCTTTTCTACCCTTTGCAGTTGGTCATCTAATCTCATCTTCTATTTTCAGTCAACTTCTCTTCTCCCCACAATCTGGAGGCAAATCAAGCCCCCACACCAACTAAATCCTAACTTTCTGTAAAAAATGAAGCTTACATAAAAAAGCTATTCCATATCTTTTTTATAGGCGACTTTTTTCTTCTGTAAGGTTCTGCCAAGCACAGAAGAGTATCTTTTGTGGAGTACCTCAAAGAACACGATGCTGTTGCATGTTGATGGAGGCCGTAGGGGGAGGGTAGGACAATGAGTAAATGTATTGACATAATTCTCTCCTTGAAAGGTAGCAGTACAAACTGGAAAAGAGATTCACGATGGGAAATTATCTGGGGGCTTGGTTTGCCTCCACAGAAATGTTTTACTGGTGTATCTGTTCTCACATCTCATAGGATGTGGCTCCTATTCTGGGGAGATGTAAAAGGTAACTGAATTGGGATGGTGGATGTGTCAGAGGCAAAGGGAATGGGAACAGGGAGGGACCACAGCTCAGAGCAGGTCATGGAAAAGAAGAAACTGGAACTCAGAGCTCCATGAGGAACAATGAGTGCAAGAATAAGAGTTGGTGTTGGGGAGAGGGAAGAGCCAGGGGAAGGGGGGAAAGGGCAATGAAGAGAAGGGAGGTGAGCCCAAACATGGGCCTCCTCAAGCATCCATGGCCTTCAACCAACTTGCTAAAAAGGAAAAACCAGGTCATATCTGAAGGTCCCTTCACAATTCAGTTGGTGAAATGAAACATGGTGGTTTCTATCAGATCAGAGGAAATGCTTTCTATCAGATCAGAGTAACACCTCACGGCAGAAGATTCTGGAGTCCTGAAGTGATTCTCTTCCTCTGGGCCATGCCCCGTACCTACATACAGCTGAGCACTGTAAACCAGAGAACAGGGCAGAGCCATATTTTATTCCTCACAGCCCTGTCTTAAAAAGGTTTCTATTTGCACAATACCATGTTGCTAAGCCTCAGAATGCAGTCACTGCTTCAGAACTTAAAAACCTTGCATCCTGCAAACCACTTAAGAGGAAGAGCCTCTATTGGTATATAATTCCACCTACCACTTTCGCTCCCTCACTGAGAAACCTGCAGATAAGATGTGCTATAATGAAGGCCATATTTAATCATTCCTCAAATGTACCCGGAACCTGCCCACATCACCACCTGCACTGACACCTCTCTCGTCCAGACCACCATCCTCTCTTGCCTGACCCAGCCTCTAACCATCACTTGCTTCCCTTCTTGCCTTGTACAGTCTATTCCCTACATGGCGGCCAGAGTAAGTCTTTAGATTAAAAAATAAAGTCAGACTACATCACTTCCTAACTCCCTAAACCCTCTCCTGGCTTCTGTTACATTCAGGATAGAATCTGGGGGCACCTGGGTGGCTCGATCGGTAAAGCATCTGACTCTTGATTTGAGCTCAGGTCATGATCTCACAGTTCGTGAGATCGAATCCTGCGTCAGGCTCCATGCTGGGTGTGGAGTCTTAAGATTCTCTCTCTTCCTCTCTCTTTGTCCCACCCCACCCTCCCCTCAAAAAAAAAAAAAAAAAAAGAATATCTGGGGTCAATACCTGAAGTTGCTGCCTCTCTGAGTTTATCACCCACCACACTCCTGGCATGAGGGCCTTAGGCTTTTCCCTGGAATCCACCAGGAGGCTCCCTCTCAGAGATTTGGCCCTGTTATTCCTCTGTCTAAAACACTCTGTTCCTGGGTATTCTCGTGGCTTTTGCTCCCTTACTTCAGGTCTCTTCTCAAAAAGGTCAACAACTCAGATGGACCTTCTCTGACCTATGCATTTAAGATAGCCACCCGTCACTCTCTCTCCCTTTATTTATTTATTTTTTTGCATTGCACATATCCCCATCTGACAGTTTATTACACATCTCTATGCTTATTTCCTGTGTCACTCCATAGGACATGAGCCAAATAAAGACAATAATCATCTCACTACATGTTAGTTTCCAAGTAAAAGCCAGGTTATAGCAATTGGTCAATAAATATTTCTAAAATGAATAATTGTGATTTTCAGAGTTCCATCGGAGCTAAAAGCATATTGTTTTTCATTTTAACACTTGGCAATTCAGCAATTGCATTAAGAGAAACAGCCAAGGAACAAAGGAGGAAAGGTTCGGTCAAAACTCAAGGTCTCAACGCTTTTATTTTACTTTTTTTAATGTTTACTTATTTACTTTTGAGAGAGAGAGAGAGAGAGCGCACGAGTGCAGAAAGCGCAGAGAGAGAGAGAAAGAGAGAATCCTAAGCAGGCTCTGGGCCATCAGCACGGAGCCTGATGCAGGGCTCAAACTGATAACCCATGAGATCACGACCTGAGCTGAAGCCAAGAGTCAGATGCTTAACCGACTGAGCCACCCAGGTGCCCCAAGATCTAAAAACTTTAAAGGAAGTGTTTCTTGAGTGAAAGAAGGCAACCAGAAGTTAAAGACTAATGAAAAATACTGTATTAAAAAAGCAGACATAATAAATGCCAAAATGATGGGTGCAACATTAAAAATAAAATCCTATTTCATATATAATTTGATAATATCTTCTTTGGTTATAGATCAAAACCAACAGTGACATTTATACACTGAAGCATGGGTTCATGTAGCTAGAAGGGAATTTAAATACAATTTAGCTTGTTGTGAATATGGTTTTCAAAATGGAAATGAAACATCACCTAAATAGAGATTTGTACCAGTTTGGCTTTGTTTCAGAATTTGAAAAATTCATTATTTTTATAGACTGCTATTTTAGCACTTTGCTTTTTCATCTCACCCTTAATCTTTCGACTTCCAGTTTTTGTTGTTTTTTTTTTTTTAAGTAGGTTTCACACCCAGCAAGGAGTCCAACATGGAGTCCAATGTGGGACCTGAGCCCATGACTCTGAGATCAAGACCTGAGCTGAGATCAAGAGCTGGATGCCTGACTGACTGAGCAACCTATGAGCCCCTTGACTTCCATTCTTAATAGTCATACACATAGCTTTTGAAATAGATTTTAAATGGCAATGTAAATAAGCACTGACATTTTATTTGTTTTTAATTAAATTGTTTATTATTATTTTTGAGAGACAGACAGAGAGAGACAGAAAATCCCAAGCAGGCCCTGTGCTGTCAGTGCAGAGCCTGATACGGGGCTCAAATCCACATACTGTGAGATCGTGACCTGAGCTGAAATCAAGAGTCAGACACTCAACTGACTGAGCCACACAGGAGCCCCTGCATTACAACTTAAGCATAGACTATTACTTTTAAGGAAGTGAACTGCACACATTGTGTCCCAGGCAGGCTTCCTCCCTCTCTATCAATTTCTCTCCCCAGCAATGGCTCTTCTATCTAAGAAATTTTAATTATGCAACCTTTTAAAAACAATCAAAGACCAGTTTCAAAATGTATTGTTAATTATGTTAGCAGAATATTATTTATGTATTTAACATCACAACTACGAGATTTTATCTCTGTTATCCTTTAGAATTTGACTTTCTATAAGTTTTCATTTTCTCTTGCCCTTTTAAAATCTGTCTGAACCAACACAGTATAGCTATGTAAGTGAATAAACAAAATTGTACCCTGAAAGTGGCCAGCCCACAGTATAGCAGTTTTTGCCAAAGTCAGCAACCTGGGAAATTAAACATTCTCTTTTTGCCTAAATTTTATTGCAAACTATCTTCTATCATACAATTCATTATTCCTTTCAAGCAACAGAACCCATGTGCTTCCCCCACTACTTCTAATAAAACTTTAAAACAAAAAGTCAGCAACGTGAATGTCACACTGACTAGCAGCCGCACCGATGCAAGCATCACTGGATAATAAATAGAAAACCAGCCAGCCAAGATGGAAGGCGGGATAGTAACCCACACACTTCCAGCTTTCTCACCTTCTAGCTTGCGGGGATGCTTTGAAGCTACAGAAGATATTCGTGATTCTTGTTTCTAATTTTTTAGAAGGGAAAAAAAATGATCTCACAAAGCAATCAACACCTTGGTCAACTTTGAACCATAAAGCTGGCAGCTGTGGAACACTACCACCTACCCTCATTTTTCTTAAAAAAAAAAAAAATCATCAACACAGTGTCATTTGTAATCTTTTCAAGGATCCCCAAGGCTTAAGAGAAACCTAGACCATAGACTTGTGTGACCACAGTCTGGGGAGCAGGCAAAGTAGAACTTTT
Source organism: Prionailurus bengalensis (assembly GCF_016509475.1). Classification (NCBI taxonomy): domain Eukaryota; kingdom Metazoa; phylum Chordata; class Mammalia; order Carnivora; family Felidae; genus Prionailurus; species Prionailurus bengalensis. The sequence goes on from NC_057360.1 coordinate 23,640,668, forward strand.
GAACATCAGTGCACTGAATGGATCGCCTAAGTTCAACCCACTAACTCCCAAGACAGAGAAAGAAGCTCCCAGGTCACCTGGGGGCAGTTACTCCACAGCAGAATCCAAACAAACCAGGACCCCAGCCACCAAGTCAACAGCTCCTCCATAAACTGGGTTTACCAGGCTACAGCCAATTGTTTTGTTCGTTTAGTAAAACCTTATGCAGTACATAGCCCACCATCCTCTCGGAGAGAAGTATGACCTGCAAAGAATTACTTATCGTAGAAAATTCGAGAAGAACTGAGAGATTGAGCCTCAAGTCACAAAGGGTGAGGATGGCTCTACTTGAAGCTGGTAATCCGTCAGCGCTCACCTCATCCTGTGCTCACTGCTCTTCTTTACGCCTTGAAATGAAGAGGAAGATGAGTCCCATTCGCTACAAACTTAACATAGTTATTTCCCACCTTTCAACTGATTCTCACATTTTAAGCAAAAGGTTGGGTGCAGGCCTGAAAACAGGATGAAACCGTACTGCTTAACCCGTGAACTGGGAGTTGGCCAATTTAGCTCTTTTTTCAGAGCACTGAAGTGGTTTGGGGCACCGTAACGGCTCACGATGGCAGAGCAGGTACTGAGAGGCAGGGGACCAAACTCTGCCATCAGTAACCATTCCTAATGTTACCTCTAAAAGTGAACAGAAGGGCTATGCATGCTAATATTTTCCAGTGGCAACAGGTATATGAAACTACAGAACTTTCTTTGAAAAAGCCAGCATCTTAACTACATTGCTTTTCATATGTTGTAAAAGCTACATGGGCAGTGATTTTAAAAGACTTAAAGATAAGGCAGCATGGCATAGTGGTTAAACATACAGGTTTGGGGACTTAACTGATATGTTCCTATTAGAACCTACCTCATAAGGTATTATGAGGATTAAATGAATTAATAAATAACAAAATACTTGAAGTAATGCCTGGCATACAAAAAGTACTCAATAAATACATAAACTTCTCTAAGAAAGTTTTCTAGATTATTCCTTTTCATAAATAGTACATTCATCTTTATAAAAGTAAGGTTCAGCACAGTGCGTTTTGAAAAACAAAACCATTTATTTAATTTAAAAAAAAACAACTTCCTTTAGAAAGAGATGTGGGATATTTGGAAACCATAACAGAAGCACAAAGACCCACTGGTAATCAGCACTACCCAGAGATAATCATTATTCACCTTTCCCGGTCAACACCTAGAGGCTTTTCTTTTCAGTCCATGCACACATATATTGAATACATGTTGTCATTTGATGTATGGAGTCACTCTCTATGTACGAGTCTCATATCCAGCTTTTTCCATTTAACATCAGAGTATTTAATAGAATGAACAAATAGAAATATCCAAATAAGGAAATGAAGCATTAACTATGTTAAACTCTTTTATCTTTATATCCCCAAAGTCTAGAGTTTGGGATTAATTATTTGATACAATTAGGTTTTCATTGGTTTCAAGGAACTACAGAGCCAGACAGAGCCAGACATGTGGATGAGTTCCAAGCCTCTAAAGCAGAGGTGCTCTTGACCTTTCTTTGGCTCCAATATAAGTTCTCCAGACCCCTGTCAACAGGAGTCAGCTCAGGAGCATAGTATAACATGAGTGGGTATTTTCCTCCCAGTATTCAGTGCTTCTTTTTGCCAACAAGAACAAAAAGAAATTCAGTGTAAAACATGGCCATAACATCCGTGTGCCTTCACCAGAGCCCTGTAGTTCACTGTCATGGGATGATTCATGGTGGTCAAGTCTGCACTGAGAGCCATGGGCCAGATGACTGCCATCAGTGCACAGGGTGCAGGCCAGGGCCAAGAGGCCTCCCATCTAACAGGGCGCAATAAATCAGTGCTTGAGGAATGGACAGTCCAGCTGAGAAAGGATGACGTAGGTGACCTAAGGCTTTGTTCTTCCATTAGATTGAAAGTTTCTAGAACAGAGGAACTGTATCTTGTACATTTAAAAAAATTCCTTACTATGCCTAACTGAGTGCCTTCCTTGCTTCCTCTTTCAAAGCACACATTTGTGCACTGAAGTTCTTAAGTCAGATACTGCTGTGTTCCTGACCAGACTCCAAGTTAACATATTACCTGTGTACACTTAGGCAAGTTACTCAATTTCTTATTGGCTTCCACTCTCCCACCTATAAGTGGGTGTGACAGCCCCCCATAAGCTATCTTTACTTACTAACAGCTGGCCATTATTTTTTTGATGTTTATTCAATTTTGAAAGAGCATGAATGGGGGAGGGGCGGGGGGGCATACAGAGGATCTGAACCAAGTTCTGCGCCGACAACAGCGAGCCCAATGCGGGGCTTGAACTCACGAATCTTGAGATCAAGACCTGAGCTGAAGTTGGATGCTCAACCGACTGAGTCACCCAGGGGCCCAATAATATCCATCCATTATGATCCAACAACTTACATGTTAGGCACTTGGTTATGTGAGGCAAGAGTGGTGTGTGATTAAATTACAAGCATTATCTTGAAGGAACTCAGTCAATGATCATAAAAGACTTACGATTTACTGAATAGTGGCTAGATTTTTTTCTAAGAAGGAAACATCTTTATTTTCCCATAACATTTTATTCTTCTCTCTAAAGACCCCTAAAGCAGTCTATATTTATTTTTCCATTGTCCACGGTATTCATGGACGTGTCGTGCCAACAGACACTCAATGTAGCACTCATCACAGGCTTTCAAGTCTCTGTTTCTTGCTGAACTATTTCCTGCGCATAAATGGTGTCTTTTCTAAAATAGGGTAAACTCTTTGTGGGCAAGTCACCTGATTCTGCTTCTATTCCATCCACCACCCACCAGCTCACGGGTCCTGTTCATAAACACTGATTCAACTGGCACCATTCTAACCTCGTAACTGGCCAATCAACAACCACTGATTGAGGATTATTGCTTTAGGAGTTACTTAATAGGATGAAGCAATTTTCCTCACCATTTGGAATGCTGTTATCAGAAACACAATTAAACTGTGACACCAATTTATGATCATAAACTACTCAACTAGAAATATATTTTTTTAATTTTTTTTGATGTTTATTTATTTTTGAGACAAAGACAGAGTGTGAGCAGGGGGAGGGGCAGCGAGAGAGACAGGAAGACACAGAATCTGAAACAGGCTCCAGGTTCTGAGCTGTCAGCACACAGCCTGATACGGGACTCAAACCCACAAACCCTGAGATCATGACCTGAGCTGGAGTCAGATGCTTAACCTACTGAGCCACCCAGGCGCCCCTCAACCAGAAGTATTTAACAGCTGAACTCTTAGGAAGAATGGGTGGGTGAGTGAATAGTAGACCTAATCTTGCTCTGTTCCAGGGGGATGGACATTGCTACCTCCCACTGTGTCCCAATCCTCCCCTCTAAGATTGGGGCAAAGACATAGGGCTTATCTGTAGCAACAAGTTCCTTCATGCTTCTGAGAGTAACTATTGCCATGTTTTTGTATTTCTTATTTCATCCCATGTGAAGAATTTACGTGTGACATGTGATGTATGTAGAATCTACTCTGGAGATACCACAAGTGTGCAGTAATAAATAACAGAGTCATGCTCTGATTCCTACATGGGACAAACACCACACCATCAAATTCTGTCTCAGCTGGTTTGATGGTGTTTTAATGATAACACAGTCTTTAAAAAAAAAAAAAAGGATAGTATAGTCTTAACATGTATGCGAGGCGATATTCTGGCAGTAGTGTTTCAGGATCTATAATTATTAAAACTGAAGTGAGGCTAACCGCTTCGACAGCTTAAGGAATTAGCATCAAATCTTCTAGACTTTCTGTCCATTGTTTTCTAAATTCTCAGCCAATTGTCTGATCTCTGACATAATTATGATTCCTGTGTCAGCTTCTCAGTGTTTTGGAAAAAATTACAGTGTAAAATTTCCAAATATCTAAAACATCTGTCCTGATGTGAGATTCTCTAAAGTTATTTCCTCACCGGGTTGGTAAAGCTTCCCAGTCTCCCCTCAACACACCTGATGCACATTGTACCTGTGAGCTTTTTCACTGTCTCTCAGTCTCTCACTCCTGCCCTCCCTCTGTTTTTTTGTCTGTTACTCATCTTTTAAGACTCAGCTGAGATCTTCATCATTCTCTTTAAAGTGTCTTCTACTCCTGGGATAACAGGCCTTTTTGCAGGATCATCAGATGATACTGACATTTTTTTTTTTTTCTGTTGAGATGCCCATCTGTTGCATCATATCAGTTCCTAAAAGGCAGGGACCACATTTATCTAATAGTCTCAGTGCCTAGCACAGCACCAAAGTCAGTAAGTGCTTAGTAGACAGAAAGAATTGCTAGCTGACAAGCGCCCATGATCAGACTCCAACTGTTTACCCGGGCAAACAAGTCTATTAGGCTAATCCCTGTTGCCCCGGGGCTTTCTCCTATGGGATAGATGTCACATTGTCCTGAAAGCACAACTGTAGGTCTTCAGAAGATGGAAACATAAAATTCTATTTATCAAAATACTAAGTGGTATTGAATGATACATGTTGACCATAAAAGATTCAAAGTACACACAGAAAAATACAAAGAAGAAATTAAGAATCACCCGAGACTTCACAATAGACTTGCCATTGTTAATGTTTTGGTGAACAGACTTCCCAAATACATTTTTAAATACACCCGCACAAAATTTTATGTAGATTTTAAACAAATAAATTCTACAAACGAGATATGCTATGATGCTATGTAAAACTGTTTACTGTTTTCATTTATTAACATGTTGTAGATCTTTTCTCATCTCCATAAGTACAGAGCCTTGATCTTTAATAGCTGTATCTGATATATGTTTCATCAGTGGGAAAAACCCTGAAGCATACAGGTTTGTATGCTCGTCCAATTACCTGTTTATGACAAATTCCTAGGAGTAGGACTGCTGGGGCAAAGGGCATGCTCATTTACATTATATATATATGTATATGTATATGTGTGTATACACACACACACATATGTACATACACATGTACATACATACATACATCTACATACATATACATATATACATACATACATAATTATGTGGTGCTCCCTCAAAATTCCCAGTTATAGTGTGAGACAGATGCCTGTTCCTGCCAATCTGATGAAAAAGGTCTTGTTCTGTTTACTTTGGTGTCATTTATTTGATTTCTAAGAAGCTGAGTATCTTTCTGCACGTTTATTAGCCTTTTGCATGTATTTTTTAATTGCCTGGTCACAAATGCTGTCCATTTAAAAAAATTTTTTTAATGTTTATTTATATTTTGAGAGAGAGAGAGAGAGAGAGAGAGAGAGAGACACTTGGGGGAGGGCAGAGAGAGAGGGAGACACAGAATCTGAAGCAGGCTCCAGGCTCTGAGCTGTCAGCACAGAGCCCCACGCGGGGCTCGAACTCATGAGCCGCGAGATCATGACCTGAGCCGAAGTCAGATGCTCAACTGACTGAGCCACCCAGGCACCCCAATGTTGTCCATTTTTCAATTGAACTGTTCACTCTTTCCTTATAGATTTAAGAGTCTTTTTATATTAATCATATTAACTTTATCTATGTTATGAATATTAATGTCACTCCATCTGACATTTGTCTCTTAACTTAGTTAAGGCTGGTTTGTTTGTTGCTGTGCAGAGAATTTTATGCAGTTAAATTTATCAACTTTTTTTATGGCATTGGATTTTGTGGCATTACAAACCTAAGACTATAAAAACACTCACTGGTATTTTTTTTCCATCCATATTTTTTATAGTACTTTTACAGTTTCGTATTTTACAGTTCAGTCTTTAGATTCATGTAAAAAGCTCTAATATGGAGAAAGGAGTTAAGGAATTCAATTTTTAATATTAGACTTATAAATAACAAAGTATTTTTGAAGAATAGAATGTGAATTAAAATAGTATCTAATTTGTACATCTTTATATTTCAGTTAGTTATGGATGCACTTATTCAATTACAATCACTGAGGGCATCAACTGTGTCTGTTGGCTCTTGGCCTCTCTACAGTGCTTCACAAAGAAATGTTCTTTTTCTATAGACATCCTCACTGTGCATGATAAACCCAAGAGTAGGAAAATGCTGTACTCTACTGCACACACGTGTGCGCACACACACACACACACAGATTTATGTTTGTTAACTTTTTTTATTTTTCTTTTTTTAATGTTTATTTTTGTTTTTTAGAGAGAGAGAGAGAGAGAGAGAGAGAGAGAGAATGGAATGCAAGCAGGGCAGGAAAAGAGACTAAAAAGCAGGCTCCAGGCTCTGAGCCGTCAGCGCAGAGCCCAATGTGGGGCTCAAACCCACAACTGTGAGATCATGACTAGAGCTGAAGTCAGATGCTTAACTGATTGAGTCACCCAGGAGCCCCTAACTTCTTTTTTTCTTTAAACAAAGTTATTTTTTTTTAAGTTTATTTATTTTGAGAGAGAGAGAATGCAAGAGTGGGGGAGGGAGGGGGAGAGAGAGAGAGAGAGAAAGAGAGAGGGAGAGAAAGTGTTCCAAGTAGGCTCTGCACCATCAGCAGAGAGCCGGAGACGGGGCTCAAACCCACAAACCTTGAGATCATGACCTGAGCCGAAATCAAGAGTTGGAGGCTTAAGTGGCTGAGCCACCCAGGCTCCTTTACGTGTTAACTTCTAGGAAGGGACTATTTTTTAAAACCACGCTTTCATAGAAATAGGGCATAATATTATATTCACCACTCAAATCATATACTTTAATCTTCTGATTTAAAGACATACACCTGGTCACACACATGCACATCTTATACAGAACAGAAGCTGATCTAGGACAAAACAGAAGAAGCACAAATTACAGGAATACAAATATTTTAAAATACAAAATAGGGGCACCTGGGTGGCTCAGTTGGTTAAATATCCAACTGTGGCTCAGGTCATGATCTCCTAGTTAGTGAGTGCTGACAGCTCAGAGCCTGGAGCCTGCTTCAGATTCTGTGTCTCCCTCTCTCTCTGCCCCATCCCCAATTCCTGCTCTCTCTCTCTCCCTCTCAAAATAAATAAACATTAAAAATTTTTTTAATTAAGAAAATAGAAAATAAAAAGATAACTATTATGTGGATAACTGATAAACTTCTAAAAATTGGAGAATTACACATCTGTAATCAATGGGTTATGCTTCCCCAACCCCCCAGCATAATTATGGGAAACTAAGGCTGCTAATACGGTGATGATATTAATGAATGGCAGTCACCCAGTGCGTATTATGTGGCAAGTTCTATTCTTAGGGCTTTACATACACTGATACATTAAGTCTCATAAAAGTCCTCTGAAGACAGCTTAAGTACTAGTTCTCCCCATATTATACAGATGGGGAAACTGAGGCAAGGAGAGTGATTTGCCAAGTTACACGTTAGTGAGTGGCTGAGCCAGGATTTGAAACCACTTTGCCAGATCTCAGGCCCATGCATTCAGCACCACGGTGAATTTCAGGGCTACTGATAATAGCCCTAAATACAACAATAGAGTCTTCAGACCTTCTCGATTAAAAGCTCAGGCTAAGTAAGCTCAAGCAGCCAGTTACCAATGACTCCTGAGCAGAGGCTGGTTTAGAGTTAACAGCAAAGACACATCTAAGGGGGCTCTCCCTTAGAGTCAAGAGTCTACATCCTCACTTCTAGCCACAGTCCTGCTTCCTTAGTTAAGTGAACTGGCATGGCTTTTGGCTTCATTTTCCTTTTGTATCAAATGGAGGTAACAATAGAAACTGTAAAACATGAGTATCATAGTTGTGCTTTTCATATAATAACTCAGGGGCAAAAGAAACAGCCACACTTCAGGCTCCGGGTGCAGACGGAAGGTGCTGTGCTGGTCTCTGGAGAGGAGAGCCAGGTCCTAAACGAGGTCTAAGCATCAGAGAGGTGCTGTCAGGAGGGCGGTTCCAGGCAGGTGCTTATGGCAAAACACATCCTTTCTGCCACATTAGCCAGGATTCTGGGAAGAAGCCATTGTTTTGAATTTCTGAATTCTGTGATGTCACTCAGGAGAAAATAACTCAGAGGAGACGTGCTATGGGTAAAAGAAACCCTCCCACCTTCTCTCTTGCTGCTGAGTCACTTTATGAGAACTTCCCCCAGCAAAGAACAAGCCTTGCCTGGGGCTCCAGTTCTCTGTGCCTTTCACTGGAAGGTACCAGAAGCATCTCCACTGCCTTCTCCAGGGCCAAGTTCTTTCTTTCTTCTTCTCCTTTTTTTTAAGTTTATGTATTTATTTTCAGAGAGACAGAGCACAAGCAGAGGGAGAGAGACAGACAGAGACAGAAACAAAGGATCTGAAGTAGGCTCTGCACTGACAGCAGAGAACGTTCTTATTTTCTGCCTGAGGAAGGGCTCCAGGCAGCTGCACAGAAGACCAGGCACCCAGAGGGCCAAGAGAGCAACTGAAGGAAACCCTCTAGACATAAAACCGGAGGGACGCCACCAAGGGCTCAGCAAGCATGCCCCTGCCACTAGTGTCTGTGAACTCAGAGGCTCCCTCGTCTTGCAGTCAGGCTGCCCTGAAGCAGTAAGTGGCAAATGGCCCTACTTTTCACTTCTCTCTCCCTATATATAACATTAACAGGTTCCTGATATCAATGGCAAGGGAAGGAAAAATACACTTGGATTTTTCTTTTTTTAAATGTAGAAACAAGAGTATTTCTTGACTTTCTGTTACAGGAAATTCTTCCAAAGAGAAATTCAGACTGACTCTACCTCAGCTAGATTAAATTCTGCACCATGGAACATTCTGGCAGTGTTTATTTTGAGGTGGCTGAGGGGCAAGAATGAAGAGGTGGGGCAAATCTATTCATATTTGTAATTGATGCTTGAGTGCTAATTAAGCAGCAGACAATGTTCTAAGCGCTTTCCAGTGAAGTTTATCTGACCCTCCACGCAACTCCAAGTGCTGGATTCCATTATTATCCCCCTCCCCCGCAACACAGAGGAGAAAATACGGGCACTAATGAGCTTAAGTTACTTGCCAAAGGCAACACAAGAAGGGGGGAACTTGGAACAAGCTCCCGCTAGTGCACGAACTCACAACCACTGCTACGAGTGCTGACAGTTAAGGCTGTCTTGTGTCAAAGAGGCAAGAACCTGTCAGAATGGCCCAGCAACTGTCTAAAAGAAGGAAATGAAACTAAGCCACTTTGAGCACCTCCTCTGAGTCAGGTGCCGGGCTAAGTACTCGTACTTTGGAAGAGTGTGGTGAAAACTCCTGGCCAAGGTGGGCTGGCTTCTATAATTCCATGAGCTCCATGTGCACTTGAGGCCATTGCGACCTTTCTGAGGCTCAGCTCAAAACACCATGGGGTCTTCAAAGACAATATTCAGGGCCAGGTTCCTCATTCATCTTGACTTACATTTTCATTCAGAGTATGGCCCGGCTCTAGTACAAACCCATCAAACCGTTCTCCTGCTCTTAAGGTTCTTTATCAACTTAATGAAAACCAAAAAAAAAAAAGGCGGGGGGCAGATTTCCTCTCTGACCTTTGGGAAATAACTTCAGAAGTCAACACAAGCTTCCCTAGGCCAGCAAAAGAAGTTACTTGAGAGGGAGCTAAATTAAAGACTACCACTAATTAGTGCAGAGAGATGAGCAAGTTAGAGACTTTGCTCTTCCTCACCTCCCAAGCTGCTTCCCTGTCTCCGCCTTCTTAGCTGTCCTGTGTACCCCAACAGCCTGCTCCCCTAGAGTGCACATCCCGCCTATGGAGAGTCGAAGCAGAAAATGAGGCTGCTGTCTCAGCCTAACTAACTCCTTTTCTCTTGGATTCCAGAATAAGTAAACCCCAAAGCCGAAACTGGGAAGGAAAGGGAGCCCTAAATACCAACCCTACCTTTCAGTGACTTAAATTAGCACCACCAAACAGAAAGACAATGCAAGTTTCGGACATACTTTAAATATTTCTAGTAGCCACATTAAATGAGCAAAATGAAACTGATAAAATTAATTTGAGTAATATAATTTATTTAACCCAACATATACAAAATATCACTTCAACATGCAATTAATAAAAAATTATTAATGGGCTATTTTATACTCTTTTTTTTAAATGTTTCCTTATTTTTGGGGAGAGAGAGACACAGAGTATGAGCAGGGGAAGGGCAGAGAGAGAGGGAGACACAGAATCTGAAACTATCAGCATACAGCCCGACTCGAGACTCAAACTCACAAGCCATGAGATCATGACCTGAGCTGGAGTCGGAGCTTAATCGGCTGAGCCACCAGGCACCCCTCTTTTTTATACTAAGTCCTTAGAATCCTGTATGTATTTTATGCTCATAGCATATCTTAATTAGAACTAGGCATATTTTCCATGCTTAACAGACAGAGGTGGCCTGTGGCTACTATACTGGATGGGACACAGGTAGCATTATTCTGTTACTGTCTCATAAACACAGATTACTTTTAATTAATCTTCACTTCATGCCATTGGAAATTACTGCAGAAAGAGTGAATTACTACTTTGCCTTCAACTGCTTGAATTTCTGAATGAATGAGATATATTCTCTTATTTGATCTTCACCATAACCTGTGAGGTTGGCCCTTACAGTATTTTAGATGGGTAGCAGATTAGATAACACCATCTCTCTCTCTCTCTCTCTCTCTCTCTCTCTCTCTCTCTCTCTCTCTCACACACACACACACACACACACACACACACAATCCTGTTAGATGTTCCCAATTTACACAGTTGAGGATCAGAACTTAATTGAAGTTACACAGCAATACAGAGCCTAGAAGAAACCAAGTAGCCAAAATCTTGCCTTACTGCTTCCCTTTTATACTCAGTCTTACATTGCTATTCCGGGAGAATTTATTGCAATAGTCCAAACACCTCCACTTAAGGGAATATTTATAAACTTCAGACTCTCTTGGTCCTTAAGCCAAACTTGGCCACCTAGTCATGCGGGGGAGCTGGGTGCAGGCAGGGCTCAACCTGATCCCCAAACAATTTCTTTGCCTCCAGCTCCCGGCATTCTGGGAACCCCTGTTCCTCTCAAGACCATACAGTCCCTGCCTTCAGGGGGCTAACCAGCTCATAAGACAGATGACACATGTACATAAATAATGAGATAAGACATATAAAGAAATAAACCAAATACATAAGTATGTAAAAAGGTATTCTGAGATGGCAGGAAAGAGATACTTTCTGAAGGTTTTAGAAAAGCTTCATGAAAGTTTGGGTGAAGTTTGAAGAAGAGCAGAATTTAAAAAGATGAAGGCAGGAGAAAAGGCCCACGCCAAGAAGAGGTCATGGCTCACCAGAGGGCCCGGGAGACAGAAGGCGTGTTTGAGGTCACAGGGCAAATTGTCCAGTCTAGCTGAAGAACAGGGAACATGAAGGGACAGAGTATGAAACAAGGCTGCCAAGGTGGGTATGAGCCATCTGAGAGGTCTTGTATGTTCACTAAGGATTTGGGATTTTACTGGCTAAGAATGAGGCACAACAGAAAAGTTCTGGAGCATGAGAATGAACATGGGCAGAGGAGCACTCAGTACAAGCTGACAGAATCGGACACCGGTACAAAAAACGGAGAGTTAAAAATGAACAACAACATAAAAAAAAAAAATCAAAGAAGCAAACAAACAACAAAGGGGGCTAACGGAAATCAGTTTGGAAGGCACTGCACTCTTCCGGGTTATGGGCCCCAACAGCCTGAACTGTGGTGGCGACCGGAAAGAGATTTGGGGAGAGAACAAGAGTCACAGGAGCTGGAAACTGGATGAGACAAAGGCCTCAAGTTTAAAGCCTTTTCAAGATTAAAGCCTTTTCCTGGAAGAATGGTGGTGACCTTCAGGCAAATAGTAAAGTCAATATAAGTAAAGAGCTTGCCCCCTTGGGGTGGGTTGCAGAAGAGATAATGATCTCTGGTTTGACATGTTAATTTTCCTAATAAGGCCTGAATCTGTTGTGAGCACCTACTTTAATAGTCCAAGTGAATGCCTGTTGAAAGAAATCCAATAAGCACTTGGCTTTCCTTAGAACTTGCTTAACTAGTTCACGATAACTTGAATCTGTTGGTCACTTATTTTATGCAAGCTGGCTTTGGCAATCTGCTCAGCTGTCCTCTGAATGACCTCAGCAGATCTGCTGACCACTATTCACATATGCCCTGACCACTGAGGGAAGGAAAATTCCAATCTGGAGATGGAGCTTTCTGGTCTGGGTTTTACTTCTGAAAGGGCTACATGTATGTGAGGCACAACTTTAGATGGGAAACTTTTTATGCTTCGATATTTAAAGTGAAAGAAAGTCTATAGGTAAATGTCAGTAATAAAGTTCCTTGTCAATGACCTCCTGAATTCTATGAAATCTAGGAGTCAAGATGCCCACTTGTCAATTCTCCACGGTGGAATATTCTACAGATATTCCGTCACGCACATTTGGAGTGATCGATCTCCTAAATAGCCAAAACATTATGGAGACCAAACTGCATCATAAAAATGGAAACTACCATTTGTTAAAACACTCTGTTTATCAATGCTCCCCAGCATGTCCTTAGAAGCTATGAAATTAAATTCACAACTTTTGGAAAAGGATCGAAGGTGTGTGTGTGTATACACACTCAGAGACATACTTCAGAGCCATCCCCAAATAGTCCATCCTTCACAGACATTGTCAACTCTTCAACAACAAGCAGTAATAACATTTTTTAAAAACATTTAAAAATGGCTTCTAAAAAGTGAGTGAGGAGACTTTATTCAGTGAAAAACAGAGCAGTGATTTAGAAAGCAAATTTTAACGGTCTAGGTTGGAATATAATCCAGTTGGGGTTCTCACTGCCTCTCTCAGTGGCTGAGGTAACTAGTCTCCAAAGATGGCTCCCACCAATTCCTCCCGTCCCAGAGGTGCAGGCTGAATACATGGAGATGTCCAGCTCTCTCGACTCTGGGCTGGTTTTGTGACTTGCTTTAATCAACAGAATGAGGCAAAAGTGACTTCTTGGACTTTTGAGCCTAGGTCTTCATTGGCCTGACAGCTTCTACTTCCTCTCTTAGAAACCAGCCACCATGTGAAAAGTTTGACTTCCTAGCTGGAAAGAGAGGCTAGAAGCCCTCTTGGTCATCTGAGCCCAGCTGAGCTCCCAGCTAAATGCAGCTACCTGGGTGATCCCAGGCACCCTACAGAATTGTGAAAAGTAATAAATCGGTGCTTATTTCAGGCTGCTAAGTGTGGCGTTCTTTCTTAGGAGGCAATGAGTTACAAACAGTGGGTGACAAAGATATCAAATGGTTAAAAGTGAGCCACATCTGCTTTTCACCTGTGACTATCTGTGATCATATTGGGATTTTGTACACTCACTCTGCCTGCAAACTAAAATTTACATGGAGAAACACAGATAGGACCTCCTCTTGTCATAGACAAACTCAAGCATTCAGTCGCATCTGGGATACAGGCACTGAGGTTCACACTGCACTTTGACAATTCTAGAGCCCCGTGGGACTAGCCAAATCTATCTCCCTTGACTGGTTCAAGAAGCTCTCTCCCTCCTTGTTCTGCTTTATCTAACACCATGCCACAAACCCACAAATGTTTACGCTGGAGAGTAACGAGATGATGAATGCCTGAGTGGATGAAACTTCAGTATGAGTACCAGGAGGATGACAAAAAAACTAGCAGAGGTCTTGAACGCACTTTATGACATGGACTGCGTGGAGCCACAAACATAACAATGACTGTGCCAGCTTGGGGTGGACTGAATTGTTAGCTCTAATTTTTTTAAATAACCTTTTATTTATTTATATTTATTTATTTATTCTTCGAGAGACAGACCACACGTGCAAGTGGGTGAGGGGTAAACAGAGAGGGAGAGCATCTTAAGCAGAGCGTGGAGCTCGATGTGGGGCAAGATCATGACCTGAGGAGAAATTCAGGGTTGGATGCTTAACCAACGGAGCCACCCAGGCACCCCATGTTAGCCCCAATTCTTGACCTCTGTATCCACATCCTTGTCACTAATGCACTGTGGTCAGATATATTTCTCTGCCTTTTGTCTTTGAGCCTGTTCCTGTGACTTTATTTGGCTACTCAAATGTGGGTGCAAGTGACGGTGTGCCAGATATAAGCCCAAGGTTAAGAGGCATCTTGTGTACTGCTTGCACTTACACCCTCTGTGAAAGAGAGCATATCCGCCCTTCCTCCCGCAGCCCGCTGGTCCCAGGAGGAAGATGAGAAAGACGTACAGCAGAGCCACTCCAGCTGACTCACCAGCTCGTGATCAAGAAAGACATGCTCATTGTTGAATACCACTGAGATCTTGAGGTTGTCCGATACCCAGCGATAGGTGACTAATACAAGGTTCCTTTATTAGATGCCAACATTTGCCAAACGCACATGGTACTTTAGAATAACAAAGTCTCCTCGCCTATAAAAGCTGAAACTAAATCACCAACTGGATGGTTAAGTGGTCTGCCAGGCTGTATAGAAGTACAATATATCAGATATCACTGGTTTTTGCTCTTAGTTTATCCTTCCAAAGATTGTAATTTGGTATTCAAATTTCTCTATAATTTAACCCTAACTTAAGTTTTCTAGCCAATTCTCTCACTTAAATTTTATATTCCATTCAAACTGGATTATTTCTAATTCTTGAGTAAGTCTCACATTACCTCTAACCTTTCCTCATCCAGTACCTTCCGGTACCCTTCATCTGACAGGCTTAGATTCTTCTGGTCCTTTAAGGCCAGGTTCAGATGTCACCTTTATAAGAAATCTGCTCTGATCCCACCTTTTTTTTTAAATTTTTTTTTTTTTAACGTTTATTTATTTTTGGGACAGAGAGAGACAGAGCATGAATGGGGGAGGGGCAGAGAGAGAGGGAGACACAGAATTGGAAACAGGCTCCAGGCTCTGAGCCATCAGCCCAGAGCCTGACGCAGGGCTCGAACTCACGGACCGCGAGATCGTGACCTGGCTGAAGTCGGACGCTTAACCGACTGCGCCACCCAGGCGCCCCTGATCCCACCTTTTAAGGCAGTCTCTCCATGCCCCTGACTCTCATCACAATGTATGTCTTTTCCTTTTCTGGTATTTGCCCTATTCTGCCTCAAAACATTTTCCTCATCCTCTTAGAAAGTCCTAGAAAGGACTTTCTAGGAGGTTTATGTCTTACTCAGCCCTGAATCCTCCAGGGCAGTTAGCAAAAGGTCTTGGCCCATAGTGTACAGGCCAGTCAATATGTTTTCGCACTGAAGAACGAGTGGCTGATGGGATGCAGCAAGGCAAGTGGGAACAACATCAAGAAAGCAACAGGGACTCTGGCATAGAGACACCTGAGTCTACGGCTTCGTAGCTGGGCATCTAGGGACCAGAGTCTCTCTGTCTTTCAACTTCCAAACATGTAAGATCGGGATGACACGTCTTTCATAGAACTGTTGTGAAAATTCACCATGAAAATGAATTTAAATACTTCTGCATATTTGACATATGGTGGCTGTTCCATTATGGTAGCTCTTATAAAAACAATAACGACACAGAATATCATCTAGAAGTTAGTTCGCATAAATCCTTGATACTAGATTATCACTAGATTATTATGTTCTCTCATTACTTTTAAGTTTACTTATTTATTTTGAGGAAGGGAGGGGGCAAAGAGTGAGAGAGAGAATCCTGAGCAGGCTCCGAACTGTCAGCACAGAGCCCAACATGGCGCTTGAACCCACAAACCACGATCATGACCCCAGCCGAAGTCGGACGCTTAACCGACTGAGACACCAGGCGCCCCCACCGTTCAAAATTTTATAGGCAGTCACCACTAGAAGTAAATCTGTTCCAGGCAACAAATACATTTCCTTAAAATGACACAAAACAAAATCCTCCTCCCCTACATACTAGTCCACTTTCAGCAGAGCATTAGTCTTCCCACAGCACACCAATTCTTCACCAGGGACCCACACGACCATTACAATGGACCAAAATTGGCAGAATTACATGACAGTGACCGGACGGTGCCCTTCAGTTGTCTGTATGTAAACACGATTTCAGCAAGGTTCTTTACCGAATGAGAAAGAGGCACTCGTTCAGAGGACTGCCATGAACATGTCCGGGAGCGGGTTATCATTGTTGAAGTGATTCAGCAGAACTGCTTCACCTGCCTCACTCACTCGGGTTTTGTACTAAGCTACAGCCATGTGGCATCGGAAGCAGAGCTGACTGTCCAAGGAACAAACTCATGTCTAGGCAAACTCGGAAGCCTGTAGGTGGCCCGGTAGGTGACGTTAATGTGTGAACGGGGACTTGACGTGCGTTCAAGACCAGGCTCAACAGTTCCCTGGAGGCCACAGCCTGACTGAAGGGGCAACTGCTACCTCACCCCACTGTTGCTTCAGCCGGTATAGCCAGATTTTCTGAAGAAATTTGGGATTTTACGTGAAACATCCTGATTTTTTAAATGCTGCCTTGCTTTTTACTTTATAATTCTCTGGGAGCCAAAGAAAACATACTTGCAAGCCAGACGTGGCCATGAGTTGGCAGGCTGTAATCTTTGCACTGGATATTCTAAAGTCACTTTGCATCATCAAAGACAGGTTAAAAGACGATTATTAACGTTCATTGTGTTTGTATTTTTTTAATCTGAAAATTTATAATTCACATAAAAAGTAACTATTAGGCCTAAAA
The DNA here is from genome assembly GCF_016509475.1 of Prionailurus bengalensis. Taxonomy (NCBI): domain Eukaryota; kingdom Metazoa; phylum Chordata; class Mammalia; order Carnivora; family Felidae; genus Prionailurus; species Prionailurus bengalensis. The sequence goes on from NC_057360.1 coordinate 23,657,303, forward strand.
AATACCTCATTCTCTTATGCATAAATCCTCACTCGCTCTACTTTTGGACCTCTGTGTTTTCGGTCATACAGTGCTCTCTACCTGGACGCCCTGTGGCTGGTGTCCCATGTACCTATTTAAGTCCTACGGGTTATTTAAAACTTGATTTCAATGCTAGCTTCTGTATAAAATCTCCATAATCGTCCTCAAAATCCTGTATATATAAGTTATTATGAAAATTGCACCATGTAAAAGATGCGTGTTGATTTCTAGCCATATCTCATCAGCCCTTTACCAGCAGCCCCCAAAAGATGCAACACCAATAATGCTACAAATATTCACTCCCGAGAAAGTGAAAGGCCTGGGTCACCGGGTCAAGAGCGAAGTTCAATGGCACTCACCGCCAAACACATCTCCGTTCTGGTAGTTCTTCCCTTTCTGGGCTTCCTCTTCATTTTGAACAGTGGCAACATGCTTGGCGGAGGCACAGCCCATAGTCTCATTCGGTCAGCTTCAGCCGGGCTGAACTGCAAATCATCTCTACAGACACGGGGACATTTTTTTTTCTTTAAACACAAAGAAAATCCACCTTCCTGCTGAGTCGGTCAGGACGTGCGCACCTGGGAGAACAGAAAGCTAGATCAGAATGAGTGAAAACAAAACCTCTGTGTGATCAGCAAAGCACTAGGATTCCTGCAAGAGCCCGCTGCACTGGGGGGTGGGGGATTGGGGGATGGACAATTGTGCTGAAGAAGGAAATGCAATAGGGCCTGTTCTCATCTGATTCTCACTCAGAAAGCAAGACCAGAAAGCACGCCCCCTGCACAACACATGGCTGAACTTTTTGAGGACATAATAAAAAATGTGTATTTGTTTATTCAAATAAATATTTGAGCACTACTACCTGCCACACAGAAAGTGCACGTATGTTTGCTAATGTTCTGGAATCTCAAAAACCTCCAGAGTGAGGAAAGCACAGACAGCCATGAGATCTACCCAGTTCAGGAAACTGGGAAAAATTCTCCATCTTCCCACTCCTGCCTTGCAAGCCAGCTCTTCTCAGATGATCCATTCTCCCCCCCCCCCCACCCCCCCGCCAGGAGCAAATGGCCTTCCTCCTCAGGCTAATTTATACATTTTTGGTGGGTTCTGTAAGGAATTCTATATTTTATTTTACCTGAGGTGACAGTGTTTTGGAAGATAAAGGAAGAAGATGGGGGCAAGGATTTAAACTTACTTTTCTCTGCTTTCTGCTTAGCTAGCAGAATGCTTTAAGGATTGACCAGATGTAGGAAGATCAAGAGAAGAAAACAAAGCAATTGCCCACCTCCTATCAGAGCCTCTGTGCTTCTACTGGACCACTCATAAAGACTGAAAGAGAATTTATGGATAAACCACAATAGAGATGGTCCTCTAGTTAACTTCAGTAAATATACCTTCCCTGCCCCACCCAAGGTCACTGCCCAGATTCTCAAGGGTTTGCTCTGTCTTTATTTTTCACCATCCTTTTCAAGCCATTCCAGAGACGACTTACTCCAGTCTCGTGGAGGTCTCCTTTGAACATCTGCCCATTCCTTCATCTCCATCCATCCCACTGTAGGACAGGCCCTTACCTCCTCACACCCAAGCAGAGCAGAAGAATCGTGGAGCCATGCACTTGACCTGCACTGGCACCCGTGTCTCCCTACCCACCTCTCCCCTTCACGAACAACTGGTGTTTCTCAGCCTCAGGAGCAGTGGGTACGGAAATTGAAATGCAGCTACAGGCTTTCTCTTCCAACAAGACTGCTGCCCCTAAGCCTCCTTCCTAGAGCTCTAAGGACACCCACGGACACAGAAATCTAATCATTTAAGCCATAACATCTCAGCAAAGGAAATGTTCAAATTAACCGAACGCTGAAAGGTAATTCCAAATCAATTTCATAAACAAGCTGAGATATAAAAGTAAGGATCTTGGGGCGCCTGGGTGGCGCAGTCGGTTAAGCGTCCGACTTCAGCCAGGTCACGATCTCGCACTCCGTGAGTTCGAGCCCCGCGTCAGGCTCTGGGCTGATGGCTCAGAGCCTGGAGCCTGTTTCCGATTCTGTGTCTCCCTCTCTCTCTGCCCCTCCCCCATTCATGCTCTGTCTCTCTCTGTCCCAAAAATAAATAAACGTTGAAAAAAAAAAATTTTTTAAAGTAAGGATCTTAAATGAAGGCAAGCAAATGCAAAATGCAATACTGACTCTATGGCTATAATACTAGTCATATACTTTGTATAGTTCTTCATAGTATTTTCTAGCACTGGTTCCATCAAATCATTAACAGGAAGTATAGGGTTAGTAAAGTTTTACCAAAAAGGAAGATTATTTTTCCCTAGATCGTTAATGTTTGTAGTTTCTCTACACAGGTAACCTCTTATTAGCATATTTTCATATTTTTAAGGCTACATGGAGCACACACACACACACACACACACACACACACTTAGCAGTAATGCCATTAAAGCTACAGTATTTTGATTTTTTTCTTAACAGTAGTTTAATTTGCTGGTCTATTCATACTGGTCTATATAGCTCAGGGGCCTGATGGGGGAAGTGCACATGGGAGAGGCATTTTTTTAAAAAACTTACAAAATAGAGGGTAGTAAGTTCCATGATAGAGGTTTCACAGGAATTTATGGCAATGCAGAATTTAAAAAACAAACATTAAATTATGACTGGGTAAAGGCAGGAATTAAAAGAGGAAGTAGTATTTTGTAGAGATTTAAAAGTTTGGTACAAATCTGCAAGGCTGGAAGGACAGTAGCATCATCTTGCTATAAAGAACCGCCAGAGGGAAGACACTAGAACGTGGAAGAGCGCAGCATGCGTGTGCGCATGACAGTGCGTCTGCGCCTGCGCGCGCATGCAAGAGTCCATGCTAACCCTTGTCTCGCGGGACAAAGTGGGAGCAGGGCAGGGAAGGGGACTGCACTGCTGATGCTTTGTGAAGGGGCTGGAGGAGGCCCTGCTGACTTTATCCTACTTGAAGATAAGGAAGTCTCTCTGGTGCAAATCTGAGCGCACTTTGAGAGGTATTACATTAGGAGCGCAGAAATCCATTCTGTCAACCTACCATAGTTTTTGAAGAAACATCACTGAAATATGAGATAAGAAGAACAGGAGATGGGATTCAGTTCCAAAGGCAGAAGAAGGGGAAAATTCCTCTCCAGCCAAGGGGCTGCTGCTGCTGCTGCTGCTATGTGCTCCCGCCAGCACTTTCTCCTTGATTCCCACCTCCAGCATCACCATGTAACAGGTGTGGCCTCCCAGCACGAATTCCTTACTTTTTAAAAAGGAATGTGGGGAAACAAGCTCACAGGTACACAGGAGAGCAAACTGAAGTGAGAGGGGAAACCTCCCATCACCTCCCTGTCGGCTGCCACCTCTTCAAAGCAAAGTAAAACCGGAAGGAAAGTAGGAAACTCTAACAACAATCCCCCAAGGACAGTGGTGATCCAGAGGCAACTTAATCGTCCTCTCTGGGAGTCCCTCTCACTTTTCCCTTCCTCGTTCCACATTCATGTTTACAGCCTCGTATGCTATCCAAGAAGTTAATGTAAGAATATAAGATGTGAATTTTCCTTTGCTACCCACTGAAAAGCATTGTGTGGTGTTTCTTCTGTGTTTTAAAGGCTGTGTTTATATCAGAAAGTCTTATCTAAATTTAAAAAGTGGAAATCACACGAAAATCAAAAAAACTGCAAAAGGCTTACAAAAATAAAACACGTAAGAATAACTTTTAGAAGGACTTCTCTGTTATCCAGGCATGGGAGTGAGGAACATGTTAATAAGCAGATTAGACATGATTTACATCCAATTCGAGTGATGACTCAGGAAGCTTCCATTTAATTATATATTTTAAATTTTTAAATGTTTATTTATTTATTTTGAGAGAGAGTGGGCATGCAGGTGGGGGGGGGGGTCGGTGGAGGGTGTGGGGGAGGAGGGCAGAGAGAGGAGAGAATCCCAGGCACGCTCCCCGTTCAGCGCAGAGCCTGACACAGGGCTCAATGTTGGGCTCGATTCCATGACCATGAGATCATGACCTGAGCCAAAATCAAGAATCGATGCTTAACCGACTGAGCCACCTTGGCACTCCTTTATTATATTTTTAAAAAGGCGCTGTTGCTCAAGAGGAGTTCTCTCCAAATTGTAAGTAAGTAAAGATTTTGTTTTTGAAACATAGGCACTCTGTATTTTACAGCAGTAATTTGATGAGTGGTGTTTTCAAGTTTTACAACTTTGTCAAAAACATATTTTAGTATTTTGCCCATTTTGAAGGCTAGAATTATGAAGTCACCTGAGAGGCAAAAGGTCTGTAATTCATAAAGTTAACCACGGATCAGTGGGGAAAGCTTTTTACTATGTCATCTGGATCCTGCACAGAGGCAATGGCCCAATCATTCATTCATTTAATCAACAGATATTTATTGAAAACTGCTACGTGTTTAGAGATGAACAAGATACAGCGTTCCTCCCTATCCCCATAGGAAGATGAACATTTGGAGAAAAGTGACCAGTTTCACAGTGGTGCTGATAGAGCCGCTGCAGGTTAAATATAGAGAGGTGAATTCACCCCGTAGGCACCTGATTCAGCCTCGAGAGAGGGAATGGCAAGAGAGGTCAGGCTTGAGGCCAGTTGAAATATCATCATTAAGACACCCCCAAACTGCATCTCTTTTCATAGCCTGATATAATGTCAAGGTTTCATTTCTACTGAAAACTCTCTCACTTTGACCTCGTTCCAACCGAGCCCTCAAGCTGAGCGGATCCTCAGAAATGTACCCCTAGAGTCTGCCACAATCATCTGCTCCCAAACACCTCCCTCTGTTTGGAGTATCCTTAACAGAATCCTTAGTTTTTTGGTTTTTTTTTTTTTTTTGGTTCCATTTTTCCATTGGCTTTGCTTGGCTTTTCTCTGCCAACCTCCACACCTTCTGTCCACTCCCCTTCCTGAAACCACACCACTTAGCGAGGTAAGTCTGAGGGTGCAAATGAACATGCAGAGACCACAAAGCTGGAGAGAGCAGCCTCGTCTCCACATATTGTTATTAACAGCATGCTATTTCTGAAGTCAGGTCACAGTGTGAGAATTAACCTGAAGTATCTCTTTGATGTCTGATAGAATCTTCTAATAATACCAAGCCCAGTAAGGATGGTTTTAAAAACTAAATAATCTAGGGGCGCCTGGGTGGCGCAGTCGGTTAAGCGTCCAAGTTCAGCCAGGTCGCACTCCGTGAGTTCGTGCCCCGCATCAGGCTCTGGGCTGATGGCTCAGAGCCTGGAGCCTGTTTCCGATTCTGTGTCTCCCTCTCTCTCTGCCCCTCCCCCGTTCATGCTCTGTCTCTCTCTGTCCCAAAAATAAATAAAAAACGTTGAAAAAAAATTAAAAAAAAAAAAACTAAATATATCATCAGGCACCTCTAAAAACATGGGATCCAATTAATTGTCCATGGCTTTGTGCAAAAGTCTCCCCAAATGGTTGTATGGGTACATTACCCTGCACCATGAAATTAGAAGTTGTAATCCCTATTCACAGCACTATGAGCCAACTGAATTTGGGACCATCTTTATAGGGTATTTTTCCTGCTTTTGATAAATAAAATACATTAGCAAATTTGAAAATCCACTAAAGTATTTTTAAAAAGGACTAAAATAGGACACCTGGGTGACTCAGTGTTTGAGCGTCCGACTTTGGCTCAGGTCATGATCTCATGGTTTGTGAGTTCGAGCCCCACATTGTGCTTACTGCCGTCAGCGCAGATCCTCTGTCCCCCTTTCTCTCTGCCCCTCCCCGCCATGCACACATGCACGCTCTCTCTCATCCTCAAAAATATATAAACATTAAAAAAAAGAAAAAGGACTAAAATATTTGTAACCATGCATGTTTATCATTCCTCCCCTTACACTATGCTTCAAGCCTCTTTAGGTAATGCTGTAAGTATTACTTACTAGTGTAACTATCCCTAGGGTATTGCTGTTTGAGAACAGCCCACATTGTAACATGAGAAAGTTCTTTTCTATACAAAATAAGTCCATTATCTTTCTATTAATACATATCACATACATGTGATACATTTGTCTTTTTATAAGAAAAGATTATGGATTATGATGGCTTTTTTTTAATGCCTGTGATTTCTCTTTATTTTTTGTTTTCAGCCTTCTTAAGATATAATTGCCAAGACTGCAATGTATTGGGGCACCTGGGTGGCTCAGTTGGTTAAGTGCCAATTCTTGAGTTCGGCTCGGGTCATGATCTCACAGTTTGTGGGTTCGAGCTCCACATCGGGCTCCATGCTGATGGTGCAGAGCCTGCTTGGGATTCTGTCTCCCTCTCTCCTTGCCCCTCCCTTGCTCTCTCTCTCTCTCTCAAAATAAATAAACATTAAAATTTTTTTTTAATTTTAAAGAAAATAAAAAGACTTCAATACACTGAGTGCTCAAGCTCCATAAAGATGATCTGATATATGTACACATTGTGAAAAAGTTCCCACCATCAAGTTAATTCACACATCTAGCACCTCATATTCACCTTTTTTCTTTCTTTCTTTCTTTCTTTCTTTCTTTCTTTCTTTCTTTCTTTCTTTCTTTCTTTCTCTTTCTCTCTTTCTCTCTCTCTCTCTCTTTGGTAAGAACACTTAAGTTCTACTCTCTCGGCAACTTGCAATTATGTAATACAGTATTATCAACTACAGTCACCACATTATACATTCGATTCTCAGACCTTAATCATCTTATAACTGAAAGTTTGTATCCTTCTACCAACTTCTCCTTATTTCTCCCACCCCTCAGTCCTTGGTAATCACCATTACACTGTTTCTGAGTTTGACTTATTTCACTTTTAGATTGCACATATAAGTATTACCATGCAGTATTTGTCTCTCTCTTACTTCACTTAGCATAATGCCCTTTAGTTCATCCATGGTGTTGCAAATGGCAGGATTTCCTTCTTCTTCTTTTAAGGCTGATATTCCAGTGTGGGTATGCACTGGTGTGTATCACATTTTCTTGATCCGTTCACCCACTGATGGACACTTTTTCCTTACCTTGACTATTGTGAGTAATGCTGCAGTGAACATGGGAGTGCAGACATCTATTTAAGATAGTGATTTGGGGGGTGCTTGGGTGGCTCTGTCAGTTAAGCATCCAACTCTTGATTTTGGCTCAGGTCATGAGCTCATGGTTCATGAATTTGAGCCCTGCGTCAGGCTCTCTGCAGAGCCTGCTTGGGATTCTCTCTCTCTCTGTCTCTCTCTCTCTGTCTCTCTCTCTCTCTCTCTCTCTCTCTCTCTCTTTCTGCCCCTCCCCTGCTCTCTCTTTCTCAAAATAAATAAATAATAATTAAAAAAAGATAGTGATTTTGTTCCCTTAGAATATCTATCCAGAAGTGAGATTGCTGATGGCTTTTCTCTTTACCTTAAGTTTTTAAACTGGATGTACAGTTTCATCAGAAAACCTACTCATAAAATTGGGAAGGAAAAAAAAATACACAAATTCAGTTTTGAGAAAAAACAAAAAGATATCTGACCTTTTTCCAAAAGAGGAAAAACATGGAAACATATTTCTATTGACATAATATTATGGATGAATTCACTTTCCATCAATTAGATACAGACTTTTTCATTTTGGATGAAAAAGCCAAAAATACTGTAGGCCGTTTCCTTGTCAAGAAAGACACCTCTAAAAAAATGAATTAAAAGTGATAAGCTCCATAAAGAAATCCTAGGCCAGAAAGAACATGAATGCACCACATGCAGCTTGGAGGACTGGAGAGAAATAAAATTCTGATTGAAATGGGTATATAGAGAGCTATGAAGTCAGCAGTTAGGAAAAGGATATAGCCACATTATTAATAGATCAGGAGCAAAGTGCCCCCTTTTTTACTCTGATTAAAAAAGGGAAATCAAGACAAGGCAACATCTAAAAACTCCTTTCTTTTATTGAAGAAAGAACTGACAACTAAGCTCCATAAAGAAAAAAAATATATATAAATAACTAATCAGTCTGTTTGCCCATCTGCTCTGCTTTGCTATAATGAGTGTTAATACAGCAAGCCACTGTGGTGGGGGCGGGGGGGGGGGGAGAGAAAGACAGCCTAAAAGTGATTTCTAATCTTGAAGCTTTGGTATCCTTGGGCTTCTGTTAACACCATTCCATATTTCATTGTGAATGTTAAAAATAATACATAAAGAGATGTCACATTTGACATGAGGATAAATCTGGGAAAAGTCAAATCTTCTTGTTACCAGCAATTGCAGGCATCACAGAAAACACTCATTCCTTGCCTCACACTCATTTGGTGGCATGACAATCAAAAATGTGCTATTAACTTCAAAGAAACAGGAATTCTGGCATCTGCTTGCTTTATGGGAAAACTCTCACTTCCGCAAATGAGAACTGCAGAGAGGTATCTCTCGGAAACGTAACGATAACGAGTCCCGTGCAAGACGACACAGTTCTGCAGGGTTTCGGTGGCGAGGCGTGGGGATGAGGAGACACGGAGGCATGGGCACTGCAGGGGAGTGAGAATCCCAGCGCTGGTCTCAGTCATCGCACACAGGCCTGCCTCACTACCACCAAGGCTGGCTGGGCTTCATCTCTCTGAGCTCTCTCCTTGATTCTATGATCTACCCGTTCGGAACATATGTCCAAGGGATGCCAAGGATGAAATTACCACTTACAAAAAGCCCGTTCTCTTTTTTACCTAGATTCAACTTATTTACAAACTTTGTTTTCAACACTTACCTAGCTAGGATATCCTAGCAAGTCTGAAAGCTCCCAAATTTTGAGAAGCCCTATGAAGTCTATGGATTATTACCAACGATGTTTTGGCCTGAGGGTGTGGATTTCAATTGTGTATAAAGTGGGAAAAAAGGAACAGGGCTTAGCTCTCTTTCCTCTTCTCTATCCTGCCATTAATAAACAAAAATAAATCTTAAAAATATTTCCTGTAGGGAACAGGTTAGAAAAGCTTGTAGAGTAATTGTTCTTCAGCTAAGGATTCAAGAGTTTGATGCCTTTATCCTACACCTGAAAACTCCACACTTGTGTCACCGGTACCTGTTCACGCAGTTCATGATGGCTGACACTTTCTGGGAAGCAAGAGAGGAAAACAGCAGATCCTGATTAAAGTCACCCACCCACACCAGGGTGAACCCATGCAGAATTATGCTGTTTCTAGATTTCCTCCTCAGTGATCAAGGTCAATGGCAGATATTCCAGAACTTGGAGTTCTCTTTCTTCCATTTCCAAGACTGAGAATACCAAGGGTACGTGCAGGAAGTTGTCAACCTGTATCAGTAGGGAAACTTCTGTACCATGCCACCAGTGACTGGGATCATGACAACTGTGTTGCTGGTTCACCATGTCACTTGAGCCAAATCTGTATGATTTCCTGTCAGTATTCTAAGAATAACAATAGCAGATCCCTCTTTTTTTTGTGGTGTGTGTGGGGGGATTGTTTTGGAAATCTAGGTAGATAATGAAATGCTTACAAAAGCATTCATAAATGAAAGGTAATATTCTTCTATGCCAGGTGCAGGACATTATCTTTCAGGAGCATTGGGTAGAATTGGTTTATCCAGAGGGTTCCCATAGGTGGCCCCAGAAAATGAGAGAAAACAGATGGTAAAGGAAAGATGAAAAAGCAAGAAAAAAACTAGAAAGTGAAAGTAGAATAAGTTCAAATTGCTAAAGAAGCACAATTTGATTTTATTCTAAGTCAGTAAGTCATGATCCTTCCTGAATGGTCAGTGAAGAACATGCTGGGTGATCTGCATGTTGAAATATATTGTGAAGAACGGATAGGATTCCTGCCCTTGAAGGACTAGCATTCAAGGAGGGCTAACCCATCACAAACATAATATGTAAAGTAAAATAAAATTCCAATACCTAATGTACACTGCAGGAAAAGGAAGGATCGGACATGTTCTTGAAAGTCATAAGACATTTCAATCTAATTAAATTCGAGCTTGTCTCAGCTTTATTTTATGCAACAAGAGACATAGGAACGTCAGTATAATGCGCTACTCTTAGCAGACCCTCGGTAAGCATTTACCGATGACAGTGGAACAGATGTCATGCCAGTTTTGAGCTGTTGATCCTTTTTAACACCATACACTACAATAGAGCTGCAGCTGGATTAATCCCCCAGAAATCTGAATGCTACTCTCATGGTGCCGAGGGGGCAAGAGTTGAATGCCACTGATCCTTGTCCGACGTGTGCAATGGAAAAGCACGTGTGATATTTTCCTCACTGAATACAAAGTCCTCAACTTTCGCACAAGACTAGCATGTTCCTCATTTTTTATTCAATACGATTTCTAAACTTAATGCTGACACAGCATATCTGAGACTTAAGCTGATTACTAGGGTGGATAAAATAAAATAGGACCAACTGACACAAAAGATATGAATTATCTAATCATTAGGAGCAAATACAAGAATTGTTTAAAAACAAAAAGGCCTGCTTATATTTTCTTTGAGCACTTTGGTACTAATATTTGAGTAAGAGTATACTTAGTATCTTCAGAATTATAAATACTTTTAACAAAGTCGTTTGGTAACACTGTGAAACGTGCTAAATACTAGAAGTTGAAAAATAGTGTTTGCCTCAAAATCTAAACATACATCCCTTTTCCCTCTTAAAATAGCCTCTTTTCCCTTTTTTTCCCCCCTCTGCTAAAATATATGAAATCATCCCTGAGAAACAGGTGCAAACTCTGGCCTAAGATCTCGCGCTCCCTGCGCTCAGTCTCCAGCCAGAGTATCCCAGGTTTGAGAAGTCAGCAGTGACCCAGTGATTAAGGAAACCCACCACTCTCCAACTAGCAGAGAGCTGCTGACTGAAATAAGCATCCCCAAGGGAACGCTGTGGTTACCTGAAATTCTGCCTTCTAGAACCTTCCAGTTCCATTCAAAACAGCTCAAGATTTGAAAGTGCCCTGAAAACTTAGAGGAAACAAACAAATAAAACTCGTCTATTGGTGAAGGACTTAGTCTCTCTCTTTCTCATGCATGTGCGCGTGAGTACACACACACACACACACACACACACACACACACACACACACCCCTACCTGCCACAAAAGTAGAGATGCAAAGACTACACCCAATATTTTGTGATTTTGTAAGGGAAAGGAATTGTGTGGCTTTGGGCAAGTTATTTACTTCATAGTAGCTTAGGTGCTCATTTGTAAGATGGAGTAAGAGTCCCTGAACTTTGAGAGAAGTAGGTGAGATAACATACATAAAGTGCTTAGGACAGCACCTGATAATTAGTAAGCAATCAATATGTGATTGTTATTGTCATTATCGTTACTATCATCATTATCATTTAATGGGATGGTGATGAAGCTTGAGAAGAAAGGGGCAGAGGCAAAAGAGACTAGAAAGGAGACACGGGAAGAGAGGAGAGGTTAACTGTGATAACTTGATAGTTCTTAGGAACTGCACCAAAGATAAGCAGGCAAACACAAGAAACACAGAACCAAGAGACAACAGTTCTGTATCAGGAGAAGCTTGCGGTCCCTGTGCAGCACCTGCAGAGGGAGCCCTAAGCAGTGCTCGTGTTTCTGCAGTGGTGGAGGTGGGGAGGTCAGCTTCTTTGGGGCACATCCCAGGACTCTGAAGGCCAAGGCTGCTGTGTGCAGACAAACTGAAGGTCAGTGAGCTCTCCCAAGCTTTGCCACACCCCTGATGAGTGTGCAGCTCTCATCTTGCTGCTGTTATGTGTTTATGTGTCTATCTCTTTCACCAGGCAGGATTTACGAGGTCATGACCACGTCCTAATTATTCCTCTCTATATTCCCTCTGGCGCAGATCACGTACACAGTAGGTGTGCAACGTATTCTCTTAGAAACCTTTTTTCACAGAGATGTCCAAGGCTTTTAAGGCAGGGAGTTCTGCTAAGCCCCAGTCCCTAGGTCATCTGCATGGACAGTAACTTTCTTTAGTACATCACAAGAACAACAGTCAAAGATATTCATCTGAGCCACCACAGATGATTAAAAATTATGTTAGTACATACTTCCTAAGAAAGACAAGAAGGGAGTAATCTCAATATTATACTGGTATGATGGAATTTTGAAAGCTTTTGGCACTTGTATGGTTGGTCCTAATCTGCCTTGGAAAACTATGCTATTTATTTATTTCAACATTTTTTGGGATCTTGTTTAGTTCTCAACATTCCACTAAGGACAAGAGATTCCAAAATGGGTAAGTCAGCCAGTCCTTGACATGCATTTTCTGACTTTCAGTTAAATCTAGAGATGTTTAACAGTGATTCTAAAATTCATCCATCAGAAAAAATCAAGGTGTTTTTGTTTTTGCTGAGACTTAAATCTTTGATTAACTTTCCAGGACAAAGAACTATTTAAGAATGGTGTCCTTACAAGGCCAAAAATGTGAAATTCTGAATATCATTTTCAGGTGGCATAAATCAATGCCCCCTCACCCTACTGAGTTTAAAAGGGTGGGGGGCACATCAGTTCTCATACTGCTCTCAAGCAATACACAAGACTTCTGGGAACTTCGATTTTGCAGAGCTCAGCCAAAAACACATTCTGTGCAATTATCTTCTTAAAGAAAGAAAACAAAAAGAAGCTGAAACAAAAGACCCAACTGACAAAGCAAAGTCAGTTGAGTAATGGCCACTTCTTTCTAATGTACCAGGAGAGGCTCCCTCCTGCCCCTCATGAGTTCACACAGAACTCTACAATGCATGGTCTTCCCTCAGTAGCCACTACCATTTCTGTGACGTGTAGTAGGGTTTGAGTAGCAAAATGTAAAAGGGTGGGCAAAAAGCTCCTCCCTGGCTTTGATGCCCACCTTCAGCCACTGAAAAGCTATTAAAGAACAGACAGGGTTATAGGCTATGAGCTATTATGACCTCGTAAATGTTACCAAAATTTGCAGTCTACTCTGTAATAATTATTTTAAATCAGCCCAGTGTTCCCCATTTGAAGTAGCATAATTGATGAACATGGTGTTCTTTCCTACTTGTCCAGCAAAATGTATTCAGAGCAAGAGACCAGAGCAACATATTCAATAGGACTGGAAAGAGAGGGCAGGAGCAACAGCACTGGGGCCCACAAACAGAAGACCACAGTTGAGCATAAAGACATGTCAGCCAGTCCTCCTTGGCATCAACACTCTCCAACAGATCCACATTCAGTTCCAGTCTGACACATGCAAGTTTCAAGTCTTCATCTGGATAAAGAACTAAATACATGGCTTCGTGATAAACCATTTTATTGGAGAAAGGAAGAGCAGAAGTAGGTTACATATAGGATTTGACCACATCATATTCTAACAAGGCCTCTGTCCAGCTGTCATCTCTGTGGGACCTCCACAATGGGTGGATAGGCTGAGGTGGTTGTGGTCCTGTATATGACAAAGGCACATTTGGCAAGCTGCTTAGTATTCCTGTATCTGGAAGGATTGCCACCCTATTATCACCTCTATTACATCACTGCCATGACCACCATAGATATGGTACTACAAAAATAAAAAGACATTTTCCTTTAAAAAAAAATTTTTTTAATGTTTATTTATCTTTGAGAGAGAAAGAGAGAGACAGAGAGAGACAGAGTGCAAGCAGGGGAGGGGCAGAGAGAGAGGGAGACACAGAATGGGAAGCAGGCTCCAGGTTCTGAGCTGTCAGCACAGAGTTCGATGTGGGGCTCAAACTCACATGCCATGAGATCGTGATCTGAGCCAAAGTTGGACGCTTAACTGACTGGGCCACCCAGGAGCCCCAAAGACATACATTTTCTAATTCTAAAATCTCCCTGAAAACTTTAAAGAATTATTAGGATCCAAATTAAAATTTGTATTTGTAGATCACTTTTGGGGCTTAGCCTTGCCTCTCCCTTATTCATCAGGCCTTTCTAGGCCATATTTTTTGTTTGGTTTTTGCTTTTTTGAGAAAGAACTCAAAAAGCAATGTCCAGTAGACATCAGGTTGGTCCTATTAGCAGTTTTAAAAGCATCAGAACATGATTAAAAATTTTAGGAAAAAATTAGACTTCTCATAAATTAGTAATTATCCCATTAATTTTCTACAATAAAGACAAATTAATCTTTGTTTTATGTTTACCTTTTGAGAGAGACAGAGTATGAATGGGGGAGGGGCAGAGAGAGAGGGAGACACAGAATCTGAAGCAGGCTCCAGGCTCCAAGTTGTCAGCACAGAGCCCGACGTGGGGTTCAAACTCACAAACTATGAGATCATGACCTGAGTTCAACCAATTGAGCCACCCAGGCACCCCCAAATTAATCTTTTAAATGCACTGATTCTATCAGGTCCCTCCTCTGTTTCAAAATCCTCCAGAACTCACTAATGCCATGAGGGCAAAGCCCAAGACACCTAGTCTTTCAAGTTAGACATGCCCTCAAGGACCACTGAGGTAAGGTTCCCAGATTTACAAATAAGAAAACTAAAAGAAGAGGGTCCATCCAATGGGACCCAGACCTCTTGACCCAGGGTCGTCTCTTTCTACTGCTCCAAGGTTACTAGCATCACATCAGGTGGGTCTCACAGAACCACCCTTCTCCCTCAATATTCTGCTCACATGCCCAATTCTCTATGTCTCTGCTTCAGCCTTAACTTTTCTAGGAAGAAGCTTCCACACTGTTTCACCTTCCTTCAATTTTCTCTTTCCTAAATCTGACTTGTAGAGCAATGATTTGGTGTTTCTTAGACATCCTTCTCTAAAAAGACACTAAGTGCTTTGGGGGCAGAAAGCATCTCCTGTATTTGTCTCCCCCACTAGTGGAGGGGGTGTGAGGGTAGGCAGACAGTAGGAACTCAATAAACCCTTTTCAAAATGGCAAGCAGCAGGCTATCTCTGCCTTCTCACCTCCGTCTGCACCTGCTATTGCCCCTGACTAGAAAGCTCTCCTTCCTCATCTTTACCTAACTTCTGGTTTGCATGAGCTGTCCCTTCCCAAAGGTCCCAGTGTGCCTTCATAGCACCCAGCACACTGCAAGATATTCTTAATTCCTAATTGCATATCGCTTCCACAGGTCTAGAGTGCACATTCCTTAAGAGACACAGACTGTGTCTTTCACTCCCTAGTGTATTCCCATATTCCCAGCTTCTCACAGTGTTTATTCAAAATATGCACACAATGAAAAAATATAAAATAAACATCTCCAGATAAAAATTTAAACTCCTTCTCATGGAAATCCTTTCCTCCACATCTCCAAACTTGTCTAGCTTTCTATGCATACCTTGCTCTAGCCAGTCTAGTCTCCGGCTACTAACCCGTGGACCTATTTTCTTGGCTGAACCCTAAATGCCTCTGGTCACAGTCTCATCTCAGATAGAAAGCTCTCCCCGTTGGGTGCTTGGGTGGCTCAGTCAGTTAAGCGTCCAACTCCTGGTTTCAGCTCAGGTCATGATCTCACGGTTTGTGAGTTCCAGCCCCACGTTGGGCTCTGCACCGATAGCGTGGAGACTGCTTAGGATTCTCTCTCTCTCTCTCTCTCTCTCTCTCTCTCTCTCTCTCTCTCCCACCCCTTCCCTGCTCACACACTCTCAAATAAATAAACTTTAAAAAAAAAGGAACTCCTACCCATTAATCTCTGCCTGTTATTAGAATCCTACCTGTCTTTAAAGTGCAGAACAAGTCTTTGCATCTCTAAGAAACCTTGCCCCAGGCCACACAGGTCTTCCCCTTCTCCAAACTCGTCAGCACGCGTGCACAAGACCATTCATCGCCTACCCATGTTGGCACCTGTCCACAGTAATCTTTCCATCTCAGTCTAACTTGGCCTGTGGGAGGCCCCTCCCTCTGAAGTCACTCAGGAAAGCATCACACACACAGCTTTGAGACATCTCCTATAGTGTTGTTTTACATTGTTAACTTTTGTACATTTTTCTCTTGGCATCCTAATTCATTTTTAACTTTTTGAGGTAAGCCATGCTTTCCATGTCTTTGATCCTGTGCAATTCTTGGCACAAAGTAGGAGATTAATGAATATTTGTTACCTGACATGTTGGCTAGAAAACAAAAGTGTGCAGGATGAGAGAACTATAGAAACTATAAAAAAAAAAAAAAAACTTTTGCCGAATGTGCAGTTGTACATTTCTGATTATTAGAGGCTGTTTTAAAAGGTCAAATGTTGATAGTATAATTATACCATAATTTGGTAAAATTACTCTCTGGATAAAGGTTATTTTTAAATAGAAACTTCTGTCCATATGATAAAAAATTACAAATAGAGGAGAAAATTCACTAAAAAAGGAATCAAAAGGGAAAGAAAGAAAAACGTACAGCCAAAACTGCCACCCCCACATGCACCCCAGATCAGGAGCGTTGGCTAGAGCATCCACAACTGCATCAGCTGACTTTTATTAGAGTCTAGGTCATGACTGAGTTCACATAATGGCTCTGTAGAGGCTGGCCCAACAACTCCATGAACACGAGCTAAATAAGTCTCTCAATGTTGCAAGGGGCAGAAAGAGGAGGAATCAATCTCTTTCCTAGTTTGCCATAAACATTTCCTTATAATTACTGTTTGATGTACTGTGTCTAACGATTTAGTTTCATTTATTTTACATCTCACCATACTCTCCCCCCAAATATGCGCAGCAGCTGCTTTCGACCATAAATAACAATTTTAGAACACAAATGCTACGTTCAGGGTTCAGTAATTCAGGGTTCAGTAACCTAGCAACAGAATGTCAAGACCCCCTAATCTATACCCTCCACTGCGCAATATCCACATACCTCCAAGACATGGGCCTGCAAACTGCTGTTCAAATCAGGTTTGGCTAATCACAAATCAATACTGGCTGGCACTGGAAGTATCACAAAACACCTCTTGCTGGGCTCCAAAAGCCCAAGTGTCAAGGGATATAAATAGCAAATACACACATTACTAGAGACTAGCGGCCACAAGGTTGCCAATTTGGCCCTGGGAAAATCCAAATTAGCCAGCATCTGGAACCTCTAACAACTAACACCTCACTTGTGTTTTAGATACCAAAGGCTGAACACATGTTCTTAGTGGAAATGAATGAATGTGCCCATTACCAGGAACATTTTGCCAGAGGAAGACGGCAAGAAGTTTCGCTTTAATGAATTAATGAGAGCCGAATCCTCACCTCCAAGACATATTACAGGAAATAAAATGAAGACGCAGTTCTCCTCCCTCTTCTTTAGTTTGGTTTTGTCATCATCTCATACATCTCCTTAATGGACCTGGGTTTCTAGGGGTATTTGTAGCAAAGGATCCCTCATTTCCTAAAAAATATACGTACTTTATTGGTTTCTCTTCCTTACCCAGTACTGAAGGTCATGATATAGGAAAGCAGAATAACAATGTGTTTTTTTAATCAACCATTCTAGCAGTGGCAAAAATAAATGAAATGTGGGAGGCTGTTTATTTGTATGTCAAAGAGAAAGTGAAATTCTCTATAGGGTGACATAATCATTTGTTTTCCCCAATGAAGCAAACAAATCAAATAGGAATAAAACAGGAGCCACCCTTCATCATTCATGGTATAATGAGTTCTTGCTAGATTAACCATTCTCCTTCCTTGTTACACTCACTCCAAAAAACCAGATGTACAATGACATCAGCAAAACAGCCCAAGATCATCAATCCACAAGACAGGAAATGCAGCAGCCAGACTTGCATTCTTTTTAAGTATTAGCTGACTCCTGGCTGATGGCTCTAGCTCACCAATAGGATACATCTTTGGGTAGCAGCCATAATCAGGAGGATTTATCAGTAGCAGTGCCCTAGGACAGAGACACAAACTGGCCAGGGCTCTCCAGATCAGGAGGTTGCCTATGCAGTGTGCTTAAGATCAAAAATCTTAGACTCACTGATCCAGTGAGATTCTCTTCCCTCTAACTCAACCACCCATTATTAGAAGCTGGATAACAACAGCGTTCTGTCAAGAAGACTGAAAACCAAAGACAGAGTATATAGGGCATTGGGGAGTCCTGTCCACTGGCATTAGAAGAGTCCATTAGATAGATGAGGCCAGCACACTGCATACAAAGAACAAGCCCTTGGTTCAAGCCCTGACTGGCTGAGCACTCTGAAGTCCTAAGCAAAAGACCTGGCCAATGGAATGGATGATGTGGGTGCTCCTGGGTCACAGGAATGGGGAAAAGTGGTGAAACGGACAAATGCTACCTCTGACAGTGATGTTCAGAAGATGACAGGCATGTAAGTATCAGCATGTTCTGCGGATAAATGGAGACGAGGAAGAGAAGGCAAATGGAGACACGATGGAGAAAAGTAAGGATACCAGTCCTCAATATCAGTGATGGACAGCTATGGAATTAAGGGCACCTGCTGGCATCACAGATGTAGAACAACTGATTTTATACACCACTTTACCACTTGCAGAGCCTTTCACACAAATTGGCCCTGTTGATCTTCCAGGGTCTTCACTAGTGTCTTAGAAGACACCACTAATAAGACTCTAGATACCTGTAAAGCTAATCCAGATCTAGGGTGCTCCCCATGTGTGGAAGAAAGGATGTGCTACTTTT
This sequence comes from Prionailurus bengalensis, assembly GCF_016509475.1. Taxonomy (NCBI): domain Eukaryota; kingdom Metazoa; phylum Chordata; class Mammalia; order Carnivora; family Felidae; genus Prionailurus; species Prionailurus bengalensis. The sequence goes on from NC_057360.1 coordinate 23,675,824, forward strand.
AGAAAAAGGGGTAGTGAACCATTTTATTTCCTTTGCTTGAGAGTAACAGAGTTTTAGTGAACAAAAGAAATCAGTAAGAGTATCAGAGCATATTTGATGGTATTTATAACATCTCTGACCTTAGTACCTCTTGTTGGCACACCCACAGCTCAATTTCTATTGAATGTCTACACAAGCTGCATTTATTTGGGATGTAAACATCCGTAAAGGGATCCTGCGTCTCCTGACAGTGCTAGCAGAAGCTTGAATGAGCAGAGTGATGGCTGGGATTTGGGGATTCACTGAGTGACTTCCTTTGACCGCTTGCTAATCCCTCCACTTCTGATCTATTTCTATCACTAGCTATCAACATGATTTTGAATTCACTTTGTGCCTAGGATGTCTAAAGAAAAGTGGTGATGGTTTCCAGTCTACTGTGGAGGAAATGTGTCTTTCTCTCAGGACACCTGCTTGCGCTGCATTCTTTGTTGTGGAGGGGGGCTGTGTGTGGAGCCCCAGTGTGGAAAAGTCCTGAAGAACAAAAAGAGCTGAAGAGAAATGGGGTGTGAGGAAAATACATGCTGGGCAGCTGTAGGGGGCTGAAGAAACTGGAAGCAGCCGGGCCGGGGCGGGGGGGGGGGGGGGGGGGGGGGGGGGGGGGGGGGGGGGGGGGGGGGGGGGGGGGGGGGGGGGGGGGGGGGGGGGGGGGGGGGGGGGGGGGGGGGGGGGGGGGGAGGGGTAGAGAAATGACGGAAGAGAAGGGAATGGATGTAAAAACATTTATGAAGATTTTCCACATCAGGTCAACTCAACCTCTATACTCTGCTCAAAAGCATCAGGTTTCTAGGAAGGCTTTGGTGTTTCCTGTTCCCGCTGTTTGCTCTCAGCTCTTCACTGCATCCTCACGGCCTCCTATGTTTGTTTCCTGAACTAGACCATGAGTGACAAATGCAGGGACTCTTACTTAAAAAAAAAAAAATCTATCCCCCACTCCCAGTACTGACTGATGGATGCATAGAAGATGTTCAACACATGTTGCCAAATAATGTGAATCTTAAAAGTGGAGAAGGTGCTAATGAAGTATGCCAGCCATAACAATCCTAGGGCAATTTTGGGATCTTAAAGCAATATACAGCACAACAAATAGTCATACAATCCTTTTATAAGAAAGGAGAGGCATTCAGTCACTGGGAAGTAAACAAGGAAAGCTGCAAGCAGTCCCTTTCAATATTCCACAAGGCCAAACGGGGCACTTTTTATCAACGGCATCAATTAATTCCTTCAGGACACAGATTTAACAGGTTTTACTCTTTGACCTAAAAGTGTTCAGACAAACCTTCAAAGAGTCTGATTTACTCTTCACCTTCTCCAGGAACAATTTACATTTTGGAAAAATATAGCCCAATCTGTTAAAGTGATGAACTTCTTAAAAGTCAGGCTATTTACCAAATAAATTACTCCCCAGATCACTTTGTAATCTACTCCTCTAGGGAAGATGGTAGAAGCTAACGCTTAAAAGTCTGGGACCCTGGAAAAGTCTCTATAATGTCATCATTCTCCAGAAAGGGATCAAGATTCAGAAACAAAAGTACTTCACAACAAACAGCACAATGCAATACACATAGGAGGCAGTTACATGATGTTTAAGTAAATACAAATACTGCTAAGATTCTGGGATATTTTTAAATGTTTATTTATTTATTTTGAGAGTGAGAGAGTACAATCAGGGGAGGGGCAAAGAGAGAGGGAGAGAGAATCCCAAGCAGGCTCCACACTGTCAGTGCAGAGCCGGATGTGGGGCTCAATCCCACAAACCGTGAGATCATGATCTGAGCCAAAATCAAGAGTCGGACGCTTAAGAGACTGAGCCACAGTCTAGTTTTTAATAAAAAAGCATACACTTAACTTTATTTAAGGAATGGGAAAACCTCTAAAACAGAGAAACTTATTACAAATGCCATCCTGATTCCTATTTATTTAAATTTGTCACAAACTCATTTATGAAAGAGCTAACTCCTCACACTTTGTAAAGTTCCAGAATGCTATCATTTTGTTTCCTGACATAAACTTTAATGCCCTTTAACTCTGAATTAGTCTGAGTTTGATTCTCTCAAAATTATTTTTATAGCATGTATTTAGAAATCAATAAATGAATGAATTTATTATGAGAAAATTTCCAATCTTCTATGATAACTGGCAAAAAGCCAGATTGTTGGAAAAGCCAGAGCTGATATAAATAAATGCAGATATTAAATTGAAATACTTTTGGAGTTGTTTCAAATTATAGCAGAGTCAAAACCATATCCATTTACTATTCAGTATACATGTGCCAAGCGTAATACATAGTTTTTTACTGCTTCAAGCAGTCTAGACCTAGCAGTATATATGTTAATTCCTTTTATCGGTTTCCCCACTGGGACCCAGCACAGATGAATGAAAGACTAGGAGATTGTGACAAACCTTTTTCCCCTATCAATCTTATCAATCAATCCCCTATCAAAATTCCTGAAGAGAAACAAATATTAGCAGAAGACAGACAAAAAGGCAAACACCACTGGAATAATCTGTACACACCACAAAACAGTAATACTTCCTCTACTGGGATCAGTTATCCAGGCTTCGAATACCACAGCCCCCAGCTAAAGCTCCACAAAGGAAGGAACACAGTCCCCTTGACCAGGTGACTCAATTCCACCTACAAAGGCTGAATGGGACAGTTAAAAGAACCTAAGTTTTGGAGTCAGACAGACTGGGGAAAGAATGAGGCTCTACTGTTTACCAGCTCTGAGACCAGCGTAAGTTAATCTCTTAAACCTCAGTTTCTTCTTCTATAAAATGGATATAAACACCATCAACCCTGTAGGATAGTTCTGAGCATTTGAAGCAATATCTACAATGCAACTGCCATGATAACAATCAGTTAGTAGACACTTCACAGAAGACAGCTATCATTAAAAAATAAGTGAAAATGTATCAGGAAGTATATAGGCCTTAGATGATAAAAAATGGCTTTCTACCCAGCTTCACTCCCATAAAAAAGCCTCAGGACCCTTCCTTTATCTATGTAACAGCTCAGAACACACCAGACTGAACATGGGGAAAGCAAGCATACTGACAGCCGGCAAGATACCCATCCAACGGGCACAAAAGAATCCTGCACAGATGCACGAGTCCAGAAGAGTCTGGGCAAGGCAGTACTGGGCAAGAGCAGCTTGCAGATGACCGAGCTCCCACACCAACATCCATGTGAATGATCACAAAGAGGTCAGACTGCCTGTGGCAGATGGATTCTACTTCAGACACCACTGAGAGACAGAATGTATGGAAAACATTTCTATGTGACTCGTTAGCTTCTACCACCTCCAGCTGGAATCCGTGCCTCCTCCCTTTGGGTTCTGCCAGCACTGGGCTCGCTTTTCCACAACAGAGCTCCTTATAGTCTATTTGGTGTCAGTCTACGTGTCAGTAGGGCATGAACTCCTGGAAAGTGGGTAACCAGTTTTACTCATTGTTGCTCAAGAAGTATTTGTTGAACATACCAACCTTCCTTTCCAGATGACAGATGCAATTCTAGACACTTCTATGTCCCCCAAAAGCTCCTTCCTTTGAGTAAGAATTAAGTTCATAACATCTGTAAATATCTTCACAGTTTGCTGCTTTATGCAGCAACACCGTCTTCTTGTGGAGCATTTATACACAACTCTCAAATACTGGCAGCAGGGCTATCATAATTATAAGGCAGGAGATAGCGTCAAACCAAATGAGCATCATCACTTTTTCCAGAAAGCTGTCCCAGATAACTTCTGCCTGGTTTGGTCTTCTTTCTCTCGTTAAATGCTCAAACCATTCATTCACTTCTTCAGTCAACACTTACTGCTGCTGTGGGCCAGCATTAGATTAGGCACACCTGGACATATAAAAATATACAGATGAAAGCATTTCTCTCCGATGGAGTGACTGTTGGGACAGTAAAAGATGAACAAAGACTGCAATACAAGAAGCTGACATGGCCGGCACCAAACCAAGCACCAGAGATCAAGTTACAAAGCGTCTCTGGATGGATTCCAGAAAGTCTGCGCAGAAGGTACGGTTTGAATTGACGCTTGGAGAATTTTAACATGAAAATATCAAATCTGGGACTTGTGCTATCATAGCTGTTTCTAAACAGGAAGAGTAGGAATATCTTTATGGTGAATGAATATAAACATATCATAACCTTTCCAAAGATTATCAAGTTTCTAACTTGTAAGTAAACTCTTCATACTGCCCTTGAACTCTTTGCTATCATAATGAGATTGCCTAATTTGGTTAATTAAGGAAGCTACATTTCAGTGGGAAGCAATGAAAAGAGATCAGGTATCAACCTGACAACTCTCATCAAGGAAGACCCAGGATCCAGTATGTATGTAATCTACACTCTACACTATACTTACAGAGAATTAGGTAATTTCTTCATGTGTTCCTGTGGGGTATTAAAAATTTCACAGTGAAAACTCAAAATGAATAGTACTCATAATGTCCCCAAATCTGAATGTTATATGTGTATTCACGTATGACCTCCTTCAGCAGGTATTTATTCAGGGCCCAGCATGTGCCAGGAGCCATTCTACGTGCTTGAAATACAATGGGTACAAGAAAGGCATGGAGCTTTTAGTAGTCATGTTGAAAGAGGTTTACAGTAAATCTTAATATTAGCAATCCCAGAAAGGTAACCATTTGTGCTTGACTTTCATCAATGACCCCAAAGCAGGAAAATATTGGGGCCAACATAATACCCATAAGGGAGAATGTATAAAAGGAGAATTCTTAATTTGGGGTGGGGGTTGGCCATTTCACGGCTACTTTTTAAGACTGTCTTCTCAAAGTATGACATGGGGGACCAAGAGGATTGGGATTCCACCGAGGATCTTTTCAGGAATGCGCAATCTCAGGCTCTACCCCCGGGCCCCAGAATCTGCATTTCTGACAAGATACCCAGGGATTAGTAGGCAGGTAGAAGTTTCAGAAGCACTGTTCTCAGAGGTTTTATTTACAAGTCCAATTACAAACAGGTCACTTTACATCTGTGGCTAAATAACACCTCGAGGCTCCTTCCAACTTTGGAAACAGCCCTGTGAACAACGGCACTGAAAGTCTGGAGAGAGCTCATTTGTTCTTTTTAAAATGTCAGGTCATAGGTTAGGGACAAACTTACAAACATCTTTGTTATTTTTAACAGTGGAGCTTTGAGGAATCCAAAATTCAGATGACAGGATAGTTATATTAGACACACAGGACATATTATACTTCATTAAACTCTAATTCCTACTTTCAGAATCTAGACTGTATTGAAATAAGGATATAATTAACTAATTTAAAACGGCCTATATAAAAGAAATATATTTACTACTCCCTAATTTCTCCAAAGAATGCAGGTGTCTGAGAACAGTTTTGATTTGCTTGAGATCAGTGGCTTCTAATTCATAAAGAGTTTAGGGAAATCACAGCGTTGACCTGGATGCCTTTTGAGAGATCCTTAGCTCTTCCACGAGCTATTGATACTGGGTTATGTTGCCCACTGCTATTTGGACCTACCATCAAATTCATCTCTAAATATCTGTGACTGTAATTACTGATTCTATTTATACCTACTCTGATAATAGATTATCCATATAAAATTAAAGGTTTCAAATCTACTCAACCATATCATAATGAAGTGTGTCAAATATATCAAAACTTGAATGACTTTTTTTTTAAGTTTATTTATTTTGAGAGAGAGCTGGGGAGGGGGAGAGAGGGAGAGGGAGAGGGAGAGGGAGGGAGGGAGGGAGGGAGGGGGAGAGAGAGAGAGAGAGAGAGAGGGAGAGAGAGAGGGAGAGAGAGAGAGAGAGAGAGAGAGAGAGAGAGAGAGAGAGAGAGAATTTCAAGCAGGCTCTGCAATTGTCAGCGCAGAGCCTGACATGGGACTCAAGCCGATGAACGGTGAGATCATGAACTGAGCCGAAGTCAAGAGTCAGATGCGTAACCGAATGAGCCACTCAGGTGCCCCCAAATATATTGAAACTTGAAATATTCTCCTTTCTCCTTTGATTCGCAGTTTCCACTACTGGATAAGAATTTAGTTTTACACGTACACAATTTCCCTCTCACTGCCTTTCCAAAAGTAAAGAAAACAAAAGAAATGTATTCTCTGTATGTATTTTCAAGTGTTTTCCTTGTGGATCTGCTACCAATGGTACGTGTTTAGTATGGCTCACTCGCAGTCTCCACATGATGCATGCCATCCTTTGACCCATGCAATAGTTTGTTTCCTATGTTCAAGTTGAGAAAGAAACTTCAATCTCTCTAGCTGCTGGAAAGAAAATTTAAATATAATCTCTCTTCTCTTGCACAGCTGACTTTCCAAAATTGCAGTTTAAAAGCACATTCTGGGAAAAGCAGGAAAGCAGCTTCATTCATTAAACTCTAACTTATACAGACAAAAGCTATAAAATATCTGGCACTCACTGTCCCTTAATCCCTAAAGTTTCACACATGAAAACAAACAGCTATTTTTTTTTCCAAACAGCTATTTCTTGAAGAACAAGTCAAACACGGCAGTTGTAAACAAATAACCTACTTAAAAAAAAAAAAACAGTTTGGGTAAAGATTTCTTCAGAGATTAAAAAGGAATATAGGCGGCGGTGTCCAGCAAAGTCAAAGCTTTGGAACATAAGAGAGGACGTTAACATCGCTGCATTCAGCAAACTAATGAAAAGACAAAACACTGACACCTAGACCAATGTTTACACTGGGCTGTTTCCTTCAGGAAAATGAAACACTAGTCTCCAGAGAAAGGCAGATCAAGTAAAAATATGTTACTAAACTGCGTATTTGTCAATACTTCAAAATCGTGTAGAAAGCAAAGAAAGAATCACAAAGCAAAGTCAGAAGCATTGCTTTCTGCTCAACCTGCACCCAAGACACAATGGTGCATTTACCTGGGACTTCGTGGATGCCAAAGTCAGTTAGTACTGAGTTCTCCCCTCTGCTAAGAGAAGCTCTGGAAAAGGGGTTATCTCTTCAGGATAAGCTTGGCTCTAACACGACTCCAGCTGCCTTTTCCCAAAGTGATGTACACTGAGGTATTCACCACTTAGAGACGTTTCATAGCGTGCTTCCCAGCTCTAAGGTTTTTCTAGAAACAGACTGTGGCTCCTCCTCAGCCAGCTTGTTTACCATTTAGGAGGGAAATGACCCTGGCTGTGTAGAGACCAATGGGCTCTAGAACACAGCAACCCTCCCAGCAAAAGGCTATATGCTTCCTTCTGACTGAAAGTTTTCCATTCATGAGGCCAGGGAAAGCTTTTAAGGCACAAACAACAGAGGTGAAGCAAAGCTACTAAATTTTTTAAAGGGCTTAAAAATGGCTCATCAAATTATGCTGGGTCACAAGAAAAGAGAGCTCAAGAGCGGACAGGCTGAGAGAATAAACAAGCAAGATACAGTTTTTGTTCCTACCAGGTATAACCTGAACAATGTCACCAATCCTGTGGGACACCGTAAATAGCCATTCACAGAATTTCCTAGAGTTGTTAGCACAAAAAGATCAACCAAAGTCTGTTCTGAGCCACCAGCCACATAGATGTATCACGTAAAGGTATACAAATCATGGCTTTCTGATGTGCAAACAATGCATGAAGTGGTTACCCCTCTTCTGGCCACCATATGAGAGTCAGGATGATGAGGCAAATAAGACCCTACTACTATATGAGCAGAAAAACACGTAACTTACTTCGCAGGGAACCTTAATTCTTCTGTTTCTCACAAACATAACATTATCCAGTCACCCATATGCAATGGTGACCCACCGATGAGATGAGAAGTTGAATCTCCCTTTGGACTGATAAGAGAGCTGGTCTCATACCCGCCCTTGCAAAGGAGGGGAATTTTGCTCTGCACCAGTCTTTGGAGACCCTAGAATCCAAAATCTTTTTAAAGGGAATAATAAGCCCTTCATCAGAGATATGACAATGATACCATCCTTCCTGCCAACCAAACCTTCTACCTTGTTAATAAAAAGTAAGCTCCATAGGGCACCTGGGTGGCTCAGTTGGTTAAGTGTCCGACTTCGGCTCAGGTCATGATCTCATGGTTCGTGGGTTTGAGCCCCGCGTCGGACTCTGTGCTGACAGTACAGACCCTGGAGCCTGCTTCGGATTTTGTGTTTCCTTCTCTCTCTGCCCCTCCCCTGATCGTTCTCTGTCTCTCTCGGTCTCTCAAAAATAAATAAACGTTAAAAAAAAAAAGTAAGCACCCTCCAAAACTCATTCCACAAAATTCTCATCAGAAACACTTCTACAACACACACGTACATGACCAGGACTTTAAGAAGCATTCCATCCACTACCCAGGGGTAAATTTCATCTCAGTAGTTAGGTTTGTCTTTGACTTCTGATTTCAATGTCACGAAATATTTTGCCTCCCAGGAAAAGCAAAAGATCACTTGGGGATTAATGCTTCCATTCATCTCCAATAACAAACTAACGTTAACATTTATTTCTAAAAACACAATTATTTATAAAGAATGTAATCACTCAATGGAGCATTTGCTCATTAAGTTTATAAACATGGAAAACCTCAGCTTCAGATGCTTATAATCTGCTAATGCCCTTTCCATGAACTTGGAGCAGAGGAGACTTTTGGTGTGCAAGATATTCACTTCGGGGGAAATTCTGCTGCTTTTAATGCGTTTGTTTTTGAGCATGTGGTGCAACCACGCCTAAGTCTTCAGAGAAGTGCATATGTGTATAGAATTCTCTAGAGCCACAAAGCGTACAACTATTGATGGGTACGCTGAGATTAAAACCAGTGTTCCAAAATTGGTGAAACATATAAAATTTTAAAAAGAACAGGTATGGCAATTATTTTTATGCAATTCATTTTCTTCAAATCACAGCTTTAATGAGCAATTTCTATACTGGTGAATTCAGAGGTCATCTGAAACTTCTTTTTTTTTCGCCCCATCCTCATTTCTGATTTCAAAGAATAAAAGAACTCATTAGCACAAAAAAATGAGTTAGGTTTTCTCCCTGACCTTTATAAAGACTTTCATCCAGATGAAATTTAATTAAGTTTAATATAGCCATGGACATAGCAGAGGACAGGAGAATTAAAGCAAAAGGACAGGCAATTTGGTTCTATGTTTATTTTGACAACTTTTATCTAGCTGTGTGTGTGTGTGTATATTCGTGCACACCTTTGGGGTATGCCATAACCTACAAGTAGGTAATTTACTGGGAATAGCATCTCTGCTACCTGTCACCATAAAACTCAACAGATTTTTCTTTCTTTGTATGATGACACTGTTGACATCCACTAAAATGCAACATTATTGGGAAGACAACATATTCTATCATAAATCCCCTTCCCTGATTCAGTGCTACAGGTTAGCTGGTTAGGCACCTAGCACGTTCTAAGTGGGGGCCAAGGGAGTCCAGGAAAGGGTAGTAACTAGCATCCTACCTGGAGGGGCACTGGGCTTGGAGGGCTCCCCAGGGGCCTGCACCCGATGCTCTCCATTTCACTGATGCCGAGGAAGCCGGCAAAGGGGCATTTCTCTGATTAAACCCTAAGTGAGGTGCCTGGGTGGCTCAGTCAGTTAAGTGTCCAACTTTGGCTCAGGTCATGACCTCGCAGTCTGTGATTTTGAGCCCCACATTGAGCTCTATGCTGACAGCTCATAGCCCAGAGCCTGCTTCGGATTCTGTGTCTCCCTCTCTCTCTGCCCCCACCCCCACTCACGCTCTGTCTCATTCTCTCTCTCTCTCTCAAAAATAAATAAACTTAAAAAAAATTTTTTTTCATAAATAAATAAACCCCGAGTGACAAACCCTTCATGGGGCCGCTCTGCAAGGTGACCCACACACCATCCCCTCGATGACTGTACCAGGCATCCACCTACTACGACCTCACTGTGCTATCTTCAAAAAAATGACTCACACGCCTGGAATTGAAGGCACCACACACCCCAATTTTACCAGGAAGATACCTCCCTCCATCTTGTGTTCTGTCTTTACCCATATCCTGCACACTAGGCAGGGAGACTTTTCTGTGATTACAAAATCCAATGCAAGCTTTCCTTTCCTATTTTCAGGACTCAGGAGAGTCATGCCTTTTCCACCATGGAGCTGGCAAGATGAAGTTAGTTAACCCTGATGGAAAGCTATATGGAGGCACAATCACACAGTAAGATACAAACTCACAGCTGCCAATCTGTGGACGTATGAATATAATCGAGATCGAGATCTTAAGTTCTGACTGGTATAACGTTGAGATCATTACCAAAGGCTTTTCCAACTAAAAATGTTCTCAGAAGATTTAAATAATAATTTTCTGGAAAAAATGGGTCCATTATCAATACCAAGTTCAGTGGCCCCAGGGGCAGTAAGAAATCTAGTTAAGTCCCTATTTTCATTGCTTTTAAAAATACTATAAAATACGTTAAAAATGAAGTTCAATCCACTAAATTCATTTTTAAAATACATATATTTAGGCAGAAAGTTTAGGAAGAGAGTAGTCTTATTTCAAACCCTTTATTCACATATTTTAAAGGAGTCACTACGAAATGGGAGAGAACAGAGAAACCTAGAAAGGGAGGGAAATAATGGAGTCACCAAAGAAGAAAAACTTCTACTTGAAAATGGTCTCTCGCCTTCCCCTCCCAGTGGCCACTCAAGACACATCTCCTCTTCTCAGAAAATGGGATCCAAGAGAAAAAGAAGCCCTGTGGTCTCTCTGCCACTATCTCCTTGAAAGAGCTCAAGATGGCACCCACATGTAGGAAAGGAAGATTCTCTGGATGCTCAGGTCAGCATGCATTTGGCAACCACTTATTAAACGCTCATTCCACCAGTATTGGACAAAAGCTAGTCTCTAAGATGCTCTGAAGGTATTAACAGGGTATTAACAGGCCCTATAAACACTTACAAGGCAATTAAAAACAACAACACTTAGTGGCAGGATGTACAACTGGCAGGGTGAGCATATGACAGAAAGCACCCGAGTGCTCTAGGGGACCACCAGGGAAGCCTCTGAGAGACGGGCCATCTTAAGACCTGAAGGAGAAAGTGGTATTTCCCATGTTGTCAAGATGGGTAGGGCAGGGTAGTGGTAAGGTGTGGTGACTTCCACGTAGAGTGAATATATAAGCAAAGCCTAGGAGATTTGACAAATATGTTGTGCTCTGAATAGGTCTGAGGAGGAAGTGTCAGGAAATTAGACTGCCTAAGTAGACCAGGGCTGCCTAATGAAGAGCCTTGCTAAGATCTTATAAGCCACTGATGTCAACAGAGAGGCAAAATGGCCAGATTTCTGTTAGTAGCATCACTTCTGGGAACAGAAGGCACTGAGCGAAAGGCAAGGAGATCAGTAAGAAGGTTCACAGTGGTAGTCCAGTAGCCACGCAAGGGGCTGTGAGCATCCAAATGAAGGCATTGTACCAAATAAGAGCAGGACACAGTGGTAACCTTTAGGACGATGACAGTCTGATGACCACTTAGATGCAGGTGTTCAAACAAAGAAAAAAGTGAAATCTGGGCTAAGTCAGAGGTATTTGACATGGAGAGGATAATGGGTATATGGTAAAATCATCACCCCAACGTGTTATCTTTGAGGTGGTGGTGGAGATAAAGACCAGACAAATGGATGGATGAGGCTGAAGCATAGGACAGGCTGAAGCTGAGGACCAGACAGCAAATATGAAATACCAAACACGCAGGTAGAAGAAAAAGTCACGAGGTGTTCTTAAACTTCTTAAGTCATGGACCCTTAACCATCTTAGATCATGGACCCTTAAGTTCTGATAAAAGTCATGAGCTTAACCTCCTAAAAATGTTCATTTGCAAATACAGAAAAGGCACTAAATATCACAAAAATTATAGATCTTCTGACACTCGTCAATGAACTTGCAGGCTAAGAACTCTTAGTATAAAGCAAGAAGAGAGGGGGGCTTAGGAAGGAGACAGTTAAGACAGAGGGCACAGAAGAAACAGCAACAGCTGCCAACTATTTCCGACTCTATAGTGAGTGTAGACCACTCTTTCCAGAAATGTATATGAAGTAATGGGCAGTATGGACAGGGCTAGGTTCAAAGTAGAGTTTTGGTCTGCTGTTGTTTTTTTAAAAATGTTTTCTTACAAGACATGTTAAATATATTCAAGGTAGAGAGAACATCTAATGTAGCCCCGTACCTATGTCTAAACTTCAACAATTATCAGTTCGTGTCACTGCATTCCTAAATATCAGTATGTACCTCTAAAAGGACCACACTAAAAAGACAAAACCATGTTGGCATTATCATATCTTAAAAAATGAACAGTAACTCCTTAAAAGCATCAAATATCCAATAGTGCTCAGCTTCCCCCTATTGCTTTATATGTTTTTATTGTATTTCCAGTTTGTTTAAATCAGGATCCAAATCCAGTCCATATATTATAACTGGCTGACAACTCTTTCAGTCTCTTTTAACCTACACGTTCTCCTACATGACTGACTGACTTTCTCTCTCTCTTTCTTTCTCTCTCTGTCTCTCTGTCTCCTCTTTCTTTCTTTCTTTCTTTCTTTCTTTCTTTCTTTCTCCCCTTGGTCATTTATTCTGTAAAAGTATTTTTTTTATGGCCGCATCCTTGAAGTAACATGTAACATTCATCTGATTCCTCTATATCTTATAAATTGATATCTAGACATAGAAGTTTGATTGGATTCCGGTTCAATATTTTGGCAAGAATACCTCCTACGGGGTATTAAATTTCCACCAGGAGATGTATAAGTAAGATTTTTGAAAACATGGGGCTGACAAGTCAATGCTTATCTGCTATGGGAAAGAAGCCCATGAAAAAGGTGAGGGTGAGGAATGGGAAAAAGGACAGCCTGAAAGACAGTGGATGGTAAGAAAAGAAACAGAAAATGTAAAAGTAATTGCATATCCTACTCATAAAGCACTGCTCTGTAGGACCATTTCAAGCAACCCCAAGCATCTCTCCATAAAATTAGAGGTAATAACTGGAACCCATCACAGTAATCCTAAAGGCTTCAATAAGAAAACTTCCGGGGGTGCCTGGGTGGCTCAGTCAGTTAAGCGTCCAACTTCAGCCTAGGTCATGGTCTCATGGCTCATGAGTTCAAGCCCCGCATCAGGCTCTGTGATGACAGCTCAGAACCTGGAGCTTGTTTTGGATTCTGTGTCTCCCTCTCTCTCTCTGCCCCTCTCCCTGCTCATGCTCTATATCTCTCTCTCTCTCCTCTCAAAAATAAATAAAAACATTAAAAAAAGAAAAAAAAGAAAGAAAGAAAGAAAGAAAGAAAGAAAGAAAGAAAGAAAGAAAACTTCCCAAGAAAATTCACGAAAAAGGAGTATACCATTTAGGAAACTATTCTGTCTTGTAACCACATATTCCAAATAATCACATCTCTCGACTTTACAAGGCAAAATATTTAGCCAATAATATAACATAGATGTAATTATTCCAGCAATATGGTAATAAAGAGATCAATCCAAAGTTATATAACCCTTTTCATTAATTTTCACAATATCCTCACATGACATTTTTTCTAAGGACCAAAACTTTCTTTGACAAAATGCACTTACACAAAACACAAGCTCCATGAATAGGTGCCCCCTAAGGGACACATTCATTCCATCAACATGGCCTCTCAGAAAACCTGTCTTACTGTCTGTGACTTTTCTCCCGTCCCTGCCTCAAAAGAACAAATTCTATTTCAACATCTATAGCAAGTATGTTCCGACTCACCGAGTGCTCCTGTGCACTATAATTACTCTGCCATTAGAAACAAATGCCAGGTCTAAAGACAAAGCATGTTTTAATTTGGAGTGCAGTAGTATCAGGTAAAAGGGGCCTCAGATAAATGAATAGGCTTTTCATCATAAAGTTTTATATTCTAAAAACATTCATCTGAAAACAAGCCTGTTTTTAATGCATTTATAAATGCATCAATGAGGGGATTTCATTAGGATGAATGGACAAGTGAAAAGTTAAGAAATGCTTCCCAGATGTCAGTCCAGAGACCAGTGACAGTCTACCATGGAATGAAAAAAAAATAAGGGCAACATATTAAATTTTTCATAAAACTTTACTCATCCATCGAGGCCCAATTCAAACATTGCCTCTCCTGGGAGGTCTTTCCATACCCATGAGGTACAAATCCGCCATTTTGCTACTGTCCCATATTGGTCCACATGTAATATAGCACAGATCACACTACACACAACCATTAAACAAATACCATATTCATACTAAGGTGTTTACACACTGAGGATACAGTAGGTGAGAGGAATCGTTTGGCTTGAAGAGTGCTCTGTCTCCCTGCATGGGGGACCATGTGATACCTGGGTATTAGACACAAACCTCTGCTCGGCGTTTATCCCACGTTGTTGAATGTTTGGATAAAGCATTTTCCTCATGTTCCTCACCACAACCTTGTGAGGCATATGGGAAGGATAAAGATTTTATATTCTTTTGTACATAAGGACATCAGATTCAAGTGTAACGTGACTTCCCCAAAGTCCCACAGCTCATAAGTAGTCCCCTAGAAACCAAGTCCATTTTGAGTAGATGAACGAGAGGGCCAATGGACCAAGGTGAAAGATTTGAAGTCCTCCGTTGTAGAGACTGCAATGATCAGGCCCTGGGATCTCGTCAGGATTGTCCTCCTTGGGAAGCAGAGCCCTCTAGGAACATACAGGTCAAACAAATTGGGATGAAAGGCATTTTAGGAAGCTGTACTCCCCCCTGCACCAACCCCAAAGCAAGAATTTTTAACTGAAAAAATTTTCAATTAACTGGCCCATTCTATAAAACTGCCCATATACAGCCTCAACCTCAGGACTGGGCCTTCTTGCCTCCTGCCCAGGCTGGACCGGAAGGCTCTAAACACAGTGGAACCCAGTGCACTTGGGCTTTGCTTGGATTTCTGTGCCTGATACCTCTATTTTAGGGACTCCAGGCCAATGGGAACCCACCTTGCCCTATGATCCCCTATGTAGCTCTACAAATGGGAGCTAAAGGGAAGTGATAGAATAATGGAGTACTAGGGACTCATAGACTATCCCTTCAGAGAAACATGGGTGCTGGGGAGGAGGGATGTGGACCCCAGAGGAATAAATCACCAACAGTGTAATTAAAAAGGTGAAGAATTTTCCCAATGTCCCTTAAATAACACCAAGTAAGCAAACCATCTTTAAAGGTACTGTGTTTATAAAGGAAATTCTGCAGGGTGCCTGGGTGGCTCAGTTGGTTGAGCATCTGACTCTTGGTTTTGGCTTAGGTCATGATCCCAGGGTTGTGGATCAAGCCCACATTGAGCTCTGCGTTGACAGTGCAGAGCCTGCTTGGGATTCTCTCTCCCTCTCTCTGCCACTCCCCTGCTCATGCTCTCTCTAAATAAATAAATAAACATTAAAAAAAAAAAAGGAAATTTTGCTTTGAAGGTTCCAGGAGCCCACCACAGAACATATGTTCATGATGACCGTCACTGTCACTTAGAGAGAAGGGAGGAAACTTAACATGCAATTTATAGTTAACATGCAATTGTTAGCCAGTAGAATATTAAATCTGGCATCCAGCGGAAAACCCAGAATTCTGGATTTTAAAACCTGATAACTACTCACATCAGAACAGCCATAGCACTCCTAGTTCCAAATGTTGAAAAGCAGGTTAGGTAAGATCTTACATTACACATAATAATCTCACCCAGGTCTCTTTATGCAGGGCACACAGGAACAGCCCACAGAAATAAAATAAATTTGCACATAAGGAGTAGAAATGCCAAGTATATGATTAAGGGATTTTGCACCTAAACCTCAGGGAAGATTCTGCACACAGGGGAACTCCCTTCAGGAAAAGGAGCAGTAAAATTATTTAGGTGCTTTTGTTCATGCTTTTGCATTCATGTTTCACATTTCAGCAATAGCATATTACTATTATTATTATTGACTTCAAACTGCAGGGCTTCCCGTGTGGTTAGAGAGAATGGAGCAAAGTACATTAAAATGTCACACTTAGCATTAAATTATTTAAAAAGTTGATGATCACAATATTACGCTCTGAATCACTGGTAACAACCACACAGAGCACTGACCTATCCAATCTACACATTAATGTGAACTGACATACAGTCACAGTCTTTTGATTTGGAACTTTTTCCCTCATGTACACAAATATTTTTGTTCCGCACAGAACGTCTCCAGGAAAAAGGAGATAAAGACCAATGGTAGAAGAATAAGAACTTTAATCTTAACCATCAAGTAAGTGGGTTAGGGTCCTGACAGTATTTCTAGATATAATCAAAATCATGACCCAGTGAACAAAAATAACTTTCTCAATCATTCAGATCATGGGATTGGAGCCAGGCAGGTAAATGTCACAGGGAAACTAATGTTCAGTGTAAGTAAAGCTCTAATAATCCCAGCTCCCTTGAGCTGCTCTGTCCCTAGAGGTTGTCAGCCAAAGGAAGAGAGTCATCACCATTTATGAGGGTCAATTGGTGGTAGACACTTTACAGATGTCACATGTCACATAATCTTTATCATAATCCTGTGTTAAATACTATCTCTACTGAGCGGATGAAGAAACAGAAACTCAGAGATGCAAGCTACGTGACTAAGGTTAATGCTGGTAGAACCAAACCCTGTGTCAAGTCTATCTGACCATAAGATCCTTCTCAACTCAGAGACTCTATGATTATGACAATTGTTATTAACAACTACCATTTTACTGAATACTTATTCTATGTGAGGCTCTAAGCAATGTACATGCATTTTCCCATTTAACTTAACCACCACAGCAATAAGAGATACTATTATTCCCATTTATGGATGAATATACTAAGGTTAGAAGAGCTGAATAGCTTTGCAAGGTCATCCGAGAGTGGGGAAAAAGTCAGGATCTGAATCAAGTTCAATTTGAACTGAAAATCCACGGTGCACTCAACTCTAGGGCTATTCCAACCACTGCCCAAAACACAACCGAATAGAGTGCAATTTCGCTGTTTCGCTGTGCCATTCACAGACACCTACACGTAATATTGCTAATAAATCCCAGCCCCTATAAACATCGCGGGCTGCTGGACATGAACCACTGCTAAACAGGCCTCCACATTTCTTTTACTGTTGTCAATTTTTTTGACATGCTTCTAAACCAAGTCAAGAAAATTAATCTTACCTTGGGTTTATAGCAGCTTTAAACACACTAAGAAATTTCCAATGAGCTCAAAACTGTAAATCTACTAGACAGGATTGTCCACATAATTTTCTTGTGCTATTTATCTTTTATTTATTCTTTTTTTTTTTAAAGAGAGAGAGAGAGAGAGCGCGCAAGCACAAGCAGGGGAGGGGCAGAGGGAGAGGGAGAGAGAATCCCAAGCAGGCTCCATGTTTGGGGCAGAGCCTGATGCAGGGCTCGATCTTACCACGTGAGATCAAGACCTGATCCGAAATCAAGAGTCTGTCACTTACTTGACTGGGCCACCCAGGCACCCATCTGGTGCTATTCATCTTAAAGCAAGTTTCATTCATGCTAACTTTTACCAAAGCAATCAATATCTATTGTGGAGAAATCAGATATTATTTCCTAACATCCTAACAACAACCATTTTAATATCCAGCTCAATGGCTCCTCTGTTTCATGAGGCTCAGCCCCAGTCAGAACTGAGAACAGAAGCAAGAGGGGTGTCTGGGTGGCTCAGTCAGTTGAGCTTCTGACTCTTGATTTCAGCTCAGGTCGTGATGCCCCAGGATCAGGAGATGGAGCCCCATGTGGGGCTCCGTGCTGAGCATGCAGCCTGCTTGGGATTCTCATTCTCTCTCTCTCTCTCTCTCTCTCTCTCTCTCTCCCTCTCTCTCTCTCTCTCTCTCTCCCTCTGCCTCTCTTCCCATCACTCACATCCCTGTCTCTCTCTCTCTAAGGAAGAAAAAAAGTAGAAGCAAGAAACCTAATATTAATTCTTGGGGGTTTGGTTTCTTTAAAGAAATTTATTTATTACCAAGCTGAATTCTTATTTGTAATTTTTGCTAAGTTAACAACCACAAAAACCTTAAGAATATCATCAGGCTCACTTTTTATCCTCCCTTTTCCTATCATCTTTTTTAGGACCATCTTTCTAACCCCAAAGCATAAGATAATGCTCACTAATAAATGTTGAGTGATTATTGAACTCAGGTGCTTTACAAGTCTAGCCATTGTTGGCCAATAACTATTTTAACTAAACCACTAAACTTTCTCTAAAAAAAAAAATGCAGTCTCTGAACTTCTCTAGTATCTTATAAATGTGGTTGTATTAATAAAAGACTTCTACATGGAAATTCTGATGGAGTGACTTGGAAAAAGGGCTTTGGAGTCAGATAGCTCTGGGGTAGGGTCTGGACTCTGTTGCATACCAGAAAATATTACCATCCTCACTGTACCAATGAGGAAACTGCGGCCTCAAGAGATGAAACAGCCAATGAGTGGTCGAACCAGAACTCAAACCTGAGCGGTGCAACTCTGGAGATCCCAATGATGTATCTTCAGTGAGCAACAAAGCTTGGAAAGAATTCTCCGTAGTTATCTCCCAGCGAAGATATCTGTGTTGCTTTTAAAGCAACCATATTCATGGGCTCTCTGCCAGTTGTAAAAAACTTCTCAGAAACTATTCAAGAATGAATACAGCCCCTACTCTCAAGGGGCATCCAATCTATCAGTAGTGCTTCCTGACCAGGGGCCACCAGAGGATTCTATGTGTGCCAAGATATTGTCTCCTTTGTTCTGTGCATCCCCCCCCCAACCCAGGCCTGGCCAGTCACGTCTGGCCTTGAGCAACCCTGTCTATTAACCCCACGTGCCTTGCCAAAATGACCCTTGTCTATGTGTACTGTGGAGTGAGAGAAGACCGGGAGGCACACACTACAGCCCTGGAGAGGCCATGCACGAGAGGGAGAGCCGCGTTCAGGGCTCAGAAGGCGAACCTAGGGACCTCTCTGGGTGACCCAGACATGCCCAAGATCCCTCTGGCTCTCGGATTCCTGAAGGGGAAATATAATAATCGGCAAATGAAATTTTTCTTCTCAGCACAATACCTGCTCAGGACTCCAGGGTAACACAGAGTTTGGAATTAAGTTCTAGCTTACATTCACCAGGAATGAGGAGGAAAGTTGACTTTTGAGAGAGCTAAGAACGTGACCTCTTTTTTTTTTTTTTTTTAATTTTTTTTTTTCCAACGTTTTTATTTATTTTTGGGACAGAGAGAGACAGAGCATGAACGGGGGAGGGGCAGAGAGAGAGGGAGACACAGAATCGGAAACAGGGTCCAGGCTCTGAGCCATCAGCCCAGAGCCTGACGCGGGGCTCGAACTCACGGACCGCGAGATCGTGACCTGGCTGAAGTCGGACGCTTAACCGACTGCGCCACCCAGGCGCCCCGAATGTGACCTCTTTATCGGCCTTTTTGTCCCCCCTGGGAAAAGTCCATAAAATGGTGTTATGGCTGCAGATTAAACGTTAAGTTCCTCTGTGCCCCACCCAACAGGCACGCAAACAACCTGACAAGGCCAGCCGTCCAGTCCACCATCACCCCACAGCTGCGGCTACCTTTACCCCCAGGGTGTGACAGCAAGGAAACACAAAGAAGGCCCTCAGATATGATAGGAACCAAACATACAGTTAAGATAGGAGGAAAAACAGGAGCAAGGGAAGGCCTGGGTGGAACTTCTTACTGAGAGAACGATTTCCTTATTCATTGTTTGCTTGTGTTCCTGACACAAGAGCTCTGATTTTGTGTTTCAGGTCAATTTTCTGAGTGCCTTTTGGAATGGGCCTGATCTGAAGATCAAACCACTTTTTGTACTTCCAGGATGATTCGGTTTCCTGAAATGAATAGTTGTTGAAACGTAGGGCAGTGAGGGAAGGAGGAAAGACGGGAGATACAGAGACTCCTTCCACAACGAGATGGAAACATTTTTAACATTTTAATCTTCTGAACAACAATTTCCAGAGGACTGCCCCACCCCATCCCAATGTCTCACCCCCACAGGATTTCTCTTTCATCAGGTCTCCTCCTCTCCACAAGGACTAGAAAAGGCTCCCAGCTCTCAAAGATTGCGCGTGGCTGGCTTCTTTCTGCCCTTCAGGTCTCAACTCAAAGGCCATGTCCTCAGAGGGACCTTCAAAAGTAGCCCCTTGCAACAACCTGGTCACTCAGTCTCACCGCCTGGCTCCTGACTTCACAGCACTTGCCAGTATCTGAAATTATTATATACAATTGTCACTTTACTGGGTTATGGCTGCCACCCCCTCTTAGAACAGATGTTCCGTGAGACGGGGCACCTCTTCTGCCTTTTTCACAGCTGTATTCCCAGAACAGAGGCCAATGCCCGCCACCGCTAGGTGTTCAATGCACGAATGAGGGAGAGCCAGCGGGGTTAGAGAACGGAAGAAGTCCCAGGAATGGTAACAAGGGGGAAAAGGCAGTATGTGTTCTAACAACTAATAGACTCAGTGGGGAAAGAAGCAGTATGTGGCAGATCAGACTGAGGTTCCGACCTTCGGGGAAGCGTGTTGCTAAGTCACGGGCCCCTGTGGTTGGGCAGAACAGGGTTCCAATGCCACTCTGCCCCAGATCCACACAAGTGATGACTTCTCTGGATATTTCTAATGGGAGCTCAACTTCGCACACACTCCTCCTCCACCCCTCCCAAACGCACACTTTCCAACGCTCCCAGCTCTTCAGGGCTCAGACTTCAGCCCTCCCTCCTGGCCGTATCATTACACACATCGTAAAGAAAACAGGCGCCACAAAATGAAAACTACCCTCTCTTCCCGGCAACAATGTCACCAGCCTGGCTGCATCTATTCCACGTCCTCTACCTTCCAACTGATTACAATACAGGAAGTGTTCCTTCTGCTAAGACCACCCTCCCTACCCCTCCTCACCTACCAGGGACTTCTCTCCTGTAGTCACCCCCTTTCTCCTACATCACCAGCACCTCCTTTCCCATTGGATCGTCCTCATCTTCACATTCTATTTTCTTCTCTTCGTAGCCCTGTTGGGCCTTAGTCCCCACCATGCTACCATCATTAGATTGTTATAACTCTCCCTGCAGGTCACTGGAGCCATTGGAAGCATCCACGTAGGCAAACAGTATGTTTGCTGCACTTTACAAAGATCGGCATATAAGCGACCTCACGCACGCACTGCATATTTTCAATCAGACCTTTCTCAGCTCCTGGCAAAGAGGAGATTGGGAAAGAAAGCCTTCTGCATACTGACCCTTCTCTCTGCCAGCCCAGCAGGGAGCTCTGAGCAGCGCCCTGGGCAGCCTCAGCAGAGGGAAAAGGATTTGCCATGGGCTATGCTACCAGAGCACAGCAGGGAAGACTCCAGGGCGTGGGTGACCACTGTGCACGCACCCCTCCCCGCTGCCCCCCGTCCTCCAACCCCCCAGAGGACGAACTGCCAGAGCCACTATGCCACTGGAGGCCGAGAGGTGGCCAGACACTGCTTGCCTCGTACCTGCCTAACGACTGCCCAGAGTGAGGAGGAATCCAGGGCCCTGAAAGAAACTCACCCACCTGTGTCTGGGGACAGCTCAGCAAAGGGCTCCCCGTATGGCTCCCCGCTCTACACACTGGAGACAACAGAGCTTGTACCTCTCGGGTCTGATTTGGATGCCCCTGACCCCAGTGACAAAACTCCACGACCGAATTAAGGTTTAAAAAAAGAAGAAGAAAGAAAGAAAGAAAGAAAGAAAGAAAGAAAGAAAGAAAGAAAGAAAAAAGATCCTCAGACCTGCCTTTTGATATCAAATACAACAATAAAAAAGGGCAAATTCAGGACTCCGTATTCTCTTTCTTTCACTAAAAACAAGAAAAGCAAAGCAGAGGGGTTCCTAATAATCGCAAGGATTCTGCAAAATCTCTCTTGTTCTCCATTTCGTTCTTTAGCAAATGTCTTAACTCACCAAAAGCTTATAAATTTTGCAAGGATGTGGTGCTGTATTTTTCCTCCCTCACAGAGGCACCAGATCTCAAAAGAAGGAATGATGAATGGGTATAGTTATAAATACTCCAAGGCTAATGAGAACCAAAGATGGACTGTAGAAAAAGCTGGTATTTGGAGGCTAGCTCCTGGTGTGTGATTGAGCTAACAGGTCCTGACCTCATATAAATTCCAGAGCTATTTTATTAGATAAGAAAAACAAAGCCGAAAAGCACTCATAAATTACTGTAACGTCAGATTTCATCAAATATTATTCAATCAAAGCATGATGATTTTCAAAACATGGGTAACAGACAGCTAATTAAGATATAAATTATATTTATGGACATTTTAAGCATTTTAATAGAATGGCTATTTGTCACTCCATTAGTAGTGGGGGAAAGAGGAACGTCAAAGTCTTACAAACAGTGTTCTGTTTGAAATAGCAACTCCTCTTACATGAGAAGGGGCTCAGAGCAGAGGACACTCAATGGAACATGAGGTAGGGTTGACTGACCGGAAAGTTTGCCACCTGTACCGATATGTTCCTGAGATCACAGATTCTAAGTGGATGCCGTCTTGGGTTGCCAGAGTTAGAGGGGGAAAAAAATCACCAGTTAAATGTGAATTTCAGATAAACAACAGATAATTTTTCAGTATATAAGTATGTTCTAAAGAATATCACATGGGCTATGCTAAAAAATTATTCATATCTTAGCATACTGTATTTTATCTGGTATACCTAATGCTACCTGCTGTTTGCTAAGCTGCTGGAACATTTCAACTGAGTATTAGAATAGCAGATCCCTCTCAGTACCTTGAGTTGCCCTCAGACCAGAATCCAGCAATTCCTTTGTGCCAGATGGTGCCAAATGTGACTAAGCAGACACCTCAAGACAACATCCACAGTGTCCATGGAAACACGCTCAAAAACTGTCTGACTGCTTTCCTAAATTAATTTAGAATCATACAATCACAGAATTTTAGAATTGGGAGACTTGCACAGATTCCTCTTTTTTAAAGAAAAAAATTATGTCATTCCCCAGTGCAAATAACTTTCCTACAACCAGTTACCAACGTGGGAGTTAAGGAAAGTGACGTGGGCACCACATTTAACCACAGGAGAGCCAAGAAGATGCCAATGCCTTTCCTGCCCCAGAATTTATTTATTTTTCCAATGCTGGCAACTTAAGAGCCCTTTTCATAAGTGGTGATACAAACAGAGAAGAACTGGACTATGAGCTCCTTGAGGACCAGGTGGGTATTGAACTCATCTGTGCAACCCAAGTTGCTTGAACTCATCTGTGCTTGGTACTTGGTGGGGACTCAATGAATATCTGATGAATTATTGAATGACTGTGTAGTCTGGAGTCACTGAGACCACATGTATTGGTTGGGAGAGATAGGGAAATGGGGAAAAGCAAATAGGAGGGGAAATCCAGGAACAGGGTAATGGGAGAATGCAGGAGGAACATAGCTCCTGCCCTCAGGCCATCTAACCAGGTTCTCTTGTTTGTCCTATCCCAGTAAAGATGCAAAGAGTCATCACCCCCTACATTTGGGCCCTCAGGAAAGCAGCCTGACTATAGCCCAGGGTCAGCTCAGACCCAGCTGCTTACCCCCTCTAGGACCATTTTATCCACCAGGGACACAGGCACAGGTAGTGGCCCACAGGCTCCCACCAACCTATAGAAAGATCTGTGACCCGAGGGAAAAAGAATCAGTTCCCGAATACAAAAGGAAATTGGAACTATCAAAATTAGCAAATGCTTGCTTACATGTCTACAAAACATTACTTAAAGTCAACAAACACAACTCAATGCTCACATTGTTAAATACAAATCATATTTAATGTGGAATATGGGTATATTTTATTAGTTCTGATACAATGTTAAGTATGACTAGCCTTCACCAGGTTCCTTCCTGCCCCCATCTGAAGCTGTTCTAATGTAAATTACCAGGTAGACCACTTCTCCTGACGGTTAGAAAAAGAATTAATTTCTTCTGGTCCCTCCTTGCCTCTGATCTGTCTCTTCCTCAAAGCTGTTCATTGACTTTAAATGCATCTTCATGCAGCAATCTGTCTACCTGTGAGGTCTTATACAGTCTCCTGCACAGTGATATGCCACATGAAACAGCTAAAGAATTCAGTACAGGTCCACTGGGAGACCACTGGAAAAAGTTCCAATGGTTGAAGAGGTGCAAATACTCAACACGGTATTTAAAGAGCGCTCACCCTGCGTAAGGTACTACGCTCAGTCAGTGAGATGCTGACATCTCATAACATCCACTGAAGTGGGATCTAGTCTCGTCTTCATTTTACAGACAAGGAAACTGAGACTCGGAGAGGTTAAGTATCTTGCCCTAGGTCACACAGCTGAGTCAAGATGTAAACCTGGACGACATGATCCTGTTTTAGGTAAGTTGTTAATGGTCGCAGCTCTGGAGTCAAATGGACAAAGGGTCACTGCCCAAGAATGGTTCAGACCTATAAAAATGTTAGGATGGCCATGGCCCAAATGAGCTAAGTGTCTGAGGGAAAGGGCACGGGAGTGAGGGAGAAGAGAGACAACCAAACAGATTTTTCCAAGCAAGGATGATTGAAAAGGATGATGGAAAGGCCAGATGCACATTCCTCAAACTGAAGGCAGAGCTACTCAGCCTGTATTTTGGAGCTGGAGGGTCACTACATTAGGAAGTGGAGCTTCCTAAGGCCAGGAGTTGGAGGGAGACATCGAATTCATTCATCTCAACCACCTCTGTCATCTTCTTTTCTGTTTCTCCCTGAAAAGTTTCTACAGCTCTCTCTTCGCAGCTATATTTAAATGTTTATTTATCTTAGAGAGAGCATGCGTGTGTACTGGCGGGGGGAGGGGCAGAAAGAGAGGAAGAGAGAGAAAATCCCAAGCAGGACTTGTGCTGTCTGCACAGAACCGGACATGGCACTTCACCCCATGAACCTCGAGATCATAACCGGAGCCAAAATCAAGAGTCGGAGGCTTAACCCACTGAGACACTTAGGTGCCCCCATACTTCTGTTTCTATGTTCATTATCTACTGAGTACCTACAATGTGCCAGGCATTGGGTTAAGCACCAGTATGTCTTGTTTAACAAGACAGACACGATCTCTACCCTCAGGGAGCTTAGAGTTTTCCGTGAGGGACAAGGACATAACAGATAATCATACAAATAATTATTAGAGTTACAGAGGGTACCAGATGCTACTGAGGAAATGACATTTAAGCCAAGAATCAAGATAGGAGTTAGCAAATTAAAAGAGAGGGGGAAGGGCAGCTTCTAGAAGAAGAAAGAGCCAGAGTAAAATCCCCAGGGCAGAAAGATGCAGGGTGCATAGAGAGAAGTGAAGAAGCCCCGTGGGGTTGGAACAAGGCACAGCAGAGTGAGCCCCAGTAAGAGGAAAGGGCCAAGTGAGAGAGGGCAGGGCCCTGAGGATTCCTGCCTGGAGAGCAAGGGGACATGTTACGGAAGGGCTGACAGCAGAGAAGCCACATGATCAGACAGGCTTTTTAAAAGACCACTCTGGCTGCGTGTGCAGAATAAATTAGAGGGGGGAAGTAAAAGAACGCCAATTAGGAGGCTCCCACAGTAATCCTGGCAACTTTTGAATGGACAGACAAGTTGGTAAGAGCACTGTTTTGAGGAGTCACCATTACATAACAATAACCCAAGAGTTCATTTATGCTTGAGTGACAACTTCGGAAAGATCTTCATCATGCAGGGCCACAATTTCTCTTTGGCTCCACCCTTGGTCTCTGTCCTTTCCAACATGTTATCTCGATGGGGATGAGGCCAGGAGGGAAATCGGCCAAACTCTTAGTACGTAAATCAGGGAGGGAGGGCCAAGATCAGAAAGTTCACTGAACCACCACTGGACTCTCCTGTAGGCTCGGGGAAAGGGAAGGTTCATAAACACGAGAAACAAACGGTCTCATTCTCACAGAACTCCCAGGTTCGTGTGGAAGTGTGGGCACGGCACGCTCTAATAGAAGGCAGACAGAGATAAGGGCTGTCACAGTGCTATAAACAAAGCTGTAGGGACATGCAGCAAGAAGAAAAATTAATTCCGGAAGGGAAGTGGGGCAAGTTTCTTTCAAAACTGGCCTCTAACCTTGGCCTTTTAGGCTGAGTAACATTTTGAGGAGTGGAAGAGGGGAGGGAGGGGGCATACCTGGGAGCAGGAAGAGTCTGAGTAAGGTCAGAACAGAGAGGAGTGAGTCTGCCAGAGCCCAGGGGCAAGGCAGGCCTCAATCCATAGTGAACAGTATCAGGATTAGCCTTAACTCGCCCATTTACAGTGCCTTTCCACACATGCTGTCTCATTTCATCTCACACATCCAGGTCAGTGAGGCTCATCTTGACTGACAATAAAGCCCACGGAAGCTCCACTCACCCAACCACAAGGGATAATAGAGCCAGAGGGCACGCCCAAGTGATCAGGCCCCATTCCTGAGCCTGGTTCCACTCTTAGCCAGGGAAACCACACAAAACCAACAGTGTGCCATTTCACAGAAAGAAAAACAAAGGCCACCATTGAGGCTAAAAATGTTCTCCATAAGTGTGCGGTGACCACAAATATAACATACGCTCACAAATACGATGCTTCAGCTGATACAAGCTTCATTAAGGTACAATTAGAAGTGACGGCAGGGGCGCCTGGGTGGCTCAGTTGGTGAAGCATCCAACCTTGGCTCAGGTCGTGATCTCACAGTTTGTGAGCTCGTGACCCACATCGGGCTCACTGCTGTCAGTGCAGAGGCTGCTTGGGATCCTCTGTACCCAACCCCCCCCCCCCACTCCCCACTCTCTCTCTCTCTGCCCCTCCCCTGCTCGCGCTCTCTCTCTCAAAAATAAACATTTAAAAAAAAAGAAAAGAAATTACGGTAAATAATGGCCTTTCTGCGACATTAAAATCACACAGCCCTCAGTCTGATTTCCAGCACTTTCACTTACTAGCTGTGTGGCCGTGGGCTGGAAACTACTTCACTCCTAAGTGAAGTGTCCCCTTCCAGAAATTGGGAGTCCTAAACCCACCCTACAAAGACTGAATGAGAAAGTGCAGGAATAAAGCAGACATGTACCTGGCACATCCCGTTAATGTTGGCCTTTATTAACTCTCATTACAGCTCTCTGCCAAGGTCAGAACACACGTGAGGCACCACACTCAACTGCATGTTCCACATTTTATGAGAGATAGCGAAAATTCACAGACCGTTTGGGAAGGGTTATCTGGAGAGAAGGTTCAAGAAAGCACTAGTCTTGCAAGTACGGACACCTAAAAGCCTGAGTTCTTGCCCTAGCTTGGTCACTAACTGGCTCCGTGAGCTTAGGCATGTTACAACTTATTTGTGACTCAGATCCTACCTGGAAAGTGATGATGGTTGAGATATGAATTCTAAATGACTCCCAAAGTCCCATTCAGCTCCAAAACTCCTTAAGTTTTATGAATCCTGCCTTACGAGGACATTTTAAAAAGGGAAAGCAAAGGGTGCCTGGGTGGCTCAGTCCGTTAGGTATCCGACTTCAGCTCAGGTCATGATCTCACAGTCTGTGAGTCTGAGCCCCGTGTCAGGTTCTGTGCTGACAGCTCAGAGCCTGGAGCCTGCTTTGGATTCTGTGCCTCCCTCTCTCTCTGCCCCTCCCCAGCTCATGCTCTGTCTCTCTCTGCCTCTCAAAAATAAGTCAATATTAAAAAAAAAATTAAAAAGGGAAAGTGACTTCCAAAAGAAGAGATGATTAAAAAGCTCCATGATCGAGTTTTTTAAATGATTAAAAGCAGTCAGATAAAAGAAGACTACACTTAGTGTGTTTTACAAGAAATAATTAGAAAAGTAGGACCGATAGGAGAGAAGCTTACAAGGAAGCAGCTTTTGACTCAAGCCAAGGAAAAATCAATTTTCCAACAATAAAAATTATTCAATAATGGACATACCTAGCATTTTGCTCAAAGTGGCACAAAAGAAACTCAAGAAATGATAGATAGATAGATGGGTGGATGGATGGGTGGGGAAGAAGGAAGGAAAGAGGGAGCTGGCTCAGGAGGGAGTGAACTTCCCCTGCTGGGTGTGTTTAGGCATCAGCTGGGTGACCGTGTGTAAGAGGACTGCAGAATGAACTTCTAGCCCGAGTAGATGGCTCCACTGAAGGTCTGTGTGATATTTCTTTCCTCACTTCTCTCCCCTAACACACATATTTTATGTATGTATATTTTAATCACATTAATTTTCCTAAAGGGCAGTTCTGTTGATGTCACCCTCCTATTCAAAAAACTTCAATGGCTCCCCATTGAATTAAGTCTGCAATCCTGGTATTTCTTTGAGGGCTTTATTCCAGCTCCTACATTAAGGACTTACACTCATCTTTCAAACCCCAACTTGGATATATCCCCCACCAAGAAAATCACCACTCTTAACCTCCTCCCCAATTTATCTGAACTGTATCTATTGTTGTATCTTATTGCACACAATTATAATGTGTTAGGTGACAGTTCTTCTCTTCCATGAGACTGTGAAGTCCCTGAATGCAGGAAGAATCGTTTATCTCTGTGCCTCCAACAAGTAACAGAATACTTGACTTTTAGCAGTTATCCAATAATTATAGAAAGTACTTCTTATTTATCATAAGCCAGGCATTCTGTTAAGTTCCTGATATGCAATATCTACCTGGATCTTTGTAATAACTCAGTTGTCTCCAGTAAATAAATAAGGAAGTGGAGTAAGGGAGGATAAATCATTTGCACAAAACACAAAGCCAATAGTGGAAGGGGTTGGATTCAAACCTGACACTACATGCCTTAAAGTCCTGGACAGGAATCGTTCCACATGCTGCTTTCCTGCTGCAAGACCATCGAAGACAGCTAAAACACATTATTCATTCATTCAACAAAGCATTTACCAAGCTGTTAGGGGACTGGTTCATACCCTCAAGGAGTTTGCATTTAATGTGTGAAACAGACAAACCAACAATTATGGCGCCATGCAATAATGTTATCAGAGAGGTATACATAGGAAGAAAAACATTTCAGTCAAATTGGGGAGACAGGAAATGTTAATTATAGCAATGACTTCTAATTCTCGAGCACATACTGCGTGCTGAACATACTGAAAATCGTATCACAAGGCTTTACAAATAAGTAAACAGCAACCTGGCAAGATTATAGTGTGGTTAGTGGTTGAGACAACAGTTTCTGGAGGCAAAGTGCCATCGTTTTACTCTCGGTACTGCTGCTGTCTAGCTGTGTGCCCTCCTGTGCCATCCATACCTCAGGTCTTCCATCTCTAAAATGGGAATAGCCCCTATTTCATAGGGATGTTTCAGTGACTAAGCCTATGCAAGGCACTGAAATGCTCCCTGATTTCACATAGTTCACTTATAAGTACCTGGACCAAGAGCATATCAAGAAAGTATCTGATTCCAGTATCCATACATACAAAGTCTTTCTCAGGAATGCACTATATGGGTAATGCTAGAGCTGAGCTCTGGAGGCAAATGAAGAGCAGGCAGGGTATGACTGGCTGTAGAAACAGCCAACATCCCACACTGCCCTATTGCTGCACTATTTCTCATTCTTTTCTCTGTCTAATATTCTTTCTCCAGGAGTCCTGACCCAATGAAACTCATCCACCAACCAACACAGCCATCCCATTACACCTCTTCCATGAATGTGCCCCTGATCTCCCTCCCAGAAACTTGGCCGACGCCTCTCAGGTCAGGGTGGGTCTTGTGTATACAGTTGGTATTTACACACTTTCACCCATACAACTATGCACATACATGTGTGCATATGAACAGAAATCCATGGGGCTTCTAGAATGCCTCACACTCACAGGGCAAGTACTTTGCCAAGCACCACAAGACAATGATCATCAGCTCAAGTTCAAAGACATTTGCTATACTAATTTCCATTCCAAAGTTAAAATTAGAAACCATCCCCAAACTGCAGACAGCTCTACTGTAAACAGTATTTCCTACTCATCCTAACTCATCATCTTGAATTTCTCACCAATGGGGGAGGTAAACTATGGTTTATTATTTAAAACTGCAACTCCATACAAGGAGTTTAAAAATGGACAGGAGAAGCCAAACTAGAGAAATCTCTACCCTCCCTAACACGTATTTATCTGAAATGGCTTCCAGAGTGGAAGAAAATGGGAAGCATTTTTGTGTTAAAAATTATCAGAGGCATAATAAAAATTTTGTAATGTCAGCCTATGTCAAATATTGTTTCATTTTAAAAAATAAAGGAATTTTATTTTTCTCATGGCCAACTTTCGATCAAGAATGCAATCAAACCAAAGTGTGATAGCAGATCTGGGGAAAAATGCACCAAAAAACGATGAAACTGTGAAGTTAATGAGTGGAAGAGACGAATATGAATTCCATCTCTTTCTTTCCTTTCAGCCCAATTATAGAAGCAGGCAGATTTGTGGTCACAATGCAGGCAAAGTGACAGAAAAGAAGCAGAAATATCAAGAAGATCCAAACATTAAACAATCTTCTCTCCTACAAAGAATTAATTTGGCCTCTGAGCACTGATTAACCTTTCTTTCTTTTTTTTAATTTAAATTCTAGTTAGGTAACATACAGTGCAATATTGATTTCAGGCATAGAATTCAGTGATTCGTCACATACATACAACACCCAGTGCTCATAACAAGTTCTCTCCTTAATACACATCCCCCATCTAGCCCATCTCCCACCCAGCTCCCTCCATCAACCCATAGTTTATTCTCTATCATTAAGAACCTCTTGTGGTTCTGTTTCCATCTCTTCTTCCCCCACCCTTCCCACATGTTTATCTGTTTTGTTTCTTCAATTACACATATGAGTGAAATTATATAGTATTTGTCTTTCTCTGATTGACTTATTTCACTTAGCCTAATACATTCTAGCTCTATCCGTGTCATTGCAAATGGCAAGATTTCCTTCTTTTTGATGGCTAAGCAATATTCCATTGTATATATATGCCACATCTTCTTTATCTATTCATCTAATCTTTCTTTATTACAGGTCTCCTTATTAAAAAACAAAAATCATGGAGGGATACATGGCTGGCTTAGTCGGTAGAGCACACGACTCTGGATCTCAGGGTTGTAGGTTAGAGCTCCATGTTGGGTGTAGAGATTACTTAAAACTAAAATCTAGGGGCGCCTGGGTGGCCCAATCGCTTAAGTGTCCGACTTCGGCTCTGGATCTCATGGTTCACGAGTTCGAGCCCCGCGTCGGGCTCTGTGCTGACAGCTTGGAGCCTGGAGCCTGCTTCTGATTCTGTGTCTCCCTCTCTCTCTGAACCTCCCCCCATTCATGCTCTGACTCTCTCTGTCTCAAAAAATAAATAAACGTGAAAAAAAATTTTAAACTAAAATCTAGGAAAGAAAAATCATGGGCTTAAAAATACCTAAAAAATTAGAATTGAAAGAAAATTAATTATTATGTTTTGGCTTTGGGGTTAAAACATTAACTTATTTTTAGCAACTTAAGGTAAAGCAACACAAAGCGTTAAGGTATATTTTTATGCCAAATAGTACACTTAGGGGGCTTCTCCAAAAGCAGAAAGATGGAAGCATCAAGTATTGGCCAGGGTTAAAAATGAGAAGGACTAATGGGAAGGCAAGCCTATCAAACTAAGTCATTTTTTTCCTCCTAACGGTCTAAAATTAGATCCCTTGGCAATATTTTCTTTCTTTAGGTAAAAATTATATATCACAAAACTCCCTCCTAAACACCACTGAAGTATTTTGGTTCCATAAGTACTTGACAGCTAACTTCACAGCTAACCAGACCTAGAGATTTTGATTCTAATAAAATGTCACAGCCAATCCAGTGAAATCCCAACTCTCATTTGAGGTGTCCAATCTATAAACGTAAAGTGATATGGACAAACACCCCAAAGGTAATTTTAGGGTACAAAAATGCCTCAGGTTTCTTCCCCCCAAGGTACATTAGTCAAATAAACGGAATCAGCATTTTTCCTTCTTTCACAGCCTAAACCTTGGCTCTTGGAGAGTAGTAGGACATTTTGAAGATTTCCTTCACTTTTCGATCTCTGCTGCCCACAGTGGTACAGCAGCAGACCCACAGTTCAAACCCCAATTCCAAGTTCTATTCTTTTTTTTTTAACTTTTTTTTTTTAACGTTTATTTACTTTTGAGATGGAGAGAGACAGAGCATGAGTGAGGGAGGGGCAGAGAGAGAGGGAGACAGATTCTGAAGCAGGCTCCAGGCTCTGAGCTGTCAGCACAGAGCCCGACACAGGGCTCGAACCCACAGACTCTGAGATAATGACCTGAGCCGAGGTCGGACGCTTAACTGAGCCACCCAGGTGCCCCCCAAGTTCTATTCTAACATGAAGGAATTAAAGATGACCCCCAAGATCTCCACTCTTTATCTCCACTGAGCTCTGAGCAGCACCAGAGTGATCCTATTAAAAGCAAGTCAGGGGCACCTGGGTGGCTCAGTCAGTTGAGCATCAGACTCTTGCTTTCAGCTCAGGTTGTGATCCCAGGGTCATGGGATCAAGTCCCATGTCAGGCTTCACACTGAGGTGTAACCTGCTTGAGATTTTCTCTCTCTCTCCTTTTGCCCCTCCCCCACTCAGACATGTTCTCTCTCTCCATTAAAAAGTAAAAATATATTAAAAATAAAAATATTTTTAAAAATTAAGACTAAGTCACTCTTGTCATCCCTCTGCTTAGAACTCCCCCTTCGCTTTCCCTATCAGAATGAATTCCAAAGCCCTACAATGGCCTCCAGGCCACTACAGATTCTGACCCCTGTGCCCTCACCTCCTGATATTCCCTTTGCTTGCCAACTCCAGCCACACTTGTTTCTCTCTATTCTGGCTGCTCCCCGCCTGAAATGCTCTTTCCCCAAATATCTGCACGGCCAACTGTCACCTTCAAATATCTGAATAAATGTTTCCTTCCAATTAGATTTAAAATTACATGGCGCCTAGGTGGCTCAGTCGGCTAAGCATCCAACTTTGGCTCTGGTCATGATCTCATGGTTTGTGAGTTTGAGCACCACGTCAGGCTCTGTGCTGACAGCTCGGAGCCTGAAGTCTCCTTCAGATTCTGTCTCTCTCTCTCTCTGCCTCTCCCCTGCTCGCAGTGTCTCTCTCACTCTCTTGCTCTCAAAAGTAAATAAACATTTAAAATTACACGTCCTTTAAACTCCATTGTTTTTCATTTTCCATGGTACTTATCACTCTCCAACAAATGATATATTTGATTGATTGTGCTTCTTGTTTATTGTCTGTTTTCTCCAGCTAGAATGAATGCTCCTTGAGGGCAGGGATTTGCCTGTGTTGTTCTGATGTATCCCATGGGTTTTGTATGTGGCAGGTGTTGGTAAATATTTGTAGGATGAATAAATAAGATCTTTTATTGTTTTACTTTCTTATGATTCCATACAGTATCCAGTGCTTTCTGCTTGGTGAACTGATAGCTGGTTATTTCCCCATAGAAACAACCCAAGAAACTGATTTACTGAAGTCGAAAAACATTTGATTAATTGCCACCATTTACTGAAAATTTACTATGTGCCAGGTACCATGTTTTATGTTTTCTCATGTAATCATCACCAAAAGCCAGTGAGAAAGACACTACATTCCCCCTTAATTAAAAAAAAAAAGTTTTAATGTTTTATTTATTCTTGAGAGGGAGAGAGAGACAGAGCGTGAGCTGGGGAGGAACAGAGAAGAGAGAGACACAGAATCCGAAGCAGGCTCCAGGCTCTGAGCTGTCAGCACAGAGCCCGATGTGGGGCTCAAACTCACAAACTGTGAGACTACGACCTGAGCCAAAGTCAGACGCTTAACTGACTGAGCCACCCAGGCACCCCTTCCCCCTAATATTTTAGGGAGCCTAAGGAAATTTAGGCTCAGACATGATAAGTAAATACCTCTGAGTGCCCGCGCTGGGTTATCTGCATACCCAGGGCCATCTGACTCCCCATTCTGCCTTCCCCATTATCAACCTGGCTCACCTCTTCACTAGCACAGACAACCAAGAGACCCCATGGACATGTTATGGAAAGACTCTAGGAAAGACTCAGTTAATTATACAGAGAAAACCTGGGCAAATAAATAAATTAATTAAATCAAATAATTAATGCAACAAAATTGTTGTGAAAGATGTGCTTTTATAATAAAACATATGGTCGTTCTTATAAAATCATTCTGATACTGTTATAACCAAACCAATAATAACAAAATTTGAAAGGGAGAAGGCGAGACCTACTAAACTTAGCATTGGTCTCCCTAAAGACTTGCTGTGTGACCAGGACAGCCCCTGACCTCTTCACTGAGCCTTAGCACACAGGTGTGATGCCACCCAGCCTTATATATTGCCTGCAGATTTTGAGACAGAGAAAAATCTATCTGCAAAATTAATGAATTTACAGAAGAAAGGCACCCTATAAATTCAGTTATCTCCTGATCACAATTTCTGAGGTCGGTAGGATTATTTTGAGAGCCATTACACAAATTCAATAGAACAAAACCTAAGTCAACTCAGACAGCTGAGTCCAGCAATTCTCAGAGAATGACAGAAAAAGGATAATTCTATCACGGGCCACCAACCCACAAAAGATACAGGGTCTATGAGCAGAAGTTTCTGGAAGTGTCGGCCTCTCTTCGGGTGGAGGGAGAAACAGCCCAAACCAGCCAGCCACTTCTATGGCTCAGGATAGGCTGTGTGGTTAGACGAGGCTGGGATGCCCATCCTAGGGCTACAGTCCCCACCTTAACCAACTCCTGAACCACAGACACTGGGGGGAAAGGGGAGAAAGACCAACCACAGGTTCTCCCAATTCCTATACAACAGGGTATGACAATGTTTTGTCCCCAGGCAGACCTGGCCTTATTCCAACACAGTTCTTCCGATCTTCCTACCCAAATTCGCCTGGTGGTTTCTCTACCAGACACTGCTTTCACCTTTCTGAGGTGGGAGGGGGCAACCTCTGTGACCAGGGACAGAGGTACAAGGAGAAACTGGCCTGTAGATATTGCCTCATTCAGATGAAATGTCTGAATCTTCAAAGTATCACATGGAGAACTGAAGTTTTTTTCTCTACTCGGCAATTCTAAATTGTGAGTTCGGTATCTAAAATTAAATTACACATAAATGCCAAGAATTCCTTTTGTGCTAATTGTTAAAAAGTCCAAATTTAAAATCCCTGCTTAAACTGTTTTAATCAAGATAGCAATCTAAAGTCTTAATTTTTAAGGTCTATTATTTGCAGAAATTTTTACTTTATTAGTAATGTAAAATATGCAGGCAGTCCCTGGGAAAAAAAATTTTAATTAAAAGTCTTCACAAGTATTCCATAACCAGTCTGAGAGCTGTCTTGATGCATGGATGCCTTTGGGGGAGGGGTGTACCTAGGCTCTAACTGTACTTGAAAAATAGCATTGTCGCTATGGAAGCAGCTCTAAATTTTGACTGTTCTTCCTTATGCTAGCAAAGGCCATATTCTTTATATGCAGCTTTTCTTTTCACTGAAAAGGGCTTTGACAGTAATGTACCTGGCGTCCAGCTTGCCCTGCCTTGCCTAGGCATCACCCTTCTGTCTTGCTGTAGAGCACCATGCTTTCAGCGGAGCCCCAAACACGAAGGTAGAATACAGATCAACTGGAATACCAGCCTTCACCCAGTAAACAAAAACAAACAAACAAAAAAGAAGTGACTTTCATTTGTTCCTTGAAGGAATCACCTGTAAGGCCCATTCATGCTCTTGTCACTGGCTAACCTGGCCTAATTCGGATCTCTCTTTTCTGGACTCTTCATTGGCAACTTGTCAATCAATATGGAGTAAATATCACCGAAGGTGGTTTTGAAAACAAATGCTTCAGAAAGTTTACACTTAAGAGTACAGGTTTTGGGGGCACCTGGGTGGCTCTGTTGGGTGACGGTCCAACCTCAGCTCAGGTCGCGATCTCACAGTTCATGAGTTCAAGCCCCGGGTCGGGCTCTGTGCTGACAGCTTGGAGCCTGGAGCCTGCTTTGGATTCTGTGTCTCCCTCTCTCTCTGCTCCTCCCCCACTTGAACTCTGTCTGTCTCTCTCTCTCAAAATAAAATAAACATTAAAAAAATATTTTTTAAAAAAAGAGTACAGGCTTTTGGAGTGGTCGCCTTTAGAAACTAGCACTTCTTCCGGTAACATGGTGAAGAAGGCTGCTCAAGTATGTTTGAAACTCCTCTTTCTGAGCTGCCTCCACTTCAATAGCTCAGTGACCATAAACTGTCACCGTCTGAAGATGTACTTGATTCTGGGAAGCAGCCAACGGGCCCTCAGAGCCAAGCATATCAAATAATGTAGGTAATCATGTTGAGTAATACTATTTTTCATAAACATGAGGTGTGACCATTAAAGTAATAAAACTGGTTTTCATACGAGGACCGTCACTAGACTCTGAAGGCAAATTCAAAACAAGTTCAAAAAAGTGTTTGGTGATGGATATTCTTAGTTTCTGTTTGTCGTTAAACAATGGCGAGCTCTTTAAAATTAGTACAAAATGAACCAAAGCTACTCTGGAGACAGTTTTTCCCACTTGGACACACATGTGAGCACACACAATACACTATACGAATAATTTCTGCCAACTGCCTCCTGATTTAACATTTTGATTCATTTTCACAAAATCTTACCCTTGTACTATCATAAATTTAAATCATCCACTGTGGCAGCAAAAAAATATTAAAATATATGATTCCAAATTTAAGGAGCAAATAATCAAGTGAATGAAAGAAAAGTCTTCTTTAGCATCTTAGAATTACAATGGCCTTAGCAAGCATTCATCCAAAATTGAGTAATTTTTGAGTAAACACTAGCAAAGAGAGAGAGATGTTCAGTTGGCCAAAAATATAACCACCTAGCTCGGTGAGTAAATCGTCTCTTTAGGAGGAGGATTTTGTGGCCGTGAAGACGGAGTTTATCCCTAGCAATCTTTTTGGCCTGGGACTATTATTTTATGTTACCTAAGTTGTTTTGAGTATGTGGAAGGGAGCAGGGCTTCCTATTATATTCTTGAGGAGAAGACTTAGAAAAGATCCTCTTCCTCTATGTTATAATGCCAAGAAAAGGTTTTCCCTGCCAACA
Organism: Prionailurus bengalensis; assembly: GCF_016509475.1. Classification (NCBI taxonomy): domain Eukaryota; kingdom Metazoa; phylum Chordata; class Mammalia; order Carnivora; family Felidae; genus Prionailurus; species Prionailurus bengalensis. Next base: position 23,712,909 of record NC_057360.1, read on the forward strand.
GTGGAGGCACCACTTTTACCCTGGAGCAGCTGGGGCGGTATTCAGTATTAAACCTCCACCTCAGGTCAATTCACCTTCTTGAAATAATCAATGAACTCCACATCTCCTATTTCTTTATTCAAGTCAATTAGCAGGGAGGGCGGGCCTAACAGTCTTCTGGTTGCCTGGAAGCAGGATGCTACTCTAACAAACCCTTAAAGACGAAGACAGTGTCTCTCGCATTTTACTTACCTTTGTTCCAAGATGCCTCTGATATCTTCTCTTCTATTTCATTTTTGAAAGGTTCTTCAAAATCTACTAAATTGATTTCATGACTCATTAATGGGTCACTTCCCCCAGTCTGGAAAACACTGAGCTATACCAGATGTTTTTGACAGTGTGGCCCACAGTCCACGTCCATCAGAACAGAACATGCAAAAAAAGCAAATTCCTGGGCTCCATCCCAGACCCACTGTAACAGATGTGAGCTTCCTAGGTCATTCTGATGTGCACTCAAGTTTGAAAATGCATCGAGACCATTACCCAGTCACAAGTCATAAGGAAAGTAAGTCCAAAGAGCCTACATGGTTTTTCAAGATCGTTTTCCTAATCAGTAGCAAAGCCAACAGTGGGGATCATACCTCCTATATTCCTAGGGAGTGTCCTTTAAATACATAAGAACACCATTCATGCCCATCTCTGATCCAGTATCACCCAACTTTACTTGATGGTCATGCCCACTGCTATATCTTCAATGCCTAGAACAGTGTCATGTCTGGGGGCAGGGGTTGGGAAGAACCACAGAAATGTATGTCTTATCATTTTGAAAATTAGTGTTCCAAGAAGACAGGAGTACAAAATCATACATATGGCAGATCCAACAACCAGTGCACTGTTTCATAAGTATTGACCTTCATCAAATGCACCTCTGACCTAACAAAACAAATGATCTGAAAGATTGAAAAATGAAATAATGGAGGTAAAGACGCTTTACTCTCCCTTCATACAGGTAAGAAGAAAACATTACATAAATGATCCAAAGGTAGCCAAAAGAGGGGATAAACTAGTAATAAGAAGTGTCAGTTTTAGTTCCTAAATCATAAAACTTTTCTCAGATTCTAACAAAGGAATAACATCAACATAAAGCAAGTCATTCCAGGATACTAAATAAAACTATAGGTAAAAGAATAAAAATAGACCATGGAATTGGGACATTTACCGTCAAATTTGTGGCTTGGCTAGGCTTTCTGAGTTTACCTTTCTAATATCAATTTTTCCATCTGCAGGGCTCCTCCAGTTAGTTCAAGTTTACATGGGTCAAGCTTTAGGGTCCACAGTCATACAAATTCCTGTAGTATGACCAGTGCTTATGAGGATGCCACTGAATAATGTTTGCCCTCTCTTCCAGAAGCAGCCCAAGGGTGGTTTTCCCAGAGTCTAAAATCAAATTAATTCAATATGATTCACTGAACAACTCTTAACTTCTGGGTCCAGTCGTAGGCTATAGGAGTAGAAAGAGATATAAGTAGACTCTGCGGTTCTCAAGTCACATAATTTATTGCAAAAATTTCTCCATGTGTACATAAGTATAAGGTTATTATTAATAATCACAAAAGCAGGTACACAATGACCCCCATAATTACCTGGAAGGAAGGTGCAAGCAATTGTAATGTATACACAAGAGGACTTTTTTTCAGGGAAATATGCAAATATGGGGCAGAGTGATCTCCCACTGGCCCTCCTTCCTGGCTTTGAGACCCCTCCACCCTTCCCCTTCCTTGGCAAAGTATGGGTGGAAAAAGAGACTTGGAGGTGCCACCACCACACATACATGCACGCACATGAGCCACACTTTTAAGGGCAGAGAAAGCAGTAAAGGCAACGCGGACACATCCTCTGACTTTCCCTCCTGCATCCCTTGCCAGGATCCCACAGCGTTCTCTGTACCCGAGGGGTTGATGAGATAGATAGTCAACCATGTCTACAGATGCAAGGCCTTGAGCTGTTGAGCATTTTCTCAGAAACATACTTCCCTGCTGACTCAGGTCTGACTGGAGTTACTTCAGAGATTTATTGCCAAGCTCTGTAGCTGTTCAAAATAAGAAGGAAATATTCTACACATTTCAAACAATTTTATAAACCTAAAAAAAAAAAACCAAAAAACCCGACACCATTAAAATGCTAACACAGAACGTCTATCCTCACCCAAACCAACTACTCACTCCCATACTCTAATCATCATTAATTCTGTGAGATTTAGTTCAAATATACTTAACACCTGACTGCAAATACACTGTTAAAATTTTTATCAGGATTTGAGGCTGGGCTACACCTCTGGAGTTTGATGACAAATACTAGTGTGTTAAGAAATTCTCCCACATACGTTTCATCAGGCATGTACATACATCTACATCAAAACATGCATGAAGCCGCAACGACTCCTTTGCTTGAAGAATTTAAAAAACTACTCATGGCGAACCCTGCAGGATCACGCCGGTAACACAAGTCCTCCAAAAGAGATAACAAAAAACAGCAGAGATTAGATTTCTTTCACTTGTTCTCAGGGTTTAAGGATGACAATATCTCGGGAGTTAATCCCTCTCAATGCATAAATGTGATGTCTTACATTGCTCCCCACCTGCAGTAATCAGCTAGAATTATCTCTAGAAAAGGCACAGGAAGAAATCTGGATTTTCCCAAGCAAAGCTGAACTGTCATCACTCAGTGTCTTTTTCTCTCTGTATGAATTTCTGTCTGTATGAGTAGCAGTAACAGTTGCATTTGTGCAAAGCAATGATATATTTTTATCCTATAACCGAGTCTTGTCATTGATAATGTTTCTTCCTCTCATATGGCTGCAGGAAAGCTCAGAGCCAGGTTTTCAGACTACCTTTAATATAATTAGGCAGCACCTTACAGAATACATTTCTAGATTCTAACACTCTTCTGGTTTCATCTGTTTGATCCATATGCCACTTTTGTTCTGCTTTCTTTGTCCTTATTAATGTGTTTCTTTAAGAAACAGACAAATAAGTACCTAAGCATTGTTTGCCCAGTACGAGGCTTCCCCTAAGTGTTCACCACCTGTCAGGATGTTCCCAAGCATGCAGACATGTTCACATTACCCTGAGTCCATAATTTCTATCTTTAAGCACACATTCCTTTAAACAAGAAAACCCATCGCTGGCCTGCTGACCATCCCAAGGGGTTGGTTCATCCTCTGAGTTTAACAGTGGATGGTAGTGCTATCTTCTTTTGAGTGGTAACTAAACCTAGCTTCATGGTTTCCTAAGAAAATCCTTGTTGTATCTGAGAGGATGATAGAAAAATAGGGATTCGGGAAGTAAAATAACTGAAAACACTGAAATATAAAAAGCACCTAATGATGTCATCTTTGTCACATGGTCCAACCCATTAAAAAGCCATCTGTATTCTACAACAAAGGAAGACAGAGTAGAGGTAAAGACTCTACATCCCAGTTCTCTCTGAAATTGTATTCGGTGATAAACAGCCATATCAAATAGTTCCTAAATATTCACTCATCTCTACATAATATTGGGTGTCTCATTGACATGACTGGCACCAGGAAAGCATCACATAAATTTTGAATCTGGCATACAGGTCCCGAACAGTGAGGCAAACCAAGTGGACTGAAAAATCTTAACTTGTGACAGAAATAATATACAGGACCTGGCGATCTCTAATAATAAACTCAGGATGAGGCATTTAAAAAGAAATTCGTATAACCAAGAACTTTTAGTGATGATGGTTTTAAGAAAAAGACAGCATTAGGGGTGCCTGGGTGGCTCGGTTTGTTGGGCATCCAACTTCGGCTCAGGTCATGATCTCACAGTTCGTGAGTTCAAGCCCCACATCAGGCTCTGTGCTGACAGCTCAGAGCTTTGGAACCTGCTTTGGATTCTGTGTCTCCCTCTCCCTCTGCCCCTCCCCCGCTTGTGTTCTGTCTCTCCCTCTAAAAAATAAACATTAAAAAAAATTAAAAGATTAAAAAAAGAAAGAAAAAGATAGCATTGAACTTACCATGCCCTAATTTGAAAGCTACCCAATAACCACACTTTACTGGAATAAGTAGACAAATATTCTTGATTATTTTGCAATCATGAATAAGGGAGTAGGGTTCTCTAATCCATTTGCAGAAGAGCCCTCTTACAGCCTAGAGAGCCAGCAGGTTTTCCAAGCCTTGTTTTTGCCAAAACCAAAACACTAGATGGGACCTCACTGATTCTTCCAATTCAATCAAAACTTTCCCATAAGGCACATATATTCATGTTTAAGTCTCCATGTTTATTGAAACCAAAACCTTATTGGCAATAAAATACAGAGAATCAATAGGGCATTTTCTCTAAAATAGAGATATTTCATTTATATTATCTCTATAAGATTTTAGAACTGCCTGAGAGAAACAACTCTAGTTGATACAAAGATTTAGGAGAAAAAATATTTTGGCAAATTAACTTTTTATTACATCAGATACAATTAATCCACAGTATATATTAAAAGAAAATCTGAAAACTGATCACAAGTTTTCATTCAATACTGTCCATATACCGTTAGCCACCTCCATCCACATAAAATTTGTTGTAATTCATCTCAATGCACAGAAATACACTGGAAATGGGGGTGCTTGGGTGGCTCAGTTGGTTGAGCACCTGACTCTTGATTTCTGTTCAGGTCATGATCCCAGGGTCATGGGATCAAGCCCTGCCATGAGCTCCATGCTGAGCAAGGAGCCTGCTTAAGATTGTGTCTCTCCCACTGTCCCTCTCCCCTGCTCACACTCTCTCTTGCTCTCTAAAATTTAAAAGAAAGGGGAGCACCTGCGTGGCTCAGTCGGTTAAGCGTCTGACATCGGCTCAGGTCATGATCTTGTGGTTTATGCGTTCGAGCCCCATGTCAGGCTCTGTGCTGACAGCTCAGAGCCTGGAGCCTGCTTTGGATTTTGTGTCTCCCTCACTCTCTGCCCCTCCCCCACTCATGCTCTATCTCTGTCTCAAAAATAAATAAACATATTTTAAAAATTAAATTAAATTTAAAAAAAGAAATACACTGGCTTTGGTTGTTGTTTCAACACTGCCCACCAAACCAAAGGGTGAATCTAAGATATTTCTTGAGATGCTGAAAATTTGATCAAAATCATTCAACATGTTCAAAAATTATGATGAGAGTATTAAATCCAAGATACACACCTAAAGCACTTCCTTGGTCTTAGTTAGCATAACTTCTCCTCCCAAGACAAATTCTGATATCCTGAAACATCCTTACCTATCCAGACATAGGCGTAATTATCAGGACACTGCTTCCAAAGCCGTATTTCCTAGATTAGCAAACTAATCACAGGGTTGTTTTTTTTTTAATCTATTACAGTTCTCTTTCTTTTCTTTTGCTTACCAGAACAATAAATTCTTTAAGAAGAATCTTGCAGCATATTTATTAGATACTATTTTAAAATTTAAGAAGGGAGACCTCATTTCTATTATATTGAAAAACTAAATTCCCTGCTGTCCCTATCCTTTCTTCTCCATAGTCTATCCCTTTTACTTCTCATAAGTTTGCCAGTTTTTCATACTTTATCCCTATTGTGATATATGTCTTTCCCTGACATTACACAAATTTATATAAATGTTTTGATTCTTTTCTGCGGTAGCTACTCTGCCGTGCTGCTTGAGAAAAGGGCATAAACAAGAGCAAAGCCAACTGACACTATAGCTTAGGAACAGTAAGGTATTACTCAGCAACCCACAGAGAAGGGAAATGAAACAATGAATACCCAGAGCCCCTGGAGTCACCACAACATTTAATTCAATTCTCTACGATTTGTCATTTGTCGAGGCCTGCCATGAACCAGGCAATGTGCTTGGTAGACAGTGAGCTATAAAGAAGGAGCAGGCCATGGGGACCAAAGGCCTCACACCACAAGGAGTTATTAATTGGTGGTCTATAAAGAACCATTAATTCATGACCAAGAGAGTTAAGTTACTTTGGTAAAGTTCACTTTCTTCTTATTCTTTTTGCTTTAATTCACCAAGATCCATCAAGAATCCCTTTGTTCCAGTGGGACACTTGGAAAGCGGGTTGTGTTACACTACACCCACCATCTTCCCATTCACCATCTTTTTTTTTTAATGTTTATTTATTTTTGAGAGGGGGGGTGCAGAAAGAGAGGAGGACGGAGGATCTGAAGTAGGCTCTGTGCTGAGAGCAGAAAGCCCAATGTGACGTTTGAACTCACAAACTTTGAGATCATGACCTGAGTCAAAGTCGGATGCTAAACCGACTGAGCCACCCAGGTTTCCACAACCGCCCCCCCCCCCAATCACCATCTAAAGCCCACATCCCACCCCACACTCCACCTACATTCCATTACTACCTCATTTCATTTACTTCCTCTGCAATAGTGTGAGGTGATTTCCTTCTACAAGGCTGAAGATCAGAATCAATTCCAACACAAGAGCCCACTCAGTGAAAAACACAAACAGAGCAGATTTCTGAAACTCACCTGGACAAAGAAACTACAAGCAAGTAGGTTAGCCAAGTCCTGACCTGAGGTCATCCCAACACTACAAAACAAGTTGAAGAAAACTTTCTTTGAAAATCAAGTAAGAATGAAAAAAAAAAATGCTGGACAGAAGACAGAAATGTTGGAAGCTCTCCATATTTCACTCTCCCAGCTGAAGTAACTCTCAGTAGTCTAGTATATAAAGAATGCTGATATCCAAACCCTAGGTCACTGTGAGAACAGCTGTGTGATTAAGGCACAAACTTTGTTCTAAAATTTTCTGATGGAGCATTGTCAGAACTAAACAAAAGGACCCTAATTTGCCATTTTTGTTATGCATGAGACTTCATCAGATTGGGATGCAAGAAAAAAGGTGGTGAAACCTGACCAGGCTTACAACAGCTTTTTCAAAGGTCAGACTATCCCCAAAGGACAGTAAAGCCTTCAGGGGGTATATGCCTTCACATTCTATCTGGTTAGCAGCTCAGTGAGTGTTCCCTATTTCTAAGTGCTTATCTGGGATTCTTTATGCCTCACAAATACCTAATACAGATAAAAATTCTCCTTGATCATAAACATTTTAACTTATAGCTCAATTTAGCAAAGCTCCAGGCCCTAGCAAATGACCCAAATAATAACCCTTTGTTGATCTGGATTCAGAATAATAAATGATGAATGGGGGGGAAAAAAGGCAATAAAAAGTCCAGCAGAGTAGTGCTTTCCCACTGATAGAATGGGTCCCACTATTGAGACACGGAAGAAAATCTCTTTGCAGGCAGGGTTTGCCAACAAGCACAAATACCCATACCCAGGGCTGCTACTGCACAATAAACATACCTCCTCTGTTCATTCAGCTGTCCGTCTAGGTAATGAAAAGTAATGTTTCAACTCAGGCTTTATGTTTGACTTGCAAATACACTACCACCAACAAAAATAAACCACTGCCCACTGCGATGTTACAATATTAACACATGCTTTCCAGTTTCAATAGAGCAAGTTTAAGGTATTACCAAGTGCACTGAGTCATCTACCTACTCAGCAAGGAAATACTGAATGGCTGCAATTTCTATTTAGGACACTTTTCTCATTCCTTTTTTTTTTTTAATCTTTATTTATTTTTGAGAGAGAGACAGAGTGCGAGCAAGGGAGGAAGAGAGAGAGAGGGAGACACAGAATCCGAAGCAGGCTCAAGGCTCTGAGCTGTCAGCACAGAGCTCAACGTGGGGCTCGAACCCACGAACCATGAGCTCATGACCTGAGCTGAAGTCGGCCACTTAACCGACTGAGACACCCAGGCACCCTGACACTTTTCTCATTCTTACCTGCCCAATCTCGTATAATTATCATCGAGTTATTAATTCTCCAACTGCTGCTCTTTCTTGTGATGATCATCTCAGGTAACGAAGTTAGAGCCAGGTTAGTAAAATGTGAAAATGAGAACCCAGACTCCTCACAGGTCACCTGATGGTTTCTGACCCCTGAGAGTGGAAGGTCACGACCCCCTGCTCCATCCGACATCCACTGGCAGTCCCTAAGCCCTTGCAATGCAAAAACCAGACCCGGGGTCTTCTTCACCACGACTTCATCATGACCTCACCATGACTACCAGCGCAATGAAGATATGTAACTTTTTATTTTAGACTTCTTTACATGGGATAAAAAAAGATAAACACCTACATCAAACATAATGTTCATGTGGCATCCCAGCTGCCATCAATGATTTGCTAGAGACCTGGCACATTTCTTAAATGCCCCAGTCCCTTCTTATGGTCCTAAGGGAAAACACAACAAAACAAAACAAAAACCCCATTTTGCTTCAAAGGTAAGCAGGTAAGAGATATAGAAGACCTATCGAGGGGCACCCGAGTGACACAGTCAGTTAAGCATTCGACTCTTGATTTTGGCTCAGGTCATGATCATGCGGGTTTGTGAGATTGAGCCCCGCATGGGGCTCTGAGCCGACAGTGCGGGGCCTGCTTGGGATTCTCTCGCTCCCTCTCTCTCTACCACTCCCTCACTTGCTCTCTCATGCGTGCTCTCTCTCTCTCAAAATAAATACACTTAAAAAAAAAAAGAGAGAGCTATTGAAATAACCTAAGCTGATGTATTTTATTTACTTCAAAGGGAAAATGGCATTTGTGGATTTCTGAACTACGGTGCATGCCTGTGTTTAATACATGCATGCGGCGCTAAGCGGAGGTGACAGAGCACCGGATGGGACCCATGGGGGACGTTTTGCTTAGCTTAGAAAGATAATCTCACCTGAGAGATTTTCTGAGTTTTTCATATTAAATGTTACCAAATGTAGTTGTATATTCATTCAATTATGGGAAATACCATTTAGGTACCGACTTAATTTTTCTCACTCATTTTAGACATATGTCATAGTCACAGTTCACATCAAAGACTCAATTTCATAAAGAAAGGGGGGCGCCTGGGTGGCTTGGTCGGTTAAGCATCCGACTTTGGCTCAGGTCATGATCTCATGGTCCGTGAGTTCGAGCCCTGCGTCAGGCTCTGTGCTGACAGCCCAGAGCCTGGAGCCTGTTTCAGATTCTGTGTCTCCCTCTCTCTGACCCTCCCCCGTTCATGCTCTGTCTCTCTCTGTCTCAAAAATAAATAAACGTTAAAAAAAAAATTAAAAAAAAAAAAAAGAAAGGGGGGTAGGGGACAGTGTGGCGAGGGAAAAAGGCCACTTAATCTCTTCCTTTGACTCTTTACACACATGCAGCTGGCCCACTAAAGCACAATGTAACAGAGTGAGGCTCCTGTCCTTTGTCAGCAGTCCTTTAAAGGAGCAATCAGGAAAGCACAGTTTGAATGCATTTCTATATTCAATCGCGTGGTCTCTCGTGCGAGTACGAACCAGGCCCAACCCTGCTTAGCTTCCAAGATCTGATGAGATCCGGCACACTCAGGGTGGTATGGGCCCGGACTGAATGTATTTCTGTATTGCAAGGTCATCTTCAGGATGTGTGGAGAAGACAAGCAGTGTCAACTGAACTGAATTTACCTGCATTTCCCTCAGAACTCTGAGATCCCTCCATGTCACTTAACAAATGATCTTCCACACGTTCTACTGTAGGTTATTCTCCGATGCACAACACTTGATCATCAATGCCAGAGGTTCTTTTTCTGCTTTTCCAAGATCATTACCCCTCAAACCTCACTCTAATCCCATTTTTTTGGTGGACAACATGTGAGATCCCAAGAAGAGTCCTAGGTAGTTTGGCTGTAAACCTGTCTCTGACGTGAGCATTTTTGCTGCACAGCCAATTGGCCGTAAGGCAACTCTGTGTAAAAGATAAAAAAAAATAACCAGTTGACAGTGTGGTCTGACAGTCTGTTGCTTTCATCGACTGGCTGACAGTGTGGTTTCATTTCTCCATTGATGCAGTACTCCCATTTTTATATTATATAAATCTTAACCCTCACTGTGGTCTCAACAGTGGCACAGAGTTTGGGACACACATTTCCCATGGAACTTTGGAACCTCTATCAACGGACATATGACAAGATGCCAAGAACAAACAGTGTAGGTTTTCATCACAGCACAACAAAAGGTCATTTACAAATATATATCCTAGTATTTGGAAACAGACGTTTCTTAATGAAGGAAGTCACATTAGCAAAAAAAGGAAAAGTGTGATGCTGAATGAGAAGATCAATCAACAAGCCAAAAAGAAATTATATACAAAAGACTTTGAAGATAAGGGCCTAAGTACACTTCACCAAAAAACACACAAAAAATCAGTCATTAGCGCAGCACTGCTGTGAATCAGTACTATACATTTTGAGTGTATTCAAACATTTTGTATCTCGCAGTAAAGTCTCTCTAACCTTGTTACTCATTTTTTATGTTTCACTATGTCCTTTTTAATGAATGTCCCTCTTTTTTTGTATGTGATTCTTTTATGGCACAACTTCCTTATGGCCAATTATCTGGCAAAAATGTTTGCAGTGAAAATGCTTGCAGCAACAAAGCTTATAGTAAAAACACCAGATATGCCAAAAAAGAGCCCTCAAAATCATTATTACAAGATCTAAACAAGCGATGGAAAACAAATATGAATCTCACATGCCATTTCATTTCTGGATATATTCATTTTACTTTTTTGCTAATCATGGGAGTTTATTTAATGCTATCTGGTTCCTTTGAAACCTGGGTTAGTCTGAGCTATTATAATAAAAAGTAAAAAACCAAAACAGTTGCAAGAGGTTTTATCTTCACACAGAGAATCATAAAACTCTTGCTTGAGATCATATGAAGGGAAAGTATTTTTCTTGACATTAGAAGCTAAAGCAAACTTGGTAGAGACTCAAATATAATGAAAATAGAAGAAATATGTAAAGATAGCTTCAGTATTATAAAAAAAGCAACTATCTTCCTAGGGCTTGGAAAGGCACACACACATCTACAGATTGCAAGATGAGCTGGGGATTAGCCACCTTCACTTTACGCTGACCTTCTCATTTTGATTAGAAAAAAGTTTTTCACCACATACACTCCCACAAGACAGCAAGTCCAACAGCCTTCACAGAAGAAGCCAAGCAGCTTTGGGAGCTTTGGTTGGCTCCCAAGCTGAAGGCACACTAACCTGAAGAGGACAGAGATCTCAAGTAGCTCTGCCATAACGTCTACATCATTTTGGGAAGTCACAAATCCTGAGTAAGCCAGGTTCCCTAGCAACCAAATGTTCATTTGAATGTTCCTTCCCACCCTATCCCCTTCATCAGCTGTGTTTGCTCATGAAAATACCAGTGGAAAGAAGAGGTTGTAGCAATGGGGGGATTTTGAAGGCAAACTTGAAAAGCCTAATAATAATTATTAGCGCTGGGTCTGATCAGACCATGCCAAGTACTGACTCAGATAAATCACTAGGGAATGAGCTTCGTTTGCTGACATTACAATTTGGGACATCTAAGGCAAAACCAAGGGGAAAAAAATGTTTTAAAATTTTGACAAGTTGAAGAAATAGATACATATAATCTCAGTCTCAGCCTCAGAAGGGAAGAGGGGCTGCAAAGGTTTTGCACAGGCATAGTCGAGACGATTTCAGGGTGCAGCCTAATCCTAAGAATGGAAAACTAGGAGAGGCTTCAAATCAGAAAACAAACAGAATCCACCCCAGCAGGTGTCCCATTGCTCAGTCAAACCCTTTAAGGCCATCAAGTCTCTGAAAGGACACATCACAGGGGGAGAGAGCAACTGCTCAAAGCCACCAAAGAGGAGCAAACTTTAACACATGTCAAAAATTCACATAGACATTGTGAAGAGCTGCCACAATGGATTCAAGGTTTTCCTCTCTGAAATTTTAACGGTTTAAAAATACTAACTCTTTGGGGCGCCTGGGTGGCTCAGTCGGTTGAGTCTCCGACTTCAGCTCAGGTCACGATCTCACTCTCCATGAGTTCGAGCCCCGCGTCGGGTTCTGGGCTGATGGCCCAGAGCCTGGAGCCTGCTTCCGATTCTGTGTCTCCCTCTCTCTCTCTCTGTTCCTCCCCCGTTCATGCTCTGTCTCTGTCTCAAAAATAAATAAACGTTAAAAAAAAAATTAAAAAAAAAATACTAACTCTTTGGGGCGCCTGGGTGGCTCCGGTTAAGCGTCCGACTTCGGCTCAGGTCACGATCTCGCGGTTTGTGAGTTCGAGCCCCGCGTCAGGCTCTGTGCTGACAGCTCAGAGCCTGGAGCCTGCTTCAGATTCTGTGTCTCTCTGTCTCTCAGCCCCTCCCCTGCTCATGTTCTGTGTCTCTCTCTCAATAATAAATAAACGTTAAAAAAAATTGTTTTTAAATACTAACTTTTTGGGGGTCGGCCACCATTGAGCAAAAGGACAGATTAGCACCTGGAGTTCTTAAAAAGATACTCTGGAACAGAAGTTGGGAACATGGGATTTGTGGCCAGATGAACCTTCATGAAAACTCCATCATGTACTTCCTGTTGACTTCGTGACATCATGTAATCTTCTGTGTGGCTTAACCTCTCTGAGTGTCAGTTTATTCATCAGTAACATGAAGTCCATATGTAATTCTTCATGGGACTATCACCTAGATTAAATGAGTTCATGTAGACACTGCATCTGGCATACAGCATATGCTTAATTAATGTTTCCTATTCATGATGCTATCCCTTCAAAAATCATCTCTCTCTGAATACAGTTTAGAATTGGCCATGAGGATATTTTGCATAAGTGGTTAAAAAAAATTACTTAAATGTCAACGAACCCATGACTCTGTCAGTAGTTGTGCCTGGAGATATAACTAACAGTCACTCATGTATGTACTCCACACAAGAACGTAAGGACATATTTCTTGATGCCTGACCCAGACATGAAAAGCAAATTTCTGTCTTAAAAAAAAAAAAAAAGTCACTGTCACTAAATAAGAAATGAACAAAGCCAAGTGCTTCATATCTAACAGCAGCTTTTCTCAGGCGTCAATTTAATTACTTGAGCTCTGCGTAATCTAGCCTATTCCTGGGTTTGGACTTTTGCTGTTGTTTTCCTTCTCTTTTGCGATGAAACAGCCACGTAACACATGCACAACTCAATGTATAAAAGCAAAATGAACGTCTCTATTACCTACCTGTAGAATATTACAAGGACCTTGGATGTCCCAGGTGGAGCCATTCCTAATCACACCCTATCTTTCACCCCTAGGAAGGAATCACTGCTCCCTTGCTCTTTTTTATAATCTTCCCGTACATGAGTCAATCCTTAAACAATGTATCACTTCAGTTTAGCATTTTTGGAATTGTACATGAATGGAATCACAGTATATTATCTTCTATCTTGCTTTTCCACTCAACATCACGCTTATGAGATTCTTCCCTGTTGATACACACAGTTGTCAGCTACCCTCACTGCTGTTTATGACAAATGTATCACAATTTCCTTTTTCCATATACGTCAACAGGCCTATAGACATATTTCAGTATTTTACTGTTGTGAATAGCATTGCTGCGAGCTTTCCTGCAGACGTGTAAGAGTTTCTCTGAGGCCATGTTTCCCAATGTTCTTCACAACCCTACTTATATAAAATATCATCTCAGAATGACAAACTAAAGTCATGAGACAAAACAGTTCCCGCTCCAGGCCTGCAATTTGTTCTGCTACCCTAAAGACTAACAGGATCAGGGGACCATTTTACAAGGTATCCCAAACTTCATTCCAAAATCATTACACCAGTTTATATGGCCACCAGCATCATATGCGTATTCTCCCTGCGCCATATCCTTGCACAGTGATTCACGGTGACAGATACAATCTGGTAGGGATGAAATGGTAACTCATCGTGGTTTTAATGTTAAAACCTATTAAACCACCTCTATGAGTAAAACAGTAGGGTACTGGAACATGAAGGGACAGATCAATTGAACAGAGTAGAAAATGCAGAAAGACAGCCAATTAAATACTTAGGAAAATTAAGTGTATGATAGGGGCACATCTCAAATCAGTGGGAAAAAGATGGGACTTCTAATAAGTGGTTTTTGATATCTAGAGAGCCATGTAGAAAAAGAGAAAATTAGATCCATTCCCCATACAACAAAATAAATCCCAAATAGGTTGTCACAGACTGAAATGTTAATGATAAAACCACACAAGTACTAAAAGAAAATATGGATGTCCAACAGGTTAGTCATTATCCACATGTGGCTACTAAGCACTTGAAATGTGGTTAACTGTGACTGAGGAACTAAACTGGCAGTTTAATCTATTTTAATTAACTTCAATTGAAATTTTAAAATACTTAACTCAGTTATTGGAAAATTTTCATGTACGCTTGCAACAACCCGGTTATGTGAATTTGCTTTTCCAAAAGCATATTTTATGAAGTCTAAATCAAGTACTGATTATGAAACTTTAGTCACCAAACTGAAGTGTACAATAGGATAAAAGACACATCAGTTCTTGAAAAATTAGCATGGAAAAAAATGTAAAATATTGCATTAATAATTTATTTTTATGAATATGATTTATTGTCAAATTGGCTTACATACAACACCCAGTGCTGATCCCAAAAAGTGCCCTCCTCAATGCCCATCACCCATTTTCCCCTCTCCCCCACCCCCCAATCCACCTTCAGTTTGTTCTCTGTATTTAAGACTCTCTCGGTGGTTTGCCTCCCTTCCTCTCATTAATAATTTAAAAATACTGGGGCTCCTGGGTGGCTCAGTCGGTTAGGCATCCTACTTCAGCTCAGGTCATGATCTCACAGCTTGTGAGTTCAAGCCCCACGTCAGGCTCTGTGCTGACAGCTTGGAGCCTGGAGCCTGCTTCAGATTCTGGGTCTCCCTCTCTCTCTGCCTCTCCCCAGCTCATGCTGTCTCTCAAAAGTAAATAAATGTTAAAAAAAAATTAAAAAATAAAAATAATAATTTAAAAATACTGATTAGTTATTGAGGTGATAATATTTTTGATATATTTGATTAAATAAAATATATTATTAAATTCATTTCACCTGTTTCTTTTTACTTTCTTTAATGTGGTTACTAAAAATGTTCATATGTGGCTTCTAGAAATTTGTTTCTGCATCATCATTCAAATCCAAGAGGCAATAAAAGAAAGACTAATAAAACTGACTACATCAAAGAAAAAATTTACATTAAAAAAAACATAATCTGCGGTACCGGGGTGGCTCAGGTCATGATCTCACAGTTCACGAATTTGAGCCTCACATTGGGCTCCCTACTGTCAGCATGGAACCCGCTTTGGATCCTCTGGCCCCCTCTCTCTCTGTGTCCCCCGACTCTGGTACACAGGCTGTCTCTCAAAAAAAAAAAACATTAAAAAATAAAACACACAGTCTGGGATGCATGGCTGACTCAGTCAGAAGAGCAGGTTACTTAATTTCAGGGTCATGAGTTCAAGCCCCATGTTGAATACAGAGATTACGTGAATAAAAAACTTTTTAAAAAAGAAAAAGAAAAAGAAAACATAATTGGAGATAAAACACAAATGATAAGCAGGGGAAAAAATTGCCAGCACTGTCCATTCACCTATCCGTTTAGTTAAGGAAAAATCATGTTTTAGTCTAGGCTTTATGTTTGATTTGCAAATAAACCTCCACCAACAAAAAACAATCATTCTTACTACAATGTAAGAGCAAAAGACCAGAACAACCATATATCCAAATGAATAAAGTTTGGTATATTTACACAATAGAGTCTCTGCAGTTGTAAAATACAATGAAAAACTTTACATATGGCTCCAGAGTGATCTCTAAAATACAGTATTAAATGCAAAAAGCAAGGTGCAGAACTATAATATGCTACTTTTTTTCTAAGAGGAGGGAAATGAAGATGTTTGCTTATATTAAATAGGAATAATAGGGCATGTCATATATGTCACACATACACACGTACACAAACACATACCTATACATACATATATGTTTATTTCCATAACTCTATCCATTGAACAATGACCTGCCCAGAGGAAATGAGAACTCCTAACACCTGGACTGTGGTCTCTAAATACCATGTACCACTAAAAACAATCTGAAATAGAAAAAGTACTAGGTAAGTCTGACATATCTTGTTATACTAGCAAGGAAAACTATCACCAAAAACCACTACAGTCATGTCAAAAAAAAAAAAAATCAGAAGCCAATTTAAAAAGTCTTCCATGTGCCAAAGATAATTCAAGCTTTGAAAGAGATAACTGCAAGGGATGGAAATACATAAACTGTATTAAAGTCCACGAGTTCAGAATACTTAAAAAAAAATCTTTCTTCTTCTAGAAAATGAAGGCATGATTCTGAATATTACTTAAAATGAGGGAATAAAACCAAGCATTAATTTTCCCATATAAGCTATACTGTGAGGCAACCAAATAACTGATATGGCTCATTTCTTCTTGATAGGAAAACTCCAGCTAACAAGTGTAGACCGGATGGCAGAATATCATCATTTTTACAACCTTTACTGAAACAACGTATCTAGACGATGACCATCAATGGTTCTTGATGGGGAAACTTGATAATGGAGATCAGGCTGACAACACCTAAATCTACTGCTTTCCTAAAAGAAGAAACAAGAAGGCACGTGTGCCTCCTGAAGCGCTATACCAGGAAGCACATCACACTTTCTGTGATGTCCCCTTGCCAAACTATCTGATCGGTTTACAGCAAATAAGAGAAACAGGAAAATAAAGTGAAGAGCACCAAGAAAGAAGATGCAATCCGCAAACTACAGAATGCAGGAACTCCTATAGGACAAATCCCTGTTTCTTCAACAAATAAACTGCCAGGAAAGAAGCTTCTCAGAAGAGGGGAAAAATAGAAAAAGGGAGTCTATAAATAAAGATACAGGTATCTTTGGGAGCGCCTGGGTAACTCAGTGGTTAAGCATCTGCCTGTTGATTTCGGCTCAGGTCCTTGCAGTCATGAGATTGAGCCCGGCGACAGGCTCCACACTGAGAATAGAGCCTGCTTGGGATTTTCTCTCCCCCCACCCCACCCCTCTGCCCTGCTTGCATGCACACTCTCTCAAAATTAAAAAAAAAAAAAAATTAAAAAGAAAATAAAGAAAGAAAAGAAAAAAAGTCCCTGAGCCTCAGTTCTTCCTTATCCACAAAGTAGAGGTAATGGTAGAAAGTTCCTCATAAGGCTGTCGCAAGCATTAAAGTACATGAATGCATATAATGTACTTAGCACAGTACCCAGGCACAGAGTGAGCTACTCCATACATGTCAGCTTTTATTATTACTACTGTCAATTATTGCCATTGTTATTCAAGATCATGCAGCTAGAGTTAAGGGGTGGTAGAACTGGGATAGAATGTGCTGAATTCAAAGCCCTCCCTCTTTCCAGTGCCCTGATCCCTCACCCATCTCCACCCTGAGTCTCTCAGCAGAGACTGAAAACAAGTAAAAATCAGACCCCACGATAAGAGCCTCTTATTTATAAGACAAAGCTTTAATGACATTGCTACTCAAGGCTTGTAGGATCAATTAGCCATCCTTTGTTACAATGTTATAACTTAATGCATCTTTAACTGTTAATGTTCCTCATCAAGTGGAATGTAAACACTCAAGTATTTGAAACCCCTTAAATCAATGTGCACACTCATAAATTCACAATGATTAAACACTGCACTATTTCATCATCCTCCCAAAATATGGCCTCAAATTTTAGTACATCAGATGCCAGTATAAATTATATAAAGCAAACCCCAGAATCCCAACATATAAAATGACCAAAGTGGTAAACATCAAACTTTGCATGCAGCACAAGCTAACATGACGTTACAAAGCTAAGTACCCATATCTTGACATCTCCCATAAGGTAAACATTTCCACTTTTATTTAACAACAGAATTCCAAATTCTGAGAAAACCTCTTGTTTTCTATTCTATTATTTCTATTTCTATTCTATTATTTCTATTTCTATATTGTTTTGCTTCTTCACTGGACCATTCTGACCACATGCTGATTCTCTTGCTCTGTTCATTCTCTTTCACTCTCCTTTTTCCATCACAGCCCTAAAGATTAGTGTTTTCTTCTCCTTTCCCTGGGCAATCTCATGCTAAGCCACATAGCTTCAACTACCAAATTTACAAAGATTCTCTCATTCATTCATTCATTCATTCATTCAACAAATACATGCTAGGCACCAATTGTGTGGTAGTTGTCATGGGGATACAAGAGAATTAAAAACAGATATACTTTTACCTTCGTGGTAAATGGGCATCCACCCTCCATTGGGGGGTGGAGGTGGGTAATGAAGAATCACAAAGATTGTGGTAAGTATATGCAGGCAAGGTGTATGGTGCAGTTAGAAGACAGAATAGAGGAGGGGCCCCTCGGAGGCTTCGTCAATTAAGCATCTGACTCTTGATTTCAGCTCAGCTCGTGATCTCACGGTTCGTGAGATTGAGCCTTGCATCAGGCTCTATGCTGACAGCAGGGAGCTGGGATTCTCTCTCTCCCTTTTTGCCTCTCCCTCTTTCATACGGGCTCTTCTCCCCTCCCCACTCCTCAAAATAAATAAATTACTTAAAAGAGAGAGAGAGAGAGAGACTAGAGGGATCTAACCTCATCATGGAGGCCAGGGAATAATTCCCTAAGAAATGATGACTGAGATCAAACCCTAATTCTGTCCCAAATCTCTCCTCTGAAATCTAGACCAGAATTTCAGTATATCTCCATCTAAAAGCATATAAGCACCTAAAACTCAACATACTCAAACTGAGTTAATAATCTTTCCTCTCAATGCATGAACTCCTCAGCGCAGTAAAAGAACGATCCATCCAGAAATTTTGTAATTATCCATTACCCCTTTCTTCACTCTCCAGTCCCAATTTGTCACCAGGTCCCACCAATCTTGCTTCCTAAATGCCTTTGCTGTCTGTCCTTCTTTTCCATATTCAGGCATTAATTCAGTGCCCATCAGCTCTCGCCCAGTTAGGACCAGAGTTCCTCTGCTCTGACTCCAGTCTGTTCCCCTCTAGTCTCTTACCCACACTTGAAAGAAACTATCTATCATGCCAGTGATGTCTCTCCCCTGTTTACAATCTTTCAATGCTTCTCACTGCTTACATTTTGGGCAATAAGTCCAAACTCTCTACCATGAGGCTGAGGAACCACACAGCCTCATCTCCCACTGTGTTCCATCACATGTGGAAAGCCCAGCCACGAGGACCCACATCCATACGTCTCCACATGATGCATGGTGTCTTCTGCCTGAAATACCCTACTTCCTCTTCCCTTTGCGCATAAACCCCTTTATCCCCATACGCCAGTCTGTGAACTAGTCTATGAATCCACAGTAATGTGAAAAAAATAGTTAGAAAGACAACATTAGCCGCCCTCAATATTTTTAGAAATGTAAACAATACCCTAGAGGACTCTTGTGTAGCTTGAGTGTCATCCCAACTATGAAGCCTTCTCTATGTTGGGGAATCACATGATTTACTATGTAGGAGTACCGTCTGGGAGTAAAAACTGGGAGACTTTTAAGGGCCAAAGGAGTATATTAAGACCTATGTTGGGGCGCCTGGGTGGCGCAGTCGGTTAAGCGTCCGACTTCAGCCAGGTCACGATCGCACGGTCTGAGAGTTCGAGCCCCGCGTCAGGCTCTGGGCTGACGGCTCAGAGTCTGGAGCCTGTTTCCGATTCTGTGTCTCCCTCTCTCTCTGCCCCTCCCCCATTCATGCTCTGTCTCTCTCTGTCCCAAAAATAAATAAATGTTGAAAAAAAAATTTAAAAAAAAAGAAAAAAAAAAGACCTATGTTGAGGGCACGTAGGTGGCTCAGTCAGTAAGCATCTGATTTCGGTCCAGGTCATGATCTCATGGTGTATGAGTTCGAGTCCCACATCAGGTGAGCTTGAGTCCTGCTTCAGGTGAGCATAAGCCCCGCTTTGGGTAAGCCTCACTTTTCTCTCCCCCTCTTTTTCTCTTTCTGCCGCTTGTGGGATTCTCCCTCTCTCTCTCTCTCTCTCTGCCCCTTGCTCAATTGTGCCTTCTCTCTCTCTCTAAAAAAAAAAACAAAAAACAAAAAACAAAACAAAACAAAAAAACAAAAACAAACCTAAGTTGAACACCAGGCACAGTCCAGGGCTGTCCCAGGGAACATGGTCAGCCTACCTCTAGAGAGAATCTGCTCCTTTGTTCCCTCACCTCACAAAGCAGTGTCCGTTTACCACATGTCATGTGTTTGCATGTCAATTCACACGCTGGTCTGAGGAGTCCACAAAGGCAAGGCCAGGCCTTTTTATCTGTATCTCCAGCATCTCTCCAGTGCCAGGCACGGGATGACACGAAGCGTCATCAACAAAAGCAAATGTTTGTTTAATAAATTATCTGAGTGAGTAAGAAAGATTACATGCCTTAATCTTGGCCAACACACGAATTTAAAAATTCCCATTATCTTTTCTCATCCCACACTATACTTCCTCATTTGGTTAAAGAGGGTTTTGAATGGGAGCAAGGTCTCCACAGAGAAAAATTCTGAGCTTCAAACCAATGGCCAGCTGTCAACCAACCAACAGCCACTCGCTTAGCATAATACATGCCCAGGGGGCACGAGAGATCTTATAACTGGGTGGGGTGACAAAAAACACATTAATGCAAATCAAAACTAATACAGAAACAAACAAACATCAAGTAAGTGCTACGAGCATTCACGGAAGGCAAAGGAGGAGGGTCTCTTATGGTCAGAGGAGGGTCTCTTATGGTCAGCAAAGGGTCAGAGACAGGATCTGATCTGAGACCTGAGATCTCAAGGCAGTGTTGGGGAGGGTGCTAGGGAGGCCACCAAGGATAAGCAGAAGATTTGTTTTGGGAGCTATATCTATACTGCCATGAAGGCCTGGCACAGAAACCAGAACATCTGAATTTTCAGCAAATACTAAGTGACTCAAAGAGGTTCCTGGATTCTCATCCCCTTCATCAAAATAGTAATAGTATCTTTCTAAAACATATAATGAGATACATGTTGCTTATTCCTGTATAACCTTTTCACTGTAAGAACTGTTACAAAATTATTTTAGGGAAATTGCTTCTGGCAGAACGTTCAGACAGAACTGCTGAAGTCACCTCTTGGCATGTATTAACTATCTGTGTCTTTGAAAAGTTCTCTGCAAGCCACAGCCTGGCAGCATGCAGCATCTCCTTGCTCCACACCTGGCCTTTCAATCTTCTCGTTTTAAAACTAGTAGTGTCGGGGTGCCTGGGTGGCCCAGTCGGTTAAGCGTCCGACTTCGGCTCAGGTCATGATCTCACGGTTCGTGGGCTCGAGCCCCGCATTGGGCTCTTGGCTGACAGCTAGGAGCTCAAAGCCCGGAGCCTACTTCGAATTCTGTGTCTCCCTCTCTCTCTGCCCCTCCCCCTGCTCACGCTCTGTCTCTCTCTCTCTCTCTCTCTCAAAAATAAATAAACATTAAAAAAATTTAGAAATCGTGTCAATAGAGCGGGTTCCACTGCACTGTAAAAAACCCATATACGGACCTCCTTCCTTATCAACCCGGGTTCAGGAGTAGCTGTCATACACTCTAGCATCTGTGACGACTGGAATGAAAAAGGTCCCCACACTCCAGGAAAGACTAAACTTCTCATGACCTCCTCCCTACCCAGCTCAGGTGGGAAAGACCATGTCAGTCACCGAGTGGGGTGGAGTATGTCCTAACACGGGGTTTATCAGTGAAGTAACACTAAAACTACTGCAGTATCCATCACAGTCCAGCAACACACAGATCTATCACCGAAAGGGAATTCTTACCATTTTTCCTGCTCTGCTTTAAAGCACCTTCTTCCAAAGCCCTAGAGCACTCAGGATATTGCATAACTAGTGTTGGACCTACTTGTGAAGTACAGTTTTATAAAAAGACCAACCCAACTATGTATGCAATGAGTCAATAGGATATGTTTTTCTAGTAGTTGTCCCCATTAATACTTTTTCTCCCACTGACTCCCTACTGATGGGGCTGACGTAGGCTACAAACGTATGGGGAGAACCAACAGTATCAGGTCTTCGCTAAAGAATCCTTACTTGGCATAAATGTGTCCTGTAAGCTTCTAAAATTTTCACGGAGAGCAGTAAAACCATAACAGATGAGGAAAAAGTTGGTTCAATTTACAGTAATATTTATTTAACCAAAGGAGAAAAAAACAAGTAATGAGGATGACATTAAACAAGGCATTCTACTTCTGTCATCAGTAAACAGATTTTGGTACGCAGCAACACCTTTCAATGGAGCCATGAAGAAAATCTCTGAAATGCTTTTCAAGATTTGTTATCCACATCTTGAAAAATAACAGTCATCACTGAGATGGTCCTTTATTATATTACACAAGATATAATAGGTAAGTGAAGGGGCGCCTGGGTGGCTCAGTCGGTTGAGCGTCTGACTTCAGCTCAGGTCATGATCTCACAGCTCATGAGTTCAAGCCCCACCTCGGGCTCTGTGCTGACAGCTCAGAGCCTGGAGCCTGCTTCAGATTCTGTGTGTGTGTGTCTCTCTCTCTGCCCCTAACCCACTTGCATTCTGTCTCTGTCTCTCTCAAAAATAAATAAAAACATTAAATAAATTAAAAAAAAAATAGCTAAGTGAAGATGCAAAGTACCGCAGCTATTATTAAATGGCCTAAGAACCTCACAAAATCCAAAATATAGTGAAGTCAAAATTGAACACAAAGGCAAAAAGATCCCTAAACTCGGGGGTGCTCTGATCCCATGTGGACTTGAACTCATGAATGCTATAAATGCCTTCACTAAGATGGCATGAGCCTGTGAAACAGGCACAGGCAGGAACCTGCTGGAAGATCTAAAGGCTTGATGGAGAGAAGTGGGTGGGATTAATAAGGAAGATGTAGGGCAAAGTAGGACAAGGTAGAGGGGCCCTGAGGGCAGAAGGAAGACTGCACCCTGGATGCCAGAAGTCTAAGCTTGAGCAGAGGTGGGAGGAGTCAAGGAGAAAGTGCCTGGGGATCGGGTTAAAACACTGGAAAAGTGATTGTTCAAATACAAAATACCCAAGTCTCGCAGGCAAAAGTAAGGTGGAAGGGTAAGAAGCAAGAGAGCATATGGGTGAAAATCTGTGGGACGGGAAGCCATGTTAACACTCCTGAAAGGACAGAAAGGTGAAAGGGACATTTGGCAAAGGAGCAAGGTTAACAGGCAGCCGGGGGAGAACAGAGGCAGAGTCAAGGGACGCTAGCGGCCCGGGGAGCTCACTGCAGGAGGCAGGTCTCCACTTTCCCCATTTTAAGTTATTTTAGAAGGAGCAGCAGTGACTATTGATTACTGCCTCCCTTGGAAAAATCTGGTAAACCAAGAGGTGGGGCTACCTGAGTCTCCCCAGACCCTCTCCCCCACTCCTAGATCCAGGCACGTTCTGGGAGAGATTCCAGCACAGGAAACCCTAAGTGCCATGGCTCCAGCACAAAGTCCGGTAAGACAAGGTGCAAGATACGTGAAAGGACTCTGAAAACCGTAAGGCACCCTTTCAGTAGGAGGCGCTGTTACTCACTGAACCCCTTGGACAAAAGAGATAAAGACCGCAGTCACACTTCACACTATTGAGTGAAGAAATATTTGTCAAAGATGGATATTATACATAATCCAAATCAACATGCCCCTGACTAGAAAATCCAGTAATCTGGTATGTTTTCTGGCCTGTCAAATACTCTTCAACAACTAAAAAAATCCTACCTGCGGCAGAATATGGAGCTTTTAATAGGCTATCATACTGATTTATTAAAATGGAAGTCCGCAACTAATGTATTTCCAAGGGGTTTTTTGACACATTACGGACCTTAACTAATTAGGTTAATTCAATTCAATTCAATCAGTCACTGAGTAACTTCCAAGTACAAGGTAGTGAGTGGGCCAGCTACCACGGGGGTTGCCGTTGGGGTTGCAAAGACGACCAAAGCTGCCTGCCTTCCAGTCGCTTGGGCAATTACTCTTCCGAATTTCCATTTCGGATTGGGGGAGCTACCTCTCCTTTCACAAGTGGAGAGAGAAGGTAGTCTTTACATTCCGGGACTGGCCTACAACCCAGGAAATCCATTTTCCAGGAACACATTCCATAAAAAAATAAAAAATAAATTAAAAAAAAAAAAGGAAAGGAACTTCTTAATACCTGCTGACTGAGGACGCAGCTGGGTGCTCCTTTCTACGTTCCTCCTAGCCCAGCTTACATCCAACCACTCTTGTCATGATTGCATAACCAGAGCATGTCAAGTTGTTTCTTGTTGCAACTGTAACTTGTAAAATTAAACTTCAGAACTGAGATAGTCAAGCTAAACAATTGCTTACTTTAAAAATATGTACATATGTAATTTACATGCCACTTTCGATAAGCCCTTGAATTATGATCTCTTAAAGTCACAACTGTCACCAGTTTCTAAAATACAGGTTCAGTGTTGCAATTCTCCCTGCAGACAGGCCCTATCCGTCTTTAGTTTCCTAAGCAGTATTTTATACCTAGTCTATTGCAATCTGCTTTTCATGTTTTAACAAGAACTTAATCACAACACTGATTTCTCCCATGCTATGGGACTTCTAAAATTCCAAAGAAGGACCATAAAATGGCCCAAAATGCACTTGTTTGTGCCTTAGCACCAAGTTGTACTGGTAAGTTCAAGTGAAGCTCGTGCTATTCATCACACTTAGGGCCCTCCATGAGCCAGTCCCTGCTGTCTCCTTCCTCTCCTGACCTCACGAGAGGTGCCATGACACTCACTCACTCTCTCTCTCTCTCAATGTCTCTCTCTCAATGTCTCTCTCTCTCTCTCTCTCTCTCTCTCTCTCTCTCTCTCTCTCCCCTGAGGCCCCGGGAGAAAGGGGGCCAGCCATGAAGAGCCTGGAGGAAACCACTCAAAATGTTTGTCAAGGCTTGCCTGGTGGAAAATGCAACACAATGCTGAGGCACCTGGAAATGATACTCATAATCGGGCAAACCACCTTCCTCCTTGGTAGGATTTTTGAATCGGTCACAGCAAGTAGTGCCAATTAATGAACAAGCTCTTGATTCGCACACTGTGACTCTTCAAGAAGCTCAAACCACTGCAAACAGTGGGCTATTAATTCCCAGAAATCCATGTTAGATGGTAAAATGAGACAGGGAGAAAAGGGTGATGAATAAATTACTAGCCAAGAAAACAAAATGATCAGTTCTCTCCAAGAGTAAAAATGCT